>NC_086450.1:73953506-74553506 GCF_028390025.1 Pseudophryne corroboree
CACTGAAAAGAAGGCATACTGCAAGGCCTCGGATGTCAAGAACATCCATCCCAGGACAGAAGAGAAAAGTGATGGGATGTATCGGAGTCAGAGATCATCGGAGGTGCGGGATACTGGCCGATCTCACATGTTTTTTGTAAAGGGGCAATTGCTATCAAGGCATGGTTGTGCCTTTTAAGTGATTGCCCTTTTTTTAAAAGTCAGAGATCAGCAGACATCCCGCACCTCTGGCGATCTTGGACTCTGTTATAACCCGTCGAAGATGTCTGATTGATTGTGAGCTTAATAGACCATTTATTTTGTGTAATGACTTTCTAGTCAGCCGAGAGAAAAAAACTTAACAGCTGACCCAGAAAGACAAGTTTCAGGGAAGTGGCCAGTTAGGATTTGCGGGTCTCCGAATATTGTGCTCAAGCAAGGTCTGGGGACTTTGCCTTGTTTGAAAGGTCACCCATGTAATGGATAACCTTTCGGACCTCAGAAGGGCATCCATGAAAGCCATTATATTGGAATAGCTGAGTTGATGTTGGCAGAGGCTGAAACTAGAAATGATGAGACACAATCACCAATCTCATATTCCATTTGTCCACTTAAACATAACTGAGGAGGTTCAAAATGAGGCAAAGGGAAGTGATTGGTTTTTGGACCCACTATATTTTTGAATAAAAACTTGTTTCCCTTTGATTTGTTGCACAGAGCTGCTGGAGATGTAGATTAGGAGTTTCTGGCAGTGTCTGTTTTGTTGCGCTTCAGTCAGTGTTCTAAAGTGTACCAGGAAGGTGGCCTATCACCATTTTCCACCAGTATGGTGTCTTCTGGCCTAATGGTGCTTAGTGTGGGGCTACCTTATCCAGGCTTCGTTACCCTGCCAGGAGACTGCACCACGTCGGGGGAAATGAAGGAAGTACTCAGAACAGCACCTCCTCAGACCACTCTGGGCTTCAGACAGCCCAATGAGGCATTCGGCTTCCATGTGATAGCAGCAGTAAAGAACAAATGCCAGAACGGCTAAGCAACAAAGCACCCTGCCCTGTATGCATTCTTAGAAACAAACCTGGTTTCTCTTTCATCCATCTGGGGGACGCTGCGCCATTACTTGTGGGTTAGAGGTGTGTGGTTGTGGAGTTTGGCACAGAACTATTAAAACCTGACTCCTCCCCCCTCTAACCCCTCCCATCTCCTTCCTGCCTAGCCAGCACCTCAGTTTTAGTTTTGTGCCTGTGGAGTACAGACACAGTTTTTATTTTTTCTTTATTTTTCTTTATTTTTCTATACCTAGTCCCTGTTTACAGGTGACAGGTATAAATGGAACAAGGATGCTGTCAGAAAGGGCCACCATACCTTGGTCACTGGGGCCTTTTGATTCACACGACAGATCAAAGAGGTACTGGACAGCCACAATCTGTCACTGGCAGTATTGGGCTGTCCCTAACGGTTTTTATTATTTATTATTTATTAATATTTATTTATTTTACTAATATTAGTATTATTTTTACTTTATCTCCCTTCCCCCCCCCCCCGGCGCAAGCCCGCCAGCGGGAGCTGTGCCGGAGACCTGTACCCATACAGCCGCAGTACTGTCTGAAGGGCTGTGGGGACGGGACGGGGATCCCGGAGAAGCCGCCGCAACAGTCGCTATACTTAGCAACGCGCGGCGGCCCGAACTTCCGGTTGGTCGCGAGAGGAGAGCAGGGACGGCTTCCCGCTCTGTTCTGCCCGCGCGTGCGTCATGATGCCATCTACAGTGACAGGGGGACGCTGTGCTCGCTACCTGAACAGAACAACTTGGGGTGGCGGCACGCGAGAGCCGCAGACTTTCGGCTGCAGCGTGCCTACTGAAGCTGACAGGCGCTTCATTGTTCAAGAAGGGACGGACTCCCGCCCTCCACTACCACGCGCGCACTCTCGTCCAGGTATGCAGGGCTCCGGCCGCCATCTTCTCCAGAGGCAGTACGGGGGACACTGTGCAGCGCTCACAACAAAGGCTGATCACCTAACAGCAAGTATATTTTGGGACACAGTATAAATTCACTGTAGATTTACATTGTGTCATGCTATACTTTTAGGGGAGGTAATTTTTGCAATATATAATATGCATTGAACACAGTATGATTCATAGTATATTACAATATACAACAATATGTCAAAGTATTGGAAAAGAGAATAAATGAATTAATTACTTATGAAATCTACAAAGGGTAAGACCGCCTCGGTGGTTTATTTTTTCCTGCTCACTATGGGGATCATAGCTAGCAAAGGGAAGCCCGGACGCAGGTACTCTGTGTTTCATGCTCTGGGGCATCTGTGGCGGACCAGCAGGAAAGTTCCGCGGATCAGTCTATGCCTCTATGGCTACAGTGGAAGCTCTATGGGCTCGAAATATGGGCTCAGTCTCTAAACAAATTTGTTAACTCTGCCGGCAGTTCTTCTGCTACAAAACGGCCGCAGCCGTTGCCCGCTATAACTTTTCCGGAGGAGTAGTTGGAAACATTCCCACTGGAGGATGGGGAAGTAGACCCAGAGTGGGATAATAGGATGAGGAGTTTTTCTACTAGCTCAGGTGTTAGATTCTGATATAAGCCATCCGTCAAACTCTTAATATTCAGAGTTCGGAGGTGGCGGGTTCTTCCTCTGCCTTTTTCAAAACACAAAAAAAAAAAAAAAAAGACAAGTTACTGTCTTTCCCCCTTATTCACACTTTGCGGATATTTGAAAGAGCCCTGACTTAAGTCGGATTCTCCTGTCCCAGCCCCAAAATAAATTTTAATTTATATAAGGGGGATACAAGATGTTGAGAAACAGACCCAAAAGGTAGACGCTCCTATTCACATTTAACAAAAGCTACGGTTATTCTTTTTGTACATGGGCAGTGCTGCTGGTGTGATGCTTGGCATTGCTGCCTTAGGGCGCTGAGGTCGTGGGTTCAATTCCCACCATGGCCCAAACTGTGAGGTTTGTACGTTTTAGTTGAAAGATCCTACAGATAGGAAGATTGAAACAATGATTAAATCTATGTTATCTTTATCAGGAATTTTCTACTCCCAATTCTAGCTAGCACTTGGGTCTTCATGGCCGCGGATGACTGGCTGGCACAGGTTGTATCTTGAATGCAGTCCCACGATCCATCGGAAGTCATTCAATTAGAAAAATGAGACCTTGTTAGAGTCTACTGCGCTACAATCCTGTATTTCTGCCTTGACCGTGACAGCAAGACGGTCTCTTTGATTTCGGGTTTGGGAATGCCGTTTCTGACTCGGAACAGAGCTTGACGGCGATACCCTTTGAAGGTGAGTTCTTTTTGGGTCGGAATTACAGAAGAGACTACAGGGGGCAAGAGCCCTTTTCTTCCATTTGCTCCTCAGAGACCGAAGACCACGAGGTTTCGGTCCTTTCGTACACAGGACAGAGGTAGTTTCCATCCCTTTCGTTCTTTCTCCAGGTTCCCACGAAGAGAGGCATTCAGAGGTAGAGGAACACAGGCGGCTCTTAGACCAGCCAGTAAACCTGCCGACATACCTACTGCATGACTGTTAACGATCTCTGGAGGGATCAATGACGATTCGGGCTCGGTTACGGCAGTTCAAGGAAGTGTGGCTCCTGTCAAAACCAGATCTGTGGGTGACGGAGGTCATATCCAGAGATTATATGTTACATCTCGAGGAACCAATCCCATATCGTGTGTTCGTCACTCCTCTCCAAAAACGCTCCCTCCAGACGTTGAGCTCTTCTTTATGCAACAGCCACTCTCTTACTAAATGGAGTGATTCTTCTAGTTCCCTCTCAGCAGAGAGGTCGGGATTTTACTCAGGTCTTTTTCTTGTGGACAAACCGTTTCGGCCAAAAGGGTTTGAATCCATATCTCTCAACCCAAAAGTTCAGAATGGAATCCATCCATTCGATTATCGCTACATAAAACCAGGGGAATATTTGGCTTCAGTGGACGTAGAGGACGTCTACCTGCATGTTCCTATTTGGACAGGTCGTCAATCTTGTCTGAGATACGCAGTCGGTCCTTGCCATTTTCAGTTTCTCTTCCCTTTGGTCTATCCACGGCTCCTCAGGTATTCACAAAGGTCATGGGCCGTGTGGTGACAATTCTGCGTAGCCAGGGTGTCAGCATTACTCCGTATTTAGATGATCTTTTCATCAGGACTGTCAGAGTGAATCCTTCACCAGAACTTGCGTCTCACGATAGAGACTCTATAGTCATTCAGATGGATAATAACTTTTCCACAGTCATCTTTACTTCCTTCCCAGAAAATGATATTTCTGGGATTCTTATTCGACGCTACCAACCAGAAAGCGTTTCTTCCTCACGGACAGGACCTCATCTCGAATTACAGCTAATCCGCTTGTCTGTAAAGACTCGTCGGTCGCTTCGCTGGTGGCTTCACAGCCCAATTTGACCAAAAAGGGTACCGTTCACGATTTGCTCTTGAGGGATGGTCACCACAGACGCAAGCCTCAGAGGTTGAGGGGCGGTGTTTCAGACTCCTTACTTTCAGACGTTCTGAAACAGTCGAGTCTAAGTTACAGATCAACATCTTGGAGTTGAGGGCAGTCCGGTAGGCACTCCTTCGGATTCAAACCATGGTAAAGGGTAATCCAGTACGGGTTCAGCCCGACAACGCCACGGCAGTTACTTAAATAAAGGAACTCGAAACTGGACCGCCAGGAAGGCAGTCGCTTAGATTCTCACTTAGGCAAAACATTGGGTTCAGATTATACCCGTGATTCACATTCCAGGAGTCGAGACCTGGGAAGCGGTTTTCTTAAGCCGTCACACGGTGCATAAGGGAGAGAGGGGGCTTCACCAGGAGGTGTTTCTGACTCTAGTAGCCCGGTGGGGGATGCCCGATGTAGATCTGACGGCGTCTTGTCTCAACAATAAACCTCCTCTCTAAGGGTCGCGTACTCAGGACCCTTAAGCAATTCTAATCAATGAACTGACGGCGCTGTGGCACTTTCAACTGGGATATGTGTTTCCACCATTTCCACTGATTCCACGTCGGCTTCAACGCGTTCAGAGAGAAGGTCTTCCAATCATTCTGGTGGACCCAGATTGGCCACGATGACAGTGGTACACTCTTCTGCACAATAGGGTCGTCGAGGAACCATCCCGACCCCCTCTGCTCTAGATCTTATGATTCAAGGACCATGTCACCACACAGGTTTGGTCGGCTGACTTTGACGGCTTGGTTCTTGAATCCAATATTTTAAGGGGAAAAAGGTTTTTCTCGTCCTGTTGAGTAAAGATAACCGGTGGCTTCTGGAATTTACATTGCTTGGTGTGAAAAGCGTGGTTTAACACCGGATGTGTTTAGAGTTTCCTCGTCTGTTATCCTGCATTCAGGAGGATCTCAATGAGGATCTCAGACTTCTTCACTAATGGGGTCAAGTTTCTACTTGGTCGACTCTTCTTCATAGGAGACTGGCTATCACTCCAGAAGTTCAGACGTTCCTTCAGGGAGTTCTTCGGATTCAGTCACCTTTTTTTGTTCCTCCCTGGGACTTTAACTTAGTCCTTACGGTTTTTTTTAGAAACCTCCATTTCAACCTTTGGAATCTGTACAATTGCGGTATATAACGTTCAATGTCTTCCGATTGACAATTTCCTCCAAAAGATGAGCATCTAAATTGGCAGCTCTTTCTTGCAGACCACCCTTGTTGGATTTTCATGATGATCGGGTGGTTCTGCGAACAAAACCTTCCTTCCTCCGAAGGTTGTGTCAGCGTTTCATCTAAATTAGGACATTGTCCTTCCAGCGTTTACTCCTCCTCCTTCCGGGGAGGATTCCCATTGGCTCTCTTAGATGTGCTTAGGGCCTTACTGATTTATTTATCTCGTACGAATTCTATCCGTCGTACGAATGCATTGTTGGTTTTTAATGGCTGCGTCCAAATGAGATTGGCCGGATTCCAAGTACACAGTGACTCGTTGGGTAACTACGACCATCACAGAGTCTTCTAATGTTTCAGTTCCTGACTCGATTCAAGCTCCTTCGACTCCAGCTATTGGAGCTTCTTGAGATGTTCGCGGGGCTGCGTCTATTGAGCAGTCGTGTAGGGCGGCGACCTGGTCGTCTGTGCATACGTTTTAAAAAGGTTTTACCGTTCTCACACTTTCGGTTTGGAGACTGCCCCTGTTGGGCGTCAAATTTGGCTGACGGCTATGCCGTCTATGTCTCCCTCCTCTCATTTGCTTGCTTTGGGAAATCCCACAAGTAATGGCGCAGCGTCCCCCAGATGGATGAAAGAGAAATAGGGATTTTTGTTTACTTACCGTAAAATCTCTTTCTCTGATTCCATCTGGGGGACGCTGCGATCCCTCCCATATGTTGTCTGGTTTAACCAGTTAATTGTTTTCGGTCTATCTCCTTTGGCTTGGCTAAACGTTAACTGAGGTGCTGGCTAGGCAGGAAGGAGATGGGAGGGGTTAGAGGGGGGAGGAGTCAGGTTTTAATAGTTCTGTGCCAAACTCCACAACCACACACCTCTAACCCACAAGTAATGGCGCAGCGTCCCCCAGATGGAATCAGAGAGAGAGATTTTACGGTAAGTAAACAAAAATCCCTATTTTCCTGCATGATTGGGATATACAAGAGGGAGGAACTTCACCCGTTTTAAGATATTCAAAGTACCAAAGCCCTTATGGGGGCTCTGGATCTAGGTGTTATGATCACAGTAATTCTTATTCTCTATAAAGAATGCAGTATGTGGTTAATGTGTTGTGAAGAATTAAAGTGAACCTTAGTCACGTCCAAGTGTTTGGCACCCAGCTGTGTTTTTCTATAGCATTCCTAGAGACATAGGTAATACATTAATTTCTTTCCTCCACACAGGTCTATTGTTGGGATGACCATGTACAATCAGGCCACACAAGAGATTGCAAAGCCTTCTGAGTTGTTGACCAGTGTAAGAGCCTACATGACTGTTCTTCAGTCCATAGAAAACTACGTGCAGATTGACATCACAAGGGTGTTCAACAATGTTCTCCTTCAGCAAACGCAACACCTAGACAGCCACGGAGAGCCGACCATCACCAGTCTATACACTAATTGGTAAGCACTTATATCAGCCTCTCCTCTTATTTGTTACTTACATTAGATATCCCTTTATGGACTCCTGTCTTTTGTCACTGCTCACTTATTATACTGTCCATCTTCCAAAGTACATTGTTCTGAGCACGGTGAAAGATAAGTTTGATAGTTACAGTAAACACAACTTGATGTGCAATTTTACCGTATGAGGAATAGAATATCCCCCAATCCATCCTCCACTTTATCCCATTGATGCACCACTTTCCCAAATCCTCAGTCCTGCTCAACTCTCCTACCTGTGTCCTGTGAAACTTCTATGTCCATGATCTGTCTCACCATGTACTCTGCCACTCTGTCTCCTCATTTTTCCCCATACGCCTGACCACCATATGTTCTTCAAAATATTATGTTCTGGATGTTCAGTCATGTGTACTCGGCCAGTACCCTAATGCCAGTTGTACCCCACTCTCCGCTGCGGTCTACCTCCATACTGCTCTGCCTATCATGGCTTGCTTTAGTTCTTGTTAAGTCCTCTGCTTCAAACTGTAGCCAGTAACCTTCATGCCAACCCTCCTATCCCCCTCAGCAGAGCTACTCTTTCTCTCCACTTCTCCTGTCCTCTATGTCCACAGCTGCTCAACCCCTGTCCTGTGCCCCCTGTCAGCAGGCGCTCATCCTTTCTCCTTTTTCCAAAGTATCTCCTAATAATGTTACTGAATATATTATAATGCACATTGACAATGGTGTATGATCACACGGAGCAACAATTCATGTAGCAGATCCTATGTATTATTTTTTGCTGAATGTTCTAAGTCCTGTTGAGCAGCTTAAAATTACATTTGTGTGTGTTCTGCTTTTCATCTAGGTATTTGGAAACACTACTGAGACAAGTGAGCAATGGCCATATAGCTTACTTCCCAGCGATGAAAGCCTTTGTAAATCTTCCCACTGAGAATGAGCTAACCTTTAACGCTGAGGAATATTCCGACATATCTGGTAAGCGAGATAAGAGGGGGTGCAGTAGCAGTTAGGAGGGATCTGTATCTTCCGCACAGAATGTTCTCATTACATCATTCAGTTCTTTGTGTGTTAGGAAGTGTTACTTTGTCACTAAGTGACCTATAGATTAATAGCAGGCTTGCCGTTTAGTTGTGGTAGCATATGCACTGCTAATGTGTGACGTCACCTTTTTTCCTTTACATATTTTGGCCTGCGATTCGCCATAGTCTGTCATGCATTAAGCCATATTCCCCAAGCGTCAAGATCACATATGAATCCTAGTTTAACAAACTAGCTGAAATTCTCTTTTTGTTTTCAAATGTGTGTGTGTTTGGGGGGGGGGGGGGGGGGGGGGGATTGGGGTGTTTTTGTCGCTAAGAAATCAATCTACTTGTATATGTCTGCATAGTGGAACTCCTGTTCTATGCAGTGCTTGGGATAGAGGGCATTCTGAAACTATGTACATGAGCGTTTGTGGTTATGGAATTTGTTTAATTGTAAGCGTTGTATTTAAAAAAAAATATATATATTTTTTTTTTCCCGAATCTACAGAAATGAGAGCACTTTCTGAGCTGCTGGGACCATACGGTATGAAGTTTCTCAGTGAGAGTCTTATGTGGCATATTTCCTCCCAAGTGGCGGAACTGAAGGTATGGTTTCCATAATTGGTAAAATAACAATACATATACTTTATTTTAAATTACCTGTAGGCGCAGAATGTAGTTTTTGTGTTTTTTCGGGAAGGGGGCGGGGGGTGGTGTTTTTTGTTTTTTTTTCTTCCTGGTATTGTCAATGTGTTTATTTCAGTCTATAGTCGCTAGTGCTCAGTTTTTATATCAATTCATGCATCATAGTTTTGATTTTCAAATGAATGTAATTAATAAGCCAGACAAGGCCATTATGTTTTTGCTCTTTTGCCCAATATTGTGATGCAAAAAAAAAAAAAAAGTAGTTTCTTGAGGTTGTTGGTTGGTCCATAGGGCCTAAATTCAGACTTGATCGCAGCAGCAAATTTGTTGTCTAATGGGCTAAAACATGTGCAGTGCAGGGGTGTAGACATATTATGTACAGAGAGAGTTAGGTTTTGGGTGGGGTGTGTACAAACTGAAATCTTAATTGCAGTGTAAAAATAAAGCAGCCAGTATTTACCCTGCACAAAAAAACAAATTAACCCACCCAAATCTAACTCTCTCTGCACATGTTATATCTGCCCCACCTGCACTGCACATGGTTTTGCCCATTAGAGAACAAATTTGCTGCTGCAATCAGGTCTGAATTAGGCCTATAGTACGGTAATAATTGTGGTGTTACTTTGAGAGTTGTCTTTCTAGGTGCATAGTTATTTTCTCTGACGTCCTAGTGGATGCTGGGAACTCCGTAAGGACCATGGGGAATAGCGGCTCCGCAGGAGACAGGGCACATCTAAAGAAAGCTTTAGGATCACCTGGTGTGCACTGGCTCCTCCCCCTATGACCCTCCTCCAAGCCTCAGTTAGATTTTCTGTGCCCGACGAGAAGGGTGCACACTAGGGGCTCTCCTGAGCTCTTTGTGAAAGTTTTAGTTTAGGTTTATTATTTTCAGTGAGACCTGCTGGCAACAGGCTCACTGCATCGAGGGACTAAGGGGAGAAGAAGCGAACTCACCTGCGTGCAGAGTGGATTGGGCTTCTTAGGCTACTGGACATTAGCTCCAGAGGGACGATCACAGGTTCAGCCTGGATGGGTCACCGGAGCCGCGCCGCCGGCCCCCTTACAGAGCCAGAAGAGCGAAGAGGTCCGGAAAAATCGGCGGCAGAAGACTTTCCTGTCTTCAGATAAAGGTAGGCGCACAGCACCGCAGCTGTGCGCCATTGCTCTCAGCACACTTCACACTCCGGTCACTGAGGGTGCAGGGCGCTGGGGGGGCAGCGCCCTGAGACGCAATAAATCGATAGAAAACCTTTTATGACTAAAATAAATGCATCACATATAACTCCTGGGCTATATGGATGCATTTAACCCCTGCCAAAACATACAAGAAAACGGATGATAAGGACGCCGAGAAAGGGGCGGAGCCTATCTCCTCAGCACACTGGCGCCATTTTCCCTCACAGCTCAGTTGGAGGGAAGCTCCCTGGCTCTCCCCTGCAGTCACTACACTACAGAAAGGGGTTAAAAAAGAGAGGGGGGCACAAATTAGGCGCAGTATAAACAATACAGCAGCTATAAAGGGAAAAACACTTATATAAGGTTATCCCTGTATATATATAGCGCTCTGGTGTGTGCTGGCAAAACTCTCCCTCTGTCTCCCCAAAGGGCTAGTGGGGTCCTGTCCTCTATCAGAGCATTCCCTGTGTGTGTGCTGTGTGTCGGTACGTTTGTGTCGACATGTATGAGGAGAAAAATGATGAGGAGACGGAGTAGAGTGTCTGTAATAGTGTTGTCACCCCCTGGGGGGTCGACACCTGAGTGGATGTACTGTTGAAATTGCGTGACAGTGTCAGCTTTGTATAAAAGACAGTGGTTGACATGAGACAGCCGGCTACTCAGCTTGTGCATGTCCAGACGTCTCATACAGGGGCTCTAAAGCGCCCGTTACCTCAGATACAGACGCCGACACGGATACTGACTCCTGTGTCGACGGTGAAGAGACAACCGTGATTTCCAATAGGGCCACACATTGCATGATTGAGGCAATGGAAAAAGTTTACACTCTTCTGATAATATAAATACCACCAAAAAAAGGGGTATTATGTTTGGTGAGGAAAAACTTCCTGTAGTTTTCCTGAATCTGAGAAATAAAATGATGTGTGTGATGATGCGTGGGTTTCCCCCCGATAACAATTGATAATTTCTAAAAAGTTATTGGCAGTATACCTTTTCCCGCCAGAGGTTAGGGTGCGTTGGGAAACACCCCCTAGGAGGGATAAGGCGCTCACACGCTTGTAAGAACAAGGGCTCTACCCTCTCTTGAGATGGCCGCCCTTAGGGATCCTGCTGATAGAAAGCAGGAGGGTATCCTAAAATGTATTTACACACATACTGGTGTTATACTGCGACCAGCAATCGCCTCAGCCTGGAGGTGCAGTGCTGGGTTGGCGTGGTCGGATTCCCTGACTGGAAATTTGATATCCTAGATAAGGACAGTATATTATTGCCTATAGAGCAATTAAAAGATGCATTTCTATATATGCATGATGCACAGCGGAATATTTGCCGACTGGCATCAAGTATAAGTGCGTTGTCCAATTATACCAGTAAAGTGGTCAGGTGATGCGGATTCCAAACGGCATTTGGAAGTATTGCCTTAAAAAAGGGGATGTACCCCAGGTCGCCTCTCAAAATAAGACGCCGTATTATCAGGCGCAGTCCTGGTTGGCAAGCGGACAAAAGGGTTCCTCTTTTCTGCTCGTGACAGAGGGAGAGGAAAATGGCTGCAGAGATCAGCCAGTTCCCAGGAACAGAAACCCTTTTCCGCCTCTGCCAAGCTCTCAGTATGACGCTAGGGCTTTACAAGTTCAGGCACGGTGGGGGCCCGTTCTCAATGAATTTCAGTGCGCAGTGGGCTCACTCGCAAGTAGACCCCTGGATCCTTCAGGTAATATTTCAGGGGTACAAATTGGAATTCGAGACGTATTCCCCTCGCCGTTTCCAAAAGTCTGTTTTACCGACGTCTCCCGCTGACAGGGAGGCAGTTTTGGAAGTCATTCACAAGCTGTATTCCCAGCAGGTGATAATTAAGGTACCCCTCCTGCAACAGGGAACGGGGTATTATTCCACACTATTGTGGTACCGAAGCCAGACGGCTCGGTGAGACCGATTTTAAAATCTAAAATCTTTGAACACTTACATACAGAGGTTCAAATTCAAAATTGAGTCACTCAGAGCAGTGATTGCAAACCTGGAAGAAGGGGACTGCATGATGTCTCGGGACATCAAGAATGCTTACCTTCATGTCAAAATTTACCCTTCTCACCAAGGGTATCTCAGGTTATGGTACAGAACTGTCACTATCAGTTCAGACGCTGCCGTAGGGATGGTCCACGGCACCCCGGGTCTTTACTGAAGTAATGACCGTAATGATATTCCTTCGAAGGAAGGGAATTTTAGTTATCCCTTACTTGGACGATTCCCTGATAAGGGTGAGATCCAGGGAACAGTTGGAGATCGGTGTAGCACTATCTCAGGTAGTGTTGCGGCAGCACGATTGGATTCTCAATATTCCAAAATCGCAGCTGGTTCCGACGACTTGTCTTCTGTTCCTAGGGATGATCCTGGACACAGTCCAGAAAGAAGGTGTTTCTCCCGGAGGAGAAAGCCAGGGAGTTATCCGAGCTAGTCAGGAACCTCCTAAAACCGAACCAAGTCTCAGTGCATCAATGCACAAGGGTTCTGGGTAAAAATGGTGGCTTCCTACGAAGCAATCCCATTCGGCAGATTCCACGCAAGACTTTCCAGTGGAACCTACTGGACAAATGGTCCGGGTCGCATCTTCAGATGCTTCAGCGGATAACCCTGTCACCAGGGACAAGGGTATCCCTCCTGTGGTGGTTGCAGAGTGCTCATCTTCTAGAGGGCCGCAGATTCGGCATTCGGGACTGGGTCCTGGTGGCCACGGATGCCAGCCTGCGAGGCTGGGGAGCAGTCACACAGGGAAGGAATATCCAGGGCTTATGGTCAAGCCTGGAGACATCACTTCACATAAATGTCCTGAAGCTAAGGGCCATTTACAATGCTCTAAGCTTAGCAAGACCTCTGCTTCAAGGTCAGCCGGTGTTGATCCAGTCAGACAACATTACGGCAGTCACCCACGTAAACAGACAGGGTACCACAAGAAGCAGGAGGGCAATGGCAGAAGCTGCAAGGATTCTTTGCGGGGCGAAAAACCATGTGATAGTACTGTCAGCAGTTTTCATTCCGGGAGTGGACAACTGGGAAGCAGTTTTCCTCAGCACGACCTCCACCCGGGAGAGTAAGGACTTCACCCAGAAGTCTTCCACATGATTATAAACCGTTGGGAAAAACTCGACAGGTATTGCGCCACGTCAAGGGACCCTCAGGCAATAGCTGTAGATGCTCTGGTAACACCGTGGGTGTACCAATCAGTGTATGGGTTCCCTCCTCTGCCTCTCATACCCAAGGTACTGAGATTGATAAGATGGAGAGGAGTAAGCACTATATTAGTGGCTCCGGTTTGGCCAAAAAAAGAATTGGTAACCGGAACTTCAAGAGATGCTCACGGAGGATCCGTAGCCTCTACCTCTAAGAAGGGACCTGCTCCAGCAAGGACCTTATCTGTTCCAAGACTTACCGCGGCTGCGTTGACGGCATGGCGGTTGAACGCCGGATCCTGAAGGAAAAAGGCATTCCGGATGAAGTCATCCCTACTCTGATCAAAGCCAGGAAGGATGTAACCGCAAAACATTATCACCGCATTTGGCGAAAATATGTTGCGTGGTGCGAGGCCAGTAAGGCTCGACGGAGGAAATTCAACTTGGTCGATTCCTACATTTCCTGCAAACAGGAGTATCTATGGGCCTGAAATTGGGGTCCATTAAGGTTCAAATTTCGGCTCTGTCAATTTTCTTCCAAAAAAGAACTAGCTTCAGTCCCTGAAGTTCAGACATTTGTTAAAGGGGTACTGCATATACAGCCTCCTTTTGTGCCTTCAGTGGCACTTTTGGGATCTCCAGGTGGTTTTTGGGTTCCAAAAGTCACATTGGTTTGACCCACTTAAATCTGTGGAGTTAAAATATCTCACAGAAAAAGTGGTCATGCTGTTAGCTCTGGCCTGGGCCAGGCGCGTGTCAGAATTGGTGGCTTTATCCTGTAAAAGCCCTTATCTGATTTTCCATTCGGACAGGGCGGAATTGAGGACTCGTCCTTAGTTTCTCCCTAAGGTGGTTTCAGCGTTCACCTGAACCAAACCTATTGTGGTGCCTGCGGCTACTAGGGACTTGGAGGACTCCAAGTTGCTAGACGTTGTCAGGACCCAAAAAATATATGTTTCCAGGACGACTGGAGTCAGGAAATCTGACTCGCTGTTTATCCTCTATGCACCCAACTAGCTGGGTGCTCCTGCTTCTAAGCAGACTATTGCTCGTTGGATTTGTAGTACAATTCAGCTTGCACATTCTGTGGCAGGCCTGCCACAGCCAAAAATCTGTAAATGCCCACTCCACAAGGAAGGTGGGCTCATCTTGGGCAGCTGCCCGAGGGGGCTCGGCTTTACAACTTTGCCGAGCAGTTACTTGGTCAGGAGCAAATACGTTTGTAAAATTCTACAAATTTGATACCCTGGCTGAGGAGGACCGGGAGTTCTCTCATTGGGTGCTGCAGAGTCATCCGCACTCTCCCGCCCGTTTGGGAGCTTTGGTATAATCCCCATGGTCCTTACGGAGTTCCCAGCATCCACTAGGACGTCAGAGAAAATAAGAATTTACTTACCGATAATTCTATTTCTCGTAGTCCGTAGTGGATGCTGGGCGCCCATCCCAAGTGCGGATTGTCTGCAATTCTGGTACATAATTATTGTTACCAAAAAATTTGGGTTATTGTTGTATTGAGCCATCTTTTCTAGAGGCTTCTCTATTATCATGCTGTTAACTGGGTTCAGATCACAAGTTGTACAGTGTGATTGGTGTGGCTGGTATGAGTCTTACCCGGGATTCAAAATCCTTCCTTATTGTGTACGCTCGTCCGGGCACAGTATCCTAACTGAGGCTTGGAGGAGGGTCATAGGGGGAGGAGCCAGTGCACACCAGGTGATCCTAAAGCTTTCTTTAGATGTGCCCTGTCTCCTGCGGAGCCGCTATTCCCCATGGTCCTTACGGAGTTCCCAGAATCCACTACGGACTACGAGAAATAGAATTATCGGTAAGTAAATTCTTATTTTCCTTAGCTTACATAGTGGCCTGAAATTCACTTATAGTAACTGGGTTCAGTATGCTTTCCCGGTCATTCGGTATGCCGGCGGTCACATGACCGACATTGGCTTCCAGACAATAAAGAGCCCGACATCGGAGGGGGTAAGTACTTTGGAATTTAGATCAGTATTGTATAGAGCACTCCCTAATGTTTGTGAGGAGTCCAGAACTGACTCATGAAAAGCTTGGTGTGTGCCTCACTGCATCCATAGTCATGGAGGGTTAGATGCCGTGGCCAGTTTTGACTCCTGTGTTCAATGTATTGTGATTTGTGAGGTTTTCAATTTTATGGGCACCGATCTCCCATTAGTGTTAGTTTCTCTGACGTCCTAGTGGATGCTGGGGACTCTGTAAGGACCATGGGGAATAGACGGCTCCGCAGGAGACTGGGCACATCTAAAGAAAGCTTTAGAACTATCTGGTGTGCACTGGCTCCTCCCCCTATGACCCTCCTCCAAGCCTCAGTTAGATTTCTGTGCCCGGCTGAGCTGGATGCACACTAGGGGCTCTCCTGAGCTCCTAGGAAGAAAGTATATGTTAGGTTTTTTATTTTCAGTGAGACCTGCTGGCAACAGGCTCACTGCACCGAGGGACTAAGGGGAGAAGAAGCGAACCTACCTAAGTGGTGGTAGCTTGGGCTTCTTAGGCTACTGGACACCATTAGCTCCAGAGGGATCGAACACAGGACCCGACCTCGTCGTCCGTTCCCGGAGCCGCGCCGCCGTCCCCCTTACAGAGCCAGAAGCAAGAAGGTGGTCCGGAAAATCGGCGGCTGAAGACTTCTGTCTTCTCCAAGGTAGCGCACAGCACTGCAACTGTGCGCCATTGCTCCTCATGCACACCACATACTGCGGTCACTAATGGGTGCAGGGCGCTGGGGGGGGGCGCCCTGAGCAGCAATATTAACACCTTGGCTGGCGAACTGACACCATATATAGCCCCAGGGGCTATATAGGTGTTTATTAACCCCTGCCAGAACTTTTACAATAGCTGGAGAAAGCCTGCCGAAAAAGGGGCGGAGCCATCTCCCTCAGCACACTGGCGCCATTTTCCCTCACAGCTCTGCTGGAGGGATCGCTCCCTGGCTCTCCCCTGCAGTCCTGCACTACAGAAAAGGGTTAAAAAGAGAGGGGGGGCACAAATTAGGCGCAGTATATATATATATATATATATATATATATATATTATGCAGCTATAAGGGAAAACACTCTCTATAGGTGATATATAGCGCTCTGGTGTGTGCTGGCATACTCTCCCTCTGTCTCCCCAAAGGGCTTTGTGGGGTCCTGTACTCTGTCAGAGCATTCCCTGTGTGTGTGCTGTGTGTCGGTACTGCTGTGTCGACCTGTATGATGAGGATAATGATGTGGAGGCGGAGCAAATGCCTGTGAATGGGATGTCACCCCCTGCGGGGTCGACACCGGTGTGGATGGACTTATGGAAGGAATTACGTGACAGTGTCAACTCCTTACATAAAAGGTTTGACGACATAGGACAGCCGGCTGCTCAGCTTGTGCCTGTCCAAGCGTCTCACATGTCATCAGGGGCTCTAAAACGCCCGCTACCTCAGATGGCAGACACAGATGTTGACACGGATACCGACTCCAGTGTCGACGACGATGAGACTAGTGTACCTTCCAATAGGGCCACCCGTTACATGATTGAGGCAATTAAAAATGTATTACACATTTCTGATAATACCCCAGATACCACAAAAAAGGGTATTATGTTTGGTGACAGAAAACTACCAGTAGTTTTCCTGCATCTGAGGAATTGATATGAGGGGTGTGAGGAAGCGTGGACTTCCCCCGATAAGAAATTGATAATTTCTAAGCAGCGTACCCTTTTCCGCCAGAGGATAGGTCACGTTGGGAAATAACCCCTAGGGTAGATAAAGCGGTTACACGCTTATTAAAAAAGGTGGCACTACCGTCACGGATACGGCCGCCCTGAAGGACCTGCTGATAGAAAGCAGAAAACTACCCTTAAAGCTATATACACACACACGGGCATTATATTGAGACCTGCTATTGCCTCGGCATGGATGTGCAGTGCGGCAGCTGCGTGGTCAGATTCCCTGTCGGATAATATTTATACTATAGATAGGGACAATATTTTGCTGAAAATAGAGCATATAAAAGACGCTGTCTTATACATGCGTGATGCACAGAGGGATATTTGCCGACTGGCATCACTAATAAGCGCTATGTAAAACCATTGCCGCCAGACGGGGGTTATGGACTCGGCAATGGTCGGGCGATGCCGATTCAAAACGGCACATGGAAGTTTGCCCTAGAAGGGGGTGGAACTGTTTGGGGATGGTCTTTCAGACCTCGTTTCCACAGCTACGGCTGGGAAATCAAAACTTTTGCCACAAGCTACCCCACAGCAAAAGTAAGCACTGTATTATCAGGTACAGTCCCTTCAGCCCCAGAAAAGTAGAGGGCTAGAGGCTCATTTTTTCTGCCAAGAGGAAAAGGTAGAGGGAAAAAGCTGCAGCATACAGCTAGTTCCCGGGAGCAGAAGTCCTCCCCTGCGTCCGTTAAGTCCACAGCATGACGCTGGGGCTGCTCAGGCGGACCCGGGTACGGTGGGGGCCCGTCTCAGAAATTTCAGCGCACAGTGGGCTCTCTCACAGGTGGATCCCTGGGTTCTTCAAACAGTATCTCAGAGGTACAGGCTGGAATTCGAGACGTCTCCCCCCCGCCGTTTCCTAAAATCTGCCTTACCGGCAACTACCTCTGCCAGGGAGGCAGTGTTGGTGGCTATCCAAAAAACTGTATTCACAGCAAGTGATTATCAAGGTACCCCTCCTTCAACAGGAAAAGGGTTACTTTTCCACAATGTTTGTGGTACCGAAACCGGACGGTTCGGTGAGACCCATCTTAAATTTAAAATCCTTGAACACATATAACAAAAGATTCAAGTTCAAGATGGAATCGCTCAGGGCGATTATTGCGATCCTGGACGAGGGGGATTACAGGGTCTCTCTGGACATCAAGGATACTTACCTGCATGTCCCCATTTACCCTCCTCACCAGGAGTACCTCAAGATTGTGGTACCGGACTGTCACTATCAGTTCCAGACGCTGCCGTTTGGATTATCCACGGCACCGAGGGTCTTTACCATGGGTAATGACCGAAATGATGATACTCCTTCGCAAGAAGGGAGTTTTAATTATCCCGTACTTGGACGATCTCCTGATAAAGGCGAGGTCCAAGGAACAGTTGGTAAGGGGGTAGCACTTTCTCGGGAAGTGCTGCAACAGCAGGACTGGATTCTCAATTCCAAAGTCACAGCTGGTCCCGACGACACGTCTTCTGTTCCTGGGAATGATTCTGGAAACAGACCAGAAAAAAGTGTTTCTTCCAATGGAAAAAGCAGAGGAGTTGTCATCTCTAGTCAGAAACCTCCTAAGACCGGGACAGGTGTCGGTACATCAATGCACACGAGTCCTGGGAAAAATCGTAGCTTCGTACGAAGCAATTCCATTCGGAAAGTTCCACGCAAGGATTTTCCAGTGGGACCTGTTGGACAAATGGTCCGGGTCCCATCTCCAGATACAGCAGCGGATAACCCGGTCGGCAAGAACCAGGGTGTCGCTGCGGTGGTGGCTGCAGAGGGTTCATCTACTAGAGGGCCGCAGATTCGGAATACAGGACTGGGTCCTGGGGACCACGGATGCCAGCCTTCGGGGCTGGGGTGCAGTCACACAGGGAATAAAATCCCAAGGACTATGGTCCAAAACAGGAGTTTTCACTTAACATAAATTTTCTGGAGATAAGAGCCATTTACAAGGCCCTAAGCAAAACAAGGCCCCTGCTTCACCAGCCGTACTGATCCAATCAGACAACATCACGGCGCTCGCCCATGTAAACAGGCAGGGCGGCACAAGAAGCAGGAGGGCGATGGCAGAAGCCACAAGGATTCCCCGTTGGGCGGAAAATCATGTGGTAGCACTGGCCGCAGTGTTCATTCCGGGAGTGGACAACTGGGAAGCAGACTTCCGCAGCAGACTCCACCCGGGAGAATAGGGACTTCATCCAGAAGTCTTCCAAATGCTGGTAAACCGTTGGGAAAGACCACAGGTGGACATGATGGCGTCCCGCCTCAATAAAAAAGATATTGCGCCAGGTCAAGGGAACCTCAGGCGATCGCTGTGGACGCTCCAGTGACACCGCGGGTGTACCAGTTGGTTTATGTGTTCCCTCCTCTCCCTCTCATACCCAAGGTACTGAGGATAATAAGGAAAAGAGGAGTAAGAACTATACTCATGGTTCCGGATTGGCCAAGAAGGGCTTGGTACCTGGAACTTCAGGAGTTGATCTCAGAGGACCCATGGCCTCTGCCACTCAGACAGGATCTGCTGCAGCAGGGGCCCTGTCTGTTCAAAGACTTACCGCGGCTGCATTGACGGCATGGCGGTTGAACACCGGATCCTGAGTGAAAAAGGCATTCCGGAGGAAGTCATTCTTATCCTGATCAAAGCCAGGAAGGATGTCAGCCTGAAGTGCAGACGTTGTAAGGGAGTGCTGCATATTCAGCCCCTTTTTTGTGCGCCAGTGGCACCTTGGGATCTCAATGTGGTTTTGAAGTTCCTGGAATCACATTGGTTTGAGCCACTTAAAACCGTGGATTTGAAATATCTCACATGAAAAGTGGTCATGTGTTGGCTCTGGCTTCGGCCAGGCATGTGTCAGAATTGGCGGCTTTGTCATAAAAAAGCCCTTACCTGACTTTCCATATGGATAGGGCAGAGTTGAGGACTCGTCCTCACTTTCTCCCGAAGGTGGTATCAGGTTTTCACTTGTACCAACCTATTGTGGTGCCTGCGGCTACTAGGGACCTGGAGGATTCCAAGTTACTGGACGTAGTCAGGGCCCTGAAAAATTATATTTCCAGGACGGCTGGAGTCCGGAAAACTGACCCGCTGTTTATCCTAGATGCACCCAACATGCTGGGTGCTCCTGCTTCTAAGCAGACTATAGCGCGCTGGATTTGTAGCACTATTCAGCTTGCGCATTCTGCGGTGGGACTACCGCAGCCTAAATCTGTAAAAGCCCATTCCACATGGAAGGAGGCTCATCTTGGGCGGCTGCCCGAGGGGTCTCGGCTTTACAACTTGGCCGAGCTGCTACTTGGTCAGGGGCAAACACGTTGCAAAATTCTACAAATTTGATACCCTGGCTGAGAAGGACCTTGAGTTCTCTCATTCGGTGCTGCAGAGTCATCCGCACTCTCCCGCCCGTTTGGGAGCTTTGGTATAATCCCCATGGTCCTTACGGAGTCCCCAGCATCCACTAGGACGTCAGAGAAAATAAGATTTTACTCACCGGTAAATCTATTTCTCGTAGTCCGTAGTGGATGCTGGGCGCCCATCCCTAGTGCGGATTGTCTGCAATACTTGTAAATAGTTATTGTTACACAAATCGGGTTGTTATTGCGAACCATCTATTCAGAGGTTCCATTGTTATCATACTGTTAACCGGGGTTCCTATCACGAGTTATACGGTGTGATTGGTGTGGCTGGTATGAGTCTTACCCGGGATTCAAAATCCTTCCTTATTGTGTCAGCTCTTCCGGGCACAGTGTCCTAACTGAGGCTTGGAGGAGGGTCATAGGGGGAGGAGCCAGTGCACACCAGGTAGTCCTAAAGCTTTCTTTAGATGTGCCCAGTCTCCTGCGGAGCCGTCTATTCCCCATGGTCCTTACGGAGTCCCCAGCATCCACTACGGACTACGAGAAATAGATTTACCGGTGAGTAAAATCTTATTTTTTCTTACTTATTTGCTTTTATATTAAAAAAAATATTTTGCTTCTTACCAGGTGAAACAAATTAATGTGCTGCCAACGAGGTGCTCATCACTCTTAAAACAGATCTCCTTTTTTATGCTCACATGGTCTGTGGTTTCAAACGTTCTTTTCAAAATCTACAAAAGCTAGCTAGTCCCAAATGCTTTTATGAAGGACAAATGTCAAGGGCTGTCATTTTGGGCTTCATTAAACCATCCCTTTTGCTTCTCCGTTTGTTGAGACTTTAATATTTATAGAAACCATCATTCATCTGAAGTGGGTATAATCAAACACAAGTGCCCTCATTCTGATTGCCTAGGCGTTCTGTTTCCAGACTCTCAGGATGCTGGTCTTTGTCCTACGATTGCCTGGTGTCTTCAGAGCAGAAGTTGAATGATGCCAAAGAGACAATTCAATGTATTGTCATCACCGTGGAGCGCTTTGGTTTACATGCTAGTGTCTTAAGTGTTTTGAGTTTTAAACGCTTTCATTACCTGCTATGAATTTATTTTGTACCTAATTTGCCTGCGTAGTAACTGATGTTTTTACTTCCTAGAAACTTGTGGTGGAGAATGTTGAGGTCTTATCCCAGATGAGGACAAGCTTCGACAAACCAGAACAAATGGCAGCACTTTTCAAAAGACTGTCCTGTAAGTGTCCGTGTCACAGATGATTGTACACCTAGCCTTGTTTGTGTAGTCTAGTTATCAATACAAACTATAAAGCTGGTCCCGCAATATGTATTGTTTAGAGTGCATTGATGTCACATTTGGTTTGTCGTCTGTTTGGCCAGAGATGTCTGCTGTCCATTCCTGCCCAAGATCATGCATCTAAATAAAAATCCTAGCTGCCGTTATTTATTCCTTAGTGTCTGTCTCCAATTGGCCAGTTTCTGTGTAGGAGTGGTCACTTATGCCAGTTACTTTCCAAAAGATGGTTATGGGTTTCTCTCGTATTTTTGCTGGTTTTTTTTTTTTTTTTTGCTATATATGGTATACAATTGATTCCCTCTTGTAAACACATTTATTTTTCACACATAAACCAGCTTTTATCTATGGATATTTAGTGTGTGCATTGTTCTCTTTTGCTGTAGCTGTGGACAGTGTCTTGAAGAGGATGACCATTATTGGCGTTATTTTGTCCTTCCGCTCACTTGCACAGGAAGCACTAAGAGATGTAAGTGATTTTGCCTTTTACCTCCCCTCCCTTTCACCACCGCCTCCCTTACTTATATCTTCCTCATGTGCTCTTACACCTGTTCTTTCCCCCTTTCTCTGAAATCGGTACTGTATTCTTCCAGCAGACCGGTCTGTTTTTCTAGTGTGTGTCTATGATTAACATTGAACAACTACATTTTTGTTGGTGAATATGGGTCTGTATAGTATTAACCTTCTGACACTGAAGTTATTTATTAGGATTTCTCTAACATCTGGTTTGCGGGACACGGGATACCATGGGGTATAGAGGGCGCTGTTCAAGGAAGCAAGCATAAGTGAAAACTTGAACTTGTATGCATGCTGCCTCCTCCGTCTCTGCATCCCATAAGGCGTAACACCTTCGTTTTGAATTTAATGAGCCCAAAATGAGATGAAGGTAACACAAGTAACAATAACGGCTCTGAAATGAGAGGGCAAAAAACAGAATAAAAAACAAAAGGGGAGGGAGCGCAGTGTCCCCCAGATGGATTAAGAGAAACTGATGTAACGGTCAGTACCAAAAATGCTATTTTTGTTTTGCAAGATATGTTCCCAACTTATAGGGGGGAATTCAAATGTTTGAAACGTCAGTTGGGTGTCTCTTTTTTCCTGTCTGCTAGATAGGAAAAAACAGACGCCCAACTGACTTTTCAAACAATTGAATATCCCCCATAGACTGCTTTTGGTGAGTTTTTTTTTAGGATGAGACGTATAAAGCCTTCTATAGAGGGGACAAGTAGAGAAGTTTCCTATAATAACCACCCAGCTTTTAGCTAGCATTTATGAAGTACCTTCTATAAAATGATAGTTCGAACCTGATTGGTAGCTATGGGCAACTAAAGGAATCCGTGAGCCCTATTCCGCGTCCTGTTAGGTGGTGAGAAAATCAGGTTTCTCAGGAGGGCTGACACACCTTTGTGCTGCGGCTTTTAATTTCTCTTCGGAATTGTATAAGAGCAGCTGTTCTAGAGCATTAGCGCAACATCACTGCACAGGAATCTCCTGCTCCGTGAAAGCTCACAGAGCACTGATTGTCATAGAAAAATCTTTTATTCATTTTCTGTATCTCCGGATGACACAGTCCGCGCCCTTGATGCAAATCCCAACATATGAGTGAACTCATGACTTTTCGATATGGTCAGGTGTATAATTATGGTCTTGACAAGTGGTGGTTTTCTCACATATATGGAAAGCAGAAAGGATCATTTTGATGTCCCAGCTGTTCAAAAACGACTCATCCTCTTAAATATTTCAGTCTAAGTGTGAAAAGGCATACTTCTAATAATTCTCCATGCTTTGATGCCATTGTTCCGCTCTTTCAACTCTCCCTTTTCAAACTACAGTACAAGGAATGTTATGTTCTTTCTTGGCAATTATGCATTTGCAGATATTAGACAAGCCTTTTATCGGCCTGGACCCAGATTAACTCTGTGAGTCAGCCTGAGGTCCTATTGTTCCGTTTTTAAACGATTCCATCTTAAGTGACGAAAAATGTTCTTTCTAAGAAGATTATTAAAGTACACTGCTCAAAAAAATAAAGGGAACACTAAAATAACACACCCTAGATCTGAATGAATGAAATATTCTTATTAAATACTTTGTTCTTTACATAGTTGAATGTGCTGACAACAAAATCACACAAAAATGATCAATGGAAATCAAATTTCTCTAACGTCCTAAGTGGATGCTGGGGACTCCGTAAGGACCATGGGGAATAGCGGCTCCGCAGGAGACTGGGCACATCTAAAGAAAGCTTTAGGACTAACTGGTGTGCACTGGCTCCTCCCCCTATGACCCTCCTCCAAGCCTCAGTTAGATTTCTGTGCCCGACGAGAAGGGTGCACACTAGGGGCTCTCCTGAGCTTCTTAGTGAAAGTTTTAGTTTAGGTTTGTTATTTTCAGTGAGACCTGCTGGCAACAGGCTCACTGCATCGTGGGACTAAGGGGAGAAGAAGCGAACTCACCTGACTGCAGAGTGGATTGGGCTTCTTGGCTACTGGACATTAGCTCCAGACGGACGATCACAGGTTCAGCCTGGATGGGTCCCGGAGCCGCGCCGCCGGCCCCCTTACAGAGCCAGAAGAGCGAAGAGGTCCGGAAAAATCGGCGGCAGAAGACGTTCCTGTCTTCAATAAGGTAGCGCACAGCACTGCAGCTGTGCGCCATTGCTCTCAGCACACTTCACACTCCCGGTCACTGAGGGTGCAGGGCGCTGGGGGGGAGCGCCCTGAGACGCAATACAACATGTTTAAACCTTATATGGCTAAAGAAATACATCACATATAGCTCCTGGGCTATATGGATGCATTTCACCCCTGCCAGTTTTCCTAAAAAAAGCGGGAGAAAAGGCCGCCGTGAAGGGGGCGGAGCCTATCTCCTCAGCACACAAGCGCCATTTTCCCTCACAGCTCCGTTGGAGGGAAGCTCCCTGGCTCTCCCCTGCAGTCACTACACTACAGAAAGGGTTAAAAAAGAGAGGGGAGCACTAATTAGGCGCAGTATTAACTATACAGCAGCTATAAGGGGAAAAACACTTATATAAGGTTATCCCTGTATATATATATAGCGCTCTGGTGTGTGCTGGCAAACTCTCCCTCTCCCTCTGTCTCCCCAAAGGGCTAGTGGGGTCCTGTCCTCTATCAGAGCATTCCCTGTGTGTGTGCTGTGTGTCGGTACGTTTGTGTCGACATGTATGAGGAGAAAAATGATGTGGAGACGGAGCAGAGTGTCTGTAACAGTGATGTCACCACCTAGGGGGTCGACACCTGAGTGGATGTACTGTTGAAAATTACGTGACAGTGTCAGCTCTGTATAAAAAAAAAAAAAAAACAAAAAAAAAAAAACAGTGGTTGACATGAGACAGCCGGCTACTCAGCTTGTGCCTGTCCAGACGTCTCATAGGCCGTCAGGGGCTCTAAAGCGCCCGTTACCTCAGATGGCAGATACAGACGCCGACACTGATACTGACTCCTGTGTCGACGGTGAAGAGACAACCGTGATTTCCAGTAGGGCCACACGTTACATGATTGAGACAATGGAAAATGTTTTATACATTTCTGATAATACGAGTACCACCAAAAAGGGGTATTATGTTCGGTGAGGGAAAAACTACCTGTAGTTTTCCTGAATCTGAGAAATAAAATGTGTGATGATGCGTGGGTTTCCCCCCGATAACAATTGATCATTTCTTAAAAAATACCCTTTCCCGCCAGAGGTTAGGGTGCGTTGGGAAACACCCCCTAGGGGGGATAAGGCGCTCACACGCTTGTAAGAACAAGGGCTCTACCCTCTCATGAGATGGCCACCCTTAAGGATCCTGCTGATAGAAAGCAGGAGGGTATCCAAAAATGTATTCACACACATACTGGTGTTATACTGCGACCAGCAATCGCCTCAGCCTGGAGGTGCAGTGCTGGGTTGGCATGGTCGGATTCCCTGACTGAAAATATTGATATCCTAGATAAGGATAGTATATTATTGCCTATAGAGCAGTGGTTCCCAAACTTTTGTGAGTCACGGCACCCTGGAGTGTCAGATTTTTTTTTCACGGCACCCCTAGGCCACAAGTTTCTTATTGAGAAATTTAGAAAAAAATATTAGATTAAGTAAATTATGTTTATATGTCATCCTTAGGGTCAGTTATGTGGTGAGGGACAAGATTTGCTTCTGTTTGTCCACATATTTTATAACTGGAAGCCATCAGCACTGGTTTTGCCTATTAAATTGACAATAAATAGTTTGAATTGGTCCTTGACCACCAACCTGAGGCACCCCTGCAAGTGTCCCGCGGCACCCCAGGGTGCCACGGCACACAGTTTGGGAACCACTGCTATAGAGCATTTAAAAGATGCATTTCTATATATGCAGGATGCACAGCGGAATAATTGCCGACTGGCATCAAGTATAAGTGCGTTGTCCAATTCTACCAGTAAAATGGTCAGGTGATGCGGATTCCAAACGGCATTTGGAAGTATTGCCTTTGAAAGGGGACATTTGGGGTCGGTCTTTTAGACCTGGTGGCCATGGCAACAACTGGGAAATCCACATTTGTACCCCAGGTCGCCTCTCAAAATAAGACGCCGTATTATCAGGCGCAGTCCTTTGTTGGCAAGCGGACAAAAGGTTCCTCTTTTCTGCTCGTGACAGAGGGAGAGGAAAAAGGCTGAAGAGATTACCCAGTTCCCAGGAACAGAAATCCTTTCCCGCCTCTGCAAAGCCCTCAGTATGACGCTAGGGCCTTACAAGCTCAGGCACGGTGGGGGCCCGTTCTCAATGAATTTCAGTGCGCAGTGGGCTCACTCGCAAGTAGACCCCTGGATCCTTCAGGTAATATCTCAAGGGTACATATTGAAATTCGAGACGTCTCCCCCTCGCCGTTTCCAAAGGTCGGCTTTACCGACGTCTCCCTCTGACAGGGAGGCAGTTTTGGAAGCCATTCACAAGCTGTATTCCCAGCAGGTGATAATCAAGGTACCCCTCCTGCAACAGGGAACGGGGTATTATTCCACACTATTGTGGTACCGAAGCCAGACGGCTCGGTGAGACCGATTCTAAATCTAAAATCTTTTTACACTTACATACAGAGGTTCAAATTCAAGATTGAGTCACTCAGAGCAGTGATTGCGAACCTGGAAGAAGGGGACTACATGATGTCTCGGGACATCAAGGATGCTTACCTTCATGTCAAAATTTACCCTTCTCACCAAGGGTACCTCAGGTTATGGTACAGAACTGTCACTATCAGTTCAGACGCTGCCGTAGGGATGGTCCACGGCACCCCGGGTCTTTACCAAGGTAATGGCCGAAATGATATCCCTTCGAAGGAAGGGAATTTTAGTTATCCCTTACTTGGACGATTCCCTGATAAGGGTAAGATCCAGGGAACAGTTGGAAGTCGGTGTAGCACTATCTCAGGTAGTGTTGAGACAGCACGATTGGATTCTCAATATTCCAAAATCGCAGCTGGTTCCGACGACTTGTCTTCTGTTTCCTAGGGATGTTCCTGGACACAGTCCAGAAAAAAAGGTGTTTCTCCCGGAAGAGAAAGCCAGGGAGTTATCCGAGCTAGTCAGGAACCTCCTAAAATCGAACCAAGTCTCAGTGCATCAATGCACAAGGGTTCTGGGTAAAAATGGTGGCTTCCTACGAAGCAATCCCATTCGTTAGATTCCACGCAAGAACTTTCCAGTGGAACCTACTGGACAAATGGTCCGGGTCGCATTTTCAGATGCATCAGCGGATAACCCTGTCACCAAGGACAAGGGTATCCATCCTGTGGTGGTTGCAGAGTGCTCATCTTCTAGAGGGCCGCAGATTCGGCATTCAGGACTGGGTCCTGGTGACCACGGATGCCAGCCTGCGAGGCTGGGGAGCAGTCACACAGGGAAGGAATATCCAGGGCTTAGGGTCAAGCCTGGATACATCACTTCACATAAATATCCTGAAGCTAAGGGCCATTTACAATGCTCTAAGCTTAGCAAGACCTCTGCTTCAAAGTCAGCCGGTATTGATCCAGTCGGACAACATCATGGCAGTCACCCACGTAAACAGACAGGGTGGCACAAGAAGCTGGAGGGCAAAGGGCAAAAGCTGCAGGGTTTCTTCGCTGGGCGGAAAATCATGTGATAGCACTGTCAACAGTATTCATTCCGGGAGTGGACAACTGGGAAGCAGACTTCCTCAGCACGACCTCCACCCGGGAGAGTGGGGACTTCACCCAGAAGTCGTCCACATGATTAAAAAACTCGACAGGTATTGCGCCAGGTCAAGAGACCCTCAGGCAATAGTTGTAGACGCTCTGGTAACACCGTGGGTGTACCAGTCAGTGTATGTGTTCCCTCCTCTGCCTCTCATACCCAAGGTACTGAGATTGATAAGATGGAGAGGAGAAAGCACTATATTCGTGGCTCCGGATTGGCCAAGAAGGACTTGGTAACCGGAACTTCAAGAGATGCTCACGGAGGATCCGTGGCCTCTACCTCTAAGAAGGGACCTGCTCCAGCAAGGACCCTGTCTGTTCCAAGACTTACCGCGGCTGCGTTTGACGGCATGGCGGTTGAACGCCGGATCCTGAAGAAAAAAAAGGCATTCCGGATGAAGTCATCCCTATCCTGATCAAAGCCAGGAAGGATGTAACCGCAAAAACATTATCACCGCAATTGGCGAAAATATGTTGCGTGGTGCGAGGCCAGTAAGGCCCGACGGAGGAAATTCAACTGGGTCGATTCCTACATTTCCTGCAAACAGGAGTGTCTATGGGCCTGAAATTGGGGTCCATTAAGGTTCAAATTTCGGCCCTGTCAATTTTCTTCCAAAAAGAACTAGCTTCAGTCCCTGAAGTTCAGACGTTGTGAAAGGGGTACTGCATATACAGCCTCCTTTTGTGCCTCCAGTGGCACTTTGGGATCTCAATGTAGTTTTGGGTTCCAAAAGTCACATTGGTTTGAACCACTTAAATCTGTGGAGTTAAAATATCTCGCATGGAAAGTGGTCATGCTGTTGGCCCTGGCCTGGGCCAGGCGCGTGTCAGAATTGGCGGCTTTATCCTGAAAAAGCCCTTATCTGATTTTCCATTCGGACAGGGCGGAATTGAGGACTCGTCCTCAGTTTCTCCCTAAGGTGGTTTCAGCGTCTCACCTGAACCAACCTATTGGTGGTGCCTGCGGCTACTAGGGACTTGGAGGCCTCCAAGTTGCTAGACGTTGTCAGTGCCCTGAAAATATATGTTTCCAGGACGGCTGGAGTCAGGAAATCTGACTCGCTGTTTATCCTGTGTGCACCCAACAAGCTGGGTGCTCCTGCTTCTAAGCAGACTATTGCTCGTTGGATTTGTAGTACAATTCAGCTTGCACATTCTGTGGCAAGGCCTGCCACAGCCAAAAATCTGTAAATGCCCACTCCACAAGGAAGGTGGGCTCATCTTGGGCGGCTGCCCGAGGGGTCTCGGCTTTACAACTTTGCCGAGCAGCTACTTGGTCAGGAGCAAATACGTTTGTAAAATTCTACAAAATTGATATCCTGGCTGAGGAGGACCTGGAGTTCTCTCATTTGGTGCTGCAGAGTCATCCGCACTCTCCCGCCCGTTTGGGAGCTTTGGTATAATCCCCATGGTCCTTACGGAGTCCCCAGCATCCACTTAGGACGTTAGAGAAAATAAGAATTTACTTACCGATAATTCTATTTCTCATAGTCCGTAGTGGATGCTGGGCGCCCATCCCAAGTGCGGATTGTCTGCAATACTTGTACATAGTTATTGTTACAAAAATCGGGTTATTATTGTTGTGAGCCATCTTTCAGAGGCTCCTCTGTTATCATGCTGTTAACTGGGTTCAGATCACAGGTTATACGGTGTGATTGGTGTGGCTGGTATGAGTCTTACCCGGGATTCAAAATCCTTCCTTATTGTGTACGCTCGTCCGGGCACAGTATCCTAACTGAGGCTTGGAGGAGGGTCATAGGGGGAGGAGCCAGTGCACACCAGTTAGTCCTAAAGCTTTCTTTAGATGTGCCCAGTCTCCTGCGGAGCCGCTATTCCCCATGGTCCTTACGGAGTCCCCAGCATCCACTACGGACTATGAGAAATAGAATTATCGGTAAGTAAATTCTTATTTTATTAACCCATGGAGGTCTGGATTTGGAGTCACCCTCAAAATTAAAGTGGAAAAACACACTACAGGCTGATCCAACTTTGATGTAATGTCCTTAAAACAAGTCAAAATGAGGCTCAGTAGTGTGTGTGGCCTCCACGTGCCTGTATGACCTCCCTACAACCCACACAAGTGGCTCAGGTAGTGCAGCTCATCCAGGATGGCACATCAATGTGAGCTGTGGCAAGAAGGTTTGCTGTGTCTGTCAGTGTAGTGTCCAGAGCATGGAGGCGCTAGCAGGAGACAGGCCAGTACATCAGGAGATGTGGAGGAGGCCGTAGGAGGGCAACAACCCAGCAGCAGGACCGCTACCTCCGCCTTTGTGCAAGGCGGAACAGGAGGAGCACTGCCAGAGCCCTGCAAAATGACCTCCAGCAAGCCACAAATGTGCATGTGTCTACTCAAATGATCAGAAACAGACTCCATGAGGGTGGTATGAGGGCCCTACGTCCACAGGTGGGGGTTGTGCTTACAGCCCAACACCGTGCAGGACGTTTGGCATTTGCCAGAGAACACCAAGATTGGCAAATTCGCCACTGGCGCCCTGTGCTCTTCACAGATGAAAGCAGGTTCTCACTGAGCACATGTGACAGACGTGACAGAGTCTGGAGACGCCAAGGAGAGCGTTCTGCTGCCTGCAACATCCTCCAGCATGACCGGTTTGGCAGTGGGTCAGTAATGGTGTGGGGTGGCATTTCTTTGGGGGGCCGCACAGCCCTCCATGTGCTCGCCAGAGGTAGCCTGACTGCCATTAGGTACTGAGAAGAGATCCTCAGACCCCTTGTGAGACCATATGCTGGTGCGGTTGGCCCTGGGTTCCTCCTAATGCAAGACAATGCTAGACCTCATGTGACTGGAGTGTGTCAGCAGTTCCTGCAAGGCGAAGGCATTGATGCTATGGACTGGCCCGCCCGTTCCTCAGACCTTAATCCAATTGAGCACATCTGGGACATCATGTCTCGCTCCATCCACCAACGCTACGTTGCACCACAGACTGTCCAGGAGTTGGCGGATGCTTTAGTCCAGGTCTGGGAGGAGATCCCTCAGGAGACCACCCGCCACCTCATCAGGGGCATGCCCAGGCGTTGTAGGGAGGTCATACAGGCACGTGGAGGCCACACACACTACTGAGCCTCATTTTGACTTGTTTTAAGGACATTACATCAAAGTTGGATCAGCCTGTAGTGTGTTTTTCCACTTTAATTTTGAGGGTGACTCCAAATCCAGACCTCCATGGGTTAATACATTTGATTTCCATTGATCATTTTTGTGTGATTTTGTTGTCAGCACATTCAACTATGTAAAGAACAAAGTATTTAATAAGAATATTTCATTCATTCAGATCTAGGATGTGTTATTTTAGTGTTCCCTTTATTTTTTTGAGCAGTGTATAATATTGACGTCTACAAAATATTATTAATAAGATTGAGCAAAATGGGTTTGTTTTCAATTCATGGCTCATATAGATTTGTATGATAAAAAGGATTAGACTGTGACAGGTATTCTAGAGGGGGATACAACAGCCGCAAGACGCATGCATCGGCGCAATTCCGCCAAGTTTACCCGATATTTTAAAGCGGCAAAAATTTCAAAGGCAAAATTGATGCCTCCCATCTCAAACTATTAAGTTTCCCTCCTAATGTAACAACTGTTCTTTTAATTTAATGATAACCAATAGAAAATAGTTTTCTAAGGGGACATGGAAACTGTGCAAGGGAGCGAATGTCATGTACTTTCACTATGAGTTGTGATGGTTTTCTTTTCTTTTCCTTTTCTCCTACCTTTTTATGTTTCGTGTACTATTGCTTTTAGGCTAATATATATTTATCTAGCGGGTCATGTCTGACATTTTAGTAGCAGGATTGATCGGATCACCCCTCTAACGCTGACTGCCGTTCTTTTTATCAGGTCTTATCTTACCACATTCCTTTCCTTGTAAGTTCTGTTGAGGATTTCAAGGATCACATTCCAAGGGAGACGGACATGAAGGTAAAATGTGCACAAGGTTTCCTCTAAAACTTTAGCTTGGGGCAACTTTCTCTTAACTATAAAATTTCATCCAACTGACTGAAGTCTGTAAATGTTTTTACACTTTTGTTTGTTTTTTTTGTGTTTTTTTTAATTAAATTTTTTAATTTGGGCGTATCCCTTGGTGACCTGATAACACAAGTTAGCACCTCACAACAGACATAAATGTGACTGAAGTATTCACCAGTTTTTCCAGAGGGATTGGCAGCTCCCTCTTGCAAGCCTAACATGAGTGGGTCCCATAAGTATATCGTCCTATTGGTAGAAAATTTGTGCCTGACGATACATGCATCTAGACGCACAAGTCCGTATTGTCCAGGCAGATTGTGTGCATGTCCAGCAAAGGGTATGCGGTCACCACGCCGGCGTTTGGGATAACAGCAGTCGGAATGCCAACAAGGTGAGAATACCGATGCTCGGATCCTGACATTGATCATAATGCTGGCGCTGGAATCTCGACTGTCTGCATCCTGAACGTAAATATGTTGGGGCTTTGAAGGGTTTGGCTGCAAGGGGGGAGGGGTTAGGTCTAGGCACCATCCGGGAAAGTTAGGGTTAGGCTGCCTCGGGGAGGGTCTAGGGTTAGGCTGCCTCGGGGAGGGTCTAGGGTTAGGCTGCGTCGGGGAGGGTCTAGGGTTAGGCTGCGGGGATGGGACGGTTAGGGTTAGACCTGGGGAGGGTGTGTAGGGTTTAGGCACCACCTAGGGAGGTTAGGATTAGGCTGTGGAGGGGGGAGAGGGTTGGGTCAGGCTGCAAGGAGGGGAGGGTTAGGGTTAGCATACTTAGTAGGTGTCTAGATGCCGCTGTCGGTATTCTGATCACTGGGATCCCCATACCAGCCCAAACAAAGATGTAACACTTGTGCAGCGTTGACATTTTGGGTTTGTGCATGACAGTCCTACATTACCCCCATTAGGCAAAAACTATTAAATCTTCAAGCGAGTTGATGAATTAATTTTTGTTATATATATTTTTTTTATTTACTTAAAATCTGTTTAAACTGATGTATTCTAATGATCACAAGCAATATGTCCTGTTATGGTAAAATGACTAGATTTTCTATTGTAAACTGGGACACGTGTTCAGCGCACATTATACGAATGACGTCCATCAGCGTGTTATTGCAGTGTGTACATCATAAATCAGCATGCATAGCATTTTCATAAATGAGGCACACATATACTAAGGCCTAAAGGGGGTCATTCCGAGTTGTTCGATCGTTGCCGATTTTCGTTATACTGCGATTAGTCGCTAACTGCGCATGGTACGCAGAGCGCATGCGCTTAGTTATTTTACTCAAAACTTAGCTGTTTTGCTGTAGCGTCTGCGGCGCTTTTCAGTCGCACTGGTGTTCGGTAAATGATTGACAGGGAAGGGGCGTTTCTGGGCGGCAACTCAGCAATTTCCCGGCGTTTGCTAAAAAACGCAGGCGTGTCAGGGAAAAACGCGGGAGTGGCTGGAGAAACGGGGGAGTGGCTGGCCAAACGTAGGGCGTGTTTGTAACGTCAAACCAGGAACGAAATGGGCTGAGCTGATCCAGTGTAGGAGTAAGTCTCGAGCTACTCAGGAACTGCTAAGAATTTTCTATTTGCAATTCTGCTAATCTAATTCTGCTAAGCTAAGATACACTCCCAGAGGGCGGCGGCCTAGCGTGTGCAATGCTGCTAAAATCAGCTAGAGAGCGAACAACTCGGAATGACCCCCAAAAGGCAGCCACCTGTATACTTTGTGTAGCCCAGTGTGATTGCTAATACGAAGTGCATATTACAATGCAATGGCCATTGGACAGCACAGTTATGGTAGTGGTTAGTATTGTCTCTCAGCTCTTAGGCCACAAGTTTAATTTCAGACAGTACACTATTGGTGTGGGTTTCATGTGAGTGTTTCTTGCGAGTGCTTCACTTTGCTCACACACGCCAAAAAACATACTGGTGGGTAAATTGGCTTCTTACCATAGTGCGTATGTGTGTGATAGGGAATATAGATTGTCAGCTGCACAGGGGGCAGGGTTTGATATACATGGCTAACATTCTATGTAAAGTGCTGCATAATGTGTGCACTGTATCAGTAATTGTTCAGAAATATTGTATGATATAGAAACAGTTTTTTTCTGGTGCAAATCCAATGCGGAGGTCACTTTTTCCACAGATCCTAATACAGTGGAACGCCAGTTATCAGAACATAGTAGGGAGTCTTCAACGGTCTGTAATCCATCTAGAGAAGAGTTTCCACACAAAATACATAGCTTGGTACCAATACCACTCAGTTACTCACTGTGCAGACTTTCCTTTGAACGGGCAAATCTGGTGTTGGAGCTGCTCGTTCCCCAGGGAGCGTAGAACTGCATGCTGGCCTGACCCTTTGGCAGCCTGAGCAGGACCCCTTAGGCCTTCAGATGCTACACGTGCTTCCTGCACTGTGGGAGCCTTTTTCAGGAAGACTGGCCTATTACTATATCCTCCTTACTGTCGCTCTTACCACAGCTGTAACACAAGATTTCGTGATCCCCATCACATAACCCAGTGGTCTGCTCCCTTACCTAGCGGTGCGGTCTAAATCCAGGGTTTCCCGTGCTTCCCATATATCTAGCCCAGTGAAGTACAGGCAAAGCTCCGTTGTGATTTTTAAGTTGGGCTTCTTCATATTAAGGCAGTGCTACTAGCCCCTGATAAGTGTTGCTGCACATAATTTATTACGTGTCCAACGGATTATCCGAACTACTGTGGGATCCAATTAGTTTGGATCATGGTGTTCTACCTTACTCCTTAAGGACACTATTTCAAAGACTGCACACAATCGTCAGGAGGCTCCTGAATTTTTGGTGGTGTTCACCATCACCCAGAAGAGTTGGTAAGTCTCCCGGAGGCAACCAAACCGGTCGGTAATGCAATTTGCATTTATTGTGACACACACACACACACACACACACACACACACACACACACACACACACACACACACACACACACACACACACACACACACACACACACACACACACACTAACCAATGCCACAATTACCAAAATTGGTATGTGGGGGGTGGTGATGTAGTTGGACTCAACCTGCCCCACTTTGCAGGGGTCAGCCCAAGGTTGTCCACTATGGTTTTAGTCCAGGATTGCAAGAAATAATCCGCCATATTTTTTTGTTAGTAGGCTAAATGTGCATTCTACAGAAAAGCTCTTCTGACTGAGCATGTGCCCAACGGAAGTAGATGTTAGAAGCAGTAGTTAGAGGCTGATGGTGGCACTGGTGACAAACCTCTGGATGGATACAGTTTCCAATGCTAGATGCACTCAGGAAGAAAGGTTATGTCGTGAGACAACACTTAGATTTTATAGTTGGAGGAGGCTATTTTGAGATGGGCAAATGGAACATTTTGGCTATTGTAAAGAGGCCAAAGATGCAGCTGAAGAGTACTGTGTAGGTAATGATGGGAATGATAGAAAGCCCTCAGAGGAACTTATTTTGAAAAGTCATTTTGCAAGACGTAGCTGCATAATTAAATATAGACTTTACAGCATATTAATGGTCTGTATATCGTTTCATCTTTATTTTTTTAAGGTTGCAATGAACGTGTACGAGTTGTCATCTGCAGCTGGACTACCATGTGAAATCGATCCGGCACTAGTTGTGGCGCTGTCATCTCAAAAATCTGGTATGCTGTATTTATTGTGTGGATTTGGTATGAAGGTTTTGCTTTTTACTAAATGGTCTGTATTTACAAAATTAATAGAAATATCTATTTAAATTATAATTTTTATTTTTTATAAAGCAAATGTTAGATTTATTTTATGGCTATTGGGAGAAACCAATTTACTGTGAGGTTTCCCCTCGGCTAATTACCTGTGGCCACCAATGTAATTAGTGGACGTTAAACCACAGAGGGGGACTTTTCCTTGCAGCTTCAAGAGTGATAAAAGGGGTTTAACGTGTGGGGAAACCCACTGAGTCCACATTTTACAGTTTGCACCACGGTAACTTGCATCCTGCTCCCAGTGAAGACGTGTTATTAGCTGAATACGCTAAGACTGCTGCTCAGTCTACTAGGGACGTGACCACAATGTGGCATGAATTTCACCGCACTGTTGCTGTGCGGCGTTCAAATGGGTTGGGACTGGGAGGCCGACGGTGGGGTTCCTGGAGGTCAGCATACCGACCCCGGAATCCCGACTGCAGTATGCCGGGGGGGGGGTTGAGTGCAACAGAGCCCCTTGCTGGCGTGCAGTTGGCTCGGCGGCTCGCTATGCTCTCCACAGGTTTTATTCCCACTCTACGGGTGTCGTGGGACTAGTCCCTATTAGTTGGCATGCCAACTGTCAGGCGTTTGATCGATCGGGATCCCGACGCCGGCATGGCGACCGCCAGGATTCCGAGCTGTGATCACAGGACCGCATCCCGTTCAAATAAGCCCTTATGTATAGTTTGAGTAATTTTTTTACAATTTATCTGCTAGTGTTTCTATAGGTGTTTGCAGTGTGGCGGCTATAGCAATGACATTGTGTTGGGAAAAAAAGCTGATCATTTTATTTTGCCTGTGATTTCTTCCAGAAACGATCAGTCCAGAGGAGGAATATAAAATCGCCTGTCTCCTCATGGTATTTGTGGCGGTTTCTTTGCCGACGTTGGCTAGTAACGTGATGTCACAATACAGTCCCGCTATAGAAGGTATTGTCATGTGCTTCCAGTTTCCCCCCCAGTCCTCCTGCCCACCCACACACACACACAGTACTCTGTAATCCGACAGGCTGTGCTGGAATACCAAGCAGGTGTACACAAGCTTGCTGATTGCTTTTGTCTCTTAGGTCATTGCAATAATATCCATTGCCTGGCAAAGGCCATCAACCAGATTGCCGCAGCCTTGTTTACTATTCACAAAGGGAGCATCGAGGATCGTCTTAAAGAATTCTTGGCTGTATGTATATCTTGTCTAGTAGACGTTTTGTATTATTATTATTTTTAAGACTTTTATTTATTTTTATTTTATTCGTTGATTAATGTCCGAGCTGTAGCTGCTGTCTGCGATGTATAAAATTTGATTTATATGTATTTTAAAGCTTCTAATCTTTTGTAAACATTTGGAGCCATCACCGTAATTTAAATCGTAAATGCTGTAAGCGTTCTCCTAGCTCCCAGATGCTGTTACCGTATATCATTGTGTGTATTCAGAAGGTTCTTGTTTATCTATGTTCCATTTTATCTCTGTGTCGCTACATAACGTCTGTAAACAGGATTCTGATCACGTAATTCCCCATACTTGTTCCTGCAGCTTGCATCTTCCAGCCTGCTGAAAATTGGCCAAGAGACAGATAAAACTACTACAAGAAACCGAGAGTCTGTTTATTTGCTGCTAGATATGGTAAGGTGATGACAGAGCAATATGGTATCTTGTCCCAGCAAACAGCGAGTTATGTGAACTGTTTAATCTTTGTTTCGGAGCACAATTCTAATTTGCTGTTAGTACATGTTCAGAAGACACAAGCAAGCCCTTATGTGGGCTTGTGGCTATATACAGTAGCTTCCATGGTACATGAATTGTGCAAGTTCAGCTCATACAGAAGCACTAATACTTGTTCTGTGGGGCATTGGGTAGTTTAGGGAAATAGCAGGTGCAGGCCCGCCATCAAGGGGAGACAGTCGGGACGTCAGTCCCGTGCTTGGACTGAGATGGGGCCTGGGTAGCAGCAGTGAGGATAGGGGGTCAGGCCAGCTTCCTGCGCACCGGCAGGGCATGCATCCACAGAGGGACAGAGCCGTAGCGCTATTCTTACGATAGAGCCGGCCGTGAGCCAGTCGGAGCTCGCGGACCGGCAGCCAATCTGGAGCTCTGTGGCCGGCTATGTATTAGGAATACTGCTGCGGCTCTGTCCCTCAGTGGTGGCCTGCCGGTGCGCAGGCAGCTGGTCCTGTCCCTGATCCCCACTGCTGTCACCCGGTCCCAATCATTTCCGATGGTAGCCCTGAGTAGGTGTTTTAGAACTGTTACACATACTCCAATATTGTAGTTAAATCTAAAGTCATTGGGCCTGGTGTAAAACGTGTTAGGGCCTATGCAGTTTTGCATGTTTCTGCATGAAAGTGTGCGGTGGTTTTATTTTTATTATTGTGTGGGCGCTTAACGCACATGTATACGCAACTCACTTTCTATTGATCAATGCCATACTTTAATCCACCTTTAAAAAAAAGTTGTTTTAAAGAGACCTTGTTAGCAGGTCCTCGTGTACTGTAGGTTGTTATGTTACAACATAGTATCTTGGGCCTAATTCAGACCTGATCGCTAGGGGGCGTTTTTTACATCCCTGCGATCAGGTAGTCGCCGCATACAGAGGGAGGGGGAAATCGCTGTGCAGGGGTGCGATCGCATGTGCAGGAGAGCTGCACAAACAGAAGTTTATGCAGTCTCTGCACAGCCCAGGACTTACTCTTCCAGTGCGATGATCGGGGCCGAGCGGACGTCATAAAACCTCCCCTCAAACGCCTAGTCCCTCCTGCGTTTCTCTGGACACTCCTTAGAAACGGTCAGCGGTCAGTTGCTATCCACAAATGGCCTTTCCTGTCGGTCACCTTGCGATCGTTTTTCTCGCACCATCCCGTCGCTGCCCGCCAATCCCCGTTGCTGTGGACCGATGCACCTGCACTTTGCGGTGCATGCGCAGTTCCGATCTGATTGCAGGCTGTACGAAAATGCAGCCTAGCGATCAGGTCTGAATTAGGCCCTTTGTGCGTTGTAAACAGACCTTGAGGGATTTTCCTTTTTCAACTGGGTGACCTTAATAAATGCGGATAAAGGAAAATAAGAATTTACTTACCGATAATTCTATTTCTCGTAGTCCGTAGTGGATGCTGGGGACTCCGTAAGGACCATGGGGAATAGCGGCTCCGCAGGAGACTGGGCACAAAAGTAAAGCTTTAGAACTACCTGGTGTGCACTGGCTCCTCCCCCTATGACCCTCCTCCAAGCCTCAGTTAGGATACTGTGCCCGGACGAGCGTACACAATAAGGAAGGATTTTGAATCCCGGGTAAGACTCATACCAGCCACACCAATCACACCATATAACTTGTGATCTAAACCCAGTTAACAGCATGATAACAGAGGAGCCTCTAGAAAAGATGGCTCACTACAGCAATAACCCGATTTTTTGGTAACAATAACTATGTACCAGTATTGCAGACAATCCGCACTTGGGATGGGCGCCCAGCATCCACTACGGACTACGAGAAATAGAATTATCGGTAAGTAAATTCTTATTTTCTCTGACGTCTTAGTGGATGCTGGGGACTCCGTAAGGACCATGGGGATTATACCAAAGCTCCCAAACGGGCGGGAGAGTGCGGATGACTCTGCAGCACCAAATGAGAGAACTCCAAGTCTTCCTCAGCCAGGGTATCAAATTTGTAGAATTTTACAAACGTATTTGCTCCTGACCAAGTAGCTGCTCGGCAAAGTTGTAAAGCCGAGACCCCTCGGGCAGCCGCCCAAGATGAGCCCACCTTCCTTGTGGAATTGGCTTTTACAGATTTTGGCTGTGGCAGGCCTGCCACAGAATGTGCAAGCTGAATTGTACTACAAATCCAACGAGCAATAGTCTGCTTAGAAGCAGGAGCACCCAGCTTGTTGGGTGCATACAGAATAAGCAACGAGTCAGATTTTCTGACTCCAGCCGTCCTGGAAACCTATATTTCCAGGGCCCTGACAACGTCTAGCAACTTGGAGTCCTCCAAGTCCCTAGTAGCCGCAGGCACCACAATAGGTTGATTCAGGTGAAAACGCTGAAAACCACCTTAGGGAGAAACTGAGGACAAGTCCTCAATTCCGCCCTGTCCGAATGGAAAATCAGATGAGGGCTTTTACAGGATAAAGCCGCCAATTCTGACACGCACCTGGCCCAGGCCAGGGCCAACAGCATGACCACTTTCCATGTGAGATATTTTAACTCCACATATTTAAGTGGTTCAAACCAATGTGACTTTTGGAACCCAAAAACTACATTTAGATCCCAAGGTGCCACTGGAGGCACAAAAGGAGGCTGTATATACAGTACCCCTTTCACAACGTCTGAACTTCAGGGACTGAAGCTAGTTCTTTTTGGAAGAAAATTGACAGAGCCGAAATTTGAACCTTAATGGACCCCCATTTCAGGCCCATAGACACTCCTGTTTGCAGGAAATGTAGGAATCGACCTAGTTGAAAATTCCTCCGTCGGGGCCTTACTGGCCTCGCACCACGCAACATATTTTCGCCAAATGCGGTGATAATGTTTTGCGGTTATATCTTTCCTGGCTTTGATCAGGATAGGAATGACTTCATCCGAAATGCCTTTCTCCTTCAGGATCCGGCGTTCAACCGCCATGCCGTCAAACGCAGCCGCGGTAAGTCTTGGAACAGACAGGGTCCTTGCTGGAGCAGGTCCCTTCTTAGAGGTAGAGGCCACGGATATTCCGTGAGCATCTCTTGAAGTTCCGGTTACCAAGTCCTTCTTGGCCAATCCGGAGCCACGAATATAGTGCTTACTCCTCTCCATCTTATAATTCTCAGTACCTTGGGTATGAGAGGCAGAGGAGGGAACACATACACACACTGGTACACCCACTGTGTTACCAGAGCGTCTACAGCTATTGCCTGAGGGTCCCTTGACCTGGCGCAATACTTGTCGAGTTTTATAAACATGTGGAAGACTTCTGGGTGAAGTCCCCACTCTCCCGGGTGGGGGTCGTGTCTGCTGAGGAAGTCTGCTTCCCAGTTGTCCACTCCCGGAATGAATACTGCTGACAGTGCTATCACATGATTTTCCGCCCAGCGAAGAATCCTTGCAGCTTCTGCCTTGCCCTCCTGCTTCTTGTGTCACCCTGTCTGTTTACGTGGGTGACTGCCGTGATGTTGTCCGAATGGATCAACTCCGGGTGACCTTGAAGCAGAGGTCTTGCTGAGCTTAGAGCATTGTAAATGGCCCTTAGCTTCAGGATATTTATGTGAAGTGATGTCTCCAGGCTTGACCATAAGCTCTGGAAATTCCTTCCCTGTGCGACTGCTCCCCAGCCTCGCAGGCTGGCATCCGTGGTCACCAGGACCCAGTCCTGAATGTCGAATCTGCGGCCCTCTAGAAGATGAGCCCTCTGCAACCACCACAGGAGAGACACCCTTGTGCTTGGTGACAGGGTTATCCGCTGATGCATCTGAAGATGCGACCCGGACCATTTGTCCAGCAGGTCCCACTGGAAAGTTCTTGCGTGGAATCTGCCGAATGGGATTGCTTCGTAGGAAGCCACCATTTTTCCCAGAACCCTTTCATTGATGTACTGAGACTTGGCTCGGTTATAGGAGGTTCCCGACTAGCTCGGATAACTCCCTGACTTTCTCCTACGGGAGAAACACCTTTTTCTGGACTGTGTCCAGGATCATCCCTAGGAACAGAAGACGAGTCGTCGGAATCAGCTGCGATTTTGGAATATTGAGAATCCAATCGTGCTGCCGCAACACTACCTGAGATAGTGCTACACCGACCTCCAACTGTTCCCTGGATCTTACCCTTATCAGGGAATCGTCCAAGTAAGGGATAACAAATTCCCTTCCTTCGAAAGAGTATCATCATTTCGGCCATTACCTTGGTAAGGACCCGGGGTGCCGTGGACCATCCATACGGCAGCGTCTGAAACTGATAGTGACAGTTCTGTACCACAAACCTGAGGTACCCTTGGTGAGAAGGGTAAATTTGGGACATGAAGGTAAGCATCCTTGATGTCCCGAGACATCATGTTCCAGGTTCGCAATCACTGCTCTGAGTGACTCAATCTTGAATTTGAACCTCCGTATGTAAGTGTTCAAGATTTTAGATTTAGAATCGGTCTCACCGAGTCGTCCGGCTTCGGTATTACAACAGTGTGGAATAATACCCCGTTCCCTGTTGCAGGAGGGGTACCTTGATTATCACCTGCTGGGAATACAGCTTGTGAATGGCTTCCAAAACTGCCTCCCTGTCAGAGGGAGACATCGGTAAAGCCGACTTTAGGAAACGGCGAGGGGGAGACGTCTCGAATTCCAATTTGTACCCCTGAGATATCACCTGAAGGATCCAGGGGTCTAATTGCGAGTGAGCCCACTGCGCGCTGAAATTCATTGAGACGGGCCCCCACCGTGCCTGATTCTGCTTGTAAAGCCCCAGCGTCATACTGAGGGCTTGGCAGAGGCGGGAGAGGGCTTCTGTTCCTGGGAACTGGCTGATTTCTGCAGCCTTTTTCCTCTCCCTCTGTCACGGGGCAGAAATGAGGAACCTTTTGCCCGCTTGCCCACGAAAAGGACTGCGCCTGATAATACGGCGTCTTCTTATGTTGAGAGGCGACTTGGGGTACAAACGTGGATTTCCCAGCTGTTGCCGTGGCCACCAGGTCTGAAAGACCGACCCCAAATAACTCCTCCCCTTCTTCCAAATGCCGTTTGGAATTCGCATCACCTGACCACTGTCGTGTCCATAACCCTCTACTGGCAGAAATGGACAACGCACTTAGACTTGATGCCAGTCGGCAAATATTCCGCTGTGCATCACGCATATATAGAAATGCATCTTTTAAATGCTCTATAGGCAATAATATACTGTCCCTATCTAGGGTATCAATATTTTTAGTCAGGGAATCCGACCACGCCAAACCAGCACTGCACATCCAGGCTGAGGCGATTGCTGGTCGCAGTATAACACCAGTATGTGTGTAAATACATTTTAGGATATCCTCCTGCTTTCTATCAGCAGGATCCTTAAGGGCGGCCATCTCAGGAGAGGGTAGAGCCCTTGTTCTTACAAGCGTGTGAGCGCTTTATCCACCCTAGGGGGTGTTTCCCAACGCACCCTAACCTCTGGCGGGAAAGGATATAATGCCAATAACATTTTAGAAATTATCAGTTATCGGGGGAAACCCACGCATCATCACACACCTCATTTAATTTCTCAGATTCAGGAAAACTACAGGTAGTTTTTCCTCACCGAACATAATACCCCTTTTTGGTGGTACTCGTATTATCAGAAATGTGTAAAACATTTTTCATTGCCTCAATCATGTAACGTTTGGCCCTACTGGAAGTCACATTTGTCTCTTCACCGTCGACACTGGAATCAGTATCCGTGTCGGCGTCTATATCTGCCATCTGAGGTAACGGGCGCTTTAGAGCCCCTGACGGCCTATGAGACGTCTGGACAGGCACAAGCTGAGTAGCCGGCTGTCTCATGTCAACCACTGTCTTTTATACAGAGCTGACACTGTCACGTAATTCCTTCCAACAGTTCATCCACTCAGGTGTCGACCCCCTAGGGGATGACATCACTATTGCAGGCAATCTGCTCCGTCTCCACATCATTTTTCTCCTCATACATGTCGACACAAACGTACCGACACACAGCACACACACAGGGAATGCTCTGATAGAGGACAGGACCCCACTAGCCCTTTGGGGGAGACAGAGGGAGAGTTTGCCAGCACACACCAGAGCGCTATATATATACAGGGATAACCTTATATAAGTGTTTTTCCCCTTATAGCTGCTGTATTTTTAATACTGCGCGTAATTAGTGCCCCCCTCTCTTTTTTAACCCTTTCTGTAGTGTAGTGACTGCAGGGGAGAGCCAGGGAGCTTCCCTCCAACGGAGCTGTGAGGGAAAATGGCGCCAGTGTGCTGAGGAGATAGGCTCCGCCCCCTTCTCGGCGGCCTTATCTCCCGTTTTTCTGTGTATTCTGGCAGGGGTTAAATTCATCCATATAGCCCAGGAGCTATATGTGATGCATTTTTTGCCATCCAAGGTGTTTTTATTGCGTCTCAGGGCGCCCCCCCCCAGCGCCCTGCACCCTCAGTGACCGGAGTGTGAAGTGTGCTGAGAGCAATGGCGCACAGCTGCAGTGCTGTGCGCTACCTTGTTGAAGACAGGACGTCTTCTGCCGCCGATTTTCTGGACCTCTTCTGTCTTCTGGCTCTGTAAGGGGGCCGGCGGCGCGGCTCTGGGACCTATCCATGGCTGGGCCTGTGATCGGTCCCTCTGGAGCTAATGTCCAGTAGCCTAAGAAGCCCAATCCACTCTGCACGCAGGTGAGTTCGCTTCTTCTCCCCTTAGTCCCTCGATGCAGTGAGCCTGTTGCCAGCAGGTCTCACTGAACATAAAAAACCTAAAACTAAACTTTTCACTAAGCAGCTCAGGAGAGCCACCTAGTGTGCACCCTTCTCGTTCGGGCACAAAAATCTAACTGAGGCTTGGAGGAGGGTCATAGGGGGAGGAGCCAGTGCACACCAGGTAGTTCTAAAGCTTTACTTTTGTGCCCAGTCTCCTGCTGAGCCGCTATTCCCCATGGTCCTTACGGAGTCCCCAGCATCCACTAGGACGTCAGAGAAATATACTTGCTTGACTATAGTACTAAAATATTTTTTTTTTCTACTTTTTCAGTCATACAGTGCATCCGGAAAGCATTCACAGCACTTCACTTTTTCTACGTTTTATTATGTTACAGCCTTATTCCAAAATGGAATAAATTCATTTTTCCCTCAAAATTCTACACACAATACCCCATAATGACAACGTGAAAAAAGTGTTTTGGAGATTTTTGCAAATTTATTAAAAATAAAAAACTAAGAAATCACATGTACAATAAGCATTCACAGCCTTTGCCATGAAGCTCAAAATTGAGCTCAGGTGCATCCTGTTTCCACTGATCTTCCTTGAGATGTTCCTTCAGCTTAATTGGAGTCCACCTGTGGTAAATTCAGTTGATTGGACATGATTTGGAAAGGCACACACCTGTCCCACACTTGACAGTGCATGTTTGAGCACAAACCAAGCATATAGTCAAAGGAATTGTCCGTAGACCTCTGAGACAGGATTGTCTCGAGGCACAAATCTGTGGAAGGGTACAGAAAAATATCTGCTGCTTTGAAGGTCCCAATGAGCACAGTGGCCTCCATCATCCGTAAATGGAAGAAGTTCGGAACCACCAGGACTCTTAGTAGAGCTGTCCGGCCGTCCAAACTGAGCTATTGCGGGAGAAAGGCCCTGGTCAAGGAGGTGACCAAGAACCTAATGGTCACTCTATCAGAGCTACAGCATTCCTCTGTGGAGAGAGGAGAACCTTCCAGATGACAACCATCCTCTGCAGCAATCCACTAATCAGGTCTGTATGGTAGAGTGGCCAGACAGAAGCCACTCCTTAGTAAAAAAGCACATGGCAGCCTGCCTGGAGTTTGCCAAATGCACCTGAAGGACTCTCAGAACATGAAAGCCAAAATTCTCTGGTGTGATGAGACAAAGATTGAACTCCTTGGTATGAATGCCAGGTGTCATGTTTGGAGGAAACCAGGCACCATACCTACAGTGAAGCATGGTGGTGGCAGCATCATGCTGTGGGGATGTTTTTCGGTGGCAGGAACTGGGAGACTAGTCAGGATAGAGGGAAAGATGAATGTAGCAATGTACAGAGACATCCTGAAAACCTGCTGCAGAGCCTCTTAACCTCAGACTGGGGTGACTGTTCATCTTTCAGCAGGACAACGACCCTAAGCACACAGCCAAGATATCAAAGGAGTGGCTTCAGGACAACTTGGTGAATTTCCTTGAGTGGCCCAGCCAGAGCCCAGGCTTGAATCCGATTGAATATCTCTGGGGAGATCTGAAAATGGCTGTGCACCGACGCTTCTCATCCAACCTGATGGAGCTTGAGAGGTGATGCAAAGAGGAATGGGCAAAACTGCCCAAATATAGGTGTGCCAAGCTTGTGGCATCATATTCAAAAAGACTTGAGGCTGTAATTGCTGCCAAAGGTGCATCAACAAAGTATCGAGCAAAAGGCTGTGAATACTTATGTACATGTGATTTCTTGAAGTGAAATGCTGTGAATACTTTCCGAATGCACTGTAACTTTCACTTTATTTCCGTCTGTATTCGATAAGCATTTGTTATATCAGAGGTGTGCAACCTTCTCCCTGATCATCATATATGCAATGAGGTTTATTGAACTGCTTCACTTGTGGTCCCAGGACAATGGCACCCTGGCACTTGGGGATCCAACTAAAACGGGTTGAGCACTACTGTGTTGAAATATTATTATTATTATTGTTGTTATTATTATTATAGGGCTCCAGAAGTAGTCTGCAGCACTGTACAGTGGGGAAATAACAAGGCAGTACATAACCGTAGACAGTACAATACTTAGTTAAATGTTAATAAGTAGTACTAAAGCCACTAGTGCAAGGGGGAGGGAGGGTAAATATTCAGCGAAACCTGAACCCATAGGCTTGGGTTCCACTAACAAGTTAGAGATACTGAAGGAGGTGCAAACCAAAGACAAAAAAGGGACGGAGAGCCCTAGGAGGAAGTGAAGAGGGAGGCTGGCGAGCATGAGTAGATATAGATGAGACAGGCGGGAGGAGGACCCTGCTCATAGGCGCTTGCATACTAAAGGCAGGGACTTGATGAAATTGTAGTACATATGGAATTAGTGTTTGGTGTATATGTTTACCTATTTTTTTTATTTTATTTTTAACAGATTGTGCAAGAGTCGCCATTCCTGACCATGGACTTGCTGGAGTCATGTTTCCCATACGTCTTACTGAGAAACGCTTACCATGCAGTTTACAAACAAAGCGTCACATCCTCCGCATAAATATTTGCTTGATGAAAACCTAGAACGAGTTTCTACCAGCTCGGTTTTCGCCCCCAAAAAAACTATGGAGTACTTTTAATCGTTTGGACAAGAAATACAAAACGGTTTTGTGACTTAAAACTCTTCCCTCCCATTCCATTGTATTTTTGACCAGTGGTTTCTTTATGCAGTTGTACTACCAGATAGGCTTGGTTGGTTGCACTTCACTGAAATAAAAAAATAAAAAATTCTATAAAAAAATAAAACCGAAAAATATTTGATTTCTGGACCATTACATGCAAAGAATCGGGAACTAAAGGTGGGGGGAGGGAAGCACGAACACTACTTTTTGGCTGTTTTTTTGATATCTGATCATGCAAAATATTATTGCTTGTTTATTTCAAAGAAATGTATTTAGTGATTATTTTAGATGGTGGTATAGGTGATATACATCTGTGTGTAAATTATTTCATAAAGGGAGAGTTATAATCTGTACCTTTTTATGTTCTTATCGATAATGGTTTGGATAGGTGATTCTGTGATTTCCGTGAAGTAATTGCACCATGTTTCTTTTCTTCTTCCCCATCCAGTCACCAAATTTAAAGCAGAACAAAGCAAAAATACAATGCCACGTTCTCCCATATCTTGCACATTGAGCATTTACAATTCAGAAAACTCTCCCCTGTATTTTACGCAGCAGCAAATGTTTGTAAAAAGCATAATATAACTTTTTTTAGACTAATTTCCATGATGCTCTGTTGGCATTAATATTACCATTGTACCCTGCTATATGATATGGTAAGACATGCTTCTGCATCTCTCAAATGTTGATACAATTTTGTTTTTTGTTTTTGTTTTTGTTTTTTCCCTTTAACCACTTTTATATGTTTTAAGTTTTTGAAATCCAAGTGTACCTTCCATAACATACAATAAACCATAGACTGTATCAAACAAATATGTTTGCCATGTGTATACGTTTCAGTGATCTTTGAAGATTTTGTTTTGCTTTCTGGTATTTTTTTATTTAATTTTTTTGTTTTTCTTCTAAGAACTGGTACTTTTATATATGCAAGCAATTATATAATTTTATATGTAGGCATTCTATTACATAGGGTTTTTTTTGGTTTGTTTTTTTAAAGCTGCCGAAACTGGTCCACACAGCAAAAATAAATGCAGATATATCAAGTCCATCCATTGACTTTTTTTACACATTGATTTCTTCCTAATACCTCAATGGTGTTGGCAGATATTGGGGAGTACCAATGGGAGGGAGGTTAGGGTCTAGGGATGTTTGGGAAAGGGGGGGGAGGTGTTGGAGATTATAAGCAATAATAGAAAAAAGTTTGGTCTTAATGTTGAACTTTAGCTTAATCTCCAGTAGTAAAAAACAATCTTCCAAATTTTGGGGAATTGAATTTTCAAGGTTTCCAGAGCTTGAGTCAGAAGACATATGATAATTATTTTAAAGTGTTTTAATCCTGGAGTGCTGTTTTCACTTTATATATGTCCCAGTGACGTGAGGTGAGGCAGAGCCTTTCCTGTCATACTAACGTATACGCCAGAGATTTGACTATACAAAGTATATGAAAAATACTAAGATTATATTATAAATATCTTTGTATTATTCTAATCATTCTGGGTTCAGTCCCAATTGTTGACCTTGAGATACTTTAACCACTTGCCTGGCGTGGTCACATCTGGTGCAACCAGTCAGAAATGCCCACTGTGTGGCTGCTCGAAGAGACTCTTCCTGCAGCTGGCATTCACAGAGTGGCCTCCCAGCTTCCTTGTGCCCTCCCCCAGCGCCTGTGATGCAGCAGATCACTGCTGGTCAGGCATTCCTGCAGCACCCCCCCACCCTACCGCTGCAGAAATGTAAAAGTAGATGACCATCATTGGGGGGCTGGTGGACACAATGGTCAAATATTGAGGTGCGTACTGTGATCAGATGTCTGCGTCTAAAGGGCACATCAGCCGCTGAAATTAATCACTAACTTGTCGAGGTGTACGGTGATAAGGTCATGTTATGGAAACAAGTTCGGGATTGGTGCACTGACACTTTAATTACAGAAGGACAGACGTTAAAGATAAGCAGTAATCATGCTATCCAAGCACGTCACCCCAGGTAGTGCACCAAACCTGTTTCCGTGACATCACCTTACACCTCGACAAGTTGGCAAAGTATTTCCGCTTCTGATGTGCCCTTAAGATGCAGAAAGCTGATCACACTACACGCCTTAATGTTTGACCATGTTTGACCATGTTTTCGCCATCTTACACCTGATGCTGGGACAGTGTGACTGATATGAGGCACAGTCTAAAAGCCACCAGGGGAAGCAGTGGTCTACCAGCTCTGGTCTAGTGGGAAATAGAGAACATTACGTGTTAACTTACTTATTGAACCACCCTCATATTTTCCAAACATTTAGATTTTGTAAATGCTGAATCCAAAACAAAAAGTAATTGTTGTGCAACTGTTAACCACAACAAAGGTAATCTACTCTACCTAGACGGCACAAGAGACATTCATAAAAGACACAGAACAAAAACCAAGAACATTGAAGTATCCCAATCCCAAGTCGTATGAGGGTGCACGCAAATGGGATCAGTATTAAATCCCGCTGCACGGGATCCCGGCGGTCGAAATACCGACGCCGGAATCCCGACTGGTGGCAAGCGGAACGCAGCCCCTTGCGGGCACGGTGCCTCGCTACACTCAGCACACTATATTATTCTTCCTTTATGGGTGTCATGGACACCCATGGAGGGAGAATGTCGGGATTGTGCCGGTCGGGATTCCGGCGTCTGTATTTCAACCGCCGGGCTTCCGTCCGGCAGGATCTTGAACGCATCCCACACAAACCATTAAACAGTGGCAGAAATCCCATTTAATGTGCCATAATCTTGCTGCTCACTAGACCTGTAATCTAGGTCTGACTATGGTGAGAGAGCGTAAAACCATGGAAGGAGTCCTGTGACAACAGATGCATCATGAAGAAAAGCCATGTCTATTCTGTGGGATACTTCAGATGTCAGCTGGAAAAATGCGCTCCGTTCTCACGAGGGTTTCATGTTTAATTGATCTCTTCCATGGTGTTGCATTTGATTCTCTTCACCCACACTGCTAATGTGCCAAGGTTTACTCCCAGCATTAAATCAGGATCTGGGAACACTGCACAGACTTTGCATACAGACAAGACGTGTGATGGTGTGTGAGATGCGGCGGCCGGAAAGGAAGCAGGGCTGTGACGCTTCTGATTATATGTTAGAGTAGGAGAAAACTAATGACGACAATGAAACAGGGAAGAGATATACAGGCTTCTTCAGAATTACTTACAAGTACGCACTGGAGACAGGCAGGGTTTTTTTTTCTTTGCGAGTGTGCTGATATTTTTCTCTTACGTCCTAGAGGATGCTGGGGTCCACATTAGTACCATGGGGTATGGACGGGTCCCTTGGGGCTCCTCCCTCTATGCCCCTCCTACCAGACTCAGTTTAGAAAATGTGCCGGGTGGAGCCGGTCACAGCTAGGGGAGCTCCTAGAAGTTTCTCTGGTTTTTATTGTTTTTTTTAAATAGTTACAGGGAGGCTGCTGGCAACAGCCTCCCTGCTTCGTGGCACTTAGGGGGGGAAGGGGGATCCAACCCTAGATGTTAATGGCTCCTATCTCCGCTGACAGGACACTGCGCTCCTGAGGGTGATGATCGCAAGCCCACGAGGCGACCTCTCACTCCCGCAGCACGGCCACCACCCCCTAACAGAGCCAGAAGATGGAGTGGCGAGTATGACGCTGGGGCCCCGGTAAGCGTAAAATGGCGGCATAAGGGTTGGAGCGCAGCCTTGTGAAGCTGCACTCCGGAGGGCTCAGCGATACGAGGTGTGGCACTGTGAGGGGCGCCCTGAGCCACCGAACAGACCCTACACTGGTGTTCAGAGGCCAACAGGAGCTAATCCCACTGTCAGCAATCACGGTTACCTCAGGCCAGTATAATCTCATCAATGAGCGGGAAGTCAGCCATTACAGCGGATCCAGCACTCACCAGCGCCACTTTCTCCCTGCAGATCGCACCACAGAGACGTTGACAGGGAGCGCTGTCCTCTTCACTCCAGATATCCACTGCGGTACCAGATTAGACAAGGGGGTGTTGTTTTTCACTGTTTAATCTATTTGGGTTATAAAGTCAGCGCCGGGCAATTATCATAACTGCCTACTGGGGCGTTGTGTGTGTGCTGGCTCCTTATACTCTGTGTCTCTCTGAAGGTTCTCTGTGGGGAAACTGTCTGCATTTTCCTGTGTGTGTGTTTGTATATCTCACATTACCATGTCCAGAGACTCTGGGGTAAATTTACTAAAATGGGAGTTCTATTTAAGATGGGATGTTGCCCATAGCAACCAATCAGATTCTACTTCTCATTTATCTAGCACCCTCTAGAAGAAAATACCTGGAATCTGATTGGTTGCTAAGGGCAACATCCTATCTTAAATAGAACTCCCATCTTAGTAAATTTACCCCTCTGTGTCTTGTGCTGCAGAGTGTGTATCTTCTCCCGAAGAGTCTGATCCATGTAATGTTCTGTCCCAGGCTTCTGAATCAGGAACCCCCCATGGGTGGCTTCTATCTGGGGAATGATATCCCAGATTTCATCTAGGATAGCTCATAATGAAACTGTCTTAAAACCTGTGTTTCAATCTGTAGAGGTTTTGTCGTATTCAGCTCCCACTGCCTCATTAAAAGCCCCTGGTATGTACCCTAAAAAGCGGGCTCTTGCACAGATAATGCAAGTCGACAAGGATACCGACTCTGATTCAGGGGAAGGTGAGGGTGATATACTTAGGGGGAAGGGGAGGCATCCCTTGCTAAGGGGGTGCAACTCATGATTGAGGCTATTAGGGATGTTTTACACATTACTGATAAGGATCCTGAGCAGGTAGAGGAGGCTTATTTTACTGACAATAAGAAAGCCTCCCTTATCTTCCCTGCGTCTAAGGAATTAAACGCATTATTTGAGAAATCCTAGGGAAAACACGGAGGAAAAATTCCAGATTCCAAAAAGGGTTCTCATTGCTTTCCCTTTCCCTGAGGAGGACAGGAAAAAGTGGGAAAACCCGCCTGTAGTAGACGTTTCTGTATCTGGATTGTCTAAAAAGGTGGTTTTACCTGTCCCTGGTTCAACCGCACTAAAAGAGCCGACTGACCGCAAGATTGAGACTACACTCAAATCTTTATACACAGCTAATGGCGTAGCTTTAAGGCACACTATTGCTTGTACATGGATTTCTAAGGCCATAGTAAAGTGGTCAGGCACCTTACTAGAGGAATTGGATTCTATGGATAGAAGTGACATTCAATTGTTTTTACGTCACATACAGGATTCTGCAGGTTTCATGGTGGAGGCCATGAAGGACCTTGGACATCTGAATGCGTGGGCTTCTTCCATGGCTGTCTCGGCACGCAGGGGGCTCTGGCTGCACCAATGGTCTGCGGATTCTGAATCCAAGAAAAGTGTGGAGAATCTACCCTTCACAGGTCAGGCTCTGTTTGGGGAAGCGTTAGATGCGTGGATCTCCTCGGCAACTGCGGGCAAGTCCACTCTTCTTCCCTCTGCACCACCTACGACTAGGAAATCCTATTCTACGTCTACAATGCAGTCCTTTTAGACCGCAAAGGTTAAAAGATCCAAAGCCCATTCCACTTTATTTAGAGGAGGTCGGGGAAAATCCAAGAAACCTGCTCCAGGAGGTTCCCAGGAACAGGAAGCTGTTTCTGCTTCCTCAATATCCTCGGCATGACTATGGACCTCCCAGCCTGGAGATCGGGCTGGTGGGAGCAAGACTAAGAAATTTCAGTCATGTCTGGGCGTCCTCATGCCTGAATCCCTGGGTACAGGATATTGTCACCCAGGGGGTACAGACTGGAGTTTCAAGAACTCCCACCTCATAGATTCTTCATATCAGGCTTACCAGCTTCGCTGACAGAAAGTGCTATCCTGCAGGAAGCCATACAAAAATTCCTAAGGTCAAATGTGATTGTTCCAGTTCCACCTCACATAACAAACAAAGGTAATTACTCAAACCTGTTTGTGGTACCGAAACTGGATGGTTCAGTTAGGCCAATATTGAACCTAATGTCATTGAACCCTTATTTGAGGGAATTCAAATTCAAGATGGAGTCTCTGAGAGTGGTAGAGCGGTGATCTCAGGTCTGGAGGAGGGGGAATTTCTGGTATCCCTAGATATCAAGGATACGTACCTTCACATTCCGATCTGGCCGCCTCATCTGGCTTATCTAAGATTTGCGCTGCTGGACTGTCACTATAAATTCCAGGTGCTGCCGTTTGGCCTCTCCACAGCACTGAGGGTGTTCACCAAGGTCATGGCGGAAATTATACTACTCCTCCGCAAGCAGGGTGTGAACACAATTCCTTATCTGGACAATCTGCTGATAAAAGCGTCTTCCAGGGAGAATTTGTTACAGAGCATTGTTCTCTCGACTCAACTACAGAATCATGGATGGATCCTGAATCTTCCAAAGTTGCATTTGGAGCCGATAAGGAGACTGTCCTTCCTGGGGATGATCCTCGACACGGAAGTACAGAGGGTGTTTCTACCGGAAGAGAAAGCGTTTGTGATTAAATAATGGTCTGGGATGTCCTGAAGCCAGCCCAGGTGTCAGTTCATCAGTGCATTCGCCTTCTGGGGAAGATGGTGGCCTCTTACGAGGCTCTACAGTACGGAAGATTTCATGCATGACCCTTCCAACTGGATCTACTGGACAAGTGGTCGAGATCTAATCTTCACATACACCAGAGGATACGTCTGTCGCCGAAAGCCAGAATCTCGCTCCTCTGGTGGCTGCAAACTTCTCACCTGCTGGAGGGCCGCAGGTTCGGGATTCAGAATTGGATCCTTCTAACCACGGATGTGAGTCTCCGAGGTTGGGGAGCAGTCACCCAAGGGGAAAACTTCCAAGGAAGGCGGTCGAGTCTGGAATCCCTCCTTCCGATAAACATTCTGGGACTAAGGGTTCCAGAACATTCTGGTACAACGATCTTCTACAAGCGGCACATCTTCTAAAAGATCAGGCCATTCAGGTTCAGTCGGACAATGTAATGGCGGTTGCTTACATAAACCAGCAAGGCGGAACGAAGAGCAGAGCGGCAAGGTCAGAGGTAACAAGGATCATCCTCTGGGCAGAAAAGCATGCGGTGGCACTGTGAGCAATTTTCATTCCGGAAGTGGACAACTGGGAAGCGGACTTCCTCAGCAGACACGATCTCCATCCAGGAGAGTGGGGCCTACACCCGGAGGTGTTCGCGGGGGTGACAGGTTTTTGGGGGCGTACCTCAAATAGACATGATGGCCTCCTGCCTCAACAAGAAGCTTCGGAGGTACTGTTCCAGGTCGAGAGACCCGCAGGCAGTGGCGGTGGACGCCCAGGTAACTGTGGGTGTTCAAATCAGTGTATGTGTTCCCTCCACTTCCACTCATCCCAAGGATTCTCAAACTAATAGAGAACAAGATTTCCGGCGATCCTCATTGCTCCGGACTGGCCAAGAAGGGCTTGGTCTGCGGATCTTCTGGAGTTACTGCTGGAAAATCAAAGGCCTCTTTCTCTTCGCGAGGACCTTCTGCAACAGGGGCCGTTCGCTTATTAAGACTTACCATGGCTATGTTTGACGGCATGGATGTTGAACGCCAGATCTTAGCTCCGAAGGGCATTCCGAACAAGGTTATTCCTACCCTGATATAGGCTAGGAAGGGAGTAACGTCTAAACATTACCATCGCATTTGGAAAAAGTATGTGTCTTGGTGTGAATCCAAGAAGTTTCCTACGGTGAAGTTTCAACTAGGACGATTTCTCCTCTTTCTGCAAGCAGCTGTGGATGTGGACCTGCGTTTGGGCTCCATAAAAGTCCAGATTTCGGCCTTGTCCATTTTCTTCCAGAAACAATTGGCTGCCCTCCCTGAGGTTCAGACTTTCTTGAAAGGGGTTTTGCACATCCAGCCTCCCTTTGTGCCTCCTATGGCACCTTGGGATCTTAATGTGGTGCTGCAGTTCCTGCAGTCGGATTGGTTTGAGCCTTTACAGGAGGTTGATGTCAAGTTTCTTACTTGGAGGGCGGTCACACTGTCGGCAATTGGCATCTGGTAGACGTGTGTCAGAATTGGGGGATTTGTCCTGCAAGAGCCCATTCTTGATTTTCCATGAAGATTGAGCTGAGCTCAGGATGCGTCAGCAATTTCTTCCAACGGTTGTGTCGGCTTTTCATATCAACCAACCTATTTTGGTGCCAGTGGCTACTGACTCAATTACCTCAAAGTCCTTGGATGTTGTGAGGGTTTATTATGTGAAGAGAACTTCTCATCACAGAAAGTCGGACGCTCTGTTTGTCCTTTATGATCCCTAGAAAGTTGAGTGGCCTGCTTCTAGGGAGGCCAATCCCGGGCCGTTTTTTCAATCCCGGGATTCGGGATTGAAAAACGGTCAATCCCGGGATTGCAGTAGGGACCAGCGCTGGAGGGAGGGTGTTGGTAGCGGTGCGGGAGGGAGTAGGTAGCTTTCGGGAGGTAGGGAGGGGGTAGGCATAGGCGTGCGCAGACACTGTCAGTAATAACACTTACTATTAGGCGGTTGGCCGCGGCAGCCATGGACACACTGAACATGGCGGCATTTCAAATGAAGCGCCGGCCGCCAGCCAACCAGAGCTGGCGGACCGGCAGCCAATCAGGGAAGCTACCGCAGCAGTCGCTGCTGATAGGCTGCCGCTGCTGCGGCAGCTTCCCTGATTGGCTGCCAGTCCGCCAGCTCTGATTGGCTGGCGGCCGGCGCTACATTTGAAGTGCCTCCGCGTTCAGCTTTTCCATAGCTGCCGCGGCCGCCCCCCTAATAGTGTTATTCCTTACACCCTCCCGTGCCGCTACCAACCCTCCCGCACATGCGCACTGTAATCCCTTGAATCCCGGGATTGGAGGCTCCAATCCCGGGATTCAAATCCCGGGATCCCGCTGATCCCGATCCCGGGATTGGCCTCCCTACCTGCTTCTAAGCAATTTCTTGCTGGATCGGGTGTACTATCCAGCATGCTTATTCTACGGCAGGCTTGCCGTGTCCAAAATCTGTTAAGGCCCACTCGACTCGTAAAGTGGGTTCTTCCTGGGCGGCTGCCTGGGGTGTCTCGGCTTTACAACTTTGCCGAGCAGCAACTTGGTCTGGGTCGAACACGTTTGCTAAGTTCTACAAGTTCGATACTTTGGCCTCTGAGGACCTAATGTTTGGTCAATCGGTTCTGCAGGAGCCTCCGCGCTCTCCCTCCCGTACTGGAAGCTTTGGTACATCCCGATGATACTAATGTGGACCCCAGCATCCTCTAGGACATAAGAGAAAATAGGATTATAATTACCTACCAGTAAATCCTTTTCTCGTAGTCCGTAGCGCCCGTCCAGCGCTTCGTTTTCCTGCAGTTGTTACTTGGTTAAGTACTGTTGTTCAGCCGTTGCTGACTTGTTTCAAGCTAGTTGGCTTGGATTTCTGTTGTGTGAACCACTATCTGTGTATTTCCTTCTCTCGAAGTATGTCTGTTTCCTCGGGCACAGTTTCTAGATTGAGTCTGATAGGAGGGGCATAGAGGGAGGAGCCAGCCCGCACTATTAAACTCCTAAAGTGCCCATGGCTGCCAAGGGACCTGTCTATACCCCATGGTACTAATGTGGACCTCGGCATCCTCTACAGACTATGAGAAAAGGATTTACCGATAGGTTATTAAAATCCTATTATTTCCATGCTTGTAATGCGCGTGCAACTGGCCGAGTTACATCCAACATGGCGAATCAGTCACATTATATTCTGAGTTTATGGGGCCTATTAATCAAGGCGGTTTTTCATAATGTTATGTATCACTGCTATGTACGAATAGCCTAACATAGCACATTTCACAGATATCTCACGCAGAGGCTAACTATCTGTGCAGATTGCAGTGCCCATTATTATAGATTGGGACTACAATCTGACCCCTAAGTGCAAAGTTTGGCCACGTTAGTTTACGCCACCCTCGAATGGCATAAACCAATTTATGCTCATGAATGCATTTTTTCATCTTCCCATTCCCTTTCCTGTTGGCTCTGGAAACTGACACTGTGCACATCACATGCACTTTGTCCATGGATGACACTGGAATCCTGACTGTCGTGGGGGGTAGGTTTAGACACTAGAATTAGGGTTAGGCTGCTGGGCGGGGGTGGGGGGTTTAGAATACTTACCTAGCAGCTGTCTTTATTCATAATGCCGTCATCCTGAGGGGAGGCAGTCAATTGACCGCTGGACAGGATCCCGGTGGTCAATATACTGACGCCGGAATCCCGACACATGCTGCAATATCGGCGCCGGCTGGTTCTCCCACTTGGGTGGTGGTCCACGCCACCAGTCGAGGGAAGAATGGAACCCTGTGGTGACCGAAGGTCGCCACCAGTCCCAAAGCGGATCAAGCCCGCAAGGGGACACGTTGCGCTCGCCGCTGGTATCTGTCGGTCTCCTGACCGCTGGGATCTCATACTGTTCCCATCCCATATACGGACAGCAGTTAAGCTCCCTCTGCACTCTCAGTTCTTGTTAATGTGCATTAGGCTGAGTGACATCAGAGCTCTGTGTAGCCTGCGTGGCAGCTCTGATAGTTGGTGCAGCTCACTATAGAGACGGAGCTGTCGGGGGTTTCTGGGTGCTCTTAACAGGCAATTTCTCTGACGTCCTAAGTGGATGCTGGGGACTCCGTAAGGACCATGGGGAATAGCGGCTCCGCAGGAGACTGGGCACAAAAGTAAAGCTTTAGAACTACCTGGTGTGCACTGGCTCCTCCCCCTATGACCCTCCTCCAAGCCTCAGTTAGATTTTTGTGCCCGAACGAGAAGGGTGCACACTAGGTGGCTCTCCTGAGCTGCTTAGTGAAAAGTTTAGTTTTAGGTTTTTTATCTTCAGTGAGACCTGCTGGCAACAGGCTCACTGCATCGAGGGACTAAGGGGAGAAGAAGCGAACTCACCTGCGTGCAGAGTGGATTGGGCTTCTTAGGCTACTGGACATTAGCTCCAGAGGGACCGATCACAGGCCCAGCCATGGATAGGTCCCAGAGCCGCGCCGCCGGCCCCCTTACAGAGCCAGAAGACAGAAGAGGTCCGGAAAATCGGCGGCAGAAGACGTCCTGTCTTCAACAAGGTAGCGCACAGCACTGCAGCTGTGCGCCATTGCTCTCAGCACACTTCACACTCCGGTCACTGAGGGTGCAGGGCGCTGGGGGGGGGCGCCCTGAGACGCAATAAAAACACCTTGGATGGCAAAAAATGCATCACATATAGCTCCTGGGCTATATGGATGAATTTAACCCCTGCCAGAATACACAGATAAACGGGAGATAAGGCCGCCGAGAAGGGGGCGGAGCCTATCTCCTCAGCACACTGGCGCCATTTTCCCTCACAGCTCCGTTGGAGGGAAGCTCCCTGGCTCTCCCCTGCAGTCACTACACTACAGAAAGGGTTAAAAAAGAAAGGGGGGCACTAATTACGCGCAGTATTAAAAATACAGCAGCTATAAGGGGAAAAACACTTATATAAGGTTATCCCTGTATATATATATATATATATATATATATATATATATATATATATATAGCGCTCTGGTGTGTGCTGGCAAACTCTCCCTCTGTCTCCCCAAAGGGCTAGTGGGGTCCTGTCCTCTATCAGAGCATTCCCTGTGTGTGTGCTGTGTGTCGGTACGTTTGTGTCGACATGTATGAGGAGAAAAATGATGTGGAGACGGAGCAGATTGCCTGTAATAGTGATGTCACCCCCTAGGGGGTCGACACCTGAGTGGATGAACTGTTGGAAGGAATTACGTGACAGTGTCAGCTCTGTATAAAAGACAGTGGTTGACATGAGACAGCCGGCTACTCAGCTTGTGCCTGTCCAGACGTCTCATAGGCCGTCAGGGGCTCTAAAGCGCCCGTTACCTCAGATGGCAGATATAGACGCCGACACGGATACTGACTCCAGTGTCGACGGTGAAGAGACAAATGTGACTTCCAGTAGGGCCACACGTTACATGATTGAGGCAATGAAAAATGTTTTACACATTTCTGATAATACGAGTACCACCAAAAAAGGGGTATTATGTTCGGTGAGGAAAAACTACCTGTAGTTTTCCTGAATCTGAGAAATTAAATGAGGTGTGTGATGATGCGTGGGTTTCCCCCGATAACAACTGATAATTTCTAAAATGTTATTGGCATTATATCCTTTCCCGCCAGAGGTTAGGGTGCGTTGGGAAACACCCCCTAGGGTGGATAAAGCGCTCACACGCTTGTAAGAACAAGGGCTCTTCCCTCTCCTGAGATGGCCGCCCTTAAGGATCCTGCTGATAGAAAGCAGGAGGGTATCCTAAAATGTATTTACACACATACTGGTGTTATACTGCGACCAGCAATCGCCTCAGCCTGGATGTGCAGTGCTGGTTTGGTGTGGTCGGATTCCCTGACTGAAAATATTGATACCCTAGATAGGGACAGTATATTATTGCCTATAGAGCATTTAAAAGATGCATTTCTATATATGCGTGATGCACAGCGGAATATTTGCCGACTGGCATCAAGTCTAAGTGCGTTGTCCATTTCTGCCAGTAGAGGGTTATGGATACGACAGTGGTCAGGTGATGCGGATTCCAAACGGCATTTGGAAGAAGGGGAGGAGTTATTTGGGGTCGGTCTTTCAGACCTGGTGGCCACGGCAACAGCTGGGAAATCCACGTTTGTACCCCAGGTCGCCTCTCAACATAAGAAGACGCCGTATTATCAGGCGCAGTCCTTTCGTGGGCAAGCGGGCAAAAGGTTCCTCATTTCTGCCCCGTGACAGAGGGAGAGGAAAAAGGCTGCAGAAATCAGCCAGTTCCCAGGAACAGAAGCCCTCTCCCGCCTCTGCCAAGCCCTCAGTATGACGCTGGGGCTTTACAAGCAGAATCAGGCACGGTGGGGGCCCGTCTCAATGAATTTCAGCGCGCAGTGGGCTCACTCGCAATTAGACCCCTGGATCCTTCAGGTGATATCTCAGGGGTACAAATTGGAACTCGAGACGTCTCCCCCTCGCCGTTTCCTAAAGTCGGCTTTACCGATGTCTCCCTCTGACAGGGAGGCAGTTTTGGAAGCCATTCACAAGCTGTATTCCCAGCAGGTGATAATCAAGGTACCCCTCCTGCAACAGGGAACGGGGTATTATTCCACACTGTTGTGGTACCGAAGCCGGACGGCTCGGTGAGACCGATTCTAAATCTAAAATCTTGAACACTTACATACGGAGGTTCAAATTCAAGATTGAGTCACTCAGAGCAGTGATTGCGAACCTGGAAGAAGGGGACTACATGATGTCTCGGGACAACAAGGATACTTACCTTCATGTCCCAATTTACCCTTCTCACCAAGGGTACCTCAGGTTTGTGGTACAGAACTGTCACTATCAGTTTCAGACGCTGCCGTATGGATGGTCCACGGCACCCCGGGTCTTTACCAAGGTAATGGCCGAAATGATGATACTCTTTCGAAGGAAGGGAATTTTAGTTATCCCTTACTTGGACGATTCCCTGATAAGGGTAAGATCCAGGGAACAGTTGGAGGTCGGTGTAGCACTATCTCAGGTAGTGTTGCGGCAGCACGATTGGATTCTCAATATTCCAAAATCGCAGCTGATTCCGACGACTCGTCTTCTGTTCCTAGGGATGATCCTGGACACAGTCCAGAAAAAGGTGTTTCTCCCGTAGGAGAAAGTCAGGGAGTTATCCGAGCTAGTCGGGAACCTCCTATAACCGAGCCAAGTCTCAGTACATCAATGAAAGGGTTCTGGGAAAAATGGTGGTTTCCTACGAAGCAATCCCATTCGGCAGATTCCACGCAAGAACTTTCCAGTGGGACCTGCTGGACAAATGGTCCGGGTCGCATCTTCAGATGCATCAGCGGATAACCCTGTCACCAAGCACAAGGGTGTCTCTCCTGTGGTGGTTGCAGAGGGCTCATCTTCTAGAGGGCCGCAGATTCGACATTCAGGACTGGGTCCTGGTGACCACGGATGCCAGCCTGCGAGGCTGGGGAGCAGTCACACAGGGAAGGAATTTCCAGAGCTTATGGTCAAGCCTGGAGACATCACTTCACATAAATATCCTGAAGCTAAGGGCCATTTACAATGCTCTAAGCTCAGCAAGACCTCTGCTTCAAGGTCACCCGGAGTTGATCCATTCGGACAACATCACGGCAGTCACCCACGTAAACAGACAGGGTGACACAAGAAGCAGGAGGGCAAGGCAGAAGCTGCAAGGATTCTTCGCTGGCCGGAAAATCATGTGATAGCACTGTCAGCAGTATTCATTCTGGGAGTGGACAACTGGGAAGCAGACTTCCTCAGCAGACACGACCCCCACCCGGGAGAGTGGGGACTTCCCCAGAAGTCTTCCACATGTTTATAAAACTCGACAAGTATTGCGCCAGGTCAAGGGACCCTCAGGCAATAGCTGTAGACGCTCTGGTAACACAGTGGGTGTACCAGTCAGTGTATGTGTTCCCTCCTCTGCCTCTCATACCCAAGGTACTGAGAATTATAAGATGGAGAGGAGTAAGCACTATATTCGTGGCTCCGGATTGGCCAAGAAGGACTTGGTAACCGGAACTTCAAGAGATGCTCACGGAGGATCCGTGGCCTCTACCTCTAAGAAGGGACCTGCTCCAGCAAGGACCCTGTCTGTTCCAAGACTTACCGCGGCTGCGTTTGACGGCATGGCGGTTGAACGCCGGATCCTGAAGGAGAAAGGCATTCCGGATGAAGTCATTCCTATCCTGATCAAAGCCAGGAAAGATATAACCGCAAAACATTATCACCGCATTTGGCGAAAATATGTTGCGTGGTGCGAGGCCAGTAAGGCCCCGACGGAGGAATTTTCAACTAGGTCGATTCCTACATTTCCTGCAAACAGGAGTGTCTATGGGCCTGAAATGGGGGTCCATTAAGGTTCAAATTTCGGCCCTGTCAATTTTCTTCCAAAAAGAACTAGCTTCAGTCCCTGAAGTTCAGACGTTGTGAAAGGGGTACTGTATATACAGCCTCCTTTTGTGCCTCCAGTGGCACCTTGGGATCTAAATGTAGTTTTTGGGTTCCAAAAGTCACATTGGTTTGAACCATTTAAATATGTGGAGTTAAAATATCTCACATGGAAAGTGGTCATGCTGTTGGCCCTGGCCTGGGCCAGGTGCGTGTCAGAATTGGCGGCTTTATCCTGTAAAAGCCCTCATCTGATTTTCCATTCGGACAGGGCGGAATTGAGGACTTGTCCTCAGTTTCTCCCTAAGGTGGTTTTCAGCGTTTTCACCTGAATCAACCTATTGTGGTGCCTGCGGCTACTAGGGACTTGGAGGACTCCAAGTTGCTAGACGTTGTCAGGGCCCTGGAAATATAGGTTTCCAGGACGGCTGGAGTCAGAAAATCTGACTCGTTGTTTATTCTGTATGCACCCAACAAGCTGGGTGCTCCTGCTTCTAAGCAGACTATTGCTCGTTGGATTTGTAGTACAATTCAGCTTGCACATTCTGTGGCAGGCCTGCCACAGCCAAAATCTGTAAAAGCCCATTCCACAAGGAAGGTGAGCTCATCTTGGGCGGCTGCCCGAGGGGTCTCGGCTTTACAACTTTGCCGAGCAGCTACTTGGTCAGGAGCAAATACGTTTGTAAAATTCTACAAATTTGATACCCTGGCTGAGGAGGACCTGGAGTTCTCTCATTGGTGCTGCAGAGTCATCCGCACTCTCCCGCCCGTTTGGGAGCTTTGGTATAATCCCCATGGTCCTTACGGAGTCCCCAGCATCCACTTAGGACGTCAGAGAAAATAAGAATTTACTTACCGATAATTCTATTTCTCGTAGTCCGTAGTGGATGCTGGGCGCCCATTCCAAGTGCGGATTGTCTGCAATACTGGTACATAGTTATTGTTACCAAAAAAATCGGGTTATTGCTGTAGTGAGCCATCTTTTCTAGAGGCTCCTCTGTTATCATGCTGTTAACTGGGTTTAGATCACAAGTTATATGGTGTGATTGGTGTGGCTGGTATGAGTCTTACCCGGGATTCAAAATCCTTCCTTATTGTGTACGCTCGTCCGGGCACAGTATCCTAACTGAGGCTTGGAGGAGGGTCATAGGGGGAGGAGCCAGTGCACACCAGGTAGTTCTAAAGCTTTACTTTTGTGCCCAGTCTCCTGCGGAGCCGCTATTCCCCATGGTCCTTACGGAGTCCCCAGCATCCACTACAGACTACGAGAAATAGAATTATCGGTAAGTAAATTCTTATTTTTTTTTAAGAACTTGGTAGACAACTATATGAGCTGAGTCAAGGGCCCCCTAAGACTCTGGCCCCAATTGGCATCCGTTGTACCCACTATAGTTATACCATATTTGCATCCTATTCTAGAGTCATAGGCCTGATAATGTCGATATTATCTTAGACCGCAAAGCTATACCTTTAAATACACTATTACCGTGGAGCCGTTAATGGCCACTAGATTACGTGCACGTGCTACGCACTCTGTACGCTATTTGCGTACAGAGTCCCGTACGTGGTACGTACTTGACGTACACACGCCGCGCTGAGTGTACGGAGTACGCTCAGCGTGAGCACACACAATGAATAACCTTTAAACCTTGTTAGTGATACAATGTAATGATATGCTTACACTTTAAACCCTTAACAGTAAAGTACTGTAATGATGTTATACCTTTAAACCTTAAGTAGCGCTGGCGATACAAAGTATTTGCAGTGCGTACACCTTATTAATGCTTATACACCTTAAACAGATTAAACTACTTTAAAACCCATGCAGGAAAGTGAAAACACAACACTGATTTGTAGTTGAAACCACCGGGTTCTAAGGCCACAGTGGATTGATTCCAAAAGGTAAAACAATACAATTTATACACTACAGGCTAACAAGTAAATCTAAACAGAATAATGGCTACAGAGAATGTACGTACGTGAGAATTTTCGCAAGTGCAACTCGGCTCCGATCCTCCGCTCATCAGGTAGATAGCGTTCAGAGTCTTCTGACCGGCCAGGCAACAATGGTCCTTTTATACACAACATGCATACACAATACAATGGTCACTGTAATCTCATTGTTCATTGGACACAGAGATGTGTCTCTACATTACAGGAAAAGGTCATAGGTGGATTTGAAAGGGTGGGCGATGTCTTTCCTCAACTGCTCTAGTGGGTGGTATCCTCTGGATTCCCGCCGCATATGTAATTTACAGTAAATACAGTTAATGTTCATAATCTACTTTTGTACATAACTATACGCAGGAACAAGCGATCTTTCTCTAACACCGGAATATTACCCTCAAAATACCCTACAGCTGGATACTAGACATCACCTTCCAACCTTTATCTGACCCTTACTATCATGCAAAGGCGAATCTCTGTCCAGGAACTGTTTAAACTAGTAATACTCGCTGACATGGTCTAGGGCAGGGGTGGGGAACCTCAGGCCCGAGGGCCGTATAAGGCCCTCGAAGCCACTTGATCCGGCCCGGCCAGGCTCACCTAAACGAGAGAAGATGCCGAGCGCCCGCTGAGATTTTACCACCAGCAGGCGCCCCGGCTCCTCAGCAGCAGCCAGACGCAGGAGCTCACTCCTGAGCTCCAGCTTCTGGCTCAGGCAGTGTACATGTGTGGCTGTGCGGCGCTATGGGAGAGACGTCATGACATCTCTCCCATAGTTCCGAGGAGAGGGAGGGCAGCGGTTCGGAAGTAGGAGCAGGGCTGGTGAGCATTGTGTTTTGTTTTTTCCTTTTAACGTGTGTGTGTGTAAGTGGCGCTACTAGGGGGCATATTTAATGGGGCATAACTACAGGGGGCATATCTATTGGGGCATAACTACAGGGGTCATATCTAATGGGGCATAACTACAGGGGGCATATTTAATGGGGCATAACAACAGACAGTGGGCATATCTAATGGGTCATAACAACTGACTGGAGGCAAATCTAATCGGGCATAACAAGTGACTGGGGACATAACTACTGACTGGGGGCAGGGTAATTTTTAAGTTGATAATTTTTGTATGGCCCCCGAAGGATTTTATAAATATCCAAATGGCCCTTGGTAGAAAAAAGGTTCCCCACCCATGGTCTAGGGGAACTATATCTAAAATGTACGCTATATGGGTTAAATATGTAATGTTCTAATAACACGCTACACGCTCACAAACTCTACCATAAATGCGCACACCACGCGCCAAGGCGCATGGCCGTGGAAGCTCTTTTACGCAAAGTGCGGATATGCGCACGCACGGCAGGCATGTGCATGGTGTTAGTACAAGGCATATGTATTACGATATTTTTCGACTTTGACAGTCCACCCTTTGGCAATCAACAATAGCTGCCACTATCTAAACATTAAACAGAAAAATATACAATACAATATCTATAAAATAATTGGATGGTAGGAGGAGAGGAGTAGGCGGGAAATCTATGACCTAGTGGGATAGTAAAAGTATGTATGTATGTATGTATGAAATCCATGTCTGAGGGGCATGTATCAAGGTGCCGTACATGTTCTAGATAAGCTTCGAGGTATTGCGAAGTATACATTAAATCCTTCTTATCCCGTATTAAGGGTCTGTAAGTGGGCCAACAAACACTACCGAGCTCTTTTCGGCTTCTTGTTCCAACAAATGGGGTGCACATTTAGTTGATGATACATGGAGGGGGAACATATGTGAATGCTAATATGTGGATATCACCTGTCGACTATGTGTGATACTACCTGAAGGTTGTAGGGATGAAGATAAGACACGTATCACAAATACATTCACATAACATTTGTGCAATCGTTCTTGGGTGTTAGTTGAAGTCTTGTCCGGATGGGTGTATCCTTGCTGTGGGTGATAATTAAAGTCTTTAAAAGTCTTTAGAGTGTCCATAAAAGTCTTTAGAATGTCCATCAAAGTCTTCTTCCGAATGGATGTATTTTTGCTTGAGGGGAAAACAAAGGAGAAACGGGTGAAAGAAACGGACCGTGGAATCACGTCTTATCACAACATTGTCTCGATTGACGGGTCATAAATTAAATCAGTTGTTGTAACAATGCCCCTGCTCCTCAAACTCATCACTTTGGTACTGCGCTTGCGCCGCGTTAAAAATCGAACACATCTAAATATCAAACCAATCATTACGACGACGCCCAGGATAAAAAGGAGAAACTTTCCTACACTCACGATAACATTTTGAGCCCATTCTCCTAAACCTGAGAACCAATTGCGTGGGTTCAACCATGAGACCCAGCCGGTCAGTTCATTACTCACAGCAGTAAGGGTAAGGTTGTGTCTCCTTCGGAACTCCCATTTCAATTGCAAGATATCGTCCATCTTTTGATCTATGACCTCGGTGGGGTCATCAGTGCTGTTTGTAATGTACGTGCAGCACTTCACACCATACTGAGTTGCTAGGGTGACACAATACCCGCCTGTCACCGCTGTGATGTAATTGAGAACCATTCTGTGCTGGATCAGTTCCATTTTGTAAGCTTGCAACTCCCTCCCAGTATACCTGAAGGTGTCATCATACATCTCGGTGATATTATCTATCAGGTTCGCTAGCGCATGAATATACCTAAAATTTATAATTCCTCTGGCGGTACGGGTGATATCTAACGCGAGTAGGAATTGAATCCCGGTGGATTAAATCAGAGGCTGCGTGCTCTGTCCTATCTATAAGGTGTCTCTTAACGATGAGTTCGTAGTGAGTATGAGTGTAAGGAGCTTGAGCATTGCGGTGAACGTCTTTCATCTTATTATGAGTTATGGTCATAACTTCTGGCAACACTCTTCCAATGTAACACAATCCCTCTGAGTTTGGGGCAAGCCACTTATACGCCTTCCTCCCGCATATGAAATATGCATCATCTGAGAGAACATATGGGACAGAATATGACATTACCATATTGCAAACCTTCCAAGTGAAAAATCCTACCCCTAACCCTCTCATCTGTTCAGTACACATATCAGGCTGTATGATATGCGCACAGTACCCTGGAGATACTTCTCCAACCCGCATGGTCCTACTTCCTAGAGTATACCTGTACCGAAAATACCTCCCACCGTCGGCTATTTGGCGTATAAGTTCAGTGTATACGGGCATTCTGTCGGCTCTGTGTGAAAATGCCATGGTTTGGTTATTCCATGTTACTTCCCAATTTCCCGGCTTTCGGGGATTGGAAATGTTGAAACATACTAAGGACCTATCCACATGATATTGGTGGAGCTTCAAACTAGGGGGCCTAGAAATATTAAATTTCTTGTCCACCGGTCTCCCACCCCTTAATTCAAGTACCTCATCTATTGCTAAAGGATACGGTACTAGTCCTGACTGGCTCTGACCTTGAGGTACTTGTGAGCACACCCAGCATTCTGTTTGGTTTAAAACCTTACCCACTAATGAGTGATAGTCACACAATGGATGACGGTCCATGTTGATATTAAGGCTGGACTGACATCTCTGGATGCACCCGTCCTCAACTATGTTTTCACAGTTTCTGCAAATACAATTTTCCTCAGCCAATAACCCTTCACAGTGCCTCCTAGTTTCGTGACTACCAGATCGTTTTCTGATACTCGCCTTTGCTCGATGGATGTGTTGCTCTTGGAATTCTACAAATCCGTCCTTGCCATCAGAACCCATTCCAGATCCTTTCTCGACCTCTCTGGTACTCTCACCAAAACAGACTGCTCTGGTCAACAACAGGGTCAACAGAAAAACCCGGAATGCAGTCTCTTGGGGTAAGTCCATCTTGCTAAGGGGAGAGAAAAGGAGCAAGGAAGGGGGGGGAAGGAGGGTAATGGGAGATGGAGAAAATAATAAAAAGGAAAAAGACATTTTGTGCGACAACTGCCTTTGGTTTTGTAGTTCTCTTGTGCTCAGGTGCCGTGACAACAGTCCTGCCTCTCAACCTTCCCGGAACAGGCACTCCAGTGATACGATTTCCTCTACACTCTGCTCTTTGTCAAGGGCTTTCTCTGGGTCAGCGACCTTCTTACAGTGGGACGAGTGGACCCAAGTCTCTCTCTCGGCAACCTTTAATGCTGTCGTGCAGGTCAGTAAGACTTGGTACGGTCCTTCCCACCGGTCAATAAGGCAACCTGAGCGTAGAAAATTTTGAATCATTACATAATCCCCAGGTTCAATGTCATGACAATTGCTGTTTGGTAGGTCAGGAATCACCAGCTTTAGATTGCTGTTTTGATTCCTCAACTGCTTGCTCATCTTAACCAAATATTTTACAGTCACCTCATTATTGCATTTCAAATCATCCTGGGGGTCAATCATTACATGGGGTTGTCGACCAAAAAGAATCTCAAAGGGTGATAGGTTAAGGGGGGACCTGGGAGTGGTTCTGATGCTGTACAACACAAGTGGCAAAGCTTCTGGCCACAACAATCCTGTTTCAGCCATCACCTTGCTCAACCTGTTCTTAATAGTGCTGTTTACTCTTTCCACTTTCGCACTCGCCTGTGGGCGGTACGGAGTATGCAGCTTACTATTAATTCCCATTAGTTTGCACATAACCTGAAATACTTCACCTGTAAAATGGGTACCCCTATCGCTTTCAATTATCCTAGGGATACCATATCTGCACACAAATTCCTGCACGATTTTCTTTGCAGTAAACGTAGCAGTATTTGTGGCAGCGGGGAACGCTTCTACCCAATTTGAAAACACATCAATACAAACCAACACATACTTTAAATTTCTGCAGGGTGGCAACTGTATGAAATCACTTTTTGTATTACCTGAAAAGGGCCGTCTGTTGGCAGGATATGGGATGGTTCTGTTGGTATTGACTTCCCAATATTCTTCCTCAAGCAGATAAGACATGTCATTGCTCTCTTACCCGCATGAGAAGAGAATCCTGGCTCTCACCAACTTACACATACCTTCTTTGCCCAGATGAGTCAGACCATGTGCCGCCTCAGCTAAACTTGGAAGGTATGCTCTGGGGGGCTACTGGCTTACCCTGTCCATCTGTCCAGAGTCCTGAGGACTCCTGGCCATACCCTTTTGACCTCCAGACTGCCTTTTCCTGTGGAGAACACAAATCTTGCATTTCACTTATTTTTTGTGTGTTGACGGTATTGAATACCATCAGTTGTGTGATGTCTGTCTGTATGGGGGTGCTGGCTGCTGATTTAGCAGCTTCGTCTGCCCGGCTGTTACCAAGTGACACTGGGTCTTGGCTGTACGTGTGGGCTTTGTACTTGATAACAGCCACTCTGTCAGGTTCCTGTATCGCTGTTAGAAGTCTTTTGATATGGGATGCATGCGCTACAGGTGTGCCAGCTGCCGTCATGAAATTTCTGAGGCGCCATAGGGCCCCGAAATCATGCACTACTCCAAAGGCATACCTAGAATCCGTGTAGATATTGGCTGACTTACCCTTAGCCAATTCACACGCTCTGGTTAGGGCGACCAGCTCAGCAACTTGTGCTGAGTGTGGTGGGCCCAGGGGTTCCGCTTCTATGATACCTTTCTCATCTACGACTGCGTATCCAGTACACAAGTCTCCCGAGTCCGTCTGTCTGTGGCAACTACCGTCAGTGTAAAAGGTAAAATCTATGCCTTCCAGTGGGTTGTCACTGATATCGGGTCTTGCAGTGAAAGTTTGGTTCAGATATTCCATACAATCATGTGTGTCAGTGTCTGTACTAAATCCTCCTTCACCATCACTCTCATCCTCCACCCTTTGTGCCTGTCCAGGCACACCTGGGAGATACGTTGCAGGATTTAGTGCGCTGCATCTCCTTATGGTGATGTTTACAGGGGCCATTAGTGCTAATTCCCACCTTGTAAACCGTGCTGATGAGACATGTCTGGTTTGGGCAGAATTCAGTAAGGCTGACACTGCATGAGGTGTATGGATGGTCAGGCTGTGTCCCAACACTACGTCTTCGCTTTAACTCACTAGCAAAGCTATCGCTGCAACACTTCACAAGCATGTGGGGAGAGACCGTGCTACGGTGTCCAATTGTGCACTGTAGTAAGCTACCGGCCTGCTGGCATCACCATGTCTCTAGGTTAAAACACCTGCCGCACACCCAGCACTCTCCGTACCGTACAACTCAAAGGGTTTCCCATAATCTGGCATACCTAATGCAGGTGCCTGTGATAGGCACTGTTTGAGTCTCTCAAATGCCAGTTAGGACTCATCTGTGTGCGAAATCCGATCTGGTTTGTTTGACGAGACCATCTCTTGCAAAGGTAAAGCTAGTATGGAGAACCCTGGGATCCAGTTTCGGCAGTACCCACACATTCCTAGGAAAGTGCGGATCTGTTGCTGGGTTTGCGGCAGAGTCATGTCGCGAATCGCCTGTATTCTATCAGCGGTGAGGTGTCTCAGTCCTTGTGTTAAGCAATGTCCCAAGTATTTCACTTTGGTCTGGCACAACTGTAACTTATCCTTTGAAACCTTGTGTCCTGTATTAGAAAGGTGAAACAGAAGCTGTTTCGTGTCTTTCAAGGACGATTCGAGTGAGTCAGAACACAGCAGTAAGTCATCTACATACTGTATTAATACTGATCCGCTCTCAGGTTGAAAGGATTGTAAACAGTCATGCAAAGCCTGGGAGAAAATACTTGGGCTGTCAATGAAACCTTAGGGTAAGCGAGTCCAGGTGTACTGTACTCCTCTGTATGTAAATGCAAACAAGTATTGGCTGTCAGGGTGCAGAGGGACCGAAAAGAAAGCGGAGCAGAGGTCAATGACAGTGAAAAACTTTGCAGTAGGAGGAATTTGCATGAGGATGACAGCTGGATTTGGCACTACGGGGAATTGGCTCTCAACTATTTTGTTTATCCCCCTTAGATCCTGCACTAGCCTGTAACCCCTCCCCCCACTCTTTTTCACAGGGAAGATGGGACTATTGGCAGTGCTGGACGTCCTAACCAGAATGCCCTGTTGTAGCAAGCGCTGTATGACTGGGTAAACTCCTAATTCCACCTCTGGCTTCAGAGGATACTGTGGAATTTTTGGAGCTATCCTACCATCTTTTACTTGCACCACTACAGGAGCTACATTTGCCAGCAATCCAGTGTTTTGTCCATCTTTGGTCCAGAGGGACTCCGGTATCTGGGAGATCATTTCCTCTACCTTGGATGGACACCTGTCTATAGCAGCAGAGTGTGACATTAACCTTTGTGGAGTGTCTAACATATCCTGCACTTCCTGAACGTGATTCTCGGGTATATCTAAGAAGACACCCTCAGGAGTACAATATATGACACACCTCATCTTACACAGTAAATCTTTCCCAAGTAGATTAGTCGGAGCCGATGCAGCTAGCAAAAAGGAGTGCTTGGTCTGCAAAGGCCCTATCGTAATCTCTGCTGGTTTACTTAAAGGATAGTGCTGCACTACTCCTGTTACCCCCATTGCTGTAATTGTTTTACCAGTTGTTTTCATACCTACCGTTGAATTTAACACTGACCTGGCCGCCTCTGTATCTACAAGGAAAGGTAGTGATCTACCAGCTACATCAACTGTAACCTCGGGTTCATTTCCAAGGCTAGCAATCAACTTCACTGGCTGCAGACTACAGGTGTGGCCTGACCCCTATTGTAAGTTGTGACCCTCCCGCAGCGCGCTGGCAACTACAATATGTGAGGGGGGTAGCTGAGAATTTCCAGAGGTTTGCCAGTTCTTTTTAGGTGGGTACCTCCTGGTTTCCCCTGCATGTGGCTCATAACTCCTCCTATGCGGTCCCTGATCCCAATTACGTGTGTCATACTGTGTGTCATGTTCTGGTCTAGGGGGTCGATATACCTTATGTGGGTCTTTAAATTTACAGTTCCGTGCGTAATGTCCTTCCTTCTGACATTTAAAACATTTTACCACATACGACTTACCATCAGGGGTTTAGGCTGATGTGGCTTCGTTGTCAGGGCTTTTATACTTACTGCCATCAGCTTATCCCCCTGTGACTCCCTGTGCCTAATGATGTTCCGATCATGCTCAATAGCGGACTCTCTTAATGCAGCCACCGAGATACCTCTCCAATTTGGTTGAGTGGTTTGTACCCTTGTTCTCAACGTTTCTTTTAAACCGTCCATTAATACGGACACCGCTACCTCTCTATGATGTACATTTTCCTTAATATCCACGACCCCAGTGTATCTAGCCATTTCCTGCAGTGCTCGATGGAAATATTCAGAAGCCGTATCACCTTCTTTTTGTCTAATGGAGAAGATTTTATTCCATTTGACAACAGTTGGGAAATATACTCCTAACTGCAGATTGATCTGTTTTACGTTCTCCTGATTGTATTCATCAGTGAGAGGTACTTCTGCGTCTAATTTACAGTCAGCAACGAATTTCACAGGGTCAATATTAGAGGGCAAACATGCCCGTAGCACTGTTCGCCAATCTTTGTTTGTGGGTTCGGTGGCGTTACCTAGTTCTCTAATAAACGTCTGACATGCGGCTAGATCTTTTCTGGGATCGGGAAATTCAGACATAATTGTCCTCAATTCTGTCCGGGACCAGGGGCAATGCATAGCAATGTTCCTGATGGGAGTGATTCCCTGAGCGTCAGTCTTCCCATTGGGGACTGCGATCACCCTGACAGGATTTAGTTCAATTACATCATTCTGGGTTTCTTCTACAATGTGAGGTGCAATTGTCTCTGCATAATGTACTGTACCGTACTTACCTGTGGACACGACCTCACCTGTCCCTCCACTAGGGGCCTTTGCTACTGCTCTTACTGGTTGTACCGTGCCCACTTGTGTGTCTTGTATGGTGGCTGCTAGAGAGAGTGCCGATATCGTGCTGGGCTCATCTTCTTGGTCGCAGTCCTGAGGGAAGTTTAAGATGGGATACAACTTGCACGGGTTAGCATTAACACATTTATTAAGTTCACTCTTATCATATATTAGTATGCCATTCTCTGTAGCCATTTTCTCTCCTGTAATGTACAGTGGTGGTGGTGGTGGTGGTGCAGTTGCTATCAGTTTCCTGCTAGGGTTGGAACCAGCTGTTTGAGCTAATCCCCTTTGCATATCACCCTCCTGTTGTCATAAATGTAAACAATCTGTATGTCTAATCCTTTGTTTTCTGGATTTTATTAGACATATCCTTCTCCTTAAATTTTGCAACACCTCAGGACTAAAACTGCCTACCTTAGGGAATGGTTCCCTATCTTCCGCAGTCATACGTTCCCATTCATTGCATAAAACCTCTGCGTGTGATCCATATTTGTCACACATTATGTACCTCGCCAACCCTTTGGGCTGCGGAATATCAACCTGAACCCTGGTTGATCGTCCCTTACTTGAGCAACTAGCCCCCATTCTTTGCAGGTATTGCCTTCTCAGCTAATTACTACAAAAACCAAAAAACTCAGTGGTAAGGCGACGGTGAAAGTTCTCAGAGCGCTCTCACCCACTCACGCCCACGTTGGCCAATACACCTAAGCACTGTCCTCAGCACTGGTCGTACCCAACCTAGAGCCCTACGTAACCTCTATTTACTGAGAGTGTGTGGGAGTGACTTACCCTTCCCAGTAAATATCAGTCGTTGGAGATTTCCTGAGTGACCAGTGAAACTCCCTTAAAATAAAAAACTGTTACACAAATCACGTTGCGTGTGCTACAATTAGCGTCTATGATCCCGTGATTTTACGCAAATGGCGTAATGGGTATCAAGTTGAACTAACTATTGCACAAACTAACGCGCGGTACAATTGCACGGCGTATAAGTAACTGTTACTTATCCGCTGTACGACCAATGGAATCGTTTTTCAGGCTGCGAAACCTCAGCCGGAGCTTTTCAGAACAGGCCTATATGGGTACTACGCTAACCCCCGGGGCTGCGCTCTCACCGCTGACATTTTAGGCCACGGTATTCAGAGCTTCGCTTGACTTAGTCAGCGGATTTCTGACTTCGCTGACCTCTTGGTCTGCTGTTATACTAATTGCTCCTTTATACCTTAATCAATGTTAACGTGAGAAAGCCACTCCCACGCCACCAAGTGTCCACTCACCTGATGTGGTCTCCTACGGGATCCCGAATTCTGGGTTCACAAAACCTTTATTGTTTGCACACTCACGCTCGTTCACTCATATACACTTTGGTTTTTCTGTACAGAAAATTAACTTTCATTCAGATAAAACAGCCTAGTCCCAGAGGTGACACAGTAAGAGAAGGTTCTTTTAAACTAAATATTGGAAACTGAACAAATTTGTGCTATTATCGCGTGGCTACTGCATCGCCTAAACTAAAACAATGCTATTGTGTGATTTGTATTCAGTGGGTGTACCTGTACGCACGTTGCGTAAACACGCCACGTGTGTAGGCCTTTACATTGCGTACGCAGTCCCGAATGCTGTCCGAGACACGTGTACAAAGGCCGTACGTCCGCAGTACTACAAATCCCACACTTCTATAAATGTAAGCGATATTTAACTATTTTCGCTCACTTAACGGTACACACAGTTTCCACTGTATCAACCTTTACAACTAGGCCAGGCTGTGTGTGCGTCTTACACTTACTCCCTTAAATATTAACTCTATATGTTAACTAAATAGCAACAAATTTTCCAGTACAGATCAAAATAAATCTAGTAATCAGTGATTATGGCAATGGTGTGAGCAGATATGCAAAGTACAAAATACAGGTGTATGCGTGTGTTGCATGCGCATTTGACGCCAAAACAGAAATTTACAGATTTTACAAAGAAAACTAGCTTTTGCGTTCTTACCTTACGGATCCCTCCAGCATCCCTTCAAACCATGCAGGGCAGACGCTTATCTAATCAGCACTTATTATATCCCCTGACCAAGAGAAGGTTTACAGGGGATACTCCGCCCTTTGCTGATAGATAAAGTCTGCGAAAACTCTGCTAGGCTGCGAGTATGAGAAGGAACCGGACGAGCTCCCAATTGATAATGTCGATATTATCTTAGACCGCAAAGCTATAACTTTAAATACACTATTACCGTGGAGCCGTTAATGGCCGCTAGATTACGTGCACGTGCTACGCACTCCGTACGCTATTTGCGTACAGAGTCCCGTACGTGGTACGTACTTGACGTACACACGCCGCGCTGAGTGTACGGAGTACGCTCAGCGTGCGCACACACAATGAATAACCTTTAAACCTTGTTAGTGATACAATGTAATGATATGCTTACACTTTAAACCCTTAACAGTAAAGTACTGTAATGATGTTATACCTTTAAACCTTAAGTAGCGCTGGCGATACAAAGTATCCGCAGTGCGTACACCTTAAACAGATTAAACTACTTTAAAGCCCATGCAGGAAAGTGAAAACACAACACTGATTTGTAGTTGAAACCACCGGGTTCTAAGGCCACAGTGGATTGATTCCAAAAGGTAAAACAATACAATTTATACACTACAGGCTAACAAGTAAATCTAAACAGAATAATGGCTACAGAGAATGTACGTACGTGAGAATATTCGCAAGCGCAACCCGGCTCCGGTCCTCCGCTCATCAGATTCTTCTGACCGGCTAGGCAGCAATGGTCCTTTTATACACAACATGCATACACAATACAATGGTCACTGTAATCTCATTGTTCATTGGACACAGAGATGTGTCTCTACATTACAGGAAAAGGTCATAGGTGGATTTGAAAGGGTGGGCGATGTCTTTCCTCAACTGCTCTAGTGGGTGGTATCCTCTGGATTCCTGCTGCATATGTAATTTACAGTAAATACAGTTAATGTTCATAATCTACTTTTGTACATAACTATACGCAGGAACAAGCAATCTTTCTCTAACTAACACCGGAATATTACCCTCAAAATACCCTACAGCTGGATACTAGACATCATCTTCCAACCTTTATCTGACCCTTCCTATCATGCAAAGGCGAATCTCTCTGTCCAGGAACTGTTTAAACTAGTAATACTCACTGACATGGTCTAGGGGAACTATATCTAAAATGTACGCTATATGGGTTAAATATGTAATGTTCTAATAACACGCTACACACTCACAAACTCTACCGTAAATGCGCATACCACGCGCCAAGGCGCATGGCCGTGGAAGCTCCGTTACGCAAAGTGCGGATATGCGCACGCATGGCAGAGCGAGCGCATGCGCAGCGGGCATGTGCATGGGGTTAGTACAAGGCATATGTATTACGATATTTTTCGACTTTGACAGGCCAATTGTATATCTACTTCTGACGGATCTCTTGCACAGCATCGGTCAGGTGTAAGTGATGATAATTGGTCTGACACCTGTGCTAGCAGATAGAAAACAGTGGTGTGTGGCGCAGTGCGTTTGCTTGAAGATGAATGCATTATAATTCAGTGAAAGAAATGCCCATATTCCAAATGCGGTCGCATGCAGAGACGTGTGTGACTTTGATGGTATAAAGTAGAGATGAGCGGATTAGGTTTTACTCGGATTTACTCGGTTCTGAAAACCGCATCTGATTGGCTATCCAAAACACGTGACATCCGTGAGCCAATAAGATGCCGTTTTGATAACCGAGTAAAACCGAATCCACTCATCTCTAGTATAAAGTAGTATTTTCCAACTTCTATTCTCAGGCACACTAATACCTCTTGCACATCGTAAGGCCGAGTCCCACCCGGGAATTGGAAACGGGTCCTCCCCAAGTGGGAACTGGCATTGGACTCTTTCACACTGCCCTCCCGACCCGGCAATGTGCCGGCTTGGGTTGATGTCACGGGCGGGGGTGGAGCTGGCATCGTAGGCAGAGCTAGGAGATGACATCATCTCTGCGTCACCTCTTCCTATATAGTGAACGGGCAACCCGTTCACACTGCACCTGACCCAGTATTTAACCCAGGAATAACACTGCTTTATTACCGGGTTGAATTGCCGGGTTAGGCGACCTGGGAATTCGACCATGGCCCCTTTCACACCGCACACCGACCCGTTTTGACCCGGCAATATACTGGGTCAATACCGGGTTATTTTTGCTGTGTGAAAGGGGTGTAACAGTCTAGGGAGTATATTTACTACAGGTTGATTTTACCAATTCTAAGACGATCTAAAGGGCTGTTGTGTTTCCAGGGCTAAAACACACATTTACTAACCTTTAAAAATGAATATCAGAAATCATCTGTTAGTAAATGTGTTTCAGCCCCTGAAATGCAACATCGATTTAGACAGATTTTCATCAATTTGAAATCGATAAAAAAAAAACACAATAAAAATCGACCTTTAGTAAATACACCCGTAGGTTTTAAGGATATCCATGCTTCTGATCAAGCGTGGCTATCCTTAAAACCTAGACTGTATAGTGTGTCCTGAAGTTGGGAAACACTGGTATAAAACTAACAAAACATGAGCACATGCACAGAGCAATACATGAAACTTGTTGGAAACCCCCTTTACAATAATAGGCGGTCTAGTCATTGTCTAAAATCTGTTTATTCCATCACAATCATGACATGGCATGGAATCATACTTGCCAACTCTACCGCAATGGCCGGGAGGCTTCCTAATCTCAGGTAATGCTCCCAGCCACCCAAAAAAGCATTCAAGTCTCCCAAGTAAAGTGGGTATTCTTGTACAGCCAATGACGTGCTTCGTGCTGAATTCACCATCGTAACCACACACCCCTGTAATCTTGGCACTGTACAGTGGGGGCGTGGCCACCATGACATGATCATGCATTCAGTCCTCCCCACACTACCCACCTATGTGGCACCATGCCCCCTACTGTGGCAACGTGGCTGTCCCCTCCCGGTGCGGGTTAAAGCCTCTAAGTTGTCAAGCATGAATTAAATTTAAATTAAATCTGATATATGCAAATTTTGGATTTTTTATTTTATTTAAAGCAATGTTATTTTAAATAGACAGTAGTAAGGTTATTTCTATCATCTAAAAATGAATCTTTTGGTTGGTACTTTCCCTACTTACTGCTGTTGGGATTTTGTTTTGCTTCGTTTCCACAGAACTGGCTGGCGTAGTTGGTTCATTTAACCTGAAAGCTGACTAGATGGATTTTTCTTTGATCGTAATCATCAAAACTCTGCCTCTGGACAGTTCCCAGTCTGGACATTATACTGTGCTCCTGCGTGAGTTTTATATGAACACTTACAGCGTGGTTTTTTTTTATGATGAAAGAAAAGCTGCTCTGTGCTCATCCATTATAATAGCTTCTGTGTTCAAGAAGAGCAGAGAGAGAGAGAGAGAGAGATCTCGGTGGGGTGAGATGGAAGTAATACAGGGTTACAAATTGCTTTGATATTGCCCTTTGTCTAAATACATCAAACTATGGCTCCAGTTCAGTGCGGGAGAAGCGTGGGCCAGATGATTAAAACGCAGATTGAAACAGTAAGAAGTTCCTTAACAGGAAGGGACTTGTAAGTAAATCAGGACTGGCTGTACATAGTGGTTATGGGCAGATTTCATCAGCTTTTAGTTTTTATGTGTTTTTTGTTTGTTGTTTCATTACATGCTTTCAGGTGTGTGTAGGATTGTATACTACTTTTATAACTTTTATTCATGTTTGTGAAAAACCGGACAACAGTGTGATGAAAATAAATAATTTTACCTGAAAGTAGAATATAAATATTAGGGGTATGGGTCTCAGGGTCGACACCTATTTGTCGACAGCGGCTAGGTCGACCTGAGTTTTTCTGATGGTGTTTTCTTTGTAAAGTGACCGGGAACCCCAATTAGTGCACCGCGTTCCCTCTCATTGCTCGCTTCGCTCACCATGCTTCGGGCAAGGTGTCTGGTACCGCTGCGCTCGGCACAGGTTACCGTTCCCAATCACAGTCCACGTGAATCATAAATTATGAAAAAGTTCAAAACAAGAATTTTTTTTTTAAAAACTCATGTCGACCATTTTGCATGTCACCCTAATAGTCGTGTTGACCTATTTCTAGTGTTGACCTAATGGGTGTCAATCTAAGTGGTGTCGACCCAGAGTCCAGATACCAAATATTAGACTTGGTCTAGAAACATGCTTTTCATGATTCAAAAGTTTTTGTAAACAATGGGGGGGGAATTGTTTTATTAGGAAAAATTCATCCCTTGGCTATGGGGGATGCAGTTAAATTGCCAAGAGTTGGGATTCCGGCAGTCAGGATACAGACAACGGAATCATGACTGCTGACAATGCCGCCAGACGGAATCCCGGCTCACAGGGGCTATTCCCACTTGTGGGTGACCATGACACCCATAGAGTGGGAACAGAACCTGTGGAGAGCGCAGCAAGCAACAAAGTCCGTAGCGTGGAACCCGCAAGGGGCTTTCTAGCGCTCGCCCCACTGCCGGCATACTGATGGCCGGGATGCCATTGTCTGTATACTGACGGACGGCATCCCGGCCGTCGGTAATTCATACTGATCCCAGCTATGGAGCGGGTCTGGGACTCCAGGTCGACAAGAAAAAGGTCGACACACCTTAGGTCGACGCCAATTGCGCGACACACCTTAGGTCGACATGGACAAAAGGTCAACAGGAACAAGGTCGACTTTGAAAAAGGTCGACATGAGTTTTTTATGTTTTTTTGGTGTCGTTTTCTTCGTAGAGTGACCGGGAACCCCAATTAGTGCACCGCGTCCCCTCGCATGGCTCGCTTCGCTCGCCATGCTTCGGGCATGGTGCCTTCGCTCCGCTCAGCACAGATTACCGTTCCAATCGTAGTCCACGTGGATCGTTAAATATGAAAAGGTTCGAAAAAAGAAAAAAAACATAAAAAGCTCACGTCGACCTTTTCCCATGTCGACCTTGTTCCTGTCGACCTTTTGTCCATGTCGACCTTTTGTCCATGTCGACCTAAGGTGTGTCGCCCAATTGGCGTCGACCTACGGTGTGTCGACCTTTTTCTTGTCGACCTGGAGTCCGGATACCCTATGGAGCTGTTAAACAGTTTGGAACATGGAGTTTTTCTTGGTTTTTCAGAGGTGATTTATTCCTTTGCTTATACAGTATCATGAGAATGGAGGGCCATACTTTATTATCTCTATGATATTGGCATAATGTACACTTTGCAGAGCTGCACATCCTGAGGATGCTCCAGAGGCCGGAGCAAATATCTCTGATAACTGCTAAGGTTCCACAGCACAGCAGTTACCATAGCAGTCTATGGGCCGCGATGTACCTATATGAAGCAAGCTCCGGAATTTGTAACTGTACAGAGCTCATGCCCGATCGATGGTGTTGCCTATAGGACCCTAGGGCCTTTTTTTTTCTTTTGCAAAAGAGAGGTATCCGAAGGCCGCACAAATGTATTTGCCCTCTTAGGGCATAAACCCGAAAGTGTCTGCGCCGCTGGGACAGAGTTGTCCCCGTTGGTAAGTCATCTAGCATACCGGAGAGAAAACTGCTGGTATGCAGGCGATTGTGGGTGTGATGTATCGCAATCTATTTTAGATAATGATACATCCCTCCCATAGTAAGTATAGTCACATAAGGGGTCATTCAGACCCGATCGCATGATAGCTTTTTTTGCAGCGGTGCGATCGGGTCTGAACTGCGAATGCGAATGCTCCGCAATGCGCAGGCGTGTCAGCCGCTGGCGACGGGGTTTGCCGGACAGCTACGGATTTAACAAAGAAAGCGGACGCAAGAAGGTTGACAGGAAGAGGCCGTTTGTGGGTGTCAACTCAGGGCCGTAACTAAGTGGGGGCTAAGGGGGCATGCGCCCCAGGTGCAGGATTTGAGGGGGCGCAGAGGAGTTACAGAGGAACAGGGTTTTGTTTTGTTTTTTACCAGCTGTGCTGTTCCAGTGGGACAGTAGACGTCTCCAAGGGCAGTGTCTCTGACACACCTGTTTGCCCACAGCTGGCTCCGACGCTGTGCGGGTGAGCTCCAGTACCTGGGATCTCTCCTATGCCGGCTAGTGTTTTAAACTCTCTTCTTTGCCATGCAGTGCTGCAACTAGCGTGCAGTGAACCGTGCAAGCTATAGAAGCGATCTGTTGCGATCCCGGCTGCCTGCCCAGCACCAACAGATAACAAGCTGCCGGCTACACACCATTAAGAGGACACGCTGTAAGTGCAGTGCAGTGGATATGGGAATGTAGTGCAATGTACGGGGACACACAGGGGGGCATGTAGTAGAAAATGCTGCTGGTTGGGCATGTGACGCTTAGGGCAAAATATTAGTTTCGGCCCTGGTCAACTGACCAATACTAGGGAGTGTCCGGAAAAACGTAGGCGTGCCCAGCCGTTTGGAGGGAGGATTCCTTACGTCAGCTCCTGGCCGGATCATCTCAGCGGCTGAGTAAGTCATGAGCTGTGTGCAGCTCTCTGCACAAGCATTCGCACCCCTGCACAGCAACTACCCCCTCCCTCTGTAGGCGGCAACTACCTGATCGCAGCACTGGGAAAAACCGCCTGCGTGCGATCAGGTCTGAATCACCCCCATAATGCATAAGGCTTCCGTCACCTCTGTAGTAACACAATTGTTCCCTGTCCTGCAGGTTTTCCTCTAGACCTCCCCCTAATAGCACATTCTCCACTCTCTCCCTGTAGCAGTGAATGAATACATTCTTACACCCGTCACCACCTTCTCCCAACACATTCACCTGCAAAATTTTTGTCACTAGTCTCTCTCCTATAAGATTATGGATTAATGTATTAATTATTCGAAAGATGGAGAGGACCAGTAAAGTTGCCCACAATAACCAATCAGCTTCTTGCCAGAATTTATCAAGTACAGTCAATAAAATGATAGGTAGAGATCTCATTGAAAAATGGTCTGGTCTCACTGTGGCTGTAGGTATTGTCCCCTACAGCCACAGTGAGAATGTCCTGATTAATGCCTTATCAGGATGATTAGGATAAGAACATACTAATGTGGGCATGGTCCCTCCTAAATGGGTGGTCTTCAGTATGCCGGCGGTCGGGCTCCCGGCGACCAGCATACCGGCGCCGGGAGCCCGACAGCCGGCATACTAACACGTATTCTCCCTCGTGGGGGTCCACGACCCCCGTGGAGGGAGAATAAAATAGTGTGGCGCACGTAGCGAGTCCGCAAGGGGCTCATTTGCGCTCGCCACACTGTCGGTAAGCCGGCGGCCTGGTATGCTGGTCGCCGGGAGACCGGCCGCCAGCAGATCGTAGTGAACCCCTCCTAAATATATGAGCTGTTTTGGATACAATGGTTGCTCCTTGGTGTAAGTAATCTGGGGGGTTGATGTATAATCAGTGAACTATACATTTGTGCACAGCCCACAGCTGCTAAAGGCTTGGGAAATTTCGTTGGCCATGAGTGCAGATATATTCCCTACAGGAAAAAGAAAATACAATAAAACAATACTCTCCATAATCCATGTTTGGGACGACCTCTGTACAAATTGGGAACCAATGGAGCAAGCCATATGTCAGTGATATGTATACTGACCAAGCTGTAGAGGTAATCTAACTTCCTAAGGATCCATGATACAGTGTATCCGGAAAGTATTCACAGCGCTTTACTTTTTCCACATTTTGTTATGTTACAGCCTTATTCTAAAATGGAATAAATTCATTTTTTCCCCTCGAAATTCTACACACAATACCCCATAATGACAACGTGAAAAAAGTATTTTTTTAGATTTTTGCAAATTTATTAAAAATAAAAAACTAAGAAATCACATGTACATTAGTATTCACAGCCTTTGATCAATACTTTGTTGATGCACCTTTGGCAGCAATTACAGCCTCAAGTATTTTTGAATATGATGCCACAAGCTTGGCACACCTATCTTTGGGCAGTTTCGCCCATTTCTCTTTGCAGCACCTTTCAAGCTCCATCAGGTTGGATGGGAAGTGTCGGTGCACAGCCATTTTCAGATCTCTCCAGAGATGTTCAATCGGATTCAAGTCTGGGCTCTGGCTGGGCTACTCAAGGCCATTCACAGAGTTGTCCAGAAGCCACTCCTTTGATATATTGGCTGCGTGCTTAGGGTCGTGGTCCTGCTGAAAAATGAACCATCGCCCCAGTCTGAGGTCAAGAGCGCTCTGGAGCAGATTTTCATCCAAGATGTCTCTACATTGCTGCATTCATCTTTCCCTCTATCCTGACTAGTCTTCCAGTTCCTGCCACTGAAAAACATTCCCAAAGCATGATGCTGCCACCACCATGCTTCAATGTAGGGGTGCTATTGGCCTGGTGATGAGCGGTGCCTGGTTTCCTCCAAACATGTCGCCTGGCATTCATGCCAAAGAGTTCAATCTTTGTCTCATCAGACCAGAGAATTTTGTTTCGCATGGTCTGAGAGTCCTTCAGGTGCATTTTGGCTAACTCCAGACGGGCTGCCAAGTGCTTTTTACTAAGTAGTGACTTCCATCTGGCAAATCAGCCATCTTGAATCTAAGTCAGATTTTTCAAATGGAAAGGGGGTCGTGTAACATCAAATAACATCATAATTTGCTGAAAAGTTTATTGCTGCAAACAGATCTGAAATAGCAGTTATGGTTCAAAAGTTCCAACACTTTTTTTGTTGGAAATACAGCCTGAACTGACAGTCATTTAATGTGTAGAACATGTTGTCCCTCTTGGTCAACACAAATTCGAAGGCGCTGGATCCAATTGTCATGCACTCGCAGAAGGATTTCCGAAGAAATGCTGGCACGTGCATGCTTCTTCAATGCATTGCTGGAGACGATGTCTGTTTCTTATTTTCTCCGCAAATGCGAGTTGCTTTAAATGACCCCACAGATAAAAGTCAAGTGGTGTGAGGTCAGGTGATCTGGGAGGCCATTCCACAGAACCACGTTGGCCAATCCAATGATCAGGAAATTGACCATCTAACCACTGATGAACAACTGCTCCGTAGTGTGGTGGGGCCCCATCCTGTTGAAAATAACAGGGGAAGCTGCCATCTTCATTCAGATCTGAGGGGAACACCGCTTGCAGCATTTCGAGCTAGCATTGTGCATTTAGGTTCTGGTCAATGAAAATGGGTCCAATTACACGAGTACCCCATATCCCACACCACACTATAACCTTTATGTTACTAGCAACCTTGGAAGGTTCCATCCAGTGTGGATTCTGGTCACTCCAGTACCTGTGGTTGTGATGGTTAACTTGACCACTGACTTAAAAGTTTGCCTCATCACTGAACAAGGTGCCTTGTGCAAAAGAGGGATCCTGTTGATGTTGCTCAAAAGGCCCACATGCAAAACTGCATATGTCTGTCTGGTTCATCCTCTGCTAGGTTCTGGAGTAGCTGGATCTTGAATGGATGCCATTGATGGGCATGAAGGATTTGTGTGATCGATGACTGACTGATTCCACATTCTGCTGACAAACGTTGTGTGCTGCATTGTGGGCTCTTCACGAAGGATGCCAAAACCATTGCTGAGGTTGTCTCGTCAGTAGCACTTTTTGGGACGACCACTTCGTGACTTGTCAGCCACAGTCTCAGTTTCTCGGAATTTGGAAATTAGGCACCTGACAGTGTTATGTGAAATTGGAGGTCTTTGTTGGTGCCGTTTGTTAAAATCTGCAGCTAGAACACAGAAGCTTCGTACTGCAGACATCAAAATGATCTGAATTCTCTCCTCTTTTGCCATCTTCAGTTACCTGCAACAAAAAAAGTGTTGTAACTTTTGAATCATAGCTGCTATTTCAAATCTGTTTGCAACAATAAACTTTTCAGCAAATTATGATGTTGTTTGACATGTTACAAGACCCCCTTTCCTTTTGAAAAAACTGATTTAGATTCAAGATGGACGATTTCAAAATGGCGCCCATGTTCGGTACATACCCTAGCCCACCTCACCCATACCTTACTGGAGTATTCAGTTTTCCCATTTCCTGCACAGGTGTTTGAAACAAAAGGGTGTACTGCGACTTTTGAATCACCCTGTATTACATATAATAATATCAGTACATTTTTTTCATGGTGTCACAGATGAGGAGTTTATGAGATTAATGCAGTTAGTGTGCATTAGGGTAGCACACACCTGTACTATGCATTCTGTGGTGTCAGTGTCCCTTTTATAGTAAGCGGTGGATATGTATATAAATGAAGCGTCTGTTAATCTGAAATTTTATTTCTTTATGAAACTTAGGAACTGATATTGGCCCTCATTCCGAGTTGTTCGCTCGCAAGCTGCTTTTAGCAGCATTGCACACGCTAAGCCGCCGCCTACTGGGAGTGAATCTTAGCTCAGCAGTATTGCGAACGAAAGATTCTAAAAATTGCGAATAGAAATTTCTTTGCAGTTTCTGAGTAGCTCGAGACTTACTCTGCCACTGCGATCAGTTCAGTCAGTTTCGTTCCTGGTTTGACGTCACAAACACACCCAGCGTTCGCCCAGACACTCCCCCGTTTCTCCAGCCACTCCCGCGTTTTTCCCAGAAACGGCAGCGTTTTTTCACACACACCCATAAAATGGTCAGTTTCCGCCCAGAAACACCCACTTCCTGTCAATCACACTCCGATCACCAGAACGAAGAAAATTCCTCGTAATGCCGTGAGTAAAATAACAAACTGTTGAGTAAAATAACTAAGCGCATGCGCTTTTCGAACATTGCGCATGCGCAGTAAGCAACTAATCGCAAAATAGAGAAAATCGGCAACGAGCGAACAACTCGGAATGACCACCATTATTTACTATTTCTAGCTCTGTTCCCATTTCTTATTCTTAGTTTTTCTATTGGGGGCCAAAGATGCATGCAGCAATACAGGGTTTTGTAGGGGGTGCCATGCACCCAAAATTATCAAACTCCCTGCAAATTCTGGGGGTCATTCAGATCTGATCACTGCTGTGCGTTTTCGCACAGCGTGAGATCTGATCGTAACTGCGCATGCACTGCAATGCGCAGGCGCAATGGATGGCTGCAACTAGGATCGCCGGTCAGCGACGGGATTGGGTGAAAGATCCATTCGCACGGGCGTTCGCAAGGAGATTGACAGGAAGAGGCCGTTTGTGGGTGGCAACTGACCGTTTTCAGGGAGCGTCCGGGAAAATGCAGGCGGGATCAAGCGTTTTCAGGGAGGGTTCCTGACGTCAGCTCTGGCACCGATCAGCCTGATGTGATCGCAGCGGCTGAGTAAGTCCTGGGCTGCGCAGTGACCGCACAAAATCAGTTTGTGCAGCTCTACTACACATGCGATCGCACACTTGCACAGCGAAAATACACTCCTCCTGTAGGCGGCGACTATCTGATCGCAGGGCAGTAAAAATCGCTGCCTAGCGATCAGATCTGAATAAACCGCCCCCCCCCCACTGTCTTAAGCATCTGTGGAGGAGGGCCACAAGAAGTTGCTATATCAAGGCCCAAAAGTACTCTTGGCTACTATACTCTACCACTCCTTATACATCATCACAGGAATCTTGAAGTAATTACCAAGATGTTGATCAAATAGTAAGGTCAGTGCAGTGAATATGTCTGTGTGGTGCAATGGGAAGCGTGGTGTGTTTAATGACCCCACCCATTTTATTTGCTCTATTCCAAATTCATCTTCATCAATAATCTTTGTCTGCCAATGTACTCCTCTTTGATGTGGTGATATACAATAAAAAAATGTGGTAGCTGTATAATATTTAGTGATTGATACATTTTATATTTGTAACTATAATTTATGAAATATAATGACCAATGGTATTAAAAGTTCAATTGAAATATTGATGCATTCCTTTAGAAGTCCTTTGGCTACTTAGGGTTCGACAAAACAATAGCATTCCATTTTGCATAACTTTCTCTCAACAATATCCTGATCAGATAGCGGTCTCTCTCCTCTGGTCAGCTGGCGCGGTAGACAAGAGAGTTTTAACAAGTTCTGGATGAAAGATGAGCTAAAATGATAGCAAATTCTTGTGGGTTTTGAAATGAGATCTGTTTCTGCTTTGGAACCACTGACATAAATCCTCGTATCCAAAATAGTATTTTATTGACTGCAGACTTGAGAGATTGAGAGATGTAAGTTTTACCATTAACTGTTAAAAAGCAACATTGCAAGAACAATGTTGCTTATTTAGAACGGTATCCGGATAATAGGTCGACAGTGTCTAGGAGTCAATATAGGTTGACAGGTCAAAAGGTCAACATGTAAAAGGTAGACAGTGCTTAAGTTCCATAGGTTCAAAAGGTCGACATGATAATGGTTGACACCGATATGGTCGACACAAGTTCTTTGGGGGGGTTCACATATTTTTCAACTTTTGCTTGATTTTCCATGTGGACTACGATTAGGAATAGTAACCTCTGCTGAACGCAGCAGTAGCGGAGCGAGGTACCTTGGCTGAACCGTGGTGAGCAAAACGATCCCGCGCTGGTATACGTTTGCACTACTTGTGGTCACATTTGATGAAACATAAAAAGGACACCCAAAAAAAACATAATTAACTTGTGTCAACTTTTTTGTGTCGACCATTTCCATGTTGACCTTTTGACCCTAGCGACCTTTGGTAGCTGTAGACCTTTTTTTCACTGTCTACCTTTTGACCCAGTCAACCTAATGTGTGTCGACTATATGTGGTCGACCTATTGACCGTCTGTGTAATTGCTGTAGATCTTTTATACCACACTCTTTTAGAACTAGGTATAGATTTGGGTTGGGTACGCGTTACTGCCACTGGGGATCCCGGCGGTCAGCATACCGACTGCGGGATCCCGTCAGTGGAATGCCGGTGGGGGGCGAGCACAACAAGCACCTTGCGGGCTCGGTGGCTTGCCATAGGTTCTATTCCCAACTTAATGGGTGTCATGGACACCCACGAGTGGGAATACTACCTGCTAGTCGACATGCCGACTGTCGGGATCTAGAGGAGCGTGGGATGTGCCGTCGGTCTCCTGACCGCTGGTCACATAACTACTGTACATCCCATAGATTCTACCTTTACAGAATTTGCAGCCAAGATTACCATGTTGCCCTGATAGGGGTACAAAAATCAAACTTTTTTTTTGTTTGTGTATACAGGGCAAATACTATATACACTACACTGCAAGGTGTGTTATGAAAAGTTGACGTTCAAAATGTCAACACCCAGACTGTCGGATCCTATACTGCATGCTACATAAATGTGCTTATCAGACCCATTTTTACACTGCTTTTTAGAGTTGAGCAAAGGCACAACCCCCTCATGACACCAACTATTGTTATGTACATGTTTTTTTTTCTATCTCCCCCCATCATCGTCATCATCATCAATTATCAGTGATATATTTTTTTTTCTGTCTTTTATTTAGGTTCTACCCGGGAGTGGAGAATTATTCTGTTCATACCACACATCGGTGTCCTGTGAAGGCCCCACCTCTGAACATGTGATGTCACAGGAGGAGGCAGGGCAACTGGTAGGAGATAGTGTAGAGTTGCCTGAACAGTCCCGGTGGCTCTACACACTGCAGGGCACAAGCCTGGAGCATCCTTTGGAGCAGCACTAAGGCAGTACTACTTGCTGCAGGGTGCCATTCCATGCACCCTGCTGGCTGGATTCTGGGGCCATGAAGCAGCAACAGCGCCTACCCCAGGACACTGCAACCTGGACGAGGGCAACATCCCTCCCTAGGTCCTGGAACCACATCTCCCATACGTAACAAGATCATCCCAAAATAAGCAATGATATCAGGACTCTAAGTAATACATGCTTCCGTTGTATATGAAGATATATATTACATTGGTGCACCTAGCAATGCAGTTTTTTTTTACAAAAGTTCAACTGGAAAGTGCAAAATGTGTCCTGGTGAATGTGTTTTGACAAGAGCCGAATCCCCTTAACTTTAGAGGTGCCAGGAATAAACTGTGCTGCGTCCCACAAAACAGATAATGTCCACGTAACGCTCCCCCAATACATATTGATCTCTAAAAAAAATCTCAGATAGCAAAATGAAATATGCTGTAATTTTCCCACTTCAATGCAAAAGAAGGTTCTCTCATAAACTAATTCTCACTGAGCAAAGAAATGTATCAAATCTTTAAGAGAAATTAAATGGAAAAGTTACCCTCACTTTTGCAATTCTGCAAATATTGGTGGTCATTCTGAGTTGATCGCTCGCTAGCTGTTTTTTAGCAGCCGTGCAAACGCTAAGCCGCTGCCCTCTGGGAGTGTATTTTAGCTTAGCAGAAGTGCGGACAAAAGGATCGCAGAGCGACTACAAAAAAAAAATTGTGCAGGTTTAGAGTAGCTCCAGACCTACTCCTAGCTTGCGATCACTTCAGACTGTTCAGTTCCGGATTTGACGTCACAAACACGCCCTTCCCAGCCACGCCTGCATTTTTCCTGGCACGCCTGCGTTTTTTGAAACACTCCCTGAAAACGGTCAGTTGACACCCAGAAACGCCCTCTTCCTGTCAATCACTCTGCGGCCAGCAGTGCTACTGAAAAGCTTTGTTAGACCTTGTGTGAAACTACTTCGGCTGTTGTGAAAGTACGTCGCGCGTGCGCATTGCGCCGTATATGCAGAAGTGCAGTTTTTTTGTATCATCGCTGCACAGCGAACATTTGCAGCTAGCGATCAACTCGGAATTACCCCCATTGTGAGCTTGATGTGCAAATGCCCAAAAGAAAGCACTTTCTGTCCCAGAAGATCACACCCTCTGAGCCTGATTCAGGTGTGGTTGTTCTTGTTACTGTCTTTTGCTGTTCACAATTGTGATTATATGCTAATATGGACAGAAGCTAACCTGGGCATAGGAACGCCCACTGCTGTCACATAATTTCCATCCGACGAAATAGAATTGCTGATACATCAGTACCATCGACGCAATTCGGTTCATGACGCTCTGAGTATGAGTGCCTTTGTAGAAGCGCAGGCTGAGCTGCTCTCCCGGGACGCAGAGGGCTCTCAGGTAGCAAGTAAGATCGCAACTGCTAATTTTGCGTGCCCAGAAAATGCCGTCTGAGCGGCCATGACATGCTTGTATTTACCCGACCACTTTGCAAATAATTTCCTGGTATAATCGTCATGGCAGTTCAATTGCAGCACATGCGCACTGCGGCTATACGCATGGGCATTAAGAAAACATCGACTGATTTACAAACAATAGCCACTTTGCAACCACATCTGAATTACGGTAGACCCACTGTGCTTTCACACATTAGAAGTTCCTAAATGACGGGACAGAGATGCTATTTCAACATAGAGTTCGGGTACAATGAATGATAGCGAAGTTAGTTAAAATATAATGGGGGAAATGTATCAAATCTTTAAGAGAAATTAAATGGAGAAGTTACCCTCAGCAACAAATCAACTTACTGTAACTGTCATTTCATAGAGTGTGCTAGATAAATGATAGCTAGAAGTTGATTAGTTACTTGGGGCAATGTAAATGTATGCTGTATGTGGATTGCATCATTGCTATCCACTTGTCATACAGGAAGTGTTTGTTACACAGGACGTTGTTGTTATACAGGAAGTGATGCAGTAGCCATTGTTCAGCATGACTTGCAGCTAGTAAAGACACACTTCTGCAGCTCTCCAGAGTCTTGTGACGATTTGCTCCACTTTATCTCTCAAAGGTTTGATACATATGCTCCAATGTAAGAACGAAAAAGTTGAAACTGTTTTTTTCTTCAATATAAAGCTCCTGTTATTTTATGCCATATAACTGTTTAGAAGTTAAACAAAAATTGGACTGTACATGCCTACTGTTATGCTTCTGGAGCAGAACATCAGTTCAGATGTAACAACAGCAGGTAAGATGGTTGCAGACGTTAGAAACCTTATATAAAGCAGTAAGAGATACACCATATTGCATAAGAGCAGTGGGAATTAATGCTGGCTGTTTTGAGAAGTGTAGACAGTGAAGTAGTTAGAAAAATTCATTCGATTTCAATTACTTCTTTTTTTTTCAAAATAGTTTATTGGACAACTGCACAAACCAAATATGCAGAGACAGATAACAAAATGATATCACGTGTGAATGACAATGTTACATAAAAAGTATGGTATTGGAAAAAGACAGGTTCATAAATACAAAGAATGGCGTTGAAATGGACGTCTACACGCGTCCTCAAGTATGAACTGGGGAAGGGTAGTTTTATGTATGTAAGATCCCATCCAAGAGTTAAAAAGGCGGGTGACCTAAAGAAATCACTTCAAGGTTATACCACGTAGTACTTGTCAGCCTGTCTGAGAGAATCTTTTATAGAGTCAGGTAAAGTTTTTATGGAAGCCAAATCCCCCCAAAAATGTCCACTCTTTTTTCTTTATTTATTGCCATGTCCAACCATTCCATATGGAATAAATAAGATAAACGAGGCAGTAATAAAGTTAAAGAAAGAGTGTTTGTGGATATCCATTGTGACAAAATGGATTTTTCTACCAGCATCAGCTACAGTATTTTAGCTAGTAAGCTAAAATGCTGTCCAGCCGATATACTAAGATTTTGGAGTGGGGGGTGTATATCCCAGAATACCCACTATGGGGATATATTAATACGAATTCACAATTTCTCCCTAATGAAAGATTGGATTAAGGTCCAAAACTTCAGCACCTCTGGACAACTCCACAAACAATTATATATATCAGCATTCAACATATGACATTTAAAACATTTAGGGGTCTATTTACCAAGACTTGGACGGAGATAAAGCAGATAAAGATAAAGTACCAGCCAATCAAATGTTGTTACTTCAGTGCTGATTGGTTGCCATGGGCAACTTCTCCGCTGGCTCACTTCTCTGCTCTTATCACTGCTTAGTAAATGTCACCCCTTAGAGCAGTGATGGCTAACCTTGACACTCCAGCTGTTGTTGAACTACACATCCCAGCATGCCCTGCTACAGTTTTGCTATTTGGCCTTGCTAAAACTGATGCAGGGCATGCTGGGATGTGTAGTTCAACAACAGCTGGAGTGTCAAGGTTAGCCATCACTGCATTAGAGTCTAATGATATACCCATTTGAAATCGCAGTTTTGAAGTGATGTATGAGCGGTGTAATATTCGATAGTTCATTCAAGCATACGAAGCCGAAAAAAGACATTTATTCAATCGATTGAAAGCAGTGAGTATAGTCTGGATCGTAACAAACGGAAGATCTGAGGACCAGTTAGCTAATCCCGTTTGAGTGTTATCCCAGTCGATAGTTCTTTTAATGTACAAATACTATATTGAGTGGCTTCTACCAGGAGTTATGCGCAATAGCCTATCTAACTCTTGTGTTTTATCTGCTTCTGCCAATTCAGATAATAGTTTAACAATATAGCTGCATATTTGAAAATATGCAAATAATGGGATATTAACATGTGGAAAAGCTTCCCTGAGACTTGAGTATGAAAAATGTGGAGAGTTCGTTGGTCTAACAAATGATGGATTAAACGTACATTCTGGTGTGCCAGAGGGATTAGTACAGAACTGACGGCAGTCTCTTGGAATCCTATGTTATGGGTCAGTGGGAGGAAAACAGTTTTACAACTGGAGATGGCCATCCTAGAACGCGCTTTTCTCCATACAGTGCATGTAGAGGTTATCAATATATTATCTCTTGCTGATTCTGGAAAAGTGGAAGCGCGCATATGTAAAAGAATAGCAAGCGGGATTCCAGGACAAAAGGCCTGTTCCAAGCCAGTGCTGGCGAAGTTTTCGGTCATTTGTATCCATTTTACTGCACAACGATAGTTCGCAGCTAACATGTGACTCCTAACACAAGGTAGGTTTACATCCCCCAATTTTGGTGATTGACTCAGTTTAAACAGGGAAATCCTAGGTTTTTTTTTTTGCCCAGATGAACCCGCTAAAAGCCTTGGCTAACACTTTCAGGTCTGTCTACATCAGCAATATTTGGGAACTTCATTTTTGCAGTTTATTGCGTATTCGGTGAGTGCGTCACTTTTCAAGAACAAATTAACAGCACTTAGCGGGGAATTGTGGAATCGTTGTATAGCGATATATTTCTTCAAGTATTCGTTTGTATTTTTTATTTTGTTATTATGTATGGTGGGAAGAGCGCAGTTCCAGTTATTGTGGGCCTAATTCAGCATGGATCGCAAAAGCAAAATCTTTCTCTAATGGGCAAAACCATGTGCACTGCAGGGGAAGCTGATGTAACATGTGCAGAGAGAGTTAGATTTAGGTGGGTTATTTTGTTTCTGTGCAAGGTAAATACTGGCTGCTTTATTTTTACACTGCAATATAGATTTCAGTTTGAACACACCACACCCAAATCTAACTCTCTCTGCACATGTTATATCTGCCCCACCTGCACTGCACATGGTTTTGGCCATTAGAGAAAGATTTTGCTTTTGCGATCCACGCTGAATTAGGCCTTGTATTTTATTTCTGCAGAGAAGTTCTGGCGATACAATCTTGGAGTTGCATTTGTGCTTTTCTATTCCTACTCTATTCATTAATTACACATTTTGATACATTTGTAGTCTATAAATAAAGCATGGATGATGATGATGATGATGATGATGATGATGATGATGATGTGAGCATGGGCCCTCATTCCGAGTTGATCGGTCGCATTGCGAATTTAGCAGAGTTACACACGCTAAGCCGCCGCCTACTGGGAGTGAATCTTAGCTTCTTAAAATTGCGACCGATGTATTCGCAATATTGCGATTACTAACTACTTAGCAGTTTCTGAGTAGCTCCAGACTTACTCTGCCTGTGCGATCATTTCAGTGCTTGTCGTTCCTGGTTGACGTCACAAACACACCCAGCGTTCGCCCAGGCACTCCCACCGTTTCCCCGGCCACTCCTGCGTTTTTTCCGGAAACGGTAGCGTTTTCAGCCACACGCCCCTGAAACGCCGTGTTTCCGCCCAGTAACACCCATTTCCTGTCAATCACATTACGATCGCCGGAGCGAAGAAAAAGCCGTGAGTAAAATTACTTTCTTCATAGTAAAGTTACTTGGCGCAGTCGCAGTGCGAACATTGCGCATGCGTACTAAGCGGATTTTCACTGCGATGCGATGAAAAATACCGAGCGAACAACTCGGAATGAGGGCCATGGTGTAGTTATGGTGTAATGACAATTAAGTCCAGTCAAAAAAATGCCTTTTTCTCAATAGTGTGTTTGCGTGGTGTCTAATAAAATTCTATTATAATGGAAATTATTTTCTTTTAAAATAGATTATTTAAAGAAAAGTGTGTTAAAAACATCACTGCTAGTGGGTACATAAAGGACCTTGTGTAACTTACTAATTATTTTGTTATATACATCTGTCTGTATTGAGGAACATCAGAAAATTTAGAACGACAATGGAAGCAGATCTAAAGGAACGTGGGTCAAAGCACTATGTAATGTATAGATATCAAGATAACCATTCAAATGCTGTAGTAACCGCAATCCAATCTCAGAAATGACAATCTGGAATAACAAAGGCTGTTCCAGACATAAAATAAAATGAAAGGATGCAAAGAAAAGGGTGACATCAGGGGAAGATGGAAAAAGAGGGAGGAAACAGGAAAAGGAGGAAAGCTGGAGGCACAAGTCAAGACACGAAGTGATGTGGAGATAACTGGAGGGGGGCCAGGTGCAATATAATGACCCAGGGGAGCGGGAAGGAAAATTTTAAAATCCCAGGACATACAGCAGACAGAGGGGGGGGGGGGGGGGGGGAATTGGTGCTTTTTCCCCCTGGTATTCCCCAGCACACTGAAATTACCTGTAACAATACCTGAACCTATCTGGTAATAGGGCTTCAGATAAATTGGTCACATGCATTTGCAAAGACATGTTTAGCTGCTGGCTGCGTCAAGGCTTCTCTGATATCAGCAGTTCTAACACTACACAATGGCAGTGTCTACAGCAAGGCCTCATGATGAAGGCTCATACAAAATGCATCCAGACAGAGGACTAGCTTACCTAGAAGCCACCCCTGGGATCTCCCATTAGCTTTACAAGGACCAGCATGCCTACCAAATGCTGCTCCCATTCAATGCCTTCTCACACATACAGACAAACATTGGTAGCTGCTCCATCATTCCCGGATGGGTCCACGTTTATCTTGGCCTTTAATAGGATTTACTGAGACTGGACAGTCAGACTTAATCCCCTGCTGTAATACTTAATCCCCTGCTGTATTGTTCGCTGTATTGTATTGCAGCTGAGAACAATAGATGAAGGGTTTATGTTAATAAACCATGTTGTGCCTATGCGCAGCAAAGAAGGCAAGATAACCGTGGATCTATCTGTATATACCAGGTGCTAGAAAAGGGGAGGGGGTCACAAACAAACAGCAGACAGAGAGGGGAGGTGCTTTTCCCCCCCTGGTATCCCCCCAGCACACTGAAAATACCTGTAACAATACCTGACCCTATCTGGTAATAGAACTTCAGAGAAATTGGTCACATGCATTTGCAAAGACATGTTTAACTGCTGGCCGCGTCAAGGCTTCTCTGATATCAGCAGTCCTAACACTACACAATGGCAGTGCCCACATAGGGCCATGTGATTTGTCTACAGTAAGGCCTCATGATAAAGGCTCAGACAAAACGCATCCAGACAGTGGGCTAGCTTACCTGGGAGCCACCCCTGGGATCTCCCATTAGCACTACAAGGACCAGCCCTCTCTGTCTGCTGTTTGTTTGTGACCCCTCCCTTTTTCTAGCACCTGGTATATAATTATCTCCAGGAATGATTGAGCAGCTACCAATGTTTGTTAATCCCAGGACATGTAATGGAAGCAGAACAGCTATCAGAGGGTGCATTTACAGTCTATGTGCCCGATATAAATCAGATTCTGTGAATTTCTACCATTCATGTCATGTACTTCTATAGTCTGAGGTTTTATTCTGGGCAAAGAAAAACATGTCTTCCATAGTCATGTAAAGATCAAATCATTTAAACCAGAGGTAAAGTGTAGGAAGGCAAGAAGATCCCCATTGACAAGGAATAACAGCTCTGGCTGCATTAATTAAGTTTAAGTTTAAATAGAAATTTGTTATATTGAAATTCTAAAGTGTGAGACCAGAAAAATCTTCAGGAATTTCCCTAACTTCAGGACAGTATTTGGTCAAATATTCAGAGGTAGATGCATCTGCAGTAGCAGCTCCATGCCATTCCAATAGCAGTCCCCAGGCAGTAACTATCTGGATGCATACGCATTGCATTACAGACTCGGCAGAATTAAATAATTGGGCACTTCCCACCTCTGAATCAGCCCATAGAAATTTATCTCAGGAGCCCGGCCACTCCTCCAACAAAGGGACAGTTTTCTTGAACATAGGGATATATTTACTAATATTCGTGTTTTAGACGTTTTTAAGGGTGTTTGATTTCGAATGGTATCGGGTGCATTTTACTGCAACTTTTTGAATCCTGATACGGTCATTTACTAAGCTGCCGAGTTTTCCACATTCGTTTTTTCCGATGTCGATGTGATTCGTAATGTCAGGCAGTGTTTTACGGGAGTGATGAGTAAAACACTGCCTGACAAAACACAAGGAATCCCGGCCAGATCTGTGAGATCCGTGCAGGGCTTCATTGTGTACCTTCAAAAGGTGTTTAAAGTGTTACAAATTCAGAAAAAAATTGCGTGGGGTCCCCCCTCCTAAGCACAACCAGCCTCGGGGTTTTTGAGCCGGTCCTGGTAGAAAAAATATGGGGGGGAAATTGACCGGGGTTCCCCCATATTTGATCAACCAGCACCGGGCTCTGCGCCTTTGCGGTCAGCGGTTGAGGTTACTCGCGTTCAACCGCTGACCGCAAAGTTCCCACCATTGGACACAATGTAGCGCCTATGCGCTACATTGTATCTTCAGTGCGCAGCCTGACTGTCAGCTCAGGAGCGCACAGCCAATCAGGAGAGTGCCATGACGTGGCGCTCCCTGATTGGCTGAAGGGACCCTCTTTGACAGGAGTCACGGGGGGTCCCACCAGTCGGGGAAAAGGGTCCCATGTGTAAACATGGGACCCCTTTCAGTGCGTGGATCGGGTTTTTCGGTTTGTTTTTTTGCCAAGTACGTGGATTACAAACAGGACACAAGCTACACTGGATTATGTGAGTATAATTTTATTCACAGGTACCCCGAGGATTCTACATGGAGAAGTGGAGCGAGCCTCGTGTGAACATAGGTAAGTATGTGTGTATGTAGGTTTACATGTATGTAATAAAGTTTTACTGTCATGGTGTGTGTGTTCTGTTTTTTGTTGGGTATTTTTTTGCAGTAGTACTACAGGTACCAGCGGGCCCGGTTTTCCACCGCATGCTGGTACTTGTGGTTCTCCAAGTACCAGCTTGCGGGGACTTGTAGTACTGCTACAAAAAACAATATTCTTATTTTTACACTTGGCTATCAGCCCCCCATCCGCCGCCCTTGGATCGGGGGGACAGCGTCGGGCTTCACCCCTGTCCCTTGGGTGGCTGGAGGGGGGGACCCCTTGATTTAAGGGGTCCCCACTCCTCCAGGGTACCCTGGCCAGGGGTGACTAGTTAGTGATTTAATGCCAGGGCCGCAGGGACCTATATAAAAGTGTCCCCCGGCTGTGGCATTATCTCTCTGACTAGTGGAGCCCGGTGCTGGTTCAAAAAATACGGGGGACCCCTACGCATTTTGTCCCCCGTATTTTTTGCACCAGGACCAGGCACAGAGCCCGGTGCTGGTTGTTCAAATATGGGGGAACCCCGGTCAATTTTTTCCCCATATTTTTTCAACCAGGACCGGCTCAAAGAGCCCGAGGCTGATTTGGCTTAGGAGGGGGGACCCCACGCAATTTTTTTTTCAAGTTTTTACAGTAAACAGACCCTTTCCCATAGATAACCATGCACAGATCTCACTGATCCGTGCATGATTATCCAAACTCGCCTGGAAAAAGCAGGTCTATTTTTTTGCTGCTTTTTTTAACAAATCGCAAAAAAATACACCCGCACTTGAGCACTCAGAGACTAACACCCAGAGGCGGATTGGCCATAGGGCTCACAGGGAAGATTCCCGGTGGGCCGACGCACCCGCGGGGCCTGTTTTGTTTGAGGACATGTGGTCCTTTTTATAGACATAATGAATAATATGCAAAATATTTTGCATATATGAAAATTACTTTGCCACTTAGCCTGCTTGGCTGACATATAGGATTGAGTGAATAGTGATTGCGATACGGTTGGTGTAATAAGCAAGAAAATATATCTTTCTAAAGAATTATATAGTTTCCTAAATTCTGAAGGTGTATCATATAATGTGCTCATAACATTTAATTTTACAGTATTTCTTTTTAACTTCCCCCTTGATGCTGGACATGCCCACTATCTGGAAAGTCTTGGGGGGAGGGTGCTGCTGCCATGGCCCATGGCTAGACCTTACACCTCTGGTGCTATCTATGTGGGGCCACTAGTACAAATTTTTCCAGGGCCGCTTTTTGTTCCCAATCCGCCCCTGCTAACACCCAAATACGAATGAATAGTGAATACCCGTGTTGTATGAAATAACAGCCGCGTTTGACCGATGGTCTATTCATTCGTATTTCTGGACTTTGCCGTTCAAACCATTACGAATGGCCCAAACACTGCCGAGATTTGTGCTTAGTGAATTCCCGTGTTGGGACTTAGAAAAAAAAACACAAATCGGGCAAACTCGGATTATTAGTAAATATTGGCCATAGTCGGACAACAATGACCTCTAGTGAGGCTTTTGTATTGTGTCTCCGAAACTAATACAGAGGGGTAAATTTACTAAGATTCGTGTTTTCCCGTTTGAGGTCAAAGTTCAATCACGAATGACATCGAAAGTGTAAATATGCAACTTTTTGAATTGATTACGACTAATTTACTAAGCTGCCGTATTCTGCATTTTCGGGTTTTCCGATGTCGATGTCATTCGTTTTTTTAGGCAGTGTTTTACGTGAGTGACTTGTAAAACACTGCCGACTTTAATACAATGAATCTCGGCCGGATCTGAGAGATCCGTGCTGGGCTTCATTGTGCACTTTGTTAAACAAAAAAAAGTGACCTCACCGCTGACCTGAAAGTTCCCACCATTGGTTACAATGGAGCGCATAGGCGCTACATTGTAACACTGCCGTGTGCCGCCTGTCAGACAGTACAGGAGCACACAACCGATCAGGAGGGTGCTACAACGTGGCGCTCCCTGATTGGCTGAAGAAACCCACTTAGACATCAGTCAGAGTGGGTTTCTGGCATTCGGGGAAAGGGGTCCCATGTGAAAACATGGGTCCCCTTTCAGTTCGTGGTCGGGTATCCGTTTTTTTATTTTTTCAAGTACGTGGATTACCAAAGGATTTACCGAGGAGCCGAAAACACTGGATTATGTGAGTATCATTTTTTTCTACAGGTACACCATGGATTCTATTGGAGAAGAGGACCGACCTGCGTGGGAACATAAGGTAAGTATGTGTATATGGAGGTGTGGATGGATGTATTAAAGTTATACTTTCAAGGTGTGTGTGTGTTGTCTTTATTGGGGTATTTTTTTAGTAGTAGTACTACAGGTACCAGCGGGCCCGTTTTTCCGCCGCATGCTGGTATTTGTGGTTCTCCAAGTACCAGCTTGCGGGGGAGGCTTGCTGGGCCTTGTAGTACTGCTACTAAAAACAATATCAATCACTTTTCACAAAGGCTATCAGCCCCCCATCCGCAGCCTATTGGATGGGGGGGACAGCCTCGGGCTTCACCCCTGGCCCTTGGGTGGCTGGGGGGGGGACCCCTTGATTGAAGGGGTCCCCACTCCCCCAGGGTACCCCGGCCAGGGGTGACTAGTTGGATATTTGATGCCACGGCCGCAAGGCACTGTATAAAAGTGACCCCCGGCTGTGGCATTATCTGTCCAGCTAGGGGAGCCCGGTGCTGGTTTCAAAAATACGGGGGACCCCTACTCTTTTTGTCCCCCGTATTTTTGGAACCAGGACCAGGCGCAGAGCCCGATGCTGGTTGCTTAAATATGGGGGAACCCCTGTCCATTTTTTCCCCATATTTCTGCAACCAGGATCGGCTCAAAGAGCCCGAGGCTGGTTTGCCTTAGGAGGGGGGACCCCACGCAATTTTTTTTCTGAAAATTTAGAACATTTCCCCCCCCTTCCCACTGAAAAACATGCACGGATCTCATGGATCCGTGCATGCCTATACAAACACGGGATAAAAAAAGCAGGTCTGTTTTTTTTAGCACTTTGTCACGATTTGTATTTTATCACGGCAGTGTTTGGCTATTGTCGGCAGTGTTTGTGTTTTGCACTTTTTAGTAAATTCCCGATTTCTAGCAAATTGCAGGCGTATTTGACCGATGGTGTATTGATTCGTGATTTTTTCCTAGGACTTCCAAAATATTACGAATGCCCTCATCACTGCCGTGATTTAAGCTTAGTAAATTACCGAGATGACACTTTGAAGAAAAAACGGCATCTCGGTCCAAATCGGGATCTTAGTAAATTTACCCCAGAGTTGGAGTCAGCCTGAACAAAATGAAAAATCAGATGTCACTGCTCCTCATCAAGGTCCATTCCCAATTTCTCATTTCAAGCCAGAGTAAAAACAGGAAGGCAAGGGGCGGCTATATATAAACATTGTTTATAGAGTTGAGAAATTATATGTAGTGTAATAGTTTTTGTGAGGCACAAAGAATGGAATGCACATAAGGTCTTACAGAGCGAATGGGAGGTAGTCAGGGAGTGTTTAAAATGTTGTTGATCAAGCCAGATGGCGTGAGCAAGGAGAGGGAAAGTATCTTGAATATCTGCAAAACACTTTACCCACCCTGAGTCTATTAGCTGGCCAAACCTCAAGACCCCATTGGATGACTATGTCTTCAATTGGTTGGATGAGTCCCAGGCGGAAATTTTCCATCAACTTATTCCTAATCCCTTCTCCCAAACCTAACTACTGATGACAGTCTGATGTTCCCTAAAAAAGGAGCATGGTACAGGTCTGTAAAAGATATAGGTTCTCGCAAGATGTAAATTTTCATTTTGTTAACTCTTCCCAGCCAGCACAGATTCATTTTTAGCAAACAATAAAGTTATAATTATTGCTAGTCTGGGTGATCCCAAGGCATTTCGGGCGGGATGTACTAAAGGAAAAATGCGGTAAAACCCCCGAAAACGGGGGTTTTACCGCATTTTAAAATGTACTTAGACCCTACCGCCGGTATTTCGCCGTCCAGGGTATCGCCATCTCTGGATGGCGATACCCTATAGAAGCCTATGGGCTTCTTATCGTCGACCGCTGCAACCCACCGCCTCCGGCGCAGATGCCGACCCCCCTCCCTCCGGCATACCTTCCTCCAGGCAGCCCTGGTAACGGAAGGTAATCTCATCCTCCCCCTAGCAACGCCACCGGAGGTCCTTCCAGCTGCAGGGGGGAGGAGGAGGCGCCGGGGGGCAGCCTGCTGCTGCTTCTCGGCGTGGGAGAAGTGTGGAGACCCCTGGAAGGTGACGGAGACCCCCCGCAGACCACCTCACAAGTATCGAGGGGGGCCTCCGTCACCGCATTGCGATATTGACCGCATATATTAGTACATATGCGATCAACATCGCTGCGGTAGGTGGCAAGGGGCGGCGATGTATCTTAATACATCCCACCCTTCGTATGATAGGGATGCCAGTTGAAATGGAAAGTTCACTGGAGACCTTCAGTGTTGCTCTTTGGTGTAGAAATATTCAGAGCCTCTGATTTTGTGAAATTTACATTAAAATCTGAACACCAATTCTTCAAAATTCAACTATCAGGTAAGGGATCAAAACCACTGGATTGGAAACAGTAGCAAAGAGGTCATCAGCAAACAAACCAATCCTATGCCATGCGAGGGGACGCGGTACACTTTATATGGTGTCCATGTTTACTTATGTCGACATACACACGAAAAACAACAAGAAAACGTGTGTCTGTATTTTGACCTGTCGGCATTTTACATGTCGGTATTTTGACCTTGTCTGTATTTTAAATGTCGGTATTTTGTCCATGTCGGGATTTTGACCTTGTCGGGATTTTGACCATCGGTCAATTGGTGTCGGGATTTTGAACGTCGGGATTTTGATTGGAGGTATTTCATACCGATCCCGTCCTGGTGTAGACTTAATGAGTTTCGCAAAGCACGGCAGTGTTACAATGTAGCGCCTATGCGCTCCATTGTAACCAATGGTGGGAACTTTCAGGTCAGCGGTGAGGTCACTTTCGGTCAACCGCTGACCTGAAAGTTCCCACCATTGGTTACAATGGAGCGCATAGGCGCTACATTGTAACACTGCCGTGTGCCGCCTGTCAGACAGTACAGGAGCACACAGCCGATCAGGAGGGTGCTACAACGTGGCGCTCCCTGATTGGCTGAAGAAACCCACTTAGACATCAGTCAGAGTGGGTTTCTGGCATTCGGGGAAAGGGGTCCCATGTGAAAACATGGGTCCCCTTTCAGTTCGTGGTCGGGTATCCGTTTTATTTTTTACTTTTTCAAGTACGTGGATTACCAAAGGATTTACCGAGGAGCCGAAAACACTGGATTATGTGAGTATAATTTTTTTCTACAGGTACACCATGGATTCTATTGGAGAAGAGGACCGACCTGCGTGGGAACATAAGGTAAGTATGTGTATATGGAGGTGTGGATGGATGTATTAAAGTTATACTTTCAAGGTGTGTGTGTGTTGTCTTTATTGGGGTATTTTTTTAGTAGTAGTACTACAGGTACCAGCGGGCCCGTTTTTCCGCCGCATGCTGGTATTTGTGGTTCTCCAAGTACCAGCTTGCGGGGGAGGCTTGCTGGGCCTTGTAGTACTGCTACTAAAAACAATATCAATCACTTTTCACAAAGGCTATCAGCCCCCCATCCGCAGCCTATTGGATGGGGGGGACAGCCTCGGGCTTCACCCCTGGCCCTTGGGTGGCTGGGGGGGGGACCCCTTGATTGAAGGGGTCCCCACTCCCCCAGGGTACCCCGGCCAGGGGTGACTAGTTGGATATTTGATGCCACGGCCGCAAGGCACTGTATAAAAGTGACCCCCGGCTGTGGCATTATCTGTCCAGCTAGTGGAGCCCGGTGCTGGTTTCAAAAATACGGGGGACCCCTACTCTTTTTGTCCCCCGTATTTTTGGAACCAGGACCAGGCGCAGAGCCCGATGCTGGTTGCTTAAATATGGGGGAACCCCTGTCCATTTTTTCCCCATATTTCTGCAACCAGGATCGGCTCAAAGAGCCCGAGGCTGGTTTGCCTTAGGAGGGGGGACCCCACGCAATTTTTTTTCTGAAAATTTAGAACATTTCCCCCCCCTTCCCACTGAAAAACATGCACGGATCTCATGGATCCGTGCATGCCTATACAAACACGGGATAAAAAAAGCAGGTCTGTTTTTTTTAGCACTTTGTCACGATTTGTATTTTATCACGGCAGTGTTTGGCTATTGTCGGCAGTGTTTGTGTTTTGCACTTTTTAGTAAATTCCCGATTTCTAGCAAATTGCAGGCGTATTTGACCGATGGTGTATTGATTCGTGATTTTTTCCTAGGACTTCCAAAATATTACGAATGCCCTCATCACTGCCGTGATTTAAGCTTAGTAAATTACCGAGATGACACTTTGAAGAAAAAACGGCATCTCGGTCCCAATCGGGATCTTAGTAAATTTACCCCAGAGTTGGAGTCAGCCTGAACAAAATGAAAAATCAGATGTCACTGCTCCTCATCAAGGTCCATTCCCAATTTCTCATTTCAAGCCAGAGTAAAAACAGGAAGGCAAGGGGCGGCTATATATAAACATTGTTTATAGAGTTGAGAAATTATATGTAGTGTAATAGTTTTTGTGAGGCACAAAGAATGGAATGCACATAAGGTCTTACAGAGCAAATGGGAGGTAGTCAGGGAGTGTTTAAAATGTTGTTGATAAAGCCAGATGGCGTGAGCAAGGAGAGGGAAAGTATCTTGAATATCTGCAAAACACTTTACCCACCCTGAGTCTATTAGCTGGCCAAACCTCAAGACCCCATTGGATGACTATGTCTTCAATTGGTTGGATGAGTCCCAGGCGGAAATTTTCCATCAACTTATTCCTAATCCCTTCTCCCAAACCTAACTACTGATGACAGTCTGATGTTCCCTAAAAAAGGAGCATGGTACAGGTCTGTAAAAGATATAGGTTCTCGCAAGATGTAAATTTTCATTTTGTTAACTCTTCCCAGCCAGCACAGATTCATTTTTAGCAAACAATAAAGTTATAATTATTGCTAGTCTGGGTGATCCCAAGGCATTTCGGGCGGGATGTACTAAAGGAAAAATGCGGTAAAACCCCCGAAAACGGGGGTTTTACCGCATTTTAAAATGTACTTAGACCCTACCGCCGGTATTTCGCCGTCCAGGGTATCGCCATCTCTGGATGGCGATACCCTATAGAAGCCTATGGGCTTCTTATCGTCGACCGCTGCAACCCACCGCCTCCGGCGCAGATGCCGACCCCCCTCCCTCCGGCATACCTTCCTCCAGGCAGCCCTGGTAACGGAAGGTAATCTCATCCTCCCCCTAGCAACGCCACCGGAGGTCCTTCCAGCTGCAGGGGGGAGGAGGAGGCGCCGGGGGCAGCCTGCTGCTGCTTCTCGGCGTGGGAGAAGTGTGGAGACCCCTGGAAGGTGACGGAGACCCCCCGCAGACCACCTCACAAGTATCGAGGGGGGCCTCCGTCACCGCATTGCGATATTGACCGCATATATTAGTACATATGCGATCAACATCGCTGCGGTAGGTGGCAAGGGGCGGCGATGTATCTTAATACATCCCACCCTTCGTATGATAGGGATGCCAGTTGAAATGGAAAGTTCACTGGAGACCTTCAGTGTTGCTCTTTGGTGTAGAAATATTCAGAGCCTCTGATTTTGTGAAATTTACATTAAAATCTGAACACCAATTCTTCAAAATTCAACTATCAGGTAAGGGATCAAAACCACTGGATTGGAAACAGTAGCAAAGAGGTCATCAGCAAACAAACCAATCCTATGCCAAGTTCCTCCAACGTGTATCTCACAGATGTCTTTATTGCCTCTGATCACTCTCACCGATACTCTGCAACGCTTTACGCTTGTGAACAATTACAGTAATAAAACAAGTCTGAATATTACCAAATAGAGAAAGAGGTAACAGGGCTCAGCTCACAACGTATACCCTCTACAGGACCATATACATTTATATTATGTTTCACATGGTGGGAACTTGGAGCCATGATGTTCTTATTACTGTAAATCCCTTCTACTCCTCCAGATTAGTTTTAATGTTTGAAATTCTCATTAACATTTTTTAGATTTTTTTCATAACACTTTAATAGGTCAACAATATATTTTAAAAATGAAATCTTTGACATCCTGTGATATGAGCAGCTGTTTTCTATAGCCTTGTTGCTTTTATGTTTACAGAGTAAATGATTCTGGGCGGAATGCGTCAGGATTCTTTTTTGGGGAATCTTATTAAAGCAATAAGTCTCTGACATGTAAAGACACTAAGAAAAGAGTTGGTTATGCATGCATAATCCTGCTTGGCATAATGTTAGAAACCATATACTGTATATATGTAATATGCTTATATATGCAATATCAATATATACTGTATTATATACTTCCTAGAGATGTGTGCAGACCCACGTGCTTTGGTGTTTGTTCTAAAATCTTATTTGTGTTTTGGTTTTGCCCAAAATTCCTCCTGTGTTTTGGTTTTGGATCAGGATTTCCTTCAAAATGGTTAAAAACATTATTATTTGTTATTGGTTTGCATCACTGCCGGGTCCTATAGAAGTGAATGGGAGGCGTGTGCATGCACACGCCAGCTCCCAATCATGTCTATGGCGTAGCGGGAGTTTGCGATTGCATGCGCCCCACTATGACGCGCTGTGCTTGCTGCGATGCGTACACATTACAGCAAGGACAAAAAGGGACACATCTGTATGCTGCTTTGCAGACAACTTCAATGAATACAACCAAGTAGGGAAAAATCAGCTGTCCCACTCACCAGTCCTGGGTTTCTGAAATCTAATGCTGTGGTTGGTCCAGGCTCCAGGGTATCCAGGTACTGAGATGTCCTGGTGGGATGCAGTCAGTTTACCTCCAATCAAAATCCCCACGTTCAAAATCCCGACACCAATTGACCGATGGTCAAAATCCCGACATGGACAAAATACCGACATTTAAAATACCGACAAGGTCAAAATACCGACATGTGAAATGCCGACAGGTCAAAATACCGACATGATTTTTTCATGATTTTTTTCACTGAAACCGACTTGTTCATACTTTACCATCCCAGTGGACCCAGAGGGAGAATATAATAGTGTGCCCGAAGCATGGCGAGCGCAGCGAGCCATGCGAGGGGACGCGGTACACTTTATATGGTGTCCATGTTTACTTATGTCGACATACACACGAAAAACAACAAGAAAACGTGTGTCTGTATTTTGACCTGTCGGCATTTTACATGTCGGTATTTTGACCTTGTCTGTATTTTAAATGTCGGTATTTTGTCCATGTCGGGATTTTGACCTTGTCGGGATTTTGACCATCGGTCAATTGGTGTCGGGATTTTGAACGTCGGGATTTTGATTGGAGGTATTTCATACCGATCCCGTCCTGGTGTAGACTTAATGAGTTTCGCAAAACCATAAGTTCTTTGGATGGCTGGGGGGGCAGAGCTTAGAGCAACCAGGGGGTACCCACGCTGGTGACACATTTTCAGGTGACCAGGAGTGGGGTTTATCATGACTGGGGGCGGAGCTAAGTGAAACCAGGGTGGTCCACACTGGAGATGCAGCTTCTGATGGCTATAGGTGGAGCTAAGTGCGACCGAGGACTCCCACACAAATGACACAGCTTCAAATGACAAGGAGCGGTGCTCAGGAGGCTCCCATACTGGTGGCAAATCATCAGATGGCTGGGGTCGGAGGTTAGTGCTGCCAGGGGGTGGGACTTATCGCAGCAAGGGGATGGTGCCTAGCGCAGCCAGGAGGGTCTCACACTGTTTGCAAAGCATCGGATGGCAGGGGATGGGGCTTATTGTGGACAGGGGGCGGGGCCTAGTGTGACCAGTAGGGTAACACACTAGTGGCAAAGCATTGGATGGCTGGAGGAGGTTAGTGCTGCCAGGGGGTGGGGCTTATTGCAGACAGGGGCAGGGCCTAGCGCAGCCAGTAGTGTCACACCCTGGTGGCAAATACTCTGTTGACTGGGGGCGGAGCTCAGAACGAACAGAGGCGGAGCTTCGGACAGCTTTGGTGATCTGTGGCCACCGGTGATATGTATGCACAATGCTTGGGGCAGCCAGGTGGATAATTTGATGTGCTGGTGGTCACAGTGGTGACAGGAAGAAAAAAAACCACTGCACTGCAGAGGATCCTCTGGGCCAATTTTCACGGGAGGCCTGGAGCTGCAGCTCCACTCGCCCCATTGTTAATCCGGCCCTGGGTTTAGATCACAAACTTTCAAGCACCACTGTATAATTCACGGCTTAAAAGTTTTTGTAAAAAAAGATCCCAATACATTTTCCTTGTAACAGTACGCTGCATTATTGAAACATAACTAACATATATAATGGTAGATGCTCAATAAGCTTAATGATATCATTCAGGTGCCACTTCCTGCACCTAGATATAGCGCTAGGGACCCCAAATATACAGAGACGCCTTGATGTGGCTTTGGGGCTTATTCACACATTTGCGCAAATATGTGTAACCAAGATCTCTGAATTCTAATATTATGTGGGATTTATATCTGGTTACTGTTATCATTCAGGGTGCTGGGGGAAACAATGTCTCTCTTTTTTTCTTTATTGAAACATAAGCCTTTTTTTTCTTATGAAAGTGCCTTTTTTTGATGGGTGTTATTACTGTGTGTCTGGAGAATTTAGCATTGTACACTGGGACACACAGTTACCTCAATGTTTATAACTGCAGGCTATTTGAAGAATAATTAAAAGTGCAAGGTTAAATTAAAAAGACATTCGCCAAAGCAATTAAAAAATAAACTATCGCTGAAATAATGATGGAAAGCTTAAACATAGAGGGTTAATTAGCAATAATAAACAAACAGTCCACTTCTATGCCGCTTCAATTATCCCAAACAGATAAGATGAACAACATCAAAGTGCTTATATTAATTATGCTGCATTCCATAAATTCAAATGTACTTTCTGTTGCGTAAGCCGGAATGTGTAGTAATGGAATGAGTCAACTTCATTCCGCTTTGCAAGCTTAATAAACAAAAGGATGGAACAGTGCATCCAGGGACTGAGGGGCAAATGTACCAAGCTTTGAAGAGAGATAGAGGGGAGAGAGATAAAGTACTAACCAATCAGCTCCTAACTGTCGTGAAGAGAGATAGAGGGGAGAGAGATAAAGTACTAACCAATCAGCTCCTAACTGTCGTGTTACAGGCTGTGTTTGAAAATCACAGTTTAAGAGCTGACTAGTTGGTACTTTATCTTTCTCAAAGCTTTGATAAATCACCCCTAATATATGCACCAGCAATTTGCATAAATTAGGGCAGCAGTTTGTTTCTGCTAGCGTTCGTCATTGTCTAAGTGCACCTGCCATCCAGCACCACCAAATAATGCTACTTGGACCATCCAGCCCTGGCCTCCCCCGTCAGGGCCGTCTTAACAGCAGTGTAGGCCCCTGGGCACAGCAATGCACTGGGCCCCCTACCTATCCTCCAGCGGTAGGGGTGGGGGGGTGCTATCAGCGGCAGCTTTGATGTCCCACGGGCGGTAGGGGGTGTTCTATCTTCCGCTCAGCATGTAGGACCTGGAGCAGTAATTTCTGCTAATTACTTTACTGCACAGATGGGGCTAAACTGTAGAAGGGGGCATTGGGCTCAATGAAGAAGCCCTGGTACATGACTTCCAGGGTGTTAGGGGGTGTTTAATTCGTAGGGGAGGGGTGGATAGTGGAGTGGGCTTAATATTTATTGTTTTCCGGTAGGAGGGCAGCTTGCTTTACTACAGATATCTCAAGTTCCTGAAAATATATTTCTTAGATTTGAATGGGATAAAAAACTAGTGAGTTCCATCTTTCAGGAGGTACTGGGGACTTGAGGATCAGAGTTCAGGAGCCAGAGCAATTCACCAACGAAAATCTAAAAGTGCATATTAGGCGTGTGGAGCTGGAGCAGGGACCAGTTGCTTGAAGGCTGAGATCTCTGGTTCTGTGCATAGTAGAGACAAGCTGCCAGTGTCCACTGAAATGGGAGAGTCACAGCTTTTGGATTATACTCTCATAAACACTCTAAGTCAGACAGAACCTGAGATATCTGACTGGGAAGTGCAATTAACAGGCTTGGATGGGGACCTCTGCTTTCAAGTCAGATATCTCCAGTTCCCCAGGGCCGATTTTCAAAAATCTGGTACCCCTGGAAAGAGGGGACCCTCAGCTATCAGCCTAGGGCCCTTATAATCCTGGGGCCCTTGGGCAAGAGCCCATTGAGCCCATACGAAAAGACGGCCCTGTCCCCCGTCCCACCTCTCCAGGCACAAGTAGGTGTAACCAGAGCCGTAACTAGACATTTTGGTGCTCTGTGCCAGAAAGATAATTGGTGCGTACCCACCTCCATCCATACCTAAAATAGGGCCAGTGCCTGTGGGTGGGCTGAGCACACAGCTCTACAGCCAGCAGAGCAGCGATTGACAGGAGCCCCCCAACTTCCCCCCATCCCACGCGGGACACTGCAGGTGGGACAGCGGAACAGTCCCGAAAAAACGGGGCTGCCCCACAATAATTGGGACAGTTGTAAGGTATATATGTGTGTGTGTGTGTGTGTGTGTGTGTATATATACACTTTTTTTTTAAAATAAAGGGAACATTAAAATAACACATCCTAGATCTGAATGAATGAAATATTCTTATTAAATACTTTGTTCTTTACATAGTTGAATGTGCTGACAACAAAATCACACAAAAATTATCAATGGAAATCAAATCTATTAACCCATGGAGGTCTGGATTTGGAGTCACACTCAAAATTAAAGTGGAAAAACATACTACAGGCTGATCCAACTTTGATGCAATGTCCTTAAAACAAGTCAAAATGAGGCTCAGTAGTGTGTGTGGCCTCCATGTGCCTGTATGACCTCCCTACAACCCACACAAGTGGCTCAGGTAGTGCAGCTCATCCAGGATGGCACATCAATGTGAGCTGTGGCAAGAAGGTTTGCTGTGTCTGTCAGCGTAGTGTCCACAGCATGGAGGCGCTACCAGGAGACAGGCCAGTACATCAGGAGACGTGGAGGAGGCCGTAGGAGGGCAACAACCCAGCAGCAGGACCGCTACCTCCGCCTTTGTGCAAGGAGGAACAGGAGGAGCACTGCTAGAGCTCTGCAAAATAACCTCCAGCAAGCCACAAATGTGCATGTGTCTACTCAAACGATCAGAAACAGACTCCATGAGGGTGGTATGAGGGCCCTACGTCCACAGGTGGGGGTTGTGCTTACAGCCCAACACCGTGCAGGACGTTTGGCATTTGCCAGAAAACACCAAGATTGGCAAATTCGCCACTGGCGCCCTGTGCTCTTCACAGATGAAAGCAGGTTCTCACTGAGCACATGTGACAGACGTGACAGAGTCTGGAGATGCCAAGGAGAACGTTCTGCTGCCTGCAACATCCTCCAGCATGACCGGTTTGCCAGTGGGTCAGTAATGGTGTGGGGTGGCATTTCTTTGGGGTGCCGCACAGCCCTCCATGTGCTCGCCAGAGGTAGCCTGACTGCCATTAGGTACCGAGATGAGATCCTCAGACCCCTTGTGAGACCATTTGCTGGTGCGGTTGGCCCTGGGTTCCTCCTAATGCAAGACAATGCTAGACCTCATGTGGCTGGAGTGTGTCAGCAGTTCCTGCAAGACAAAGACATTGATGCTATGGACTGGCCCGCCCATTCCCCAGAACTGAATCCAATTGAGCACATCTGGGACATTATGTCTCGCTCCATCCACCAATGCCAAGTTGCACCACAGACTGTCCAGGAGTTGGCGGATGCTTTAGTCCAGGTCTGGGAGGAGATCCCTCAGAAGACCATCCGCCACCTCATCAGGAGCATGCCCAGGCGTTGTAGGGAGGTCATACAGGCACATGGAGGCCACACACACTACTGAGCCTCATTTTGACTTGTTTTAAGGACATTACATCAAAGTTGGATCAGCCTGTAGTGTGTTTTTCCACTTTAATTTTGAGTGTGACTCCAAATCCAGACCTCCATGGGTTAATAAATTTGATTTCCATTGATAATTTTTGTGTGATTTTGTTGTCTGCACATTCAACTATGTAAAGAACAAAGTATTTAATAAGAATATTTCATTAATTCAGATCTAGGATGTGTTACTTTAATGTTCCCTTTTTTTTGTTGAGCAGTGTATGTATATATATATATATATATATATATATATATACAGTACACATCTTCTATATAATTGCCCAGATCTGTCACTCTGTGTCTGTGTGGCTAATGGTGGGTGGAGTCACAGCGATGGGCGGAGTCACAGTCATAGCGTCACAGATCTGGACAATAACCTATCCTCCATCTTCCTCGCGGGATGCAGTCAAGATCCTGCTGGAGGGAATCCCGGCGGTCAAAATATCAACACCGGGATCCCGACCAGCACAATCCTGACATTCTCCCTCTGTGGGTGTTCACGACACCCATAGAGGGAGAATAAATTAGTGTGCCGAGCGTAGCGAGGCACCGAGCCCACAAGGGGCTGTGTTGCGCTCGCCCCCCTGTCGGGATTGTGCCAGTCAGGATCCCGGTGTCGTTATTCCGACCGCCAGGATCCCATCCGGTGGGATTTCGTACGGATCCCTTCCTTTCGTAGTGTACAGTTTTTTTTTTACACAGTGTACACTACGAAAGAGTCTAACTTTTATTGTATTCTATATATTATTTATATATGTTTTGTGGAGGAGATTGACTAGTTGGAGTTGAATGGATTAAACAGGTGTGGCCAATTAGCAGCCATTTTAGGGTATAAATACAGAAGCCCTTGTACTGACCAGATCACCTTTGAGAAAGCTGCAGGTTCTGCAGCAAAACGCGTCAGGTGTTTTAACCCAGATCACCCCCATGCATTGGAAGCTGCACTTGCCACATCCGGACCTTTAGTGGACTTCTACAAGAATCTGCAGATAAACAGGCGAACACCTTGCCAACTGGTGACATTGGCCTGCCACTCAGCACTGAGGACTCCGCAATCTGGTGAGGATACAGGATCCCAACGATTTTACCCGTATAAAGGGACGCTATCCAGGGGACCCCTTCCTCCAGCGGCAACCAATGTGGTAATATTGCTATCAGGACTGTGCCATCAGCCCAGATTTTACCCTTTTCTATCATTTATACTTATAGTCCACACAAATTAAGGAACGGACATTATGATTAAGGCAGCTTCATGGTGATTCTGTTTGCTTTTTAATTCTTAATTTTTTCAATTGATACATTGTATGTATTTTTATTAAATAATTGTCTTTTTCATCTTTAATCCATTCATCTCTACGTGTTTTAAATCTCCACCACATTTAATGGATTTTTTGATTATGATTATTATATTATTAATTGTATAAGCGCTGCTACTTTGTTTGTTGTTCATCGTTTCCAGCGTGCAATAGTCTGCTTGGAAGCAGGATTTCCAAACTTGTTGGAAGCATACAGGACAAACAGGGCCTCTGTTTTCCTAACACGAGACGTTTTGGCGACATAAATCTTCAAAGATCTTACGACATAGAGAGATTTTGGCACCGCCACGGCATCCGTAGCCACAATAGGTTGATTTATGTGAAACGAAGAAACCACCTTCGGCAGAAATTGTTGACGAGACCTCAATTCCGCCCTGTCCACATGGAAAATCAAATATGGGCTCTTATGAGACAAAGCCGCCAACTCCGACACCCGTCTGGCGGACGCCAAGGCCAAAAGCATGACCACTTTCCAAGTGAGAAATTTCAACTCAACCTTTCGCAAAGGTTCAAACCAGTGAGACATAAGAAATTGTAACACCACGTCAAGATCCCACGGTGCCACGGGTGGCACAAATGGAGGATGGATATACAGCACTCCCTGCACGAAAGTCTGAACTTCATGAAGGGCGGCCAATTCTTTTTGAAAGAAAATAGATAAAGCCGAAATCTGCACTTTGATGGAACCCAATTTCAGGCCTGCATCCACGCCTGCCTGCAAAAAAATAAGAATTTACTCACCGGTAATTCTATTTCTCGTAGTCCGTAGTGGATGCTGGGAACTCCGTAAGGACCATGGGGAATAGCGGCTCCGCAGGAGACTGGGTACAACTAAGAAAGATTTAGGACTACCTGGTGTGCACTGGCTCCTCCCTCTATGCCCCTCCTCCAGACCTCAGTTAGGAAACTGTGCCCGGAAGAGCTGACACAATAAGGAAAGGATTTGGAATCCCGGGTAAGACTCATACCAGCCACACCAATCACACCGTACAACTTGTGATACTATACCCAATGAACAGTATGAATAACAACTGAGCCTCTCAACAGATGGCTCCAAACAATAACCCTTTAGTTAGGCAATAACTATATACAAGTATTGCAGACAATCCGCACTTGGGATGGGCGCCCAGCATCCACTACGGACTACAAGAAATAGAATTACCGGTGAGTAAATTCTTATTTTCTCTGGCGTCCTAGTGGATGCTGGGAACTCCGTAAGGACCATGGAGATTATACCAAAGCTCCCAAACGGGCGGGAGAGTGCGGATGACTCTGCAGCACCGAATGAGCAAAAGCAAGGTCCTCCTCAGCCAGGGTATCAAACTTGTAGAATTTTGCAAACGTGTTTGAACCCGACCAAGTAGCAGCTCGGCAAAGTTGTAAAGCCGAGACCCCTCGGGCAGCCGCCCAAGAAGAGCCCACTTTCCTCGTGGAATGGGCTTTTTCAGATTTAGGATGCGGCAGTCCAGCCGCAGAATGTGCAAGTTGAATCGTACTACAGATCCAGCGAGCAATAGACTGGTTTGAAGCAGGAGCACCCAGCTTGTTGGGCGCATACAGGATAAATAGCGAGTCAGTTTTCCTGACTCCAGCCGTCCTGGAAACATAGATTTTCAGGGCCCTGACTACGTCCAGCAACTTGGAATCCTCCAAGTCCTTAGTAGCCGCAGGCACCACAATAGGTTGGTTCAAATGAAAAGCTGATACCACCTTAGGAAGAAATTGGGGACGAGTCCTCAATTCCGCCCTATCCATATGGAAAATCAGATAAGGGCTTTTACATGACAAAGCCGCCAATTCTGACACACGCCTGGCCGAAGCCAAGGCCAACAGCATGACTACTTTCCACGTGAGATATTTTAGTTCCACGGTTTTAAGTGGCTCAAACCAATGTGACTTAAGGAAATCCAACACCACGTTGAGATCCCAAGGTGCCACTGGAGGCACAAAAGGGGGCTGAATATGCAGCACTTCTTTAACAAACATCTGAACTTCAGGCAGTGAAGCCAGTTCTTTTTGGAAGAAAATCGACAGAGCCGAAATCTGGACCTTAATGGAACCTAATTTGAGGCCCATAGTCACCCCTGACTGTAGGAAGTGCAGAAATCGACCCAGCTGAAATTCCTCCGTTGGGGCCCTTCTGGCCTCACACCACGCAACATATTTTCGCCATATGCGGTGATAATGGTTTGTGGTCACCTCCTTCCAAGCTTTAATCAGCGTAGGGATGACTTCCTCCGGAATGCCCTTTTCCTTCAGGATCCGGCGTTCAACCGCCATGCCGTCAAACGCAGTCGCGGTAAGTCTTGGAACAGACAGGGTCCCTGCTGCAGCAGGTCCTGTCTGAGCGGCAGAGGCCAAGGGTCCTCTGAGATCATTTCTTGAAGTTCTGGGTACCAAGCTCTTCTTGGCCAATCCGGAACCACAAGTATAGTTCTTACTCCTCTCCTTCTTATTATTCTCAGTACCTTGGGTATGAGAGGCAGAGGAGGGAACACATAAACCGACTGGTACACCCACGGTGTCACTAGAGCGTCCACAGCTATCGCCTGAGGGTCCCTTGACCTGGCGCAATATCTTTTTAGCTTTTTGTTGAGGCAGGACGCCATCATGTCCACCTGTGGCCTTTCCCAACGGTGTACAACCATTTGGAAGACTTCTGGATGAAGTCCCCACTCTCCCGGGTGGAGGTCGTGCCTGCTGAGGAAGTCTGCTTCCCAGTTGTCCACTCCCGGAATGAACACTGCTGACAGTGCTAACACATGATTTTCCGCCCATCGGAGAATCCTTGTGGCTTCTGCCATCGCCATCCTGCTTCTTGTGCCGCCCTGACGGTTTACATGGGCGACCGCCGTGATGTTGTCTGACTGGATCAGCACCAGCTGGTGTTGAAGCAGGGGTCTTGCCTGACTTAGGGCATTGTAAATGGCCCTTAGTTCCAGAATATTTATGTGTAGGGAAGTCTCCTGACTCGTCCATAGTCCTTGGAAGTTTCTTCCCTGTGCGACTGCCCCCCAACCTCGAAGGCTGGCATCCGTGGTCACCAGGACCCAGTCATGTATGCCGAATCTGCGGCCCTCTAGAAGATGAGCACTCTGCAGCCACCACAACAGCGACACCCTGGTCTCAGGATCCAGCCGTGCTGTTGTAGCACTTCCCGAGCTAGTGCTACTCCGATCAACAACTGTTCCCTGGACCTCGCCTTTATAAGGAAATCGTCCAAGTACGGGATAATTAAAACTCCCTTTTTCCGAAGGATTATCATCATTTCGGCCATTACCTTGGTAAATACCCTCGGTGCCGTGGACAGACCAAACGGCAACGTCTGGAATTGGTAATGACAGTCCTGTACCACAAATCTGAGGTACTCCTGGTGAGGAGGGTAAATGGGGACATGCAGGTAAGCATCCTTGATGTCCAGTGATACCATGTAATCCCCCTCGTCCAGGCTTGCAATCACCGCCCTGAGCGATTCCATCTTGAACTTGAACCTTCTTATATAAGTGTTCAAGGATTTTAAATTTAAAATGGGTCTCACCGAACCGTCCGGTTTCGGTACCACAAACATTGTGGAATAGTAACCCCGTCCTTGTTGAAGGAGGGGTACCTTGATTATCACCTGCTGAGAATACAGCTTGTGAATCGCCTCCAGCACTGTCTCCCTGTCCGGGGGAGCTGTCGGCAAGGCAGATTTGAGGAAACGGCGAGGGGGAGACATCTCGAATTCCAGCTTGTACCCCTGAGATACTACTTGTAGAATCCAGGGATCCACCCGTGAGCGAGCCCACTGGTCGCTGAAGTTCTTGAGACGGGCCCCCACCGTACCTGGCTCCGCCTGTGGAGCCCCAGCGTCATGCGGTGGACTTAGAGGAAGCGGGGGAGGACTTTTGTTCCTGGGAACTGGCTGTATGTTGCAGCTTTTTCCCTCTACCTCTGCCTCTGGGTAGAAAGGACGCGCCTCTAACCCGCTTGTCTTTCTGGGGCCGAAAGGACTGTACCTGATAATACGGTGCTTTCTTTGGCTGTGAGGGAACAGGGGGTAAAAATTAGAGATGAGCGCCTGAAATTTTTCGGGTTTTGTGTTTTGGTTTTGGGTTCGGTTCCGCGGCCGTGTTTTGGGTTCGACCGCGTTTTGGCAACACCTCACCGAATTTTTTTTGTCGGATTCGGGTGTGTTTTGGATTCGGGTGTTTTTTTCAAAAAACCCTAAAAAACAGCTTAAATCATAGAATTTGGGGGTAATTTTGATCCCAAAGTATTATTAACCTCAAAAAACATAATTTACACTCATTTTCAGCCTATTCTGAACACATCACACCTCACAATATTATTTTTAGTCCTAAAATTTGCACAGAGGTCGCTGTGTGAGTAAGATAAGCGACCCTAGTGGCCGACACAAACACCGGGCCCATCTAGGAGTGGCACTGCAGTGTCACGCAGGATGTCCCTTCCAAAAAACCCTCCCCAAACAGCACATGACGCAAAGAAAAAAAGAGGCGCAATGAGGTAGCTGACTGTGTGAGAAAGATAAGCGACCCTAGTGGCCGACACAAACACCGGGCCCATCTAGGAGTGGCACTGCAGTGTCACGCAGGATGTCCCTTCCAAAAAACCCTCCCCAATCAGCACATGATGCAAAGAAAAAGAAAAGAAAAAAGAGGTGCAAGATGGAATTATCCTTGGGCCCTCCCACCCACCCTTATGTTGTATAAACAAAACAGGACATGCACACTTTAACCAACCCATCATTTCAGTGACAGGGTCTGCCACACGACTGTGACTGATATGACGGGTTGGTTTGGACCCCCCCCAAAAAAGAAGCAATTAATCTCTCCTTGCACAAACTGGCTCTACAGAGGCAAGATGTCCACCTCATCTTCACCCTCCGATATATCACCGTGTACATCCCCCTCCTCACAGATTATCAATTCGTCCCCACTGGAATCCACCATCTCAGCTCCCTGTGTACTTTGTGGAGGCAATTGCTGCTGGTCAATGTCTCCGCGGAGGAATTGATTATAATTCATTTTAATGAACATCATCTTCTCCACATTTTCTGGATGTAACCTCGTACGCCGATTGCTGACAAGGTGAGCGGCGGCACTAAACACTCTTTCGGAGTACACACTTGTGGGAGGGCAACTTAGGTAGAATAAAGCCAGTTTGTGCAAGGGCCTCCAAATTGCCTCTTTTTCCTGCCAGTATAAGTACGGACTGTGTGACGTGCCTACTTGGATGCGGTCACTCATATAATCCTCCACCATTCTATCAATGTTGAGAGAATCATATGCAGTGACAGTAGACGACATGTCCGTAATCGTTGTCAGGTCCTTCAGTCCGGACCAGATGTCAGCATCAGCAGTCGCTCCAGACTGCCCTGCATCACCGCCAGCGGGTGGGCTCGGAATTCTGAGCCTTTTCCTCGCACCCCCAGTTGCGGGAGAATGTGAAGGAGGAGATGTTGACAGGTCGCGTTCCGCTTGACTTGACAATTTTGTCACCAGCAGGTCTTTCAACCCCAGCAGACCTGTGTCTGCCGGAAAGAGAGATCCAAGGTAGGCTTTAAATCTAGGATCGAGCACGGTGGCCAAAATGTAGTGCTCTGATTTCAACAGATTGACCACCCGTGAATCCTTGTTAAGCGAATTAAGGGCTGCATCCACAAGTCCCACATGCCTAGCGGAATCGCTCCGTGTTAGCTCCTTCTTCAATGCCTCCAGCTTCTTCTGCAAAAGCCTGATGAGGGGAATGACCTGACTCAGGCTGGCAGTGTCTGAACTGACTTCACGTGTGGCAAGTTCAAAGGGCATCAGAACCTTGCACAACGTTGAAATCATTCTCCACTGCACTTGAGACAGGTGCATTCCATCTCCTATATCGTGCTCAATTGTATAGGCTTGAATGGCCTTTTGCTGCTCCTCCAACCTCTGAAGCATATAGAGGGTTGAATTCCACCTCGTTACCACTTCTTGCTTCAGATGATGGCAGGGCAGGTTCAGTAGTTTTTGGTGGTGCTCCAGTCTTCTGTACGTGGTGCCTGTACGCCGAAAGTGTCCCGCAATTTTTCTGGCCACCGACAGCATCTCTTGCACGCCCCTGTCGTTTTTTAAAAAATTCTGCACCACCAAATTCAAGGTATGTGCAAAACATGGGACGTGCTGGAATTTGCCCATATTTAATGCACACACAATATTGCTGGCGTTGTCCGATGCCACAAATCCACAGGAGAGTCCAATTGGGGTAAGCCATTCCGCGATGATCTTCCTCAGTTGCCGTAAGAGGTTTTCAGCTGTGTGCGTATTCTGGAAAGCGGTGATACAAAGCGTAGCCTGCCTAGGAAAGAGTTGGCGTTTGCGAGATGCTGCTACTGGTGCCGCCGCTGCTGTTCTTGCGGCGGGAGTCCATACATCTACCCAGTGGGCTGTCACAGTCATATAGTCCTGACCCTGCCCTGCTCCACTTGTCCACATGTCCGTGGTTAAGTGGACATTGGGTACAACTGCATTTTTTAGGACACTGGTGAGTCTTTTTCTGACGTCCGTGTACATTCTCGGTATCGCCTGCCTAGAGAAGTGGAACCTAGATGGTATTTGGTAACGGGGGCACACTGCCTCAATAAATTGTCTAGTTCCCTGTGAACTAACGGCGGATACCGGACGCACGTCTAACACCAACATAGTTGTCAAGGACTCAGTTATCCGCTTTGCAGTAGGATGACTGCTGTGATATTTCATCTTCCTCGCAAAGGACTGTTGAACAGTCAATTGCTTACTGGAAGTAGTACAAGTGGGCTTACGACTTCCCCTCTGGGATGACCATCGACTCCCAGCGGCAACAACAGCAGCGCCAGCAGCAGTAGGCGTTACACGCAAGGATGCATCGGAGGAATCCCAGGCAGGAGAGGACTCGTCAGACTTGCCAGTGACATGGCCTGCAGGACTATTGGCATTCCTGGGGAAGGAGGAAATTGACACTGAGGGAGTTGGTGGGGTGGTTTGCGTGAGCTTGGTTACAAGAGGAAGGGATTTACTAGTCAGTGGACTGCTTCCGCTGTCACCCAAAGTTTTTGAACTTGTCACTGACTTATTATGAATGCGCTGCAGGTGACGTATAAGGGAGGATGTTCCGAGGTGGTTAACGTCCTTACCCCTACTTATTACAGCTTGACAAAGGGAACACACGGCTTGACACCTGTTGTCCGCATTTCTGGTGAAATACCTCCACACCGAAGAGCTGATTTTTTTGGTATTTTCACCTGGCATGTCAACGGCCATATTCCTCCCACGGACAACAGGTGTCTCCCCGGGTGCCTGACTTAAACAAACCACCTCACCATCAGAATCCTCCTTGTCAATTTCCTCCCCAGCGCCAGCAACACCCATATCCTCCTCATCCTGGTGTACTTCAACACTGACATCTTCAATCTGACTATCAGGAACTGGACTGCGGGTGCTCCTTCCAGCACTTGCAGGGGGCATGCAAATAGTGGAAGGCGCATGCTCTTCACGTCCAGTGTTGGGAAGGTCAGGCATCGCAAACGACACAATTGGACTCTCCTTGTGGATTTGGGATTTCAAAGAACGCACAGTTCTTTGCGGTGCTTTTGCCAGCTTGAGTCTTTTCAGTTTTCTAGCGAGAGGCTGAGTGCTTCCATCCCCATGTGAAGCTGAACCACTAGCCATGAACATAGGCCAGGGCCTCAGCCGTTCCTTGCCACTCCGTGTGGTAAATGGCATATTGGCAAGTTTACGCTTCTCCTCCGACAATTTTATTTTAGGTTTTGGAGTCCTTTTTTTTCTGATATTTGGTGTTTTGGATTTGACATGCTCTGTACTATGACATTGGGCATCGGCCTTGGCAGACGACGTTGCTGGCATTTCATCGTCTCGGCCATGACTAGTGGCAGCAGCTTCAGCACGAGGTGGAAGTGGATCTTGATCTTTCCCTAATTTTGGAACCTCAACTTTTTTGTTCTCCATATTTTATAGGCAGAACTAAAAGGCACCTCAGGTAAACAATGGAGATGGATGGATTGGATACTAGTATACAATTATGGACGGACTGCCACGGTTAGGTGGTATAAAAAAACCACGGTTAGGTGGTATATATTATAATAATAATACAATTATGGATGGACGGACTGCCTGCCGACTGCCGACACAGAGGTAGCCACAGCCGTGAACTACCGCACTGTACACTGGTTGATAAAGAGATAGTAGTATACTCGTAACAACTAGTATGACACTATGACGACGGTATAAAGAAAGAAAAAAAAATACCACAGTTAGGTGGTATATATTATAATAATAATACAATTATGGATGGACGGACTGCCTGCCGACTGCCGACACAGAGGTAGCCACAGCCGTGAACTACCGCACTGTACACTGGTTGATAAAGAGATAGTAGTATACTCGTAACAACTAGTATGACACTATGACGACGGTATAAAGAATGAAAAAAAAACCACGGTTAGGTGGTATATATTATAATAATAATACAATTATGGATGGACGGACTGCCTGCCGAGTGCCGACACAGAGGTAGCCACAGCCGTGAACTACCGCACTGTACACTGGTTGATAAAGAGATAGTAGTATACTCGTAACAACTAGTATGACACTATGACGACGGTATAAAGAAAGAAAAAAAAATACCACGGTTAGGTGGTATATATTATAATAATAATACAATTATGGATGGACGGACTGCCTGCCGACTGCCGACACAGAGGTAGCCACAGCCGTGAACTACCGCACTGTACACTGGTTGATAAAGAGATAGTAGTATACTCGTAACAACTAGTATGACACTATGACGACGGTATAAAGAAAGAAAAAAAAATACCACAGTTAGGTGGTATATATTATAATAATAATACAATTATGGATGGACGGACTGCCTGCCGACTGCCGACACAGAGGTAGCCACAGCCGTGAACTACCGCACTGTACACTGGTTGATAAAGAGATAGTAGTATACTCGTAACAACTAGTATGACACTATGACGACGGTATAAAGAATGAAAAAAAAAACCACGGTTAGGTGGTATATATTATAATAATAATACAATTATGGATGGACGGACTGCCTGCCGACTGCCGACACAGAGGTAGCCACAGCCGTGAACTACCGCACTGTACACTGGTTGATAAAGAGATAGTAGTATACTCGTAACAACTAGTATGACACTATGACGACGGTATAAAGAAAGAAAAAAAAATACCACAGTTAGGTGGTATATATTATAATAATAATACAATTATGGATGGACGGACTGCCTGCCGACTGCCGACACAGAGGTAGCCACAGCCGTGAACTACCGCACTGTACACTGGTTGATAAAGAGATAGTAGTATACTCGTAACAACTAGTATGACACTATGACGACGGTATAAAGAAAGAAAAAAAAATACCACAGTTAGGTGGTATATATTATAATAATAATACAATTATGGATGGACGGACTGCCTGCCGAGTGCCGACACAGAGGTAGCCACAGCCGTGAACTACCGCACTGTACACTGGTTGATAAAGAGATAGTAGTATACTCGTAACAACTAGTATGACACTATGACGACGGTATAAAGAATGAAAAAAAAACCACGGTTAGGTGGTATATATTATAATAATAATAATACAATTATGGATGGACGGACTGCCTGCCGACTGCCGACACAGAGGTAGCCACAGCCGTGAACTACCGCACTGTACACTGGTTGATAAAGAGATAGTAGTATACTCGTAACAACTAGTATGACACTATGACGACGGTATAAAGAATGAAAAAAAAACCACGGTTAGGTGGTATATATTATAATAATAATACAATTATGGATGGACGGACTGCCTGCCGACTGCCGACACAGAGGTAGCCACAGCCGTGAACTACCGCACTGTACACTGGTTGATAAAGAGATAGTAGTATACTCGTAACAACTAGTATGACACTATGACGGTATAAAGAATGAAAAAAAAACCACGGTTAGGTGGTATATATTATAATAATAATACAATTATGGATGGACGGACTGCCTGCCGACTGCCGACACAGAGGTAGCCACAGCCGTGAACTACCGCACTGTACACTGGTTGATAAAGAGATAGTAGTATACTCGTAACAACTAGTATGACACTATGACGACGGTATAAAGAAAGAAAAAAAAATACCACGGTTAGGTGGTATATATTGTAATACAATTATGGATGGACGGACTGCCTGCCGAGTTCCGACTGCCGACACAGAGGTAGCCACAGCCGTGAACTACCGCACTGTACTGTGTCTGCTGCTAATATAGACTGGTTGATAAAGAGATAGTATACAATACATACAACAATATACTACTATACTGGTGGTCAGGCACTGGTCACCACTAGTCACACTGGCAGTGGCACTCCTGCAGCAAAAGTGTGCACTGTTTAATTTTAAATTAATATAATATTATGTACTCCTGGGGGCTCCTGCTATAACAACCTGCAGTGCTCCCCAGTCTCCCCCACAATTATTATAAGCTTTGCCTTTTATACATTGATGTGCAGCACACTGGGCTGAGCTGAGTGCACACAGACTGAGTCACACTGTGTGACTGGCTGCTGCTGTGTATCGTTTTTTTTCAGGCAGAGAACGGATATAGCAGAGAACGGATATATTATATTAAAATAAATAAAAGTTAACTAACAACAACTGCACTGGTCACTGTGGTAAACTCTGTCTGACTCTGCACAATCTCTCTCTCTCTTCTAATCTAATTTCTAATGGAGAGGACGCCAGCCACGTCCTCTCCCTATCAATCTCAATGCACGTGTGAAAATGGCGGCGACGCGCGGCTCCTTATATAGAATCCGAGTCTCGCGAGAATCCGACAGCGTCATGATGACGTTCGGGCGCGCTCGGGTTAACCGAGCAAGGCGGGAGGATCCGAGTCTGCTCGGACCCGTAAAAAAAACATGAAGTTCGTGCGGGTTCGGTTTCAGAGAAACCGAACCCGCTCATCTCTAGTAAAAATGCTCACTTCCCAGCTGTCGCTGTGGAAACGAGGTCCGAGAGACCATCCCCAAACAACTCCTCACCCTTGTAAGGCAAAACTTCCATGTGCCTTTTAGAATCTGCATCTCCTGTCCACTGCCGAGTCCACAATCCTCTACTGGCAGAAATGGACATTGCGTTTATTTTAGATGCCAGCCTGCAAATATCCCTCTGTGCATCTCTCATGTATAAGACAGCGTCTTTAATATGCTCTACGGTTAGCAATATAGTGTCCCTGTCTAGGGTATCAATGTTTTCCGACAGGGAATCTGACCACGCAGCTGCAGCACTGCACATCCATGCTGAAGCAATAGCCGGTCTCAGTATAATTCCTGAGTGTGTATATACAGACTTCAGGATAGCCTCCTGCTTTCTATCCGCAGGCTCCTTTAGGGCGTCCGTGTCCGGAGACGGTAGTGCCACCTTTTTTGACAGACGTGTGAGCGCTTTATCCACACTAGGGGATGTCTCCCAACGTGACCTGTCCTCTGGCGGGAAAGGGTACGCCATTAGTAACTTTTTAGAAATTACCAGTTTTTTATCGGGGGAAGCCCACGCTTCTTCACACACTTCATTTAATTCATCAGATGGGGGAAAAACCACTGATAGCTTTTTCTCCCCAAACATAATACCCTTTTTTGTGGTACCTGGGGTAATATCAGAAATGTGCAACACATTTTTCATTGCCGTAATCATATAACGAGTGGCTCTATTGGAATGTACACTAGTCTCATCGTCGTCGACACTGGAGTCAGTATCCGTGTCGACATCTGTGTCTGCCATCTGAGGTAGTGGGCGTTTTAGAGCCCCTGATGGCTTTTGAGACGTCTGGGCAGGCACGGGCTGAGAAACCGTCTGTCCCACATCTGCTATGTCGTCAAACCTCCTTCCACATGTCCATCCATTCAGGTGTCGACCCCGCAGGGGGTGACATCACATTTATCGGCACCTGCTCCGCCTCCACATAAGCCTCCTCATCAAACATGTCGACACAGCCGTACCGACAAACCGCACACACACAGGGAATGCTCTGACTGAGGACAGGACCCCACAAAGTCCTTTGGGGAGACAGAGAGAGAGTATGCCAGCACACACCAGAGCGCTATATAATGCAGGGATACACACTACACACAGTGATATTTCCCCTGTAGCTGCTATAATACACAGTTTGCGCCTAAATTTAGTGCCCCCCCCCCCTCTCTTTTTTACCCTATTGAGCCTGGAAACTGCAGGGGAGAGCATTGGGAGCGTCCTTCCAGCGGAGCTGTGAAAGGAAATGGCGCCAGTGTGCTGAGGGAGATAGCCCCGCCCCCTTCACGGCGGACTTCTCACGCTTTTTTCAGGATATTTATGGCAGGGGATTTTACACATATACAGTCTTACTGACTATATTATGTGTTATTTTGCCAAGCTAAGGTACTCTTATTGCAGCCCAGGGCGCCCCCCCCCCCCCCTCCCCCCCCAGCGCCCTGCACCCATCAGTGACCGGAGTGTGTGGTGTGCATGGGGAGCAATGGCGCACAGCTGCAGTGCTGTGCGCTACCTTAATGAAGACCGGAGTCTTCAGCCGCCGATTTCCTGGACGTTCTTCTTGCTTCTGGCTCTGCAAGGGGGACGGCGGCGCGGCTCCGGGACCGGGCGACCGAGGCTGGGCCTGTGTTCGATCCCTCTGGAGCTAATGGTGTCCAGTAGCCTAAGAAGCCCAAGCTAGCTGCAAGCAGGTAGGTTCGCTTCTTCTCCCCTAAGTCCCTCGTAGCAGTGAGTCTGTTGCCAGCAGATCTCACTGAAAATAAAAAACCTAAATATACTTTCTTTTCTAAGAGCTCAGGAGAGCCCCTAGTGTGCAACCAGCTCGGCCGGGCACAAAATTCTAACTGAGGTCTGGAGGAGGGGCATAGAGGGAGGAGCCAGTGCACACCAGGTAGTCCTAAATCTTTCTTAGTTGTGCCCAGTCTCCTGCGGAGCCGCTATTCCCCATGGTCCTTACGGAGTTCCCAGCATCCACTAGGACGTCAGAGTAATGGAGGAAACGACCCAGCTGAAACTCCTCCATAGGAGCCTTCTTGGCTTCACACCACGACACATATTTTCTCCAAATACGGTGATAGTGCTTCGCCGTGACCTCCTTTCTAGCCTTAAGGAGGGTGGGGATGACTTCCCCGGGAATACCCTTTCGAGCTAGGATTTGGCGTTCAACCTCCACGCAGTCAAACGCAGCCGCGGTAATACGCATGGCCCCTGCAGTAACAGGTCCTCCCTGAGAGGAAGCAGCCAAGGATCTTCTATGAGCAATTCCTGAAGATCCGGATACCAGACCCTCCGTGGGCAATCTGGAACGATGAGTACCGCCTGAACCCTTGTTCGTCTTACGATCCTCAAAACTTTTGGAATGAGAGGAAGTAGAGGGAACACATACACCGACTGAAACACCCACTGAGTTACGAGGGTGTCCACTGCACTGGCTTGGGGGTCCCTCGCCCTGGAACAATACCTCAGAAGCTTCTTGTTGAGGTGAGACGCCATCATGTCTATTTGAGGAATTCCCCAACGCCTTGTCACCTGGATGGAGATCATGTCTGCTGAGGAAGTCTGCTTCCCAGTTGTCCACGCCCGGAAGGAAGACTGCTGACAGAGCGCTCACGTGTTTTTCCGCCCAGCTGAGAACTTTTGTGGCCTCCGCCATCGCCGCTCTGCTCTTTGTTCCACCCTGGCGGTTTACGTACGCCACCGCTGTTACGTTGTCCGACTGAATCAGGACAGGGAGACCTCGAAGCAAGTGTTCCGCTTGTAGAAGGCCGTTGTAAATGGCCCTTAACTCCAGAACGTTTATGTGGAAACAAGTTTCCTGGCTTGACCATTTTCCCTGGAAACTTCTTCCTTTAGTGACTGCACCCCAGCCTCAGAGACTTGCATCCGTGGTCAGCAGGACCCAATCCTGGATCCTGAACCTGCGTCCCTCTAGAAGGTGAGAACTTTGCAGCCACCACAGAAGAGAAATTCTGGTCCTTGAAGATAGACTTATTTTCCGGTGCATGTGCAGGTGAGACCTGGACCATTTGACCAGCAGGTCCCACTGAAACACCCGGGCATGAAACCTGCCAAATGGAATGGCTTCGTAGGCCGCAACCATCTTCCCTAGCACTCGAGTGCATTGATGAATCGACACTCTTGTCGGTTTCAGAATCTCCTTGACCATGCATTGGATTTCCAGAGCTTTTTCCGCCGGAAGAAACACTCTCTGCAGTTCTGTGTCTAGGATCATGCCCAAGAAGGGCAGCCGAGTTGTCGGGATCAACTGAGACTTTGGCAAATTTAGAATCTAACCATGATGTTGCAGAACCGTCAGGGAGAATTCCACATTTCTTAGCAACTGCTCCTTCGATCTCGCCTTTATCAGGAGATCGTCCAAGTGTAGAGATGTGCCCTGTGGGCACATCAGAGGTGCAGTCCCTGGCTGTGGACAGCGCTGGGGCAGCTTGTCTGTCCCCAGCGCTGGGTGTGCAGCAGCGGCGGGTGTCTGGTGCAGGGATCAGACGTTTCCCTGCACCAGACTGTCGGCGGCGTCGGGCAGCGGCGCGGCAGTGTTTTATACTTGGCGCCAATCTGGCCGCCAATGGAAAGCGCCGCTTGCGGGATTTGAAATCCGGCGCCGTCCGCGAGCCATTTGCGGCTCGCGGGGCGCCGGCCAATCGGAGACAGGCACGGCGAGCCAATCGGCACTCGCCGCGTCATAGGCCCCGCCCCCAGCATCTGACGTCAGATGCCGGGCGGGAGCCGAACGGCGCGAGGAAGAAGAGGACGTCGCGGTGGAAGGTCCTGAGGCCGCGGAAGAGGCGAGAAGACGACCGGCTGTGGGAAGAAGATGTCCAGCGGCGGCTGGACGCGGCGAGGCGACGGCGGCGCAGCTGGCCAGGACGGGCCAGCGGCCGAAGATTGAGAAGGAGCGCCGGAGAGGTTACCAGGGGTGGGTGGAAAGTAAGAGAGCTGGTGAAGCTCCCCCCTGGTGCCTCTCCCAGCGGGTCAGGTAGGCCCTTCTCAGGCGCCCCTGTACCCGCTCCTCCCTAGACCTCCGGGTGATCGGGCATTAGGCCCTTGGGTGCAGTCAGGCCCTCCCGGCCTGTGGGCAGATAGTTGGGCCCTCCCGGTCCATGGGCGCTTTGTCGGGCCCCCGGCCCGTGGACACATAGTTGGGCCCCCAGCCCATGGCGCAAGTTAGGTGGGCATTAGGCCCGTGGGCAATTCAGGCATTAGGCCTGTGGGGGCATTAGAGGGCATTAGGCCCTAGTTCAGTTTGGCGGCCGCTAGGGATATAAGGTGACCCTGGGCACTAGGCCCAGGTCACCCAACGGGCGGCAAGTTAGGCGGGCACTAGGCCCGAGGGATAAAGTCAGGCCTCGGGCCTGTGTACAGTTAGGGGGCGTTAGGCCCAGTAAATAAGAGGTTCCCTCCCCGAAGGTGAATACAGGTGGTACTGGGCACTAGGCCCAGTCCACCCCAAGGTGATTAGGCAGGCAGGCCCGCTCGGCCTGAGCCCCTGGAAAGAGAGTACGGGAGGTGGGTGAGCTGTGCGGCCCCCGCTACCTGGTGTTCTGATTCAGGTACTTAAAGGGACAGCACTGTGGTAGTTGCTTGCGCTGTGGATTGTGATTGGATATGTTGTTACCGTGCAGGGCAAAGTGTGAGCTTGTTAAGTCTGTGTTTAGTTTTGTTGCACCACACCCACAGAGCTAGTTTGAGGGCTCTGCCGTTGTAGTTAGTATAGGGGTGTGACACTAGGTTAGAGTTAGGCCCTGCACGGCTGTTTGCTTGTTCGTTTGCCTCCTTACAGGGACCTGTAAGAGAAGAAGACGTTCGCAGTGCGGAACTGACGGTGAGTAGCATCTGTGTACGTTTGTCTCTTTGTCTGTCCCCGAGCGCCTGAATAGGGTTTGCTCATGGACGTGAGAACCCCTTTCATCACACTACGCGCGAGAGTGCGAGTGTGTGAAATCTGGGTGGCTGAGGCTTTGTGCCAGTGATGACCTTTCACCCAACCGGTGAAGGTCGCCGTCACCCCTGGGGTATCCCTTTTTCCGGTGGAAGAAGGGTTGATACCCCCCCTTAAGGTAGACTATTTTCTCCTCAGCTCGTTCGTCCGTCAGCTCCGAGAGGGAATCATCGTGTCCGGGTCCGGCTGAAGAATTCCAGGTCCGTTGAAGGTTCCGGTACCTGAAGGTGAGAGAGTGCGGCGCCTGGTAAGTGGTGAACCTACACCTGCACGGCAGCAGGCACTACATGCACCGCCGCCACCCTCTTACACAAGTACGGGATAATTGTGACACCCTGCTTGCGTAGGAGTACCATAATTTCCGCCATCACTTTGGTGAAGACCCTCGGGGCCGTGGAAAGCCCAAACGGCAACGTCTGAAATTGGTAATGATAATCCTGCACCACAAATCTCAGGAAAGCCTGATGTGAAGGATATATCGGGACGTTTAAGTAGGCATCTTTTATGTCGACTGACGCCATAAAATCCCCCCCCTTCTAGACTGGAGATCACTGCTCAAAGAGATTCCATCTTGAACTTGAAAGTTTTTAAATACAGATTGAGGGATTTTAAGTTCAGGATCGGTCTGACCGAGCCGTCCGGCTTTGGCACGACAAAGAGGCTCGAATAAAACCCTTCTCCCCATTGGGACAGGGGTACCGGGACAATGACACTCTGGAGACACAGCTTTTGTATCGCAGCACTCACCACTTCCCTTTCTGGGAAAGAAACTGGCAAGGCTGATTTGAAAAATCGGTGGGGGGGCACCTCCTGAAACTCCAGTTTGTACCCTTGGGACACTATGTCTAACACCCAAGGCTCTAAGCCCGAGTAAAATCAGACCAGACTGAAGAGTCGGAGACGCGACCCCACCGGCCCGAACTCCCATAGGGGAGCCCCAGCGTCATGCGGTGGACTTGGCAGAGGCCGGGGAGGACTTTTGGTCCTGGAAGCCTGACACAGCAGGCGACCTTTTTCCCATTTCTCTGCCTTTTGACGCAAGGAAGGACGAGCCTCTTCCTTTTTTGTATTTATTAGGCCGAAAGGACTGCATCTGATAATGGGGTGCCTTTTTCTGTTGTGCTGGAACATAAGGAAGAAAAGATGACTTACCCGCTGTAGCGGTAGACACCAGGTCAGCGAGGCCATCACCAAACAAGACACTACCTTTATAAGAGAGAGCTTCCATAGCTTTCCTGGAGTCGGCATCAGCATTCCATTGATGAATCCACAGCGCTCTCCTGTCCGAGACTGCCATGGCATTGGCCCTTGATCCCAAGAGGCCAATATCCCTCGCCGCGTCCTTTAGGTAAGCTGCAGCGTCCCTGATATAACCGAGAGTCAAAAGAATGCTATCCCTCTCCAGGGTATCCATGTCAGATGCCAAATTATCAGCCCACTTAGCAATAGCACTACTCACCCAAGCCGACGCCACGGCAGGTCTGAGGAGTGCACCCGTAGTGACATAAATGGCCTTTAATGTCGTTTCCTGCTTACGATCCGCAGGATCCTTGAGGGCAGCAGTGTTGGGAGACGGGAGCGCCACCTTTTTGGACAGCCAGGACAGAGCTTTGTCCACATTGGGAGATGACTCACACTTTTACCTGTCGTCAGAGGGAAAAGGATATGCCATAAGAATTCTCTTGGGAATCTGCCATCTTTTATCAGGCAATTCCCAAGCCTTTTCACAAAGAGCGTTCAGTTCCTGAGAGGGGGGAAACGTTACCTCAGTTTTCTTTCCCTTGTCGAAGTCGAAAAATATTGCAATACACACATCACGTACAAACTACACACAGATGGCCTCCGTGCGTGTACTTGTTCTGCTGTGCGTGCGCATGTTCGCAATTTGCATATGATCGCTCCTGCGGTCCTGCGCATTAGCGCGTGGTATGAGTATTTACGGTAGAGTTTGTGAACGCATGGAAAAGCCATCAAAAAACATTACATATTTAATCCAAATAGTGCACAATGTACACATAGTCTCCCTGAACCGCACCAGCAAGTTACAACAGTTTAAATGGTATCAGAACAAAGGGATTCACCTTTACAGGATAGGAGGGGACAGAACAAGGTTATAAGGTGGTGTTTGGTATCCAGCTGTAGGGTATATTAAGGGCAATATTCCGGTGTTGGTTTGCAGAAGATCGCACGCTCCTGCGAATAGTTATGCGCAGGAGCAGAATATAAATATAAACTGTATTTACTGTACATTTGGTATGCGGCGGGAACCCAGAGGAGTGCATCTGGAACAGACATCGCCCACCTATTCAAACCAATTTATGACCTCTCCTGTACTGTAAATGACCATCCCTGTGTCCAATGGACAAAGAGATTACAGTATCCATTGTGTTAAGTTTTGGAAGATTGTATAAAAGAGCCAGCTTCATGCCTGGTCACACACAGACTCTAAAGGTCATCTACCCTGATGACTGAGGACCAGACTGGGAAGCGCAGGCGAAATCAAACAAGTATGTACCCTTGACTGTAGCCATTATTCTATTGTATTGTATTGTTTATGTTGTTACCCCCTGCAAGTAAAGAACCATTGGTGGGTTAGACCCCAACCTAGTTTTGAATTACAATTGGTGTTGTGTTCCATTTCCTTGCTAAGGTTTAAAGTGTATTTATAGCCACTCGGGCTGCTGCATTGTGCTAACAGCGTATAGGCCTGTGTACGCAAACTGTGTAGTCACTACGCCCTTTCGGCATACATACGCAGAGTGCGTACACTGTGCGACCTTGTGTACGTAAGGTTTGTAAATAATATAAAGGTGAAAGGTTAATTACTGCGGCCGCAGCAGCTCAATATTAAAGTGTATCAAGTGTGTTTAAGGTATATACTTTTTAGTCCTGTAAGTAAACTGACGTTTACAATTGGGGGCATCGTCCGGTATTCACATGCTCACAGCCTAACAGGTCATAGCAGACTTAATCTATCAGCAAAGGGCGGAAAGTTATCCTATGTAACCTTTTCCTGGTCGATGGATATGCTGAAAACCCTATTTGTGTGCTGTTAGATTGCGTCTGCTCTGTCTGGTCTGCAGAGGTGCTGGTAGAACCCGTAAAACAGGGAAAAAAGCTATTTAAAACACCTGTGAATTTTTTTTTTGGCACCAAAAGCGTACACCAAAGGGCACCGATACTTTGCATACCCTGTCACATTGTTGCCGCAAGACTCAGATTGCTAGATTCATTTAGATCTGTGTGAAATCAGATACATGTGTTGCTATATAGTTAAAACTGAAATAACAGTGTTTAAGGAAGTAAATATAAAGCACAACACGCAGGTCTGGCCCGGTCGTTAAAGGTTACACAGAACAAGCGGCTGTGCTTGTGAGCGATTATAGTTAGCATTGCTCACATTTATAGAAGTTGTGGAATTTGTTTTATTGCGGACGCACGGTTTTGTACACGTGTCTCGGACAAAGTATAGGACTGCGCACGCAGCATAAAAGACACGCACGGTCGCGTGTTTACGCAAAATGCGTAAGAGTGTGGACGCTAAGTACAAATTACACAATAGTTTTGTTTAGTTAAAAGGTGGGACAGTAGCCATGCTACAATAGCACATAACTATCCAGTTTCTAAAGCAGATTAGTATAAAACTTTTGTTTAACTGTATTGCCTCTGGGGGTAAAGCTGCCAATCGGAATGAGTAAAAATTTTCTGTACAGAAAAACAAAGTATATTTGAATGAGTGAAAGCAGGAGTGAGTGGGTTGAACCCCGTGGAATTCAGGATCCCGTCGTTTGGTACACCAAGTAAGTGGAGGCTTGGCGGCATGAGGCGGCTGACTCACGTTAGTATAGATTGAAATACGCAAATCGTGAGGAGATTTGCAAAGGAGCGTAATAGGGAATTGTGCATTGTGTAGTATTGAAGTAAAAAGCTTTTTTGTTACGCTCCGGCTGAGGGTCGCAGTTTGTACATCGACCCGTGGTCGTACGGCAGATAGGTAACAAGTACCTATACGTCGTGTGATTGGACCACATGTTTGTGGGTGCGATACATAGCGCAACTTGATACCCATTTTACGAGCTTTTGCGTAAAATAGCGGTATCATTAGCGTCATGTAGAACATATGCAAGCGTGATTTGTGTATAAGTGCATAGGGAGTTTTCGCTGGTCTCTCTCAGGAAAGTTTCCAGCGGTGGATATTTGCTGGAAAAGGTAAGTCACTCCTAACACTTCCAGTAAATAGAAACCAATAGGGACCTCACTGGGTACGCGGTGGTCACTATTGGAGTGAGTCGTGGTACTCAGCTGAGAAGGAGTGGGTGAAAGCGCTCTAAGAACTTTCACCGTCTATCCGTGTTGTGCATTGGGGACTGCGTAAAAGGAAAAAGTCCGCGATGGGATCCAATTGTACAAGCGGTGCCAGGGTTCAGGTTGAAGAGCTGCAGCCCAAGGGGTCAGCGAGGTTTGTTATGTGTGGAAAACATGGTCCACACGCTGAAGACTTTTTGTCTGAATGGGTACATATGACTGACAAAGATAGGGTACCATTCCCTAGGGTGGGCAGCTTTGAGCTAGAGGTATTGCAGAACTTAAGGATAAGGATATGTCTGATAAAATCCAGAAAACAAAGGATTAGACATACAGATTGTTTAAATTTATGGCAGCAAGAGGGGGAGATGCAAAGGGAACAAACTTGTAAAGCAGGTTCCAAACCTAGCAGGAATGAGGACACAAACACACCATTATCGACACAGGTCGAGAGGGAAAAGATGGCTACAGTCAATGGTATATCTATGAATGATAGTATAATGCAAGAGAAATGTATTAACCCTAATTTTTGCAAGATGTATTCTGTTTTGAAGTCTTTTCAAGGTTATAGGTCACAGGAAGATGAAGGACCCAGCCAAATTTTGCGCTCATTCAGGCAGTCGCCTTGCAGGAAACTCTGGTGGGGCCTGCCCATCCAGTTAGAGCAGTAACAGTATTCCCCACTGAAAGAACTGGTGAGGTCACAGCTACCGGTAAGTGTGAGACGGGTCATTGCACAGAGACAACAACACCTTACAGCAAACAAATTAGGAACGGAATGGTAGGATTACATCCTGTCTTGGAAATAGTAACTCCTAATGGGGGAACCAATAGTTAGGGAGTAATCCTCACCAGGAATAATGCAATGTATTGCCCGTGGTCCAGAGCTGAGCTGCGGTCAATCATTTCAGAATTCCCCGATCCCCGGAAGCATTTAGCCAGATGTCAGAAGTTTATCAGAGATCTGGGTAATTCTCTTGAACCAGCTAACAAAGATTGGCGGATACATTTAAAAGCGTGCCTACCCCCTAATATTGACACCCAAAAATGTATCACTGATTGTAGATTAGAGTCGGATGGTCCTATGACTAACGAACACAATCAGGAGAATGTGGAACAAATTAACAGGCAACTAGAGTTGTATTTCCCCATTACTGTTAAGTGGAGAAGAATTTTCTCCATAAAACAAAGGGAAAATTAAATGGCATCTGAATATTTCCATCAGGCTCTGCAAATAATGGATAAATACGTTGGAGTATCAGATATAGGGAACGATGCGAATTACAGGGAGGTGGCTGTCTCTGTGCTAATGGACAGGCTCAATAAGACAGTAAGGGACAGGGTACAAACATTTTTGCCTAATTGGAGAGGGGCCACAGTAGCTTGTCTTAGAGAGTGCGCAATGGAACACCACGAGAATGTTGCTAGGCACAGGAAACAACAGGAGAATAAACTGATGACAATAAGTGTACAGGCTCTTGCAGCAAAGCCTCATCAGCCTAAGCCCCAAAACCCGGGTAGTAAGAAAAGACCGATAATATGTTACATTTGTAGCAGAAATGGCCCCTGATTAACTTAACAGGAGTTTTGTTAGAGATGGTATACATATAGCGTGCTCCCGCCCAGGAAGCACAAAGTATGTTGGATACCCACGAAGACTAATGTTGCATTTCACTGTTCTAGATGCATGTCCATCACAGGTAGAGGAAATTATCTCACAGATAATGGGTTCCCTATGAACTTAGGATGGACAGGACACTGGATTGATGGCTGGGATAGTCCCAGTAGATATATGACACACAGAATTTTATTTAGGGGTATAGATAGTAGAGAATCACTTCCCCATAGTGCCCAATCCAGTTGTCAAATTTTATAAAATCCTCTTTGCCTCTACAAACTTATCTGTTACTAACCTCTATGTGATTTTCCTTCAAAGTTTCCTCCTCATTTCTTACGTTCACCGACAGGAGGGTACAATACATGGACCCGATCACAGTTCAAACGCCACATGCCTACTCGGTCCTTCAGAGCTCTGCCCAAATCCAGTATATCTCACCAGCATAAGGACATAAGGACACCAGTATTAATGCAGTGTGCCTGGTCATGCACAAAGGGTGGAGAATGAGAATACTGGAGAAGGGAGACTGTGTGCAGACACCGATATGCATGATGGTGAGACAGCCTGTTGGTGAATGCCAAACCTGACATTTTCTTTTTTTATTTACTATTTTTTCCCCCTTTCCTCTCATCCAGAGATGGTTTACTTCACACAACTGATAACACACGATAGTAAATTAAAATGCAAAATTTGTGTTCCCTACAGGAAGAGGCAGTTTGGAGGACAAAGGGGTATGGCCAGGAGTCCTCAGGACTGTGGACAGGTGGACACGGTAAGCCAGTAGCCCCCAGAGCATACCTTCCAAGTCTAGCTGAGCTGGCACACGGTCTGACTCATCTAGGCAAAGAGGGTATGTGCAGGCTGATGAGAGCCTACTGGTGTGCGCCAGGATTCTATTCTCATGCAGGTAAGAGAGCAATGACATGTTTTACTTGCTTGAGGAAAAATATTGGAAAGACAATACCAACAGAGCCATCCCATATCCCTCCTACAGACGGACCTTTTCAGGTAATACAAATCGATTTCATACAGTTACCACCCTGTAGGAATTTGAAATGTGTTAGTTTGTATTGATGTATTTTCCAACTAGGTAGAAGCGTTCCCTGCTGCCACAAATACTGCTACGTTCACTGCAAAGAAAATTGTGCAGGAATTTGTGTGTAGATATGGTATCCCTAGAATGATTGAAAGTGACAGGGGTACCCATTTTACAGGTGAAGTCTTTCAGGTCATGTGCAAACTGATGGTAACAAGCTGAGCAGTGTAATGGCTGAAGCTGGATTGTTGTGGCCAGAAGCTTTGTCACTAGTGTTGTACAGCATCAGAACCACTCCCAAGTCTCCCCTTTGAAATTCTTTTTGGTCGACAACCTCATGTAATGATAGACCCCCAGGATGATTTGAAATGTAAAAATGAAGTGACTGTGAAATATTTGGTTGGGATGAGCCAGCAGCTGAGAAATCAACAAAGAAATCTAAAGCTGGTGATTCCTGACCTACCGAACAATAATTGTCATGACATTGAGCCTGGGGATTATGTGATGATTCGAAATTTCTTACGCTCAGATTGCCTCATAGACAGGTGGGAAAGACCATATCAAGTCTTGTTAACCAGCACGACAGCATTGAAGGTCGCCGAAATAGAGACTTGGGTCCACTCGTCCCACTGCAAGAAGGTCGCTGACCCGGAGAGAACTCGTGACAAAGAGCAGAGTGTAGAGAATCTCGTATCACTGGAGTGTTTGTTCCGGGAAAGTTGAGAGGCAGGACTGTTGAAAGGCACCTGAGCACGGAGAGCAACAAGATCTAGGACGGTTGTCGCACCATTTTTTTTTTCACCTCCCCCTGCATTTTCCTTTCTTTTCTCCCTCTTATTTTCCTTCTTTCCCCTAACGAAATGTATCGATCACAAGAGACTGCGTTTCGGGTTCTGTTAGTAATTCTGTTTTTGATCAGGACAATTTGTTTTGGTGAGGGTCCCAGGGAAGTCGAGCAGGGATCTGGAATGGGTTCTGATGGCGAGTATGAATTTGTAGGATCTCAGGAGCAGCACATCACTCGAGTAAAGGCTGATATCAGTAAGCACTCTGGTAGTCATGGAGCTCGGAGGCACTGTGAAGGGATATTGTCTGCTGAACTTGTATGCCAAATAGCCAACAGTGGGAGGTATTTTCGGTAAAGGTATACCCATGGAAGCAAGACCATGTGGGTTGGAAGAGTATCATCAGGGTATTGTGCTCATATCATCCAGCCCGATACTTGTACTGAGCAGATGGGAGAACTAGGGATTGGTTTCTTTACTTGGAAAGTTTGCAATATGCTGATGTTATATTGTGTCCCCTATGTTCTCCCAGATGATGCCTATTTCATATGTGGGAAGAAAGCATACAAGTGGCTTGCCCCGAGCTCAGAGGGATTGTGTTATATTGGGAGAGTACTACCGGAGGTCATGACCATAACCCATGATAAAATGAAAGACGTTCACCGCAGTGCTCAGGCTCCTTATACTCATACTCACTATGAACACATCATCAAGAGACACCTCATAGATAGGGCAGAGCACGCAGCCTCTGATTTGATCCACGAATCCACCGGGAATCTACCGGGATTCAGTTCTTTCTTGCATTAGACATTACCCGTACTGCCAGAGGAACTATAAATTATAGGTATATCCATGCGCTAGCGAACTTGATAGATAATATCACTGAGATGTATGATGACACCTTCAGGTATACGGGAAGGGAGTTACAAGCCTACAAGAAGGAACTGATCCAGCACAGGATGGTCCTCAATTACGTCACAGCCGTGACAGGTGGGTACTGTGTTACTCTGGCAACTCAATATGGCGTGAAGTGCTGTACATATATTACGAACAGCACTGACGACAACACGGAGATCATCGATCAGAAGATGGATGAGATCTTGCAGTTGAAGTGGGAGTTCAGGAGGAAGCACAACCTTACCTTAGCGACTGTGAGTAATGAACTGACCGGCTGGGTCTCATGGTTGAACCCACGCAAATGGTTCTCAGGTTTAGGAGAGTGGGCTCAAAATGTTATTATGAGTGTGGGGAAGTTTCTCCTTTGTATCCTGGGAGTCATCATAATTATTGGTTTGATATTTAGGTGTGCTCAAATTCTAACGCGGCGCAAGCACGGCACAAATTTGATGAGTCTAAGGAGCGAGGGCGCTGTTATAGCAGCAGATTTAATCTACGATCCATCCATAGAGACAGTGTTATGATAAGGAATTGCAAATTAATTTCATGGCCTGTTTCTTTCACCCGTTTTTCTTTGTCTCCCCCTCTGCCCAGATACATCCAACCAGAAAAGACGTCAGCCCTACCCAAAAATGTTTATGTGAATATATTTTTATATATGTGTCTTATCTTCATCTCTGCAACCTCCATCTAATGGCACACATAGTCAACAGGTGATATCCACATATACTAGCGCTCACATATGTTCCCCCTCCATGTATCATCAACCAAATGTGCACTCCATTTGTTGGAACAAGAAGCCGAAAAGAGCTTGGTAGTGTTTGTTGGCCCATTTACAGACCCTTAATATGGGATGAGAAGGATTTAATGTATACTTTGCAATACCTCGAAGCTTATTTAGAACATATATGGCACGATGATACATGTCCCTCAGAAGTGGATTCATACATACATGCTTTTTACTATCCCACCAGGTCATACATTTCCCACCTACAACTCTCCCCCGATCATCCAAGCTTCTGTATATATATTGTATAGATATTTTTCTGTTTATTGATTAGGTAGTGGCAGTTATTGGTGACTGCCAAAGGGTGGACTGTCGAAGTTGAAAAATATTGCAATACACACATCACGTACAAACTACACATAGATGGCCTCCGTGCGTGTACTTGTTCTGCTGTGTGTGCGCATGTTCGTAATTTGCGTATGATCGCTCCCGCGGTCCTGCGCATTAGCGCGTGGTATGAGTATTTATGGTAGAGTTTGTGAACGCATGGAAAAGCCATCAAAATACATTACATATTTAATCCAAATAGTGCACAATGTACAGATAGTCTCCCTGCACCGCACCAGCAAGTTACAACAGTTTAAATGGTATCAGAACAAAGGGATTCACCTTTACAGGATAGGAGGGGACAGAACAAGGTTATAAGGTGGTGTTTGGTATCCAGCTGTAGGGTATATTAGGGGCAATATTCTGGTGTTGGTTTGCAGAAGATCGCACGCTCCTGCGCATAGTTATGCGCAGGAGCAGAATATAAATATAAACTGTATTTACTGTACATTTGGTATGCAGCGGGAACCCAGAGGAGACCACCCACAAGTGCATCTGGAACAAACAACGCCCACCTATTCAAACCAACCTATGACCTCTCCTGTACTGTAAATGACCATCCCTGTGTCCAATGGACAAAGAGATTACAGTATCCATTGTGTTAAGTTTTGGAAGATTGTATAAAAGAGCCAGCTGCATGCCTGGTCACACACAGACTCTAAAGGTCATCAACCCTGATGACTGAAGACCAGACTGGGAAGCGCAGGCGAAATCAAACAAGTATGTACCCTTGACTGTAGCCATTATTCTATTGTATTGTATTGTTTATGTTGTTACCCCCTGCAAGTAAAGAACCGTTGGTGGGTTAGACCCCAACCTAGTTTTGAATTACAATTGGTGTAGTGTTTCATTTCCTTGGTAAGGTTTAAAGTGTATTTACAGCCACTCGGGCTGCTGCATTGTGCTAACAGCGTATAGGCCTATGTACGCAAACTGTGTAGTCACTATGCCCTTTCGGCGTACATACGCAGAGTGCGCACACTGTACGACCTTGTGTACGTAAGGTTTGTAAATAATATAAAGGTGAAAGGTTAATTACTGCGGCCGCAGCGGCTCAATATTAAAGTGTATCAAGTGTGTTTAAGGTATATGCTTTTTAGTCCTGTAAGTAAACCGACGTTTACACCCTTATACAAACATACCCTTGTATCAGGAACAGCAGGTACTTCAGAAATATGTAAAACATCTTTAATAGCCACAATCATGTACTGAATACTCCTAACCAATTTTGGATGCAAACTGGCCTCACTATAGTCGCCACTGGAGTCAGAGTCTGTGTCGATATCCGTATCAGCTATTTGGGTAAATGAACGCTTTTGTGACCCTGAGGGGGCCTGCACCTGGGATAAGGCATCCTCCATGGATTTTCTCCACGTTTGTGACTGAGAATCAGATTTATCCAGCCTCTTTGACAATAACGCCACATTTGCATTCAATGTACTCAACATATTCACCCAATCAGCAGTCGGCGGTGCCGACAGAGTCACTCCCAAATCCTTCTCTGCGCCCCCAGTAAGTTCCTCCGGGGAGGAGCACTCAGCCTCAGACATGTCGACACACCATACCGACACACACACTCTCACACTGGCAATAGGGGACAGATCCACAGGGAAGCCTGTTAGAGAGAACACAGAGGGAGTATACCAGCTCACACCCCAGCACCCATATACTACTGACAAAATAATATATGATCACTGCGCTGTTAAAAATAGCACCAATTTACTGTGCCCCTCCTTTTTGCTCCCTGTACTTGATAAGGAGAGTAGAGGTCTGGGCCAGCGTCTCTGCAGCGTCTGTGAAAAGAGAAAATGGTGCTGGTAAGCTGTGAGGGCTAAGACACGCCCCCTTCCGGCGCGCTGTAGTCCCGCTTAATTTTAAATATTTGTACTGGCGGGGGTCTAATATTTAGTGCCTAGGCACTTAAAATATGCGCTTTGCCAGTGTCTCAGTAACTGCTGCTCAGGGCACCCCCCATGCGCCCTGCACCCTGCACCCTGCAAGTGCCGTTGGTGTGTGTGTGGGAGTATGGAGCGCAGCGCGACCGCCGCGCTGTTCCTCCATTACCGAAGTCTTCTGCCGTCACTGAAGTCTTCTTTCTTCTGAATACTCACCCGGCTTCTTTCTTCTGGCTTCTGTGACGGGGGTGACGGCGCGGCTCCAGGAACAAGCAGCTAGGCGCACCAAGTGATCGAACCCTCTGGAGCTAATGGTGTCCAGTAGCCTAAGAAGCAGAGCCTTTGAACTGAGAAGAAGTAGGTCTGACTTCTTTCCCCTCAGTCCCACGATGCAGGGAGCCTGTAGCCAGCAGGTCTCCCTGAAAATAAAAAACCTAACAAAAGTATTTTTAGAGAAACTCAGGAGAGCTCCCCTAGTGTGTGTCCAGTCTCTCTGTGCACAGAATCTAACTGAGGTCTGGAGGAGGGGCATAGAGGGAGGAGCCAGTTCACACCCATTCAAAGTCTTATAGTGTGTCCATGTCTCCTGCGGATCCCGTCTATACCCCATAGTCCTTTTGGAGTCCCCAGCATCCTCTAGGACGTAAGAGAAATATATTTTTTGATCTTTACCAATACAGGTATTTACGTGTGCTCCCAGCAAGGTAGTCGGTTCTGCAGATATGGGAGGGGTGTCCTTCGACCTCGAAGGATTGAATCTGGCCCCGGGGCTCGGCACACTGCAGGTGCCTTTAGCCAAGCGAGCTCCCGTCTTACAGCCGCCGCATGTAGCGTCCTCCGCCTCCCTGAAATCAACCTCTCAGTAAAAGTGCACATGTCCTCTCAATAGTTTACAGCAACAGGCAAAGGTCCACCGGGTCCCCAAAGGGCAACTTCGCTGACGCGTTTCGCTCCTAATTGGATCTTCCCCATAGAGTAATAAAAGCTTGAATCTGTAATCCTTTTTAAATGCCGGCGTTATAGCTCATTGATGCAATCATCCTAATAGATTAAGTACACCTGTCCTAGATCCACCTCCTTGCATCACATTCCTCTATAATTAAATAGTAATTCTAAAATAGGCACTCATTATCCAATACACTTAATATGCCCGCTGTCCAGAGAGTCTAACCACATATATATCTTTAATCCTTTAGCATAAAGTTTTATCACCATAATACTAATACAAATAAGAAATATAAACATATGTATGTACACAAAAAACCCATAAATAATCTAATAAATAATCTAAATACTATACAACTAAATTCTATGGTCCGGGATCCAAACCCGTGATCCTGACTATCGTAGTCCGGTGTTCTACCCCTAACCTATCTCTACCACTACTCTATTCACTTGACTATTCTCATATATAACACCTCATTGTTCCCTCATTAAAACATTCATGATTACATGATTTCCAGAGTGCTCAATAACCCAGACTGTCACATTGCACTTGAATCTAGCTTATTTACTATATGCATATAATCTTTTAGAAATACAAGCTATAATAACGGAATTTTGTGTAAATATGACGATGTGTTTATTTAAACCTATTTTCAATCAATAATGATAAATCTATATCACCTAATTAATTCATCCTATACAGGTTTTTTTCCCCCTATCACAGTTAATTTATTCCGTTGCTGTGTTTGACTAGACAATATAGTCACTAATAACATACCCCCTCACCAAAAACTAAATAGGAATGGACGGTAACTGCTGGACCACCACCCCCTATCAAACCAACCCTCCCACCCCCTAAATAGATTCACATCCCCCATATCCCGGGATTGGTTATAAATACTAGAGATGTGCACTTGAAATTTTTCGGGTTTTGTGTTTTGGTTTTGGGTTCGGTTCCGCGGCCGTGTTTTGGGTTCGACCGCGTTTTGGCAAAACCTCACCGAATTTTTTTTGTCGGATTCGGGTGTGTTTTGGATTCGGGTGTTTTTTTCAAAAAACACTAAAAAACAGCTTAAATCATAGAATTTGGGGGTCATTTTGATCCCAAAGTATTATTAACCTCAAAAACCATAATTTCCACTCATTTTCAGTCTATTCTGAATACCTCACACCTCACAATATTATTTTTAGTCCTAAAATTTGCACCGAGGTCGCTGGATGACTAAGCTAAGCGACCCTAGTGGCCGACACAAACACCGGGCCCATCTAGGAGTGGCACTGCAGTGTCACGCAGGATGGCCCTTCCAAAAAACACTCCCCAAACAGTACATGACGCAAAGAAAAAAAGAGGCGCAATGAGGTAGCTGTGTGAGTAAGATAAGCGACCCTAGTGGCCGACACAAACACCGGGCCCATCTAGGAGTGGCACTGCAGTGTCACGCAGGATGGCCCTTCCAAAAAACACTCCCCAAACAGCACATGACGCAAAGAAAAAAAGAGGCGCAATGAGGTAGCTGTGTGAGTAAGATAAGCGACCCTAGTGGCCGACACAAACACCGGGCCCATCTAGGAGTGGCACTGCAGTGTCACGCAGGATGGCCCTTCCAAAAAACACTCCCCAAACAGCACATGACGCAAAGAAAAAAAGAGGCGCAATGAGGTAGCTGTGTGAGTAGGATAAGCGACCCTAGTGGCCGACACAAACACCGGGCCCATCTAGGAGTGGCACTGCAGTGTCACGCAGGATGGCCCTTCCAAAAAACACTCCCCAAACAGCACATGACGCAAAGAAAAATTAAAGAAAAAAGAGGTGCAAGATGGAATTGTCCTTGGGCCCTCCCACCCACCCTTATGTTGTATAAACAGGACATGCACACTTTAACCAACCCATCATTTCAGTGACAGGGTCTGCCACACGACTGTGACTGAAATGACGGGTTGGTTTGGACCCCCACCAAAAAAGAAGCAATTAATCTCTCCTTGCACAAACTGGCTCTACAGAGGCAAGATGTCCACCTCATCATCATCCTCCGATATATCACCGTGTACATCCCCCTCCTCACAGATTATCAATTCGTCCCCACTGGAATCCACCATCTCAGCTCCCTGTGTACTTTGTGGAGGCAATTGCTGCTGGTCAATTTCTCCACGGAGGAATTGATTATAATTCATTTTAATGAACATCATCTTCTCCACATTTTCTGGAAGTAACCTCGTACGCCGATTGCTGACAAGGTGAGCGGCGGCACTAAACGCTCTTTCGGAGTACACACTTGTGGGAGGGCAACTTAGGTAGAATAAAGCCAGTTTGTGCAAGGCCTCCAAATTGCCTCTTTTTCCTGCCAGTATAAGTACGGACTGTGTGACGTGCCTACTTGGATGCGGTCACTCATATAATCCTCCACCATTCTTTCAATGGGGAGAGAATCATATGCAGTGACAGTAGACGACATGTCCGTAATCGTTGACAGGTCCTTCAGTCCGGACCAGATGTCAGCATCAGCAGTCGCTCCAGACTGCCCTGCATCACCGCCAGCGGGTGGGCTCGGAATTCTGAGCCTTTTCCTCGCACCACCAGTTGCGGGAGAATGTGAAGGAGGAGATGTTGACAGGTCGCGTTCCGCTTGACTTGACAATTTTCTCACCAGCAGGTCTTTGAACCCCAGCAGACTTGTGTCTGCCGGAAAGAGAGATCCAAGGTAGGTTTTAAATCTAGGATCGAGCACGGTGGCCAAAATGTAGTGCTCTGATTTCAACAGATTGACCACCCGTGAATCCTTGTTAAGCGAATTAAGGGCTCCATCCACAAGTCCCACATGCCTAGCGGAATCGCTCCGTGTTAGCTCCTCCTTCAATGTCTCCAGCTTCTTCTGCAAAAGCCTGATGAGGGGAATGACCTGACTCAGGCTGGCAGTGTCTGAACTGACTTCACGTGTGGCAAGTTCAAAGGGCAGCAGAACCTTGCACAACGTTGAAATCATTCTCCACTGCGCTTGAGACAGGTGCATTCCACCTCCTATATCGTGCTGAATTGTATAGGCTTGAATGGCCTTTTGCTGCTCCTCCAACCTCTGAAGCATATATAGGGTTGAATTCCACCTCGTTACCACTTCTTGCTTCAGATGATGGCAGGGCAGGTTCAGGCGTTTTTGGTGTTGCTCCAGTCTTCTGTACGTGGTGCCTGTACGCCGAAAGTGTCCCGCAATTCTTCTGGCCACCGACAGCATCTCTTGCACGCCCCTGTCGTTTTTAAAAAAATTCTGCACCACCAAATTCAAGGTATGTGCAAAACATGGGACGTGCTGGAATTTGCCCAGATTTAATGCGCACACAATATTGCTGGCGTTGTCCGATGCCACAAATCCACAGGAGAGTCCAATTGGGGTAAGCCATTCCGCGATGATCTTCCTTAGTTGCCGTAAGAGGTTTTCAGCTGTGTGCGTATTCTGGAAACCGGTGATACAAAGCGTAGCCTGCCTAGGAAAGAGTTGGCGTTTGCGAGATGCTGCTACTGGTGCCGCCGCTGCTGTTCTTGCGGCGGGAGTCCATACATCTACCCAGTGGGCTGTCACAGTCATATAGTCCTGACCCTGCCCTGCTCCACTTGTCCACATGTCCGTGGTTAAGTGGACATTGGGTACAGCTGCATTTTTTAGGACACTGGTGACTCTTTTTCTGAGGTCTGTGTACATTTTCGGTATCGCCTGCCTAGAGAAATGGAACCTAGATGGTATTTGGTACCGGGGACACAGTACCTCCAACAAGTCTCTAGTTGGCTCTGCAGTAATGATGGATACCGGAACCACGTTTCTCACCACCCAGGATGCCAAGGCCTCAGTTATCCGCTTTGCAGCAGGATGACTGCTGTGATATTTAATCTTCCTCGCAAAGGACTGTTGGACAGTCAATTGCTTGGTGGAAGTAGTAAAAGTGGGCTTACGAGTACGACTTCCCCTCTGGGATGACCATCGACTCCCAGCAGCAACAACAGCAGCGCCAGCAGCAGTAGGCGTTACACGCAAGGATGCATCGGAGGAATCCCAGGCAGGAGAGGACTCGTCAGAATTGCCAGTGACATGGTCTGCAGGACTATTGGCATTCCTGGGGAAGGAGGAAATTGACACTGAGGGAGTTGGTGGGGTGGTTTGCGTGAGCTTGGTTACAAGAGGAAGGGATTTACTGGTCAGTGGACTGCTTCCGCTGTCGCCCAAAGTTTTTGAACTTGTCACTGACTTATTATGAATGCGCTGCAGGTGACGTATAAGGGAGGATGTTCCGAGGTGGTTAACGTCCTTACCCCTACTTATTACAGCTTGACAAAGGCAACACACGGCTTGACAAATGTTGTCCGCATTTCTGGTGAAATACTTCCACACCGAAGAGCTGATTTTTTTGGTATTTTCGCCAGGCATGTCAACGGCCATATTCCTCCCACGGACAACAGGTGTCTCCCCGGGTGCCTGACTTAAACAAACCACCTCACCATCAGAATCCTCCTTGTCAATTTCCTCCCCAGCGCCAGCAACACCCATATCCTCCTCATCCTGGTGTACTTCAACACTGACATCTTCAATCTGACTATCAGGAACTGGACTGCGGGTGCTCCTTCCAGCACTTGCAGGGGGCGTGCAAATGGTGGAAGGCGCATGCTCTTCACGTCCAGTGTTGGGAAGGTCAGGCATCGCAACCGACACAATTGGACTCTTCTTGTGGATTTGGGATTTCGAAGAACGCACAGTACTTTGCGGTGCTTTTGCCAGCTTGAGTCTTTTCATTTTTCTAGCAAGAGGCTGAGTGCTTCCATCCTCATGTGAAGCTGAACCACAAGCCATGAACATAGGCCAGGGCCTCAGCCGTTCCTTGCCACTCCGTGTGGTAAATGGCATATTGGCAAGTTTACGCTTCTCCTCCGACAATTTTATTTTAGATTTTGGAGTCCTTTTTTTACTGATATTTGGTGTTTTGGATTTTACATGCTCTGTACTATGACATTGGGCATCGGCCTTGGCAGACGACGTTGCTGGCATTTCATCGTCTCGGCCATGACTAGTGGCAGCAGCTTCAGCACGAGGTGGAAGTGGATCTTGATCTTTCCCTAATTTTGGAACCTCAACATTTTTGTTCTCCATATTTTAATAGGCACAACTAAAAGGCACCTCAGGTAAACAATGGAGATGGATGGATTGGATACTAGTATACAATTATGGACGGGCTGCCGAGTGCCGACACAGAGGTAGCCACAGCCGTGAACTACCGCACTGTACTGTGTCTGCTGCTAATATATCGACTGGTTGATAAAGAGATAGTATACTCGTAACTAGTATGTATGTATAAAGAAAGAAAAAAAAACCACGGTTAGGTGGTATATACAATTATGGACGGGCTGCCGAGTGCCGACACAGAGGTAGCCACAGCCGTGAACTACCGCACTGTACTGTGTCTGCTGCTAATATAGACTGGTTGATAAAGAGATAGTATACTCGTAACTAGTATGTATGTATAAAGAAAGAAAAAAAAACCACGGTTAGGTGGTATATACAATTATGGACGGGCTGCCGAGTGCCGACACAGAGGTAGCCACAGCCGTGAACTACCGCACTGTACTGTGTCTGCTGCTAATATAGACTGGTTGATAAAGAGATAGTATACTCGTAACTAGTATGTATGTATAAAGAAAGAAAAAAAAACCACGGTTAGGTGGTATATACAATTATGGACGGGCTGCCGAGTGCCGACACAGAGGTAGCCACAGCCGTGAACTACCGCACTGTACTGTGTCTGCTGCTAATATATAGACTGGTTGATAAAGAGATAGTATACTCGTAACTAGTATGTATGTATAAAGAAAGAAAAAAAAACCACGGTTAGGTGGTATATACAATTATGGACGGGCTGCCGAGTGCCGACACAGAGGTAGCCACAGCCGTGAACTACCGCACTGTACTGTGTCTGCTGCTAATATAGACTGGTTGATAAAGAGATAGTATACTCGTAACTAGTATGTATGTATAAAGAAAGAAAAAAAAACCACGGTTAGGTGGTATATACAATTATGGACGGGCTGCCGAGTGCCGACACAGAGGTAGCCACAGCCGTGAACTACCGCACTGTACTGTGTCTGCTGCTAATATAGACTGGTTGATAAAGAGATAGTATACTCGTAACTAGTATGACTATAAAGAAAGAAAAAAAAACCATGGTTAGGTGGTATATACAATTATGGACGGGCTGCCGAGTGCCGACACAGAGGTAGCCACAGCCGTGAACTACCGCACTGTACTGTGTCTGCTGCTAATATAGACTGGTTGATAAAGAGATAGTATACTCGTAACTAGTATGTATGTATAAAGAAAGAAAAAAAAACCACGGTTAGGTGGTATATACAATTATGGACGGGCTGCCGAGTGCCGACACAGAGGTAGCCACAGCCGTGAACTACCGCACTGTACTGTGTCTGCTGCTAATATAGACTGGTTGATAAAGAGATAGTATACTCGTAACTAGTATGTATGTATAAAGAAAGAAAAAAAAACCACGGTTAGGTGGTATATACAATTATGGACGGGCTGCCGAGTGCCGACACAGAGGTAGCCACAGCCGTGAACTACCGCACTGTACTGTGTCTGCTGCTAATATATAGACTGGTTGATAAAGAGATAGTATACTCGTAACTAGTATGTATGTATAAAGAAAGAAAAAAAAACCACGGTTAGGTGGTATATACAATTATGGACGGGCTGCCGAGTGCCGACACAGAGGTAGCCACAGCCGTGAACTACCGCACTGTACTGTGTCTGCTGCTAATATAGACTGGTTGATAAAGAGATAGTATACTCGTAACTAGTATGTATGTATAAAGAAAGAAAAAAAAACCACGGTTAGGTGGTATATACAATTATGGACGGGCTGCCGAGTGCCGACACAGAGGTAGCCACAGCCGTGAACTACCGCACTGTACTGTGTCTGCTGCTAATATAGACTGGTTGATAAAGAGATAGTATACTCGTAACTAGTATGACTATAAAGAAAGAAAAAAAAACCACGGTTAGGTGGTATATACAATTATGGACGGGCTGCCGAGTGCCGACACAGAGGTAGCCACAGCCGTGAACTACCGCACTGTACTGTGTCTGCTGCTAATATATAGACTGGTTGATAAAGAGATAGTATACTCGTAACTAGTATGTATGTATAAAGAAAGAAAAAAAAACCACGGTTAGGTGGTATATACAATTATGGACGGGCTGCCGAGTGCCGACACAGAGGTAGCCACAGCCGTGAACTACCGCACTGTACTGTGTCTGCTGCTAATATAGACTGGTTGATAAAGAGATAGTATACTCGTAACTAGTATGTATGTATAAAGAAAGAAAAAAAAAACCACGGTTAGGTGGTATATACAATTATGGACGGGCTGCCGAGTGCCGACACAGAGGTAGCCACAGCCGTGAACTACCGCACTGTACTGTGTCTGCTGCTAATATAGACTGGTTGATAAAGAGATAGTATACTCGTAACTAGTATGACTATAATGAAAGAAAAAAAAAACACGGTTAGGTGGTATATACAATTATGGACGGGCTGCCGAGTGCCGACACAGAGGTAGCCACAGCCGTGAACTACCGCACTGTATTGTGTCTGCTGCTAATATATAGACTGGTTGATAAAGAGATAGTATACTCGTAACTAGTATGTATGTATAAAGAAAGAAAAAAAAACACGGTTAGGTGGTATATACAATTATGGACGGGCTGCCGAGTGCCGACACAGAGGTAGCCACAGCCGTGAACTACCGCACTGTACTGTGTCTGCTGCTAATATAGACTGGTTGATAAAGAGATAGTATACTCGTAACTAGTATGACTATAAAGAAAGAAAAAAAAACCACGGTTAGGTGGTATATACAATTATGGACGGGCTGCCGAGTGCCGACACAGAGGTAGCCACAGCCGTGAACTACCGCACTGTACTGTGTCTGCTGCTAATATATAGACTGGTTGATAAAGAGATAGTATACTCGTAACTAGTATGTATATATAAAGAAAGAAAAAAAAACCACGGTTAGGTGGTATATACAATTATGGACGGGCTGCCGAGTGCCGACACAGAGGTAGCCACAGCCGTGAACTACCGCACTGTACTGTGTCTGCTGCTAATATAGACTGGTTGATAAAGAGATAGTATACTACTAATATTATATATACTGGTGGTCAGGTCACTGGTCACTAGTCACACTGGCAGCAGTGGCACTCCTGCAGCAAAAGTGTGCACTGTTTAATTTTAATATAATATTATGTACTCCTGGCTCCTGCTATAACCTATAACTGGCACTGCAGTAGTGCTCCCCAGTCTCCCCCACAATTATAAGCTGTGTGAGCTGAGCAGTCAGACAGATATATAATATATATAGATGATGCAGCACACTGGCCTGAGCCTGAGCAGTGCACACAGATATGGTATGTGACTGACTGAGTCACTGTGTGTATCGCTTTTTTCAGGCAGAGAACGGATATATTAAATAAACTGCACTGTGTGTCTGGTGGTCACTCACTATATAATATATTATGTACTCCTGGCTCCTGCTATAACCTATAACTGGCACTGCAGTAGTGCTCCCCAGTCTCCCCCACAATTATAAGCTGTGTGAGCTGAGCAGTCAGACAGATATATATAATATTATATATAGATAATAGATGATGCAGCACACTGGCCTGAGCCTGAGCAGTGCACACAGATATGGTATGTGACTGAGTCACTGTGTGCTGTGTATCGCTTTTTTCAGGCAGAGAACGGATTATAAAGTAAACTGCACTGTCCTCACTAGTAAACTCTCTCCACTCAGTCTCTACACTTCTACAGTAACAGTACTCCTCCTAGTCAGCTCCAGTAAATCTCTCTCAGTCTCTTATAATCTAAATGGAGAGGACGCCAGCCACGTCCTCTCCCTATCAATCTCAATGCACGTGTGAAAATGGCGGCGACGCGCGGCTCCTTATATAGAATCCGAGTCTCGCGATAGAATCCGAGCCTCGCGAGAATCCGACAGCGTCATGATGACGTTCGGGCGCGCTCGGGTTAACCGAGCAAGGCGGGAAGATCCGAGTCGCTCGGACCCGTGAAAAAAAACATGAAGTTCTGGCGGGTTCGGATTCAGAGAAACCGAACCCGCTCATCTCTATAATTAAGACGCCTTTTCTTCGAAGAAGAACCATCATTTCGGCCATTACCTTGGTAAAGACCCGGGGTGCCGTTGACAATCCAAACGGCAGCGTCTGAAACTGATAGTGACAGTTCTGTACCACGAACCTGAGGTACCCTTAGTGATAAGGGCAAATTTGGGACATGGAGGTAAGCATCCCTGATGTCTCGGGACCCCATATAGTCCCCTTCTTCCCGGTTCGTTATCACTGCTCTGAGTGACTCCATCTTGACTTGAACCTTTGTAAGTGTTCAAATTTTTTTAGATTTAGAATAGGTCTCACCTAGCCTTCTGGCTTCAGTACCACAATATAGTGTGGAATAATACCCCTTTTCTTGTTGTAGGAGGGGTAATTTAATTATCACCTGCTGGGAATACAGCTCGTGAATTGTTTCCCATACTGCCTCCTTGTCGGAGGGAGACCTTGGTAAAGCAGACTTCAGGAGCCTGCGCAGGGGAAACGTCTCGACATTCCAATCTGTACCCCTGGGATACTACTTGTAGGATCCAGGGGTCCTGTACGGTCTCAGCGTCATGCTGAGAGCTTGTCAGAAGCGGTGGAACGCTTCTGTTCCTGGGAATGGGCTGCCTGCTGCAGTCTTCTTCCCTTTCCTCTATCCCTGGGCAGATATGACTCTTATAGGGACGAAAGGACTGAGGCTGAAAAGACGGTGTCTTTTTCTGCAGAGATGTGACTTAGGGTAAAAACGGTGGATTTTCCAGCAGTTGCCGTGGCCACCAGGTCCGATGGACCGACCCCAAATAACTCCTCTTCCTTTATACGGCAATACACCTTTGTGCCGTTTGGAATCTGCATCACCTGACCACTGTCGTGTCCATAAACATCTTCTGGCAGATATGGACATCGCACTTACTCTTGATGCCAGAGTGCAAATATCCCTCTGTGCATCTCGCATATATAGAAATGCATCCTTTAAATGCTCTATAGTCAATAAAATACTGTCCCTGTCAAGGGTATCAATATTTTTAGTCAGGGAATCCGACCAAGCCACCCCAGCTCTGCACATCCAGGCTGAGGCGATCGCTGGTCGCAGTATAACACCAGTATGTGTGTATATACTTTTTATGATATTTTCCAGCCTCCTGTCAGCTGGCTCCTTGAGGACGGCCCTATCTATAGACGGTACCGCCACTTGTTCTGATAAGCGTGTGAGCGCCTTATCCACCCTAAGGGGTGTTTCCCAACGCGCCCTAACTTCTGGCGGGAAAGGGTATACCGCCCATATTTTCTATCGGGGGGAACCCACGCATCATCACACACTTCATTTAATTTATCTGATTCAGGAAAAACTACGGTAGTTTTTTCACATCCCACATAATACCCTCTTTTGTGGTACTTGTAGTATCAGAAATATGTAACACCTCCTTCATTGCCCTTAACGTGTGGCCCTAATAAGGAATACGTTTGTTTATTCACCGTCGACACTGGATTCAGTGTCCCTGTCTGTGTCTGTGTCGACCGACTAAAGTAAACGGGCGTTTTAAAACCCCTGACGGTGTTTTTGAGACGTCTGGACCGGTACTAATTGTTTGTCGGCCGTCTCATGTCGTCAACCGACCTTGCCGCGTGTTGACATTATCACGTAATTCCCTAAATAAGCCATCCATTCCGGTGTCGACTCCCTAGAGAGTGACATCACCATTACAGGCAATTGCTCCGCCTCCTCACCAACATCGTCCTCATACATGTCGACACACACGTACCGACACACAGCACACACACAGGGAATGCTCTGATAGAGGACAGGACCTACTAGCCCTTTGGAGAGACAGAGGGAGAGTTTGCCAGCACACACCAAAAACGCTATAATTATATAGGGACAACCTTATATAAGTGTTTTCCCTTATAGCATCTTTTTTATATATTTCTAACGCCAAATTAGTGCCCCCCCTCTCTGTTTTAACCCTGTTTCTGTAGTGCAGTGCAGGGGAGAGCCTGGGAGCCTTCCCTCCAGCCTTTCTGTGAGGGAAAATGGCGCTGTGTGCTGAGGAGATAGGCCCCGCCCCTTTTTCGGCGGCCTCGTCTCCCGCTCTTAACGGATTCTGGCAGGGGTTAAATATCTCCATATAGCCCCCGGAGGCTATATGTGAGGTATTTTTAGCCAAAAATAGGTTTTCATTGCCTCCCAGGGCGCCCCCCTTCCAGCGCCCTGCACCCTCAGTGACTGCCGTGTGAAGTGTGCTGAGAGGAAATGGCGCACAGCTGCAGTGCTGTGCGCTACCTTAAGAAGACTGAGGAGTCTTCATGCCGCCGATTCTGGACCTTCTTCTTGTTTCAGCATCTGCAAGGGGGCCGGCGGCGAGGCTCCGGTGACCATCCAGGCTGTACCTGTGATCGTCCCTCTGGAGCTAATGTCCAGTAGCCAAAGAAGCCAATCCATCCTGCACGCAGGTGAGTTCACTTCTTCTCCCCTAAGTCCCTCGTTGCAGTGATCCTGTTGCCAGCAGGACTCACTGTAAAATAAAAAACCTAAGCTAAACTTTTCTAAGCAGCTCTTTAGGAGAGCCACCTAGATTGCACCCTTCTCGGCCGGGCACAAAAATCTAACTGGGGCTTGGAGGAGGGTCATAGGGGGAGGAGCCAGTGCACACCACCTGATCCTAAAGCTTTACTTTTTGTGCCCTGTCTCCTGCGGAGCCGCTATTCCCCATGGTCCTTTCAGGAACCCCAGCATCCACTAGGACGATAGAGAAAGAGTTTTGAGTTGAAAAATCCAAAAAGCTTCTTTAGCACATAAATTCCAGAATCTATCCCCCCACGACTCATGCTTTTAACATGATGTACCCCTACTACACATAATCCATCAGTTTTGCCTTGATGAATGACCGAAAAATGTTGAGACACACTGGGGTATATTTACTAACATTCGTAATTCTCCCGATTTGGTGGGAGAATAATCACGAATGACATCGAAAGTGTAAAACTGCAACTTTTTGAATTTGTTACGACGGATTTACTAAGCTGTCGTATTCGGGTTTTTCTTTTGTTCCGATGTCGATGTCATTCGTGTTTTTTTTTTTTTTTTTTACGGCAGTGATTAGCAAAACACTGCCGACTTTTTTACAATGAATCTCGGCCGGATCTGTGTGATCCGTGCTGGGGTTCATTTTTTTTTTTTTTTTAATTAAACACTGTAAAATCCAAAAAAAAAATTGCGTGGGGTCCCCTCTCCTAAGCATAACCAGCCTCGGGCTCTTTAAGCCGATCCTGGTTGCAAAAATATGGGGAAAAAATTGACAGGGGTTCCCCCATATTTAAGCAACCAGCATCGGGCTCTGCGCCTGGTCCTGGTTCCAAAAATACGGGGGACAAAAAGAGTAGGGGTCCCCCGTATTTTTAAAACCAGCACCGGGCTCCACTAGCTGGACAGATAATGCCACAGCCGGGGGTCACTTTGATATAGTGCCCTGCGGCCGTGGCATCAAAAATCCAACTAGTCACCCCTGGCCGGGGTACCCTGGGGGAGTGGGGACCCCTTCAATCAAGGGGTCCCCCCCCCCAGCCACCCAAGGGCCAGGGGTGAAGCCCGAGGCTGTCCCCCCCATCCAATGGGCTGCGGATGGGGGGGCAGATAGCCTTTTGTGATAATGAAAAGATATTGTTTTAGTAGCAGTACTACAAGGCCCAGCAAGCCTCCCCCGCATGCTGGTACTTGGAGAACCACAAGTACCAGCATGCGGCGGAAAAACGGGCCCGCTGGTACCTGTAGTACTACTACTAAAAAAATACCCAAAAAAGACAATACACACACACCGTGAAAGTAAAGATTTATTACATACATGCACACAAACATACATACATACTTACCTTATGTTCACACGAGGGTCTGTCCTCTTCTCCAGTAGAATCCAAGGGGTACCTGTTGAATAAATTCTACTCACCAGATCCCGGGTCCCAGGGTCCTCGGGGCAACCATTTGTAATCCAGGTACTTGAATAAAATAACAAAACGGAAAGCCGAGCCACGAACTGAAAGGGGCCCCATGTTTTCACATGGGACTCCTTTCCCCGAATGCCAGAAACCCACTCTGACTGATGTCTAAGTGGGTTTCTTCAGCCAATCAGGGAGCGCTACGTTGTAGCACTCTCCTGATCGGCTGTGTGCTCCTGTACTGAGTGACAGGCGGCACACGGCAGTGTTACAATGTAGCGCCTATGCGCTCCATTGTAACCAATGGTGGGAACTTTCTGCTCTGCGGTGACGTCACTTTAGGTCAACCGCAGGGCAGAAAGTTCCCACCATTGGTTACAATGGAGCGCATAGGCGCTACATTGTAACACTGCCGTGTGCCGCCTGTCAGACAGTACAGGAGCACACAGCCGATCAGGAGGGTGCTACAACGTAGCGCTCCCTGATTGGCTGAAGAAACCCACTTAGACATCAGTCAGAGTGGGTTTCTGGCATTCGGGGAAAGGAGTCCCATGTGAAAACATGGGGCCCCTTTCAGTTCGTGGCTCGGCTTTCCGTTTTGTTATTTTATTCAAGTACCTGGATTACAAATGGTTGCCCCGAGGACCCTGGGACCCGGGATCTGGTGAGTAGAATTTATTCAACAGGTACCCCTTGGATTCTACTGGAGAAGAGGACAGACCCTCGTGTGAACATAAGGTAAGTATGTATGTATGTTTGTGTGCATGTATGTAATAAATCTTTACTTTCACGGTGTGTGTGTATTGTCTTTTTTTGGGTATTTTTTTAGTAGTAGTACTACAGGTACCAGCGGGCCCGTTTTTCCGCCGCATGCTGGTACTTGTGGTTCTCCAAGTACCAGCATGCGGGGGAGGCTTGCTGGGCCTTGTAGTACTGCTACTAAAAACAATATCTTTTCATTATCACAAAAGGCTATCTGCCCCCCCATCCGCAGCCCATTGGATGGGGGGGACAGCCTCGGGCTTCACCCCTGGCCCTTGGGTGGCTGGGGGGGGGGACCCCTTGATTGAAGGGGTCCCCACTCCCCCAGGGTACCCCGGCCAGGGGTGACTAGTTGGATTTTTGATGCCACGGCCGCAGGGCACTATATCAAAGTGACCCCCGGCTGTGGCATTATCTGTCCAGCTAGTGGAGCCCGGTGCTGGTTTTAAAAATACGGGGGACCCCTACTCTTTTTGTCCCCCGTATTTTTGGAACCAGGACCAGGCGCAGAGCCCGATGCTGGTTGCTTAAATATGGGGGAACCCCTGTCAATTTTTTCCCCATATTTCTGCAACCAGGATCGGCTCAAAGAGCCCGAGGCTGGTTATGCTTAGGAGGGGGGACCCCACGCAATTTTTTTAAAGAAAATAACCACTTTCCCACCCCTTCCCACTGATATACATGCACGGATCTCATGGATCCCTGCATGCCTATACAATCACGGATTAAAAAAGCAGGTCTGTTTTTTTTAGCACTTTTTTACGAGTTGTAATTTTTTACGGCAGTGTTTGTTTTTTTTTTGCTTTGCACTTCTTAGTAAATTACCGAGATTCATACTTAAACAGCCGCGTTTTGACCGATGGTGTATTCATTTGTATTTTTTTTGTTGGACTTCCAAAAAATTACGAATGCCCTCATCACTGCCGTGATTATTGCTTAGTAAATTACCGAGATGACACTTTGATGAAAAAACGGCATCTCGGTCAAAATCGGGACCTTAGTAAATTTACCCCACTGTGTTTGGGAAATATTTTAAGAATGTTCAATCTATGTTCCCTAAATCTACTCTTTAAAGAGTGAGTAGTTCTACCCACGTACTGCAGGCCACATGGGCACTGCAGCACATACACACAATATGTGGTATCGCAATTAATTAACTCACGGATCTCAAATTTCTCTTTTGTGACAAATTACTTGATTTTCATTGTCCTATTGGTTATAAAACCACAAGTGATACAACGCACCTTCCCACACCTAAAACATCCCACTCTAGGAGCTGTGAGCCATGAAACTGTAGTACAGGTTGAGTATCCCTTATCCAAAATGCTTGGGACTGGAAGTATTTTGGATATCGGATTATTCCGTATTTTGGAATAATTACATACCATAGTGAGATATCATGGTGATGGGACCCAAGTCTAAGCACAGAATACATTTATGTTTCATACACAGCTTATACACACAGCCTGAAGGTAATTTTAGCCAATATTTTTAATAGAGATGAGCGGGTTCGGTTCCTCTGAATCCGAACCCGCCCGAACTTCAGTTTTTTTTACACGGGTCCGAGCGACTCGGATCTTCCCGCCTTGCTCGGTTAACCCGAGCGCGCCCGAACGTCATCATCCCGCTGTCGGATTCTCGCGAGGCTCGGATTCTATCGCGAGACTCGGATTCTATATAAGGAGCCGCGCGTCGCCGCCATTTTCACACGTGCATTGAGATTCATAGGGAGAGGACGTGGCTGGCGTCCTCTCCGTTTAGAGAAGAGAGTGAGACAGTAGAGAGAGACACAGTAGTAGTAATTTTGGGGAGCATTATTAGGAGGAGTACTACTATACTACTACTACTTGCTGAAGTGATATAGATTAGATAGTGTGACTGTATTAATTATCTGACTTGTGGGGGAGACACTGACAGTGGGGAGCAGTTAGAGTCTGAGAGCAGGACTCAGGAGTACATATAACGTTCAGTGCACACTTTTGCTGCCAGAGTCAGTGCCACACTGCCATTGTGACCACACTGACCACCAGACCAGTATAATATATTTTGTGATTGTCTGCTTAGGAGTACTACTTGCAAGTTGCTGATAGTGTGACCAGTGACCTGACCACCAGTTTAATAATCAATCACCACCAGTTTAATATATATATATATATATATATATAATTGTATATAATATATATATTTATAATATTGTATACCACCTACCCGTGGTTTTTTTTTTTTTTCATTCTTCTTTATACATACTACTATAGTAGCTTACTGTAGCAGTCTGCGGTGCTGCTGAGCTGACAGTGTCCAGCAGGTCCGTCATCAGTCATTACATAATAAATATATATACCTGTCCGGCTGCAGTACTAGTGATATTATATATACATATATATTGATTTCATCTCATTATCATCCAGTCTATATTAGCAGCAGACACAGTACGTTAGTCCACGGCTGTAGCTACCTCTGTGTCGGCACTCGGCAGTCCATCCATAATTGTATACCACCTCCCCGTGGTTTTTTTTTTTTCTTTCTTCTTTGTACATACTACTATAGTATAGTAGCTTACTGTAGCAGTCTGCGGTGCTGCTGAGCTGACAGTGTCCAGCAGGTCCGTCATCAGTCATTACATAATAAATATACATACCTGTCCGGCTGCAGTACTAGTGATATTATATTGATTTCATCTCATTATCATCCAGTCTATATGAGCAGCAGACACAGTACGTTAGTCCACGGCTGTAGCTACCTCTGTGTCGGCACTCGGCAGTCCATCCATAATTGTATACCACCTCCCCGTGGTTTTTTTTTCTTCTTTCTTCTTTGTACATACTACTATAGTATAGTAGCTTACTGTAGCAGTCTGCGGTGCTGCTGAGCTGACAGTGTCCAGCAGGTCCGTCATCAGTCATTACATAATAAATATACATACCTGTCCGGCTGCAGTACTAGTGATATTATATTGATTTCATCTCATTATCATCCAGTCTATATTAGCAGCAGACACAGTACGGTAGTCCACGGCTGTAGCTACCTCTGTGTCGGCACTCGGCAGTCCATCCATAATTGTATACCACCTCCCCGTGGTTTTTTTTTCTTTCTTCTTTGTACATACTACTATAGTATAGTAGCTTACTGTAGCAGTCTGCGGTGCTGCTGAGCTGACAGTGTCCAGCAGGTCCGTCATCAGTCATTACATAATAAATATACATACCTGTCCGGCTGCAGTACTAGTGATATTATATTGATTTCATCTCATTATCATCCAGTCTATATTAGCAGCAGACACAGTACGGTAGTCCACGGCTGTAGCTACCTCTGTGTCGGCACTCGGCAGTCCATCCATAAGTATACTAGTATCCATCCATCTCCATTGTTTACCTGAGGTGCCTTTTAGTTGTGCCTATTAAAATATGGAGAACAAAAATGTTGAGGTTCCAAAATTAGGGAAAGATCAAGATCCACTTCCACCTCGTGCTGAAGCTGCTGCCACTAGTCATGGCCGAGACGATGAAATGCCAGCAACGTCGTCTGCCAAGGCCGATGCCCAATGTCATAGTACAGAGCATGTAAAATCCAAAACACCAAATATCAGTAAAAAAAGGACTCCAAAACCTAAAATAAAATTGTCGGAGGAGAAGCGTAAACTTGCCAATATGCCATTTACCACACGGAGTGGCAAGGAACGGCTGAGGCCCTGCCCTATGTTCATGGCTAGTGGTTCAGCTTCACATGAGGATGGAAGCACTCAGCCTCTCGCTAGAAAAATGAAAAGACTCAAGCTGGCAAAAGCAGTAGCACCGCAAAGAACTGTGCGTTCTTCGAAATCCCAAATCCACAAGGAGAGTCCGACTCCAATTGTGTCGGTTGCGATGCCTGACCTTCCCAACACTGGACGTGAAGAGCATGCGCCTTCCACCATTTGCACGCCCCCTGCAAGTGCTGGAAGGAGCACCCGCAGTCCAGTTCCTGATAGTCAGATTGAAGATGTCAGTGTTGAAGTACACCAGGATGAGGAGGATATGGGTGTTGCTGGCGCTGGGGAGGAAATTGACCAGGAGGATTCTGATGGTGAGGTGGTTTGTTTAAGTCAGGCACCCGGGGAGACACCTGTTGTCCGTGGGAGGAATATGGCCATTGACATGCCTGGTCAAAATACAAAAAAAATCAGCTCTTCGGTGTGGAAGTATTTCACCAGAAATGCGGACAACATTTGTCAAGCCGTGTGTTGCCTTTGTCAAGCTGTAATAAGTAGGGGTAAGGACGTTAACCACCTCGGAACATCCTCCCTTATACGTCACCTGCAGCGCATTCATAATAAGTCAGTGACAAGTTCAAAAACTTTGGGTGACAGCGGAAGCAGTCCACTGACCAGTAAATCCCTTCCTCTTGTAACCAAGCTCACGCAAACCACCCCACCAACTCCCTCAGTGTCAATTTCCTCCTTCCCCAGGAATGCCAATAGTCCTGCAGGCCATGTCACTGGCAATTCTGACGATTCCTCTCCTGCCTGGGATTCCTCCGATGCATCCTTGCGTGTAACGCCTACTGCTGCTGGCGCTGCTGTTGTTGCTGCTGGGAGTCGATGGTCATCCCAGAGGGGAAGTCGTAAGCCCACTTGTACTACTTCCAGTAAGCAATTGACTGTCCAACAGTCCTTTGCAAGGAAGATGAAATATCACAGCAGTCATCCTGCTGCAAAGCGGATAACTGAGGCCTTGACAACTATGTTGGTGTTAGACGTGCGTCCGGTATCCGCCGCTAGTTCACAGGGAACTAGACAATTTCTTGAGGTAGTGTGCCCCCGTTACCAAATACCATCTAGGTTCCACTTCTCTAGGCAGGCGATACCGAGAATGTACACGGACGTCAGAAAAAGACTCACCAGTGTCCTAAAAAATGCAGTTGTACCCAATGTCCACTTAACCACGGACATGTGGACAAGTGGAGCAGGGCAGGGTCAGGACTATATGACTGTGACAGCCCACTGGGTAGATGTATGGACTCCCGCCGCAAGAACAGCAGCGGCGGCACCAGTAGCAGCATCTCGCAAACGCCAACTCTTTCCTAGGCAGGCTACGCTTTGTATCACCGCTTTCCAGAATACGCACACAGCTGAAAACCTCTTACGGCAACTGAGGAAGATCATCGCGGAATGGCTTACCCCAATTGGACTCTCCTGTGGATTTGTGGCATCGGACAACGCCAGCAATATTGTGTGTGCATTAAATATGGGCAAACTCCAGCACGTCCCATGTTTTGCACATACCTTGAATTTGGTGGTGCAGAATTTTTTAAAAAACGACAGGGGCGTGCAAGAGATGCTGTCGGTGGCCAGAAGAATTGCGGGACACTTTCGGCGTACAGGCACCACGTACAGAAGACTGGAGCACCACCAAAAACAACTGAACCTGCCCTGCCATCATCTGAAGCAAGAAGTGGTAACGAGGTGGAATTCAACCCTCTATATGCTTCAGAGGTTGGAGGAGCAGCAAAAGGCCATTCAAGCCTATACAATTGAGCACGATATAGGAGGTGGAATGCACCTGTCTCAAGCGCAGTGGAGAATGATTTCAACATTGTGCAAGGTTCTGATGCCCTTTGAACTTGCCACACGTGAAGTCAGTTCAGACACTGCCAGCCTGAGTCAGGTCATTCCCCTCATCAGGCTTTTGCAGAAGAAGCTGGAGACATTGAAGGAGGAGCTAACACGGAGCGATTCCGCTAGGTATGTGGGACTTGTGGATGGAGCCCTTAATTCGCTTAACAAGGATTCACGGGTGGTCAATCTGTTGAAATCAGAGCACTACATTTTGGCCACCGTGCTCGATCCTAGATTTAAAGCCTACCTTGGATCTCTCTTTCCGGCAGACACAAGTCTGCTGGGGTTCAAAGACCTGCTGGTGAGAAAATTGTCAAGTCAAGCGGAACGCAACCTGTCAACATCTCCTCCTTCACATTCTCCCACAACTGGGGGTGCGAGGAAAAGGCTCAGAATTCCGAGCCCACCCGCTGGCGGTGATGCAGGGCAGTCTGGAGCGACTGCTGATGCTGACATCTGGTCCGGACTGAAGGACCTGACAACGATTACGGACATGTCGTCTACTGTCACTGCATATGATTCTCTCACCATTGAAAGAATGGTGGAGGATTATATGAGTGACCGCATCCAAGTAGGCACGTCACACAGTCCGTACTTATACTGGCAGGAAAAAGAGGCAATTTGGAGGCCCTTGCACAAACTGGCTTTATTCTACCTAAGTTGCCCTCCCACAAGTGTGTACTCCAAAAGAGTGTTTGGTGCCGCCGCTCACCTTGTCAGCAATCGGCGTACGAGGTTACATCCAGAAAATGTGGAGAAGATGATGTTCATTAAAATGAATTATAATCAATTCCTCCGTGGAGACATTGACCAGCAGCAATTGCCTCCACAAAGTACACAGGGAGCTGAGATGGTGGATTCCAGTGGGGACGAATTGATAATCTGTGAGGAGGGGGATGTACACGGTGATATATCGGAGGATGATGATGAGGTGGAGATCGTGCCTCTGTAGAGCCAGTTTGTGCAAGGAGCGATTAATTGCTTCTTTTTTGGTGGGGGTCCAAACCAACCCGTCATTTCAGTCACAGTCGTGTGGCTGACCCTGTCACTGAAATGATGGGTTGGTTAAAGTGTGCATGTCCTGTTTATACAACATAAGGGTGGGTGGGAGGGCCCAAGGACAATTCCATCTTGCACCTCTTTTTTCTTTAATTTTTCTAAATTTAATTAATTAATTAATTTTTCTTAATTTAATTTTTTGCGTCATGTGCTGTTTGGGGAGGGTTTTTTGGAAGGGCCATCCTGCGTGCCACTGCAGTGCCACTCCTAGATGGGCCCGATGTTTGTGTCGGCCACTAGGGTCGCTTATCTTACTCACACAGCTACCTCATTGCGCCTCTTTTTTTCTTTGCGTCATGTGCTGTTTGGGGAGGGTTTTTTGGAAGGGCCATCCTGCGTGCCACTGCAGTGCCACTCCTAGATGGGCCCGGTGTTTGTGTCGGCCACTAGGGTCGCATATCTTACTCACACAGCTACCTCATTGCGCCTCTTTTTTTCTTTGCGTCATGTGCTGTTTGGGGAGGGTTTTTTGGAAGGGACATCCTGCGTGACACTGCAGTGCCACTCCTAGATGGGCCAGGTGTTTGTGTCGGCCACTAGGGTCGCTTAGCTTACTCACACAGCTACCTCATTGCGCCTCTTTTTTTCTTTGCGTCATGTGCTGTTTGGGGAGGGTTTTTTGGAAGGGACATCCTGTGTGACACTGCAGTGCCACTCCTAGATGGGCCAGGTGTTTGTGTCGGCCACTAGGGTCGCTTAGCTTACTCACACAGCTACCTCATTGCGCCTCTTTTTTTCTTTGCGTCATGTGCTGTTTGGGGAGGGTTTTTTGGAAGGGACATCCTGCGTGACACTGCAGTGCCACTCCTAGATGGGCCAGGTGTTTGTGTCGGCCACTAGGGTCGCTTAGCTTAGTCATCCAGCGACCTCGGTGCAAATTTTAGGACTAAAAATAATATTGTGAGGTGTGAGGTATTCAGAATAGACTGAAAATGAGTGTAAATTATGGTTTTTGAGGTTAATAATACTTTGGGATCAAAATGACCCCCAAATTCTATGATTTAAGCTGTTTTTTAGTGTTTTTTGAAAAAAACACCCGAATCCAAAACACACCCGAATCCGACAAAAAAAAATCGGTGAGGTTTTGCCAAAACGCGGTCGAACCCAAAACACGGCCGCGGAACCGAACCCAAAACCAAAACACAAAACCCGAAAAATTTCCGGTGCACATCTCTAATTTTTAATAACTTTGTGCATTAAACAAAGTGTGTGTACATTCACACAATTCAGTTATGTTTCATATACACCTTATACACACAGCCTGAAGGTCATTTAATACAATATTTTTAATAACTTTGTGAATTAAACAAAGTTTGTGTACATTGAGCCATCAGAAAACAAAGGTTTCACTATTTCACTCTCACTCAAAAAATTACGTATTTCGGAATATTCCGTATTTCGGAATATTTGGATATGGGATACTCAACCTGTATTACCACAAATAGTTGTTGAATTTTCTTTCTTCAACATACTAGGTGCTAATATGTTTTTTACGTTTTTATTTTTCTTAAAAATAATTTTAGGGTTCATTGTGATCGCAGATTGTAATAATGCATCCTGTTGTAAGATTCTGAAATTATTTTTCACCACTTTCTTAATTTCATAGGATTGACTATTAAACTTTGACACAAAACACATTTGAGTCGGAAATTAATTTTGATCTGCCGGATTCGTCTGTGCTTTCTTTTTAATCCTCATTAGTTGTTTCCTATCAATAGTTTCTACCTTCTTATGGGCTACCCTCACTAGAGCCTTTGGATAACCTCTACTAAAAAAAACCCCGGTCCAATATCTGCTTAGCTTCTATAATCCCCGATTGAGGAACAATTCCTACGTAATCTACTAAATTGACTGAACGGCACATTTCGTAGCCACGGTTTATAGTGATTGTTGGAATAATGCAAAAAATTGTTTGTATCAACAGTTTTTTTTTTATAATTTTTAGTAATAATCTGCCCTTCCTCAGAGGAGATAGTAAGATCCAAATAATTAACTGTACTTTTACTAAAAGATTGTGTGAATTTTAAATTATAATCATTACCCCGAGTTACGCCAACCTCTATATGGGTGCGCTCGAACAGGAGCTCATCTGGGGGGCGGACCTCGGGGTGCACCTGGTCCTCTATGGCCGGTACATAGATGATTTATTCTTTATTTGGGATGGGGATGACAGCACCATTCACACTTTTATCACACACCTTACTAGTAACAACTATGGACTAAAATTCACCCATACCTCTCACCCTCACTCCATTAATTTCTTGGATATTGCGCTCCTGTCTATAGATGACTGCATACATACGGAGACTAATTTTAAAACTGTCGATACTAATGGCTTCCTTATGTATAGTAGCAGTCACCTCCAAGCGTGGCGTAACAACATCCCGAAGAGCCAGTTCCTAAGGCTCAAAAGGAATTGCTCTAGAGAAACTAGTTATAGAGAACAAGCACATAAGCTGTATTTAGCCTTTCAAGAACAAGGCTATCCTGACCACATTTTGTCAAACGCCCTCCATGAAGTGGATCGTAGAAATAGAACCACTCTATTGGAGGATAAAAAAGTCACCAAATCCACACAAGAAGTCAACACTGAGAGTCTGGGTACCTCAAGAGATAATTGTGTGTTTGTCACACAATACAACACACATGCTACACAAATAAGACAAATTATTCATAAGAATAGCCAATTATTGAAAATTGACCCCCTATTAGAACCAGAAATTGGTATTCAAATAAAAGTAGTATATAAAAAATCAGATACACTCCAATCCAAACTAGCACTGAGTATGTTTAGGCCCAATAGGATTATTAATATAGGAAAAAAGACGATTAGTAGAAGTATCCTCGTTAGTGAGCTGACTACGAATGTTATCAATATGGGGGCCAATTCTTCTGACTGGCTAAGAATTAAACCAAATGAATTTTTTAAGTGTGCTTCTTCTAGATGCTTAACGTGTAAGAATGTAAATTCTAAAAACAAGTCTTATATATCTAAAACCACAGGTGAAGAATTCAACATAACACAGTTTTTGAACTGTAACTCCACCTATGTCGTGTATTTGGTTGAATGTGGCTGTGGTATCCAGTATGTGGGACGCACAATAAGGAAGCTTAAAGTGCGATTCCTGGAACATAGAAGAAACATACTAAAGAAGTGTCCCCTACATAGTCTTTCCAGACACACAAGTTTGTGCGAACATGGTGCCATAGCCAACATTCGCATAACGGCTTTAGAGCAAGTTAGAATTACCGACAGGGGTGGAGATCGGTTCACATTGCTGTGCAGAAGGGAGGCCTTCTGGATCTTTCGTCTAAGGACCCTAGAACCATTAGGCCTAAACGAAAATATTGAATTGAACAACATCTAGTGTATCATAAAGTACACCATTGTTCTCTTCCCTAGTCATGATGGTTATTTCTGGCATGGCCCTCTTGTTCTCCCCCACTCTCTTTTCCCCTATATATATATATACAATTTATTTCTCCCCCTCTCCCCTCCCCATTACTGTGGAGACACGTCTGAGGGAGATGGGGTGATCGTTAGCATCATAAGTATATGTTCCTTCACTATACCCCACATTTATCCATATTTCACCTATGGATTGTCCAAATAACTAGCTCTACTAGTCTAAAAATACTTGATTACTATATTCATCAGTTCAGGACTAATCACCTTAGAGTGTTGATCCCTATACATTGGTAGGTTATTCTTTACGCAGAGTCCCCTAGCTAAATATTTTCCTTTCTTCCTATTTTGTCTGTCTAACTGACTAAAAACTGTTGATGTCATAATTATATAGTAACAGAGTGTTGATCTCCATACATTGGCAGGCTATTCTTTATGTAGAGTCCCCTAGCTAAATATTTTCCTTTCTCCCTATTTTGTCTAACTGACTAAAAACTGTTGATGTCATAATTATATGGTAACAGGTTGCCCTAAGTATAAAGATATCAGGACCCTAGGTAGCTCAATTATAATTAGAATTTACTCACCGGTAATTCTATTTCTCGTAGTCCGTAGTGGATGCTGGGTACTCCGTAAGGACCATGGGGAATAGACGGGCTCCGCAGGAGACTGGGCACTCTTTAAAGAAAGATTAGGTACTACATCTGGTGTGCACTGGCTCCTCCCTCTATGCCCCTCCTCCAGACCTCAGTTAGGGAAACTGTGCCCGGAAGAGCTGACATTACTAGGAAAGGATTTGGAATCCAGGGTAAGACTCATACCAGCCACACCAATCACACCGTACAACTTGTGATAACTATACCCAGTTAACAGTATGAACATAAAACTGAGCCTCATTCAACAGATGGCTCAGAACAGTAACCCTATAGTTAAGCAATAACTATATACAAGTATTGCAGAAGTCCGCACTTGGGACGGGCTCCCAGAATCCACTACGGACTACGAGAAATAGAATTACCGGTGAGTAAATTCTTATTTTCTCTGACGTCCTAGTGGATGCTGGGTACTCCGTAAGGACCATGGGGATTATACCAAAGCTCCCAAACGGGCGGGAGAGTGCGGATGACTCTGCAGCACCGAATGAGCAAACTCAAGGTCCTCCTCAGCCAGGGTATCAAACTTGTAGAATTTTGCAAACGTGTTTGATCCCGACCAGGTAGCAGCTCGGCAAAGTTGTAAAGCCGAGACCCCTCGGGCAGCCGCCCAAGAAGAGCCCACCTTCCTCATGGAATGGGCTTTTACCGATTTAGGATGCGGCAGTCCAGCCGCAGAATGTGCAAGTTGAATCGTGCTACAGATCCAGCGAGCAATAGTCTGCTTAGAAGCAGGAGCACCCAGCTTGTTGGGTGCATGCAGGATAAACAGCGAGTCAGTTTTTCTGACTCTAGCCGTCCTGGAAACATAGATTTTTAGGGCCCGGACTACGTCCAGCAACTTGGAATCCTCCAAGTCCCGAGTAGCCGCAGGCACCACAATAGGTTGGTTCAAATGAAACGCTGATACCACCTTAGGGAGAAATTGGGGACGAGTCCTCAATTCTGCCCTGTCCATATGGAAGATCAGATAAGGGCTTTTACATGACAAAGCCGCCAATTCTGACACACGCCTAGCCGAAGCCAAGGCCAAAAGCATGACCACTTTCCACGTGAGATACTTCAACTCCACGGTCTGAAGTGGCTCAAACCAATGTGATTTTAGGAAATCCAACACTATGTTGAGATCCCACGGTGCCACTGGAGGCACAAAAGGGGGCTGAATATGCAGCACTCCCTTAACAAACGTCTGAACTTCAGGCAGTGAAGCCAGTTCTTTTTGAAAGAAAATAGACAGGGCCGAAATCTGGACTTTTATGGATCCCAATTTTAGGCCCATAGTCACTCCTGACTGTAGGAAGTGCAGAAATCGACCCAGCTGAAATTCCTCTGTTGGGGCCTTCATAGCCTCACACCAAGCAACATATTTTCGCCATATGCGGTGATAATGTTTTGCTGTCACATCCTTCCTAGCTTTTATCAGCGTAGGAATGACTTCAACCGGAATGCCCTTTTCCATCAGGATCCGGCGTTCAACCGCCATGCCGTCAAACGCAGCCGCGGTAAGTCTTGGAACAGACAGGGCCCCTGCTGTAGCAGGTCCTGTCGGAGCGGCAGAGGCCAAGGGTCCTCTGAGATCATTTCTTGTAGTTCCGGGTACCAAGTTCTTCTTGGCCAATCCGGAACGATGAGTATAGTTCTTACTCCTCTCTTTCTTATTATCCTCAGTACCTTTGGTATGAGAGGAAGAGGAGGGAACACATAAACCGACTGGTACACCCACGGTGTCACTAGAGCGTCCACAGCTATCGCCTGAGGGTCCCTTGACCTGGCGCAATATCTTTTTAGCTTTTTGTTGAGGCGGGACGCCATCATGTCCACCTGTGGCCTTTCCCAACGATTTACAATCAGCTGGAAGACTTCTGGATGAAGTCCCCACTCTCCCGGGTGGAGGTCGTGCCTGCTGAGGAAGTCTGCTTCCCAGTTGTCCACTCCCGGAATGAACACTGCTGACAGTGCTATCACGTGATTTTCCGCCCATCGGAGAATCCTTGTGGCTTCTGCCATCGCCATCCTGCTTCTTGTGCCGCCCTGTCGGTTTACATGGGCGACCGCCGTGATGTTGTCTGACTGAATCAGCACCGGCTGGTTTTGAAGCAGGGGTTTTGCTTGACTTAGGGCATTGTAAATGGCCCTTAGTTCCAGAATATTTATGTGTAGGGAAGTCTCCTGACTCGACCATTGTCCTTGGAAGTTTCTTCCCTGAGTGACTGCCCCCCAACCTTGAAGGCTTGCATCCGTGGTCACCAGGACCCAGTCCTGAATGCCGAATCTGCGGCCCTCGAGAAGATGAGCACTCTGCAGCCACCACAGCAGAGACACCCTGGCCCTTGGGGACAGGGTGATCAACCGATGCATCTGAAGATGCGATCCGGACCACTTGTCTACCAGATCCCACTGAAAGATCCTTGCATGGAACCTGCCGAAGGGAATTGCTTCGTAAGAAGCTACCATCTTTCCCAGGACTCGCGTGCAGTGATGCACCGACACCTGTTTTGGTTTCAGGAGGTCTCTGACCAGAGATGACAACTCCTTGGCCTTCTCCTCCGGGAGAAACACTTTCTTCTGTTCTGTGTCCAGAATCATACCCAAGAACAGCAGACGTGTCGTAGGAACCAGCTGCGACTTTGGGATATTCAGAATCCAGCCGTGCTGTTGTAGCACTTCCTGAGATAGTGCTACTCCGACCAACAACTGCTCCATGGACCTCGCCTTTATAAGGAGATCGTCCAAGTATGGGATAATTATAACTCCCTTCCTTCGAAGGAGTATCATCATTTCGGCCATTACCTTGGTAAATACCCTCGGTGCCGTGGACAGACCAAACGGCAACGTCTGGAATTGGTAATGGCAGTCCTGTACCACAAATCGGAGGTACTCCTGGTGAGGTGGGTAAATGGGGACATGTAGGTAAGCATCCTTGATGTCCAGTGATACCATAAAATCCCCCTCTTCCAGGCTTGCAATAACCGCCCTGAGTGATTCCATTTTGAACTTGAACTTCCTTATATAAGTGTTCAAGGATTTCAAATTTAGAATGGGTCTCACCGAACCGTCTGGTTTCGGTACCACAAACATTGTGGAATAGTAACCCCGTCCCTGTTGAAGGAAGGGAACTTTGATTATCACCTGCTGGAGGTACAGCTTGTGAATTGCCGCCAGTACTACCTCCCTTTCCTTGGGAGTGGCTGGCAAGGCTGATTTGAGGTAACGGCGAGGGGGAGACGTCTCGAACTCCAGCTTGTATCCCTGAGATACCACTTGTAGAACCCAGAGATCCACCTGTGAGCGAACCCACTGGTCGCTGAAGTTCCGGAGACGGGCCCCCACCGCACCTGGCTCCACCTGTGGAGCCCCAGCGTCATGCGGTGGACTTAGTGGAAGCAGGGGAGGATTTTTGTTCCTGGGAACTGGCTGTCTGGTGCAACTTTTTCCCTCTACCCCTGCCTCTGGGCAGAAAGGATGCGCCTCTGACCGCTTGCCTTTCTGGGGCCGAAAGGACTGTACTTGATAATACGGTGCTTTCTTAGGCTGTGAGGGAACCTGGGGTAAAAAAGTCGACTTCCCAGCTGTTGCTGTGGACACGAAGTCCGAGAGACCGTCCCCAAATAATTCCTCACCCTTATAAGGCAAAACTTCCATGTGCCTTTTAGAATCAGAATCACCTGTCCACTGCCGAGTCCATAATACTCTCCTGGCAGAAATGGACATTGCATTAATTCTAGATGCCAGCCGGCAAATGTCCCTCTGTGCATCCCTCATATATAAGACTACGTCTTTAATATGCTCTATGGTTAGCAAAATAGTATCCCTGTCGAGGGAATCAATGTTATCTGACAGGGAATCAGACCATGCTGCTGCAGCACTACACATCCATGCCGAAGCAATAGCAGGTCGCAGTATAGTACCTGAGTGTGTATACACAGACTTCAGGATAGCCTCCTGCTTTCTATCTGCAGGCTCCTTTAAGGCGGCCGTATCCTGAGACGGCAGTGCCACCTTTTTTGATAAGCGTGTGAGCGCCTTGTCCACCCTAGGGGATGTCTCCCAGCGTAACCTATCCGTTGGCGGGAAAGGGTACGCCATTAGTAACCGCATAGAAATCACTAATTTCTTATCCGGGGAACACCACGCTTCTTTACACAATTCATTTAACTCATCAGATGGGGGAAAAGTTACAGGCTGCTTTTTCTCCCCAAATATAATACCCTTTTTTGTGGTAACCGGGTTAATGTCAGAAATGTGCAACACATTTTTCATTGCCGTAATCATGCATCGGATGGCCCTTGTGGATTGTACATTTGTCTCATCCTCGTCGACACTGGAGTCAGACTCCGTGTCGACATCTGTGTCTGCCATCTGAGGTAGCGGGCGTTTTTGAGCCCCTGATGACCTGAGACGCTTGGGCAGGCGCGGGCTGAGCCGCCGGCTGTCCCAAAGCTGTTACGTCATCGAACCTTTTATGCAAGGAGTTGACACTGTCGGTTAATACCTTCCACATATCCATCCACTCTGGTGTCGGCCCCGCAGGGGGCGACATCAACTAACGGCTCCTGCTCCGCCTCCACGTAAGCGTCCTCCTCAAACATGTCGACACAGCCGTACCGACACACCGCACACAGGGAATGCTCTGACTGAGGACAGGACCCCACAAAGTCCTTTGGGGAGACAGAGAGAGAGAGTATGCCAGCACACACCAGAGCGCTATATAACAGAGGGATTTACACTATACTAAGTGAATTTTCCCCCCAATAGCTGCTTATTATCACAATTTTGCGCCTAAATTTATGTGCCCCCCCTCTCTTTTTTACCCTTTCCGTAGTGTATACTGCAGGGGAGAGCCTGGGGAGCGTCCTTCCAGCGGAGCTGTGAAGAAAAAATGGCGCTGGCTGTGCTGAGGAAGATAGCCCCGCCCCTTCAGCGGCGGGCTTCTCCCGCTTTTTTAATAAAAATTATGGCGGGGGATTGGGCACATATACAGTTTAAAACTGTATTATGTGCTTTTTGCCAAGAAGGTATACTAATTGCAGCCCAGGGCGCCCCCCCCCCCCCAGCGCCCTGCACCCACCAGTGACCGGAGCGTGTGGTGTGCTGTGGGAGCAATGGCGCACAGCTGCAGTGCTGTGCGCTACCTTATTGAAGACCGGAGTCTTCAGCCGCCGATTTTCTCCCGGAATCTTCCGTCTTCTGGCTCTGCAAGGGGGACGGCGGCGCGGCTCCGGGAACGGACGATCGAGGTCGGGCCCTGTGTTCGATCCCTCTGGAGCTAATGGTGTCCAGTAGCCTTAGAAGCAGAAGCTAGCTGCAAGCAGGTAGGTTTGCTTCTCTCCCCTAAGTCCCACATAGCAGTGAGTCTGTTGCCAGCAGATCTCACTGAAAATAAAAAACCTAAATACTTTCTTTATAGTGAACTCAGGAGAGCCCACTAAGTGCATCCAGCTCTGGCCGGGCACAGATTCTAACTGAGGTCTGGAGGAGGGGCATAGAGGGAGGAGCCAGTGCACACCAGATGTAGTACCTAATCTTTCTTTAAAGAGTGCCCAGTCTCCTGCGGAGCCCGTCTATTCCCCATGGTCCTTACGGAGTACCCAGCATCCACTAGGACGTCAGAGAAATTGAGATTTGCTCTGTATACACTTACTTTCGAAGTCCCTTATTATTATTATATATACTCGCCTTCATTTTCATCCTCATAATGGATTGTACCAAATCAGTTTAGAATGGATATTTAAATATGTAATATTAGGTAACTAACATCTCATTGTGGTCTAATAGGCATCCATTAAATATGCATGTATGCGTTTTAGATTGCCTTTCAATATATTATTGAATTAAAAATATATAGCGTTAATAGGATCAATGTATGTTGTCCTATTGCTGGTTCTCTTTCTAATAACAGTACATGTAAAAGGGTTAAATATAATCCGTTCTCTTTGGTAACCAATAAGGAGCCATAAGCTGGTACAAATAGAGACTGCAAACATCCCCAGTCATACCTCTGATGAAACCGCCCACTTTGGAGGCGGAGAAACGCGTCAGGTGACCAGTCACGACTGTGGAACGCAGATGGACCGCAGCCAGAAGCCGGAAGCCCCGAACCCGGAAGCCGCGGAACGCGGCATCACAGCGTCCCCTGCTACCCAGGACTTGCACGTTTGACTCCCTGTCTCTGTCCCCATCCTGGCTCAGTGCTAGCTGACAGCACACCGCACCATCTACAACAGGCACTGCTAAAGGTAACCGCCGCTGAGCGGTCGGCCACCAAACTAGTGAGTGGATCAAACAAGCTTCACGGACATGAGACAGATGTGGGATCGGCTCGTTTAACATCTAGCCACACCATTGAATACTTCGTCCATCAGCTCTTTCTGGTGAAGTATCAACAGGCTTTATCAAATACTAACCAGCCTCTTCTCCCTCAAAGTGCAGTTTGAGCTTAATATGCACTAACCTCTATTGCCATTAACAGCTGGCTTACGCATGCAAGAAAACTAACACTAATTAGGGTTGGTGTATAAATACCAGCAAGTTCTGAGGCCCAGGACACAGTCATTTATTTTTAATCATTGTTTTAATTTGTTTTTCATTTTATATCTAATTGTTTATATGTAATGTAAACGGCACTCCAGCCATCTAGTGTCTATTTGTTAGAATTATTTTACCAATAAACAAATTTATACATTTATAAAACCAGCAGCCGTTGTACTACTGTCCCCTCCGAGCGCCCACATTATTTTTTCTTTCCTAAGATATGTGACAAATCTCAGTGCAGAATTTTCATCCCCATCCCAAATAAAAAACAAATCATCTATATATCGGCCATAGAATACTAGGTTCGTGCCGAATGGTCCATCCCAAATATTTTGATCTTCAAACATACCCATATACAAATTAGCAAAACTCGGCGAGAACCTAGTACCCATGGCCGTCCCCAATATTTGGAAAAAATAATCACCCTCAAATAAAAAATAATTATGTTTTAAAATAAATGTGATAGAAGAAAGTAAAAAAGATCTGAGGCTTTCTGAGATTCCCACATCCCGACTGAGACATATATCTACAGATCTTACTCCCTTTTCATGGGGTATATGAGTATACAGGGCTTGAACGTCCAATGATAAAAAAGCATAATTAGAGTTCCATTCTAAGACATTGATCGAATTCAATAATCCAGTTGTATCTCAGATATGGGACCTCAGAGAAACCTTTGTAAAAAGTAATCAATATACTGTGATAAATTAGACGTGAGGGACCCTATACCCGAAATAATAGGACAACCTGGGGGTGCTGTGAGGGATTTGTGTATTTTTGGAATGTGATAAAATACAGGAATAACTGGGTGCTCTATAAATATAAAAAGTATACTCATCCTTGGAAATTACTTCCCCCCTGTGGGCATCATCCAGCAACACTTTAAATTGCATTTGGAAATCCAAAGTAGGATCCTTTTAAATTTTCTTATAAAATTCAATGTTCTGTAATTGACTATAAGCCTCAGACAAATAAACTGTTCTCTTAAATAATACGACCCCCCCCCCTTTATCGGCACTTCTGATAACTATTGATTGATCACTTTCCAACTCCTTTAGTGCTAACTGTTCTTTCCTACTTAAATTAGAAGGTCGAGGTTTTTTTTGCACAAATTTTCTGGAAATCCTCCATAGTTTTCTTATAAAAGTACAGAATTATATTAGATTTATGATTTACTGGATTAAAGGAAGACTTTCTCTTAAAAGGAGTACCCTCTTTAGTTTCGGTCAAACTTCTTCCTATATCAAACAATTTTATGGGGGGGGTCTGTAATTTCAACATGATTCTCCTCCCACAAGTTCTCCAGTTCTAACAAACTTTCCGTATCCATTTTATCTAGGACTATTGGTGAAAGTTGATCATCCTTCAATCTTTTGGAGGCAAAATACCTTTTACGGCATAAATCATGTGTGAAATAATTCAATTCGACAAACAGGTCAAATAAATTAGGGCCCTGAGTAGGTGCGAAATTAAGACCCTTTTTTAGAAGAACAATCTGTTCATTCGTCAATTTCCTGTCTGCCAAATTGAATATTCCCTTTTGATCTAATGGAGCCTAGCTTTTCTTGTAAAGCTTCCTTCCTCCTCTTCTTCCTCTTGGTCTCTTGGTCTTTTGGACAAATCTCTGGCTAGTGGGGCAAACCTGTTATGTGTTATAAAAGGTCCTTTTGCATTTAATGTATAGTGTGTTTATTATTTACTGGTCAAATTTCTTTTCTGAAGGTACCCACTTATTACTATAAGAAAGAACTTATCCCCCTCAATGTGTGTATTGTATAAAAACAATAGGCCCTTTGGGTTAACTGTCCTTATTTTAGGCCTGTTCCATGTCCTTAATAGTTATAGAAACATATTTACATAGAGAGATTTTTCTCTCTACACGACCACACCACTGTGTCCAGTTTGTTTCTCTGCTTGTTCATCCACTAACAATGTTTTTTTTTTTTTTTCCTCTTAGTCTACACAGCAGTTGACCTTTGGCAAGTATAGGCAAGTATATGTAAGTATTGTACCCCTACCATTACCTATAGCTCCCAGGGGGGTTAGATTTAGACTGCGGGTCGGGAGAGGTTAGGGTTAGGCCGTGGGAAGGGTGGGTAAGGGTTAGGCACTCCTGGGGGTGGTTAGGCTGCAGGGGAAGGAGGGTTAGGTTTAGGCAACAGGGACAAAGGTTAGGATTAGGTATCTCTGCGGTTAGAGTCAGGCACAAAGGGGGAGGTTAGTGTTAGGCTATGGACAGGGAGGTTTAAGGGGGTGGGGAGAGGGGAAAACACCCCTTTACTCACCCCCAGAGACATTGGAATGGATGGGGCAAGTGGGAAGCTCCCCCCCCCAAACATGAGAGGCGCCGGCCAATGTACACAGGATGAGCGATGTGCAGTCAGTTTAAAAACCGCACATCACAACTTCCGTGCAGCGCAGGGACTAGGCAACGGTGCTCCCCCACCCCTAACTCCCAGCAGAGCAGTGCCAAACTGCTGCAAATCATGGGTGTTTTGGGGGCATGGCCTAATGCTGAGGAGTGCCCGCCTCCTGTGCTGCTGTGTACTCAGGACAGGTACAATAGTGACTCTCTCACTCCATCTCTCTCCCTGTTTCACTCTCTCTCCTCTCTCTCTCCCTAACACTGGGGGTCATTCCGACCCGATCGCTCACTGCAGTTTATCACAGCGCAGTGATCGGGTCGGAACTGCGTATGCGCCGCAGTGTGCCGGTGCATGCCGGAAGGCCAAATGCCATCGTTCCCTAGCAATTGACAGGCAGAGGCGGTCGCTGGGCAGGAGGGGGCAGCATGGTGGCGTTTGGCCGCCGTTATGGGTGCGCGGTCCGGCCAACGCAGGCGTGGCCGGACCATGCGGGGGGTGGGGCACAGTGGCTGCGTGATGTCACACGCAGTCGCTTCGACCAGGGGCAGCGACGATCAACTCCCGGCCAGCCGCAGGAGCTGCGCTGGCCAGGAGATACTCTACAAGTACAAAAGCATTGCCGCTGTGCAATGTTTTTGTACTTGTGCGGGTGCCGGACTGACATGCGGGGCGGACTAGCCCTGTGCTGTGCTGGGCGTCCCCCAACATGTCTGGGAACATGATCGTAGCTGTGCTAAATTTAGCACAGCTACGATCAACTCGAAATGACCCCCACTGTCTCCCCTGTCTCTCTCTCTCCCTAACACTCTTTCCTCTCTCGCTCGCTCTCTCCCCTCTCTCTCTCTCTCTCTCTCCCTAACACTCTCTTTCCTCTCTTTCTCTCTAATACTCTCTCTCCCTAACACTCTCGCTCCTCTCTCTCTCTCCCTAACACTCTCTTTCCTCTTTCTCTCCCTAACACTCTCTCTCCCCTCTCTCTCCCTAACACTCTTTCCTCTCTTTCTCCCTAATACTCTCTCTCCCTAACACTCTCAATCCCCTCTCTCTCCCTAACACTCTTTCCTCTCTTTCTCCCTAATACTCTCTCTCCCTAACACTCTCTCTCCCCTCTCTCTCCCTAACACTCTTTCCTCTCTTTCTCCCTAACACTCTCTCTCCCTAACACTCTCTCGCCCTAACACTCTCACTCCTCTCTCTCCCTAACACTCTCTTTCCTCTTTCTCTCCCTAACACTCTCTCCCCTCTTTCTCCCTAACACTCTTTCCTCTCTTTCTCCCTAATACTCTCTCTCCCTAACACTCTCTCTCCCATCTCTCTCCCTAACACTCTTTCCTCTCTTTCTCCCTAACACTCTCTCTCCCTAACACTCTCTCTCCCCTCTCTCTCCCTAACACTCTTTCCTCTCTTTCTCTCTAATACTCTCTCTCCCTAACACTCTCTCTCCCCTCTCTCTCCCTAACACTCTTTCCTCTCTTTCTCCCTAACACTCTCTCTCCCTAACACTCTCTCTCCCTAACACTCTCTTTCCTCTTTCTCTCCCTAACACTCTCTCTCCCCTCTCTCTCCCTAACACTCTTTCCTCTCTTTCTCCCTAATACTCTCTCTCCCTAACACTCTCTCTCCCCTCTCTCTCCCTAACACTCTTTCCTCTCTTTCTCCCTAACACTCTCTCTCCCTAACACTCTCTCGCCCTAACACTCTCGCTCCTCTCTCTCTCTCCCTAACACTCTCTTTCCTCTTTCTCTCCCTAACACTCTCTCTCCCCTCTCTCTCCCTAACACTCTTTCCTCTCTTTCTCCCTAATACTCTCTCTCCCTAACACTCTCTCTCCCCTCTCTCTCCCTAACACTCTTTCCTCTCTTTCTCCCTAACACTCTCTCTCCCTAACACTCTCTCGCCCTAACACTCTCACTCCTCTCTCTCCCTAACACTCTCTCTCCCTAACACTTTCTCTCCTCTCTTTTTACCTAACACTCTCTCCCCTCTCTCCCTAACACTCTCTTTCCTCTCTCTCTCCCTAACACTCTCTCTCCTTTCTCTCTCCCCTCTATCTCTCCCTAATACTCTTGCTTCTCTCTCTTTCCCTAACTCTCTCTTCTCTCTCCCTAACACTCTCACTCCTCTCTCTCCCTAACACTCTCTCTCCTCTCTCTCCCCCTAACACTGTATTTCTCCTATCTCTCTCTTTCTCTCTCTCTCTCCCTGACACTCTCTCCTCTCCCTAACACTCTCACTCCTCTCTCTTCCTAACAGTCTCTCTCCTCTCTCTCTCCCTAACACTCTCTCTTCTCTCTCTCTCCTCTCTCTCTCTCTCTCCATAACACTCTCTCTCCTCTCTCTCTCTCTCCCTAACACTCTCGCTCCTCTCTCTCTCCCTAACCCTCTCTTTCCTCTCTCCCTAACACTCTTGCTCCTCTGTAACACTCTAGCTTCTCTCTCTCTCTCTCTCTCTCTCCCTAACATTGTCTCTGCTCTTGCTCATCTCTCTCCCTGACACTGTTTCTCTCTCTACCTGACACTGTCCCTTTCTCTGCCTCACTCTCCCTGACACTTAGTCTCTCTCTCTCTCCCTCTTTCTTTCCCTGACAGTCTCCCTCTCTCTTCCCACCTCCTCCCCACCATAGTGCTGCCTCCATTTTGTCCCGTAGTACGGCCTCCTCCTCCCAGGGGGTGCCAAATGAGGATCTATCTTGCCCTCCCAGCCCATAAATGTTCTGACGTCCCTGCTCACCCCTGTCTGTCTTTTTTGCACCGGGATCCCGGCATCAGTATTACGATCACCAGGATCCCATCACCAGGATCCCGGGATATCAGCCTGATCCCCCTATTAGTACACCTCTTAATACCCAAAGGGAAGGGCGATCCTGAGGCCATGGTTCCCCAGAGGTTTCCCCCCAAGGGTTTTTTTCCTCTCCTGAGTGCTGAAGGATGACTCTTCGTGAGGACAGAGGTGGTGCTTTTATGCCATAATCAATCTCATGCCCGTCCCTCATAATACTTCTGGGTTTAGACCCCGGCTGTGCTACTTCACATGTGCATTCGTCAGACTGCATATGTGAGAGCAGACAGTAATGCAGAGAGATCCCAAGGATCCCTCTCCAGAGAGGAATTGCATAATGTATCCCACGGGCTACAAACGCCATTTAGAAATGACATTAGCTGCCAGGCCAAGCTCAGAAATGCTTTGCATTCTGGAGCTTGGTGAGTTTCGCAATTTACGAACTGCCATAGGGGTATATGCAATTGCGGTCGAATTCCGTCTGGAATTCGACTGTTTTTTAATTCGACACAATTCGACAGTCAGACACCCTGCCGCCGGGACCCGAATTCGACATATTCAATAAAAAACGGATTCGACAGTCCCGCTGTCGAAAAACGGACCAATTGACGGATAGTGTGCGTCCTGGATTTGACTTTTTGGACGACACAAAAGTGTTTAAAAAACCCAGAAAAAAATTGCGTGGGGTCCCCCCTCCTAAGCATAACCAGCCTCGGGCTCTTTGAGCCGGTCCTGGTTGTAAAAATACGGGGAAAAAATTGACAGGGGATCCCCCGTATTTTTACAACCAGCACCGGGCTCTGCGTCCGGTCCTGGTGCAAAAAATATGGGGGACAAAAAGCGTAGGGGTCCCACATATTTTTAACACCAGCATTGGGCTCCACTAGCTGGAGAGATAGTGCCACAGCCGGGGGGACACTTTTATACCGGTCCCTGCGGCCGTGGCATTAAATCCCCAATTAGTCACCCTGGCCGGGGTACCCTGGAGGAGTGAGGACCTCTTAAATCAAGGGGTCCCCCCCTCCAGCCACCCAAGGGCCAGGGGTGAAGCCCGAGGCTGTACCCCCATCCAAGGGCTGCGGATGGGCGGCTGATAGCCTTGTGTTAAATAAAAGAATATTGTTTTTTGTAGCAGAACTATGGGACCCCTTTCAGTGCGTGGTCCGGGTAATGCGGTTTGTTTTTTTGCCAAGTACGTGGATTACAAAAAAGAAGAGGACATATCTACACTGGATTTTGGTGAGTATAATTTTATTTTCTGGTACCCCGTGGATTCTACTTGGAGAAGTGGACAGAGTCGGCATGTGAACATAGGTAAGTATGTGTGTGTCGGCATGCATGTATGTAATAAAGTTTTACTTTCACGGTGTGCGTGTACTGTTTTTATTTGGGTATTTTTTTGCAGTAGAACTACAGTTACCAGCGGGCCCATTTCCCCCCCGCATGCTGGTACTTGTGGTTCTCCAAGTACCAGCTTGCGGGGGAGGCTTGCTGGGACTTGTAGTTCTGCTACAAAAAACAATATTCTTTTATTTGACACAAGGCTATCAGCCCCCCACCCGCAGCCCTTGGATGGGGGGGACAGCCTCGGGCTTCACCCCTGGCCCTTGGGTGGCTGGAGGGGGGGACCCCTTGATTTAAGGGGTCCCCACTCCTCCAGGGTACCCCGACCAGGGGTGACTAGTTGGGGATTTAATGCCACGGCCGCAGGGACCGGTATAAAAGTGTCTCCCGGCTGTGGCATTATCTCTCCAGCTAGTGGAGCCCGATGTTGGTGTTAAAAATACGGGGGACCCCTACGCTTCCCCCCCCCCCCCCCGTATTTTTTGCACCAGGACCGGACGCAGAGCCCGGTGCTGGTTGTAAAAATACGGGGGATCCCCTGTCAATTTCCCCCCCTGTATTTTTACAACCAGGACCGGCTCAAAGAGCCCGAGGCTGGTTATGCTTAGGAGGGGGGACCCACGCATTTTTTTTCTTGATTTTTAACCCATTCCCACCCCTTCCCACTGAAAAACATGCTCTGATCTCTCCATATTATTTTAGTCAGTAAAAAAAATATATATATTCTTTTAAAAAATATATAAATAATATTTGTGGCTCCTAATAGACAAACCAAGTAGATAATCCCTTCTAATATAAAAAGATATGCTATTAGCAACAACAACAAAAACACAAAAAAAACATGTTTTTTTTTTAATTTTATTAGATTCCGCCACCAAATTGAGGCGGACTGAAATTGAATAAATTACTGTCGAAAAGCACTGTTGTCGAATCGACATTCTTCAATTGAATATACGTTTTTCGAAAAGCCGCATTTTTACCATTGCAGACATGTCGAATTTGACAACTGTCGAATTTCAAAAAGTCGAATCTGAAACGGACGTTTTTTTGTCGAAAAGTACTGTATTGCATTGTCAAAAAAAAAAATTTGTGTCGAAAATGCCCCGTTTTTCGACATTTGCGGAAATTCGACCGCAATTGCATATACCCCATAGAAACTTTTGGTGACTGCTTTTGTGATCACAATAGGAGGACTGCATCTTCAATATCTATTGCAGTCCCCAATACATACATTCGGGGCCTGTTTAATATTTGTGGACAGCCTCCAAAACCGTCTGTTTTTGAAAATGTCTCACAAATATTATTTGTTAAATATTCTTTATAATAAACTTTTTATATTTTAGCATAAACTAAAAAATGTTTTATGTATTGATTGACTGAGTCTCCGTTCTTTACTGAATGCTAATTTCACAGGGTCCGCAAATTATTTCTCTACTGTCCTGCTGGTGCTGCTAACCTGCTGTATAGCAGCTAGACATATATTTTATATACAGCACTCTTGGGGATATGTATCAAGCTTGGAGAGAGATAAAGTGGAGATGTCCAAAACACCCAATCATCTTCTGTCACTTATCTAGCACAATACATGAAATGATACCTGTAGTTAGAAGCATCATTTGCTTTGGGCAAATACCCAACTTTATCTCTCTCCACAGCTTGATACATCTCCCGGAAAATATCATGTCTCCTTTTCACTTAATTAACAAGTTAAATTAATAATTGACAATGTCTTTGTCTTGGAAACAGGGTAAAAAATTCCCAGTATAAGATAATGTTAAAAAGGGTTTCCATCTTCCGATAATTTTCTAATGGCTTGTCAATACCCTCCTGGTACATTTACTTTGATTTATCATTCACGTTTCTCCTATGCCAGACAGGGGTGGATTGGGAACTTAACGTGGCCCTGGAAATATATGAAAAGTGGCCTCATGTAGGTTGGAGTAAGTCAGCTAAAAGAGGGGCCCAACACAAATTGGGTGTTAGCAAATTTGTTAGCACGGGCCACAATGGTAGTAAGCAAGGCCAATGCATCATGGTAGGCAGTCACTGCACCAGCAGGGGGATCCTGTCACAGTAGGTGGAGATCACACCAGTGGGTGAGGTATTGCACTAGTAGGCAGCACACCAGTGTGACAATTACACACATTAAATGATTACTACTACTTAATCCAACAGCAGGGAATTCCAAAGATTAGCACCGACTTGGTAAAAGGTCATCATAAAATAGATCATTCTTACTGGGGGTCTCATCCATTGTTAAATACCCACTGGTCTCATATTTTTCCTACCATACCAGCGAGAGATATTCAATACAAGGAGCATCCCGGTGACCACCATACAATGCCCATAGCAATCAACCAGGTTCTAGCTATCATTTTATAGAATATATTTGATAAATGATAGCTAGAAGGTCATTGGTTGCTATGGACAACAAGCTCTTTAGAAGGTATTGCCGCAATGCTCAGCTGAGAACATATTGGTCACTTATGGTAGTGTCCAAATCTCAGGTTTTCTCTCTCTCTTCCGTGTTGTAATGCCGGTAGGACACAATGTGCCGTTGGAGCCTCTGAACTGGTACGGCCCTGTCCGGCTCAGATTAGGCCAAAGATAAAAGAAAAAAGTCATGTTACAGAACAGTCTTATTAGCTAATAGGGTGAGATATTGGTTACACATATAGGGCCTGGTTCTGAGATTTACATAAATCTCTGATGTTTAATGATCTGCGCATGAGTGGGCACCACACTGCACACGCACAGATCTGGTCCCGCGACATCCTGAGTAACCGCAGGGTTACTAGATGTCCTATGTGCATGCAGATGATCCCGCGATGCCCCTTCAGACGCAGCAGCACTTTACAGAATAATGGGCTACTTTTTTACATAATGCACAAAATGTAGCTTTTGCATAATGCTGCACAACTGCAGAGGTGCCAATAGCGTCAACCTCTGAATTATCCCCATATTTATATAGAGGCAGGGGCGTAACTAGAACTTTGTGGGCCCCATAGCAACATTTTTAAGGGCCCCCCCCAACTCAGGTCTCCAGAGAGAGAATGGCAGCAGGGATATAGAGACAGAGAGAGTGGCGGCAGGGACACAGAGAGAGGGTGCTGGCAAATACATAAGGACAGAGATAGGCAGGAGGGGCATAGAAACAGAGAGAGAGGCAGAAGGGACGTAGAGACAGATAGAGAGGCAGCAGGGACATAAAGATAGATAGAGGGTCAGCAGGGACTTAGGGAGATGCAGTTGTGACGAAGAGAGAGGCAGCAGGGATGTAGGAACAGATAGAGGCAGCAGGAACATAGGGACAGAGAGAGTGGCAGCAGGGACACAGAGACAGAGAGAGAGTGCAGGCAAAGACAGAGTAAGGCAGCAGGGACTTAGGGACAGAAAGAGGCAGCGGGGCATAGAAACAGAGACAGAGGCAGCAAGGACATAGGGACTGATAGAGAGGCAGCAGGGGCGTAGGGACAAAGAGAGGGAGCACATACATAGGGACAGATAGAGAGGCAGCAGAGACATAGGGACAGACAGAGAGGCAGCAGGGATGTAGGGACAGATAGAGAGGTAATTGCAACATGCAATAAAAGAAAAAAAAAACAGAAAAAATTAATAAATGAACAATGTCAGCAATTCTGCATATATAATATATGCCCAGATAAAATACATATAAAATCCCAAGTTTAAAGGAAGCGATGACAAGCCACTTCTGTTGCCATAACAACATGCACACATCTATCCTGAATACGGAAATAGAGTGCCCGACACGTCACCAAGACAACAGGCAGGGAGAAAATTAAAAAGTCACAGTGTCATCTCCATGGGAATGGAGACACAGTGATGATGAAGCATAAAACATGGCAGCCAATAGATGCCGGGCCGAAACACATGACCAATATCAAGTGACATCAGTATAATAGAAAAACATGCTGTTGCCCTGGAGATGGGAACTGTTTACGGTCACATGATTTAGAGGAGATCTGTGATTGGAGAGAGACCAGCCTCAGCTGTTATGTATTTTTCAGTAGGAGGAAGTGAAGGGATTGGATATTATGGGTATATAAGGATTGTTTGGATGGACTAGCAACATGCATTAACTTGAAAAAGACCCCCAGAGGGGGTTGAAAAGCATTAGTGGGGATCAGGCAACTGGCGAGTGCAAGGAGGACATTACCTTAAGTAGCGGAGTGCCTGCGAGTCAACCCAGGATACTGCATGGTGATATATCATCCTCCCTATGCCCTTTTGGAACTGATAAAAACTCAGTTCCAAGATTTCCGGTAATTACCCATTTGCAATCACTGTCTGTCTGACCCACTCTTGAGTGTTGTATACATGTACCTTTGGACTTATTTTATTGTATGATGTGTGTTTTTTTATCACAAAAAAACAAACGTATTATGCTATGCATTTTTTCACTCTTTCTTGCAGGTACTGAAAAAATATGACACATCATTGAAAGAGGCATTTGGGCTTTGGCACAGTACTGATGAAATTTCCATTGGAAAAAAATCAGGATTTTGTATTCTGTGTTTTAAATAAAGGAAAGTGACTATATTTGATCCTAGTGCCATCTAAGAAATCACTCACCTTTTACATTTCATTTCAGAGGAGAGGTATCCACTCACTGGTCATCTCCAGACTGGACTACTGTAACCTCCTCCTGACTGGCATTCCTGACAAATACCTCTCTCCACTCCAATCTATCCTCAGTGCTGCTTCTTGGCTCATTTTCCTCACCAAACGCACTACGTCCACCTCTCCTCTCTTACAAGACCTTCACTGGCTCCCCTTCCCTTTCAGAATCGATTTCAAGCTTCTCACACTCGCTTACAAAGCTCTCACCCACTCCTCTCCCATCTACATCTCTGACCTTATCTCCCTTTACACTCCCACCCGTCCTCTTCGCTCTGCTAATGCACGCTGACTCTCCTGCCTACGGATTACTTCCTCCCACTCCTACCTCCAAGATTTTTCACGTGCTGCACCACTTCTCTGGAATTCCCTACCTCTCCCCCTCAGACTCTCCACCTCTCTACAAAATTTCAAACGGGCTCTCAAGACCCACTTCTTCACTAAACCCAGCCAAGTCTCATCCTAACCCTCTGTTCCACGCTCTCTATGTACCCCATCTGTGTCACCCCTGTCTGTCTACCCCTCCCCTTTAGAATTTAAGCTCTCACGAGCAGGGCCCTCTTCCCTCATGTGCTTATCCTTTTTCTTACTTTAATAATTTTCAACTGCACCAAATCCAGCAGTCTTCTGCCACCTAATACTTATTCCAGTGTCATCTGCTGATGTAACTATGTTTATTTACGCTGTACTTGTCTTATACTGTCATCAACTGTAAGTTGCTGCTTTCCTGTTTGATTATTTGTTTATGTACTCTGTAATTGGGCACTGCGGAACCCTTGTGGCGCCATATAAATAAAGGATAATAATGTGCAACTATAGATTAATAGTCCCCTTTAAACTGAAACAAGAAGAAATTAGAAATGTTAAGCCTCTAGAGGGCAGTGTTGCGAAACAAAAAATGATGTATGACATGAGAGAACTTTGCTGCCTTTACTGGAACTTCTGTATTTAAAAAATGCAATGGGATAAATTAGAGCAGTCTCAGAACCATATTTCCCCAAATATAAGAGAGCTCCAGAAAAGAAAACACAAAACACTGACTGGAACTGGAGTAACTGAGGGGATAGTTTGAAAAAGGGATCTTTGCTGCCAAGTAATAAATATGCACGGCAGTATAAACGTAATATTGATAAAAGCTACTAAACGTTACAGATCCTGGCAAGACTCAGCTGTCACATGTAAAGTGTTCTGCACCTTACAACTGATGCCAGAACTGCAAGTGCAGACATTTCCTTAGTCCTGCAGGCCCTGGAGCCAGCGAAGGGGTGACACCAGCCATGATAGGACAAAGGGGCGTGGCTTCATACGGGGGGCGTGGTCAGTTACGCCCCCTGTACAGTAGTAGCACCGCTGAAATGATGTGCGGTGCGCGATGACGTCATCGCGCACCGCACAGCAAAGGTCCTCTCCACGAAGGGAAACTAGACGCGTAGCGTCTAGTTTCCCTTCACAGCGGGCAGCGGCAGCTGGACAGAGCGGGCAGCGGGGGGCACAGCAGCAGCGGATCTTGCCATGGTGCGGCACCCTCCAGATGGTGACGCCACCCTCCGGAAGGCGGCGCCCTGGGCAAAAGTCCTGCTTGCCCGTGGCAAGATCCGCTACAGCCTATGGATCAGGCAACGTTAGAGAATTAATACTGGTTATGTGGGCTGGGAGGTGAAAATGATGTTGCCCAATATCTATGTACCAAAGAATGTTATTCTCTACATTTAAGGGTCTATTTATGAAGCAGTGAAACGTGTGGAGAATTGAGCCAGTGGAGAAGTTGCCCATGTCAACCGGGTATGGGTCGTTGGATCGACAGTCATTAGGTCGACCACTATTGGGCGACATGCATTAGGTCGACAGGGTCATTAGGTCGACATGGTCATCAGGTTGACATGTACTAGGTCGACAGGTCAAAAGGTCGACATTACTTTTTTTGGTGTTGTTTTCTCCGCAAAGTGACGGGGAACCCCAATTAGTGCACCGTGTCCCCTGGCATAGCTTGCGATCTTCGGGCAAGTTGCCTCGCTGCGCTCGGCACAGGTTACCATTCCCAATTGTAGTCCACGTGGATCGTAAAGTATGAAAAAGTTAAAAAATAAAAAAAGTGAAAAATGCATGTCGACCTTTTGAACTGTCGACCTAGTACATGTCGACCTAATGACCATGTCGACCTATTGTCCCTGTCGACCTAATGCATGTCAACCAATAGCGGTCGACCTAATGATTGTCGACCTATGTGGTGTCGACCTAATGACCGTATCCCTGTCAACCAATCAGTGTTGAGGTAACATTTATAAAGTGCCTTCTCTAAAATTATACGTAGCAGCTGACTGGTTGCCATGGGCAACTTCTCCACTGGCTCACTTCTCCACACTTTCCACTGCTTCATGAACAGACCCCTTAATGATAGACTTAATTAACATCAAACATTAAGAAGAGGAGCCTGCCATTATGATGGCATTGCAGATATAAGCCAGGAACAGAGTGTTTTGTCCCTCCTGGAATCGGTCACGTTTGGAGGTATGGCCGGTGCTTGAAGGCTGTGGGGGCCCGGCTGGGACGTGCGTTGCGTATATCAGTGTGCAGGCATTAACAGTCAGATAGAGCCTCTTAGTACAGTACATCCCGCACAATGTGAGAATCTGCCCGTGTACACTGGGAATCCATGCAACTGCACGTACAAGGATATCCTTCCCACTAATTTAATGTTCGCAGCCACAGCCTGCATCATACTTACCTACATTTTATTTCTCCTCTCCGGGAGAAGCCTGGAGAGGAGACGGTGCAAGTGTCATCGGGGGGCAGGGCCGGACTGTGACATTTTGCGTCATTTTAACCCCTTCTCCACCCGACGGACCCGCGAATGCGGGAGGTTATCTCTCCATCCTGCTCGCATCACTAGGGTGCGAGCAGGATGCGGGAGACCTGCCCACTCTTCCGGGGGTGCGGGGGGGCTACCCCAAAAAACGGGAGCCTCCCGCAGCTTCCGGGAGAGTAGGGAAGTATGGCCTGCATGCTAAAGATCCATCCAAGAGAGGTGTCCCATTTCAGTCCCCACATTATATTTGGTACGGTTGAGCAAGGAAGTCGGCCTACACACCCATGACACTCCTACTGTATGAGACGGAACAGTTCTGTGCATTCGATAGGTCCAGTCACTGCACAGATACACCCATCTCTCATTATATATAGGGGTCAGTATAGTGTATTTGCCTGCAGACACCAGGCAGGACAAGACTCTCAGAGACTACGGGATAGAACCAAGTATACAGGATTGAATAGGGGCGGGGCCTGGCTGTGTTGTCACATGGGGTTTTGCCTCCAGCGCTTCAGCTACTATCCCATTGTGATGACGTCTGGGCTTCTGGTGATGATGCATGTAATTGACAGAGCAGCAGTGTCCTGAGGACAGCCAGGAGGCAGGTCCTGGGTACCATGGCAACCTAGCCACGCACAATGTGATGACTTACTGTCAATCAGCGATCACCTATATTATTAGATATTATTATCTCATCATATAAATCATTGTGATCATTGGGAATGCTAAAGTTTGTGTTAAAAATGTTATGTTTTTTATATATACTTTTAGTTGTAGCTTATAAATTTCTAATTTTTACTTAGGCTTTTATCATCATTTGTGTATTATTTTTAAACACAGACTGTGGGTCTAATTCAGACCTGATCGAGGCAGCAAAATTGTTCTCTGATGCACTGCAGGCGGGCAGATATAACATGTGCAGAGAGAGTTAGATTTGGGTGGGGTGTGTTCAAACTGAAATCTATATTGCACTGTAAAAATAAAGCAGCCAGTATTTACCCTGCACAGAAACAAAATAACCCACCCAAATCCTACTCTCTCTGCACATGTTACATCTGCCCCCCCCCCCCCCCCCCCCCCCCCCCCCCCCCCCCCTTCCCCTACAGTGCACATGGTTTTGCCCATTAGAGAAAGATTTTGCTGCTGCGATCAGGTCTGAATTAGGCCTTGTATCTTGTACTGTAACCAATATTATACTCTCCAGAAACAATGGATAATGTAATCGATATGGTAAATACACAGCAGTCACTACATATAGTGACTTAGCTGAGAGGAGGATGTGGGTGTGGCTGTCAGGTTAAAGCCTTCTATCCGTGTGTGTGACTTGTATAAGCCTCTCTCTCTTGTTGTCATTGTACTACTGTAACAAGGGTGATAATAACATTGTTATAGGTGTCGGTTTAGATCAAAGTGTCCAAAAACTAAACAAACACCAATTTAATGATAGCACCACTTAGATAATTGTATATCCTTATTGTTATACACTTACCAGTGTATGGCTCGAAAAAGACGACTCCTGAAACCGCACTTACTGTAGATGGCAATAAATCATTTTGATATACTGTAAATACATGACGGCTGCATAAAAATAACAATATGAAGTGTGTAACATGATGAGCAAAAATCGGAAATTATTGTTATTATTACCTACGGAGGTGCTGGGCTTCCCCCAAGCTCTCTCCCACAGCGTGAATGGATGCTGTGCGCATGCGCATGGCATCTTTACACGCTGGGAGGGCACGAAGTGGGCGGCTGTTTCAGCAGGGTGCCGCAGAAAAGGCAGGGCGGATTTTGCCCTTAAAAATTCGGGCAGGGCGTGGCGCCCTGCTAAAACAGCCTAGCGTGCCCACTATGTATACCACACATCATACTTGCCTACTCTCCCGGAATGGCCGGGAGGCTCCCGAAAATCGGGTGACCCTCCCGGCCCCCCGGAAGAGCAGGCAAGTCTCCCAGAATCAGGGGTCCCCCTGCCCGTCCGCCCACTTAATGTGTAAAGTGGGCGGTCCGGGCAGTTGATGAAGCGATTCTTGCTGAATCGCGTCATCATAGCCACGCCCCCTGCAGTGTAATGCCAGGGATCGCAGCATTACAGAGCGGGGACGTGGCTTAACGGATGTGCAATGATAACTCCTCCCCCGCCCAGCCCCTGCTCCACCCCGTCCCGCCTCCGGTCCACCTCCTCCACCACGTCACAGCCCTCCCCTGCCCCCCTGCTGAGCCGACCTGGCTGCTCTCTCCCGCAGAGAGCAGCCAGAATGTCGGCAAGTATGCCACACATGTATGTCACAAACAAACACAGAGTTATATCCAGGGGGGGCGCTTTAAGAGAGGAGGAGGCCCATGTGCTTTCTCCTCCATACGGGCCCCCTCCTCTCTACAGGAGTGCTGTAGAGTCTGAGCACTAGAGGGCTCAGACTCTACTGTGCATGCGCAGATCTCCGGGAAAATGGTGCGGCAGCCATTTTCCCAGAGATTTCTCTACTGTGCATGCGCAGAACTTCATGAAAATGGCCGCTGCGCCATTTTTCACAGTGTTTTATCAGCGCCGGTGATGACGGCGCGGGACTCCGGAGGGGTGAGTATTAAACTAATGGGTGCGTTGTGGGCCCCCACTGGACTCAGGGGCCCATGTTCAACGCACACACTGCACCCATTATAGAAACGCCAGTGGCTATATCTATGTCACAAACACACGCACACATAGCTACACACATACACACATACACACCTTTCACATTAAAACAAAACACAGCCAGCATAATTTTTTGCAAGTGATGTAAATAAGCCACCATCATTAAAAACGCCACACCTACCCCATGCAAGTCAGACACACACCTGTAGAGTAAGTGCTGACCCATCGCCGTCATTTATAAAAAGATCCCCCTGCTCCCCCCCTACACACATGTGAGGACAGTAAGACACACACCTACTGGTTGTTGCAGTCAGTGGAATGACAGTGACTGCCTCACCCGGCCAGCTCTCTGTCACAAAGTCTGCCTGTGCCTGAGAGGAGCTGCGTTCTCCGGCTCCCCCTACATTCAGCCAGCTTCTCAGTTTAAATAAAAGGACGGAGGCTGCTGCAGCGTTATAGACAGCGTAAAAAAAAAAAAAGACAAATTGCTCAGCTGCGCATATGGGTGGGCCGGGGGGGTTTCCAGGTACTCCCAAATCCCCCCTGCGTGCGCGTATGCATTCAGCCGCACGGATGTGCACACAGGAAGGACTTTGGGGGTAATTCAGATCTGATTGTACAGTAGATGTGCTAAATTTAGCACAGCTACGATCAGTTCCTCAGACATGCGGGGAAACGCCCAGCACAGGGCTAGTCCGCCATGCATGTCTGGTTCCACCACCCCCGCATGGGTGCGAAAGCATCGCACGGCGACAATGCTTTTGCTCCCTCCGAGTAGCTCCCTGCCTGCGCAACCTAGCTGGGTCGCAGCGGCTGCATGTGACATCACGCAGCCGCCGCTGCCCACCCACGCAACGGTCCGGACACACCTGCGTTGTTCGAACCGTGCCCCACCAACGCCGCCCCACAACCGCTTCTGCCTGTCAATCGGGGCTGTCAATCAGTCGACCGGTACAAAAGATCGACAGGCTAAAAGGTCAACATGGGTCAACCCAAGTTTTTTTTTTTATGTTTATTGGCCATAATTTTCCAATTTCACATTATTTGACCACAATTAATGCTAACGTAGACCTTTGTGGGCTCGCTTTGCACGCCACACTTCGGGCATGGTGCCTCGCTGCGCTCACCACAGGTTACTATTCCCAATCGTAGTGCACATGGGTGGTAAATGATGCAAATGCTGATTTTTTTTTTAAACCTCATGTTGACCAGTTGTGTGTTGACCATTTTCATGTCGACATTTTGATCCTGTCACCCTTTGGTACCTGTCGACCATAAATACAGTCAACCTTTTACCTGCCAACCTTGTGACCATGCCGACCTATTGCATGTCATCCATATGGGGTTGAACTAGTGGCTGTCTAACTAGACACTGTCTGTCTATAGTACCAGGGGTGGGGAACCTTTGGCCCTCCAGCTGTTGTTGAACTACACATACCAGCATGCCTTGCTACAGTTTTACTATTTGGCCATGCTTCAATTGTTGCAGGTCATGCTGGGAAGTGTAGTTCAACAGCAGCTGGAGGGCCGAAGGTTCCCCATCCCTGGGCTATATAGTCGAACCTCATAATCAGGTCCAATGACTTCAGGGTCTATGTACTTAACTTTGGCGAGAGGTAACGTGGAGAGAGATAAAGTACCAGGTAATGAGCTCCTACCTGCCATGTTACAGGCTGTGTTTGAATAATGACAGTTATTTGCTGATTGGCTGGTACTTTATCTCTCTCCACTTTATCTCTTTTCCAAAGCTTAATATATAGACCCCTTTATTCTTTAGTGTCTCGGTTGATTCTCACCCCAGATCTGCATCTGTTTATGATGAGTGTTACCGCATTTTAAGAAAATTACATCACAAATCAAATATGAAATGCCTTATTAATTCTAAATGATTAATTCGCAAACAGTGACTAATTCCCGGCGCTATTCAATCCGTGTAGAATTAAACTGAGCCCTATATTCCCTGAGACACAGACACACTAGGATTATTTTTTATTTTCTCGTCAGAAGACAATTAGCCTGCCAATATTTTTGGGGGAGTGTTGGAGAAAACTGGAGCACTTGGAGGTACCCACGCAAACACAGGGAGACCATATAAACTCCACACATGTTAACAGAGACATTTTGCCTTCCAAAGATACTGGTTAATTAATGAAACCTTAATATTGAGGCTAAGGATACCTTGAAAGTAAAGTAATCCAACTATGAAACAATACAGAACATTTAGGAATCTTAATCCAGAAGACTAATGATGCTCCTGTTCTAGACTGTATTACCCCCGATGCTGATCCAATCATTTATCAAAGTATATGGTGTTCTACATTGAATGGGGAGAGTAAGAAGGTGAGAAGCTGTGACAAGGTATTCTCTGAGTACATCCTGATTGCCTCTGCCTATACTCACATTACAGCAGGGTACAGTCTTATAAGATTACATTAATCAGAGCAAGAGGTGACAGCTCCTCTTCTGCAGTGTGACATGCGGGGGAGGGGAGAACCCTTTTCATCTCTGGTCCCTTTAGAAGTGCAAAGACTTTTTGGAGTAATTGAACCTTTGCTATTTAGAAAATAGACAACAACCACTGACATAATTATATGAGGTATCCATAACATGATTAGCACAAACTGTACAAATCTGCAGAGAAATCATATACTATGAGTAATCATATGTAGCATAATCGTCATGTTAATGACGAGGATGATGATGATAATAATGATAATAGTAGTTATAGAATTGCATATATAATTCATATCCAGCTATTATTATCTACAGTGTCATTATGATTACCTTGGGAATCTTAGTTACCTAACTGCAACACATTGTTTGTAGATGATCATATTAATACTAACATTAATATAATCCTGTTTATCGCTTGCAGTGATTCCTGTTTATACAAATTTCTTCTATAACAACAGTTTTTATAACCCCTGACTTTGTTATACACCCCAGTAAAGTTACTGCCTGGCTGTATCTATCTCATAGCTATCATCCATCTACATCAAATCTATTATCTATTCATCTTTCTAATTTATATCTACATAATATCTATCTATCTATCTATCTATCTATCTATCTATCTATCTATCTATCTCATTTATCACATATCAATATATCTTCTGCCTATCTATCAAACTATCTGTCTATCTATTTATCACATATCAGTCTATCTTATGCTGGCCATACACTTGTGAGATATCGGGGTACAATCATGCGATTTCGATAACTCGCAGTGACAAATCGCATGGATCACACGGCAATCGCATGAGTCCTCCGACGTGAAGCGCAGGCGCGCTGGTCGAATCTCACATGACAAGATATTATGTGCTGCACATAATATTTATCGCATGGCATGTGGTTTTTAAACACATGCAATTTATCGCACTACGATATGCGATCTGTATACCCCCATTTATATACCCCCCAGATAGCCCAGCCCTCATTTGATCACCCGATTTCAGGTCGCAAGGGGCATGCCATTTATCGCATGATCGTATGCAAATCGAATACCAAAAAAAGCACTTCAGATGCGATTTATCGCACAGGGAGCTTCAAGGAAAATCACAGCGCAATATGCATCGCGTACGTATCTATCTATCTATCTATCTATCTATCTATCTATCTATCTATCTATCCGTCCGCCCGCCCGCCCGCCCGCCCGCCCGTCCGTCCGTCCGTCCGTCCGTCTGTCTGTCTATCTATCTAACTATTTTAGTTATATCTATTTATCACATATCAATGTATCATCCATCTATCTATCTATCAATCAATCAATCAATCAATCCATCAATCAATCAATCAATCACATATCTATCTATCTATCTATCTATCTATCTATCTATCTATCTATCTATCTATCTATCTATCTATCTATCTATCTATCTATCTATCTATCTATCCCTACTGTGCACAGTGTGTATGCCCCAACAATAGCCCAGGAATAGGGGGTAATTCCAAGTTGATCGCAGCAGGAATTATGTTAGCAGTTGGGCAAAACCATGTGCACTGCAGGGGAGGCAGATATAACATGTGCAGAGAGAGTTTAGATTTGGGTGTGGTGAGTTCAATCTGCAATCTAATTTGCAGTGTAAAAATAAAGCAGCCAGTATTTACTCTGCACAGAAACAAAATAACCCACCCAAATATAACTCTCTCTGCACATGTTATATCTGCCTCCCCTGCAGTGCACATGGTTTTGCCCGGGTGTAGTACGGCTGACCGCCGGTCTCCTGACCGCCGGTCAGCTTACCAACGCCGGGATCCCGGCAGCATACCGACGCCGGGATCCCGACGGGGAGGGGCGAGTGCAGCAAGCCCCTTGCGGACTCGCTGCGCTCGCCACGCTGCGGTCGCCACGGGTTCTATTCCCACTCTATGGGTGTCGTGGACACCCACGAGTGGAAATAGTCCCTGTTGGTCGGCATGCCGACCATCGGGACAATGACCCGTTGGGCTGCTGGAGGAGGTCATGTGACTGTCGGTCAGCTGACCGGCGGTCACATGAATACCACCCGTTTTGCCCAACTGCTAACAAAATTCCTGCTGCGATCAACTTGGAATTACCCATATAGCGTGAGTATGTAAAGCCCAGTCCCCCTGTGCAGCAGCCCGGACAGTGTGTTAGGAGGATGATGAACCAGAAACATACTGTAATAATATAACTCACTGAGCTAATAACCTGCCTAGGGATTCCCTAATGGCTGTCAGCTTACAGAACAGCATAAGTCTGTCCGCAGAAGTGGGACCCACACACTGTGCAGAGCCTGCTGTAGTGTAAATGGGACCAGACACTGGGGGTCATTCCGAGTTGATCGTAGCTGTGCTAAATTTAGCACAGCTACGATCATCTTCCCTGATATGCGGGGGGACGCCCAGCGCAGGGCTGGTCCGCCCCGCATGTCAGTCGCCCCCCCCCCCCCCCCCCCCCGCACAAATCCAAAAGCATCACACAGCGGCAATGCTTTCATATTTGTGGAGTAACTCCCGGCCAGCGCAGCTCCTGCGGCTGGGCGGGAGCTGATTGTCGCGGCCGGCCCGCCCCCCCCAACGGTCCGGCCACGCCTGTGTTGGCCGGGCCGCCGTCCAGCCCCCTCCCGCCCTGCGACCGCCTCTACCTGTCAATCAGGCAGAGGCGATCGCTACTGAATGACGGCCTTCGGCCGTCCGGCATGCGCCGGCGCAATTCCGACTCGATCACTGCGCTGCGATAAACTGCAGCGAGCGATTGGGTCGGAATGACCCCCACTGTGCAGAGCCTGCTTTAGTGTAAATGGGACCAGGTCCTGTGCAGAGCCTGCTGAGGTGTAAATGGGACCAGACACTGGGCGGGATGTACTAATGTACATCGCCGCCCATCGCCACGATGCTGATCGCATATGTACTAACATATGCGATCAGCATTGCGGAGGACAGCTCTTCTGATAAGAGCTGTCCTCCGCGATGCGCAGCGGCAGCCTGACTTCCGGGATTCAGCCCCAGAAGTCAGTCTGCGCGGGGTGACGGGGGCGGCCGCAGGGCATGCTGGGAGGGTCGGATCCCTCACACAGCGCCGCGGAGAGAAGCCCATAGGCTTCTATGGACGTACGCCAGCTAAAGCTGGCGTACCCCGCCGCGGCGCTGTCCTGCCGGCCGGGGGTTAGTACATCAGGAAAATGCGGTAAACAGGGAGTTTACCGCATTTTCCGCTTAGTACATCCCGCCCACTGTGCTGAGCCTGCTGAGGTGTAAATGGGACCAGATCCTGTGCAGAGCCTGCTGAGGTGTAAATGGGACCAGACACTGTGCAGAGCCTGCTTTTGTGTAAATGGGACCAGACACTGTGCAGAGCCTGCTTTTGTGTAAATGGGACCAGACACGGTGCAGAGCCTGCTTTAGTGTAAATGGGACCCAGACACTGTGCAGAGCCTGCTGTAGTGTAAATGGGAGCAGACACTGTGCAGAGAATTGCTTTAGAGTAAATGGGACCAGACACTGTGCAGAGCCTGCTGAGGTGTAATTTGGGACCAGACACTGTGCAGAGCCTGCTGAGGTGTAAATTGGACCAGACACTGTGCAGAGCCTGCTTTAGTGTAAATGGGACCAGACACTGTGCAGAGCCTGCTTTAGTGTAAATGGGTCCCAGACACTGAGCAGAGCCTGCTTTAGTGTAAATGGGACCAGACACTGAGCAGAGCCTGCTTTAGTGTACATGGGACCAGACACTCTGCAGAGCCTGCTGAGGTGTAAATGGGACCAGACACTGGAGGTCATTCCGAGTTGATCGCACGCTGCAGATTTTCGCATCGCAGCGATCAGGTTACTACTGCGCATGCATATACACCGCAATGCGCACGTGCGTCGTACGGGTACAAACAGCATCGTTGCTATGCAAGGCTTCTAGCGATGAATCCATTCGCACAACCGATCGCAAGGAGATTGACAGGAAGAGGGCGTTTATGGGTGTCAACTGACCGTTTTCTGGGAGTGGTAGAGAAAACGTAGGCGTGTCCAAGCGTTTGCAGGGCGGGTGTCTGACGTCAATTCCGGGACCGGACAGGCTGAATTGATCGCAGCGGCTGAGTAAGTTCAGACCTACTCAGAAACTGCTAAAAACTTTTTCGTCCCGCTCGGCTGCACATGCGATCGCACACTTGCAAAGCGAAAATACACTCCAATAGAAGTGGCGACTATCTGATCGCCGCTCTGCAAAAAATAAATAGCTAGCGAGCGATCAACTCGGAATGAGGGCCACTGTGCAGAGAATTGCTTTAGTGTATATGGGACCAGACACTGTGCAGAGCCTGCTTTAGTGTATATGGGATCGGATACTGTGCAGAGCCTGCTTTAGTGTATATGGGACCAGATACTGTGCAGAGCCTGCTTTAGTGTATATGGGACCAGACACTGTGCAGAGCCTGCTTTAGTGTATGGGACCAGACACTGTGCAGAGCCTGCTTTAGTGTATATGGGACCAGATACTGTGCAGAGCCTGCTTTAGTGTAAATGGGAGCAGAGCCTGATTAGAGTAATGATTGGGAAGTTTAGGTGTCAGCCTGGGAGTTGCGCAGAATTTAGCATCTATTGTGGGAGAGCAGCCCCCCTTCAGCACCCAGACAGGGGGAGGGCTGGGGACCGCTGGGAGGAGGGGAGAGAGGAGTGACAAGGAGACACGCATTTATCTCAGACTCTGCAGTCTGAGCACTCATGTATTTGCTGCACCTGGTACCTGGTGTTGTGTGCCAGTGATCGCCTGCCCAGCTGCACCCACAGGGACTCCTGCCCTTACCCCATCCCTATCTGCACCTTCCCCTGCTCTCCTGATACTTTGTACTGCCTGGGCAGATACTTCCACTTCTGCTTAAAACTCCGATTTATTTTTTTCTTTCTCGCACTTTTGGGGAAAGACACCCTGGCCACAGAGTAACCAGCAGAACATTGGTGAGATGTCCCCTCCTGGGAGTTCCGATGTCTTCTGGGTCACCCTGGGGCTGTTAATGACCTTGTCCGGGACTCAGTGTGCCTCCTGCGAGCCTGTAAGGATCCCCATGTGCAAGTCTATGCCCTGGAACATGACCAAGATGCCCAACCACCTGCACCACAGCACCCAGGCCAATGCCATCCTGGCCATCGAGCAGTTTGAGAGCCTGCTGGACACCAAGTGCAGCCAGGACCTGCTGTTCTTCCTGTGCGCCATGTACGCGCCGATCTGCACCATTGACTTCCAGCACGAGCCGATCAAGCCCTGCAAGTCTGTCTGCGAGCGCGCCCGGGCCGGCTGCGAGCCGATCCTCATCAAGTACCGGCATTCGTGGCCGGAGAGCCTGGTGTGCGAGGAGCTGCCGGTGTACGACCGAGGGGTCTGCATCTCCCCAGAGGCTATCATCACTGTGGAGCAAGGGACTGGTGAGTGCTGCATTAAATGAGAAGACCCAAAACTATTCCTAGGTCATGACTACATAGTTACTGCACATCCTCTGTATTACATTATATAACATTCTTCTTCTTTTTCTTTTTCTTCTTCTTCGTCTCTTTTAATTAAAAGGCACCAAGAGTGTACCTAGAGGCCATGAAATGGTTAATAAAATGATATGGTATAGTCAGTCTCAGCCGCTGATCCATGTAAACTTCTGTGCAGTAAAAAAAACCAAAAAAAAACCCCATTATTATTATCCTTTATTTATATGGTGCCACAAGGGATCCACAGCGCCCATTACACAGTACATAATCAAATGAGCAAACAAGAAAACAGCACTTACAGTACAAGACAATATAGGACAGCTATAGAAAACCCGGGGTTAGATGCCATCAAAGGGAGTATGGAGTATAAGATAGTCAGTGTAAGTAAGAAAAGGAAAGGCACATGAGGAAAGAAGTCCCTGCTCTTGCGAGCTTACAATCTAAAAGGTGAGGGGATAACAGACCGGAGTGACACAGAAGGGGTAGACAGTGAGCAATAAACAATAAAAACATAAAAAGAATCTGCGCTAGATTGAGACTTAAGCTGTGCACACACCGGATTGATGTGTATTTGGATGATATGGCGGCCGTTCTTCATTACACTGTACGACGCCATGCAGCATGGCCGACCGGAAGATATTGCTAACGGCCGCAGGAGTGCGCAGATTAGCCATACACATTGAACAATCCGGTTCATATGTCGTTCCTATTTGGCCGGAAACGGCATGTTGGTCCGTATCGCTCCAGTGTGTACCCAACTTAGTACATATGACAGATAGGAAATGGCTCACGAGCAGGGCCCTCCTCCCTCTTTCATCCAAATGTCATAGGCTGCGGGATTGCGAGATTTCGTCAAGCTAGCAGGCAAATTTAAAGGGGTAATGTTTAGAAAAACAAAAACAACCTGATTTTGCCTTACTAAACCTTTCCTCTTTATGTTTGCCTATTATGCTAGGAAATGTCTGCAATTTCAGAATCCTTAATTCTGTGACATTTGGCCCTTTGTCTGCTATTACCCAGTCTTGTTTTATTACTGTTTTGCTCTCAATTGTAAAGCGCAATAGAATATACTGCTACTATATGTATATTATAATAATAAAAACAACCTAAAAGCACTATAATTTATTATGAATAACAGTGTATATTATAGTACTCATGTTATATAATAATGAAAATATTCCAGGAACCTTCCTTGAATTGCTACAGGTGTGCCAGTATCACCGCATTAATGTTCCATTTAGACTGCAACTGTAGAAATATCTAGTTAAACAACATTTTTCAAACTGAGGGGGAGATGTATTAAGCCTGGAGAAGAGATAAAGTGGAGGGTGATAACACACCAGCCAATCAGCTCCTGCCGAGTTACAGGCTGGGTTTGAAAAATGACAGGAGCTGTTGCGTTATCACCTTCTACTTTATCACTTCTCCAGCCTTAAGACATCTGACCCTCAATCTCATCTGGGACCAGAAGCCAAATTTAAGGTACTGAAATAGAAGAACGATGCACAGTTTATATTACTGCTCGGTGGGGGGTGTCCGAAGTCCCATACCAGCTTCTGTAGACTCTACATGGATTATTCCGTTTAAGTATATGCATCTTGTACATTTGTGAAACCAGTTACTATTATCAAGCTATTGCCACAATGCTAAATCCTCAAATTGCTAATGGCGGATGGAAAGTGTCAGATATTGAATGAGTTTCTCCTCAGTTGTATGATAGCAGGGTTCCTTCAGAAGATGCAAGCGGAGCATCAGTCATCCCAATGGTCCCAGAATTCAGTATTACAATATTCCGGCACCTAATCAGCACAGGGCAATACATAATTGTGTAATACGTAAAGGTGTTATATATAAATGTGACATCTGATCAGGAGATGATGGTTTACGTTCCCGATGAGCTGCATTCATTCATGAACTGTCACAGACAGATAATCGGGAACTATACACCGAATTCCACATTATGTCCCATTTAATGCAGTGATTACGTGTCTGTAGTAGCGGTGCCAGCTTTATTCCATGGGATTCCGGAGTAGCCAGGGTGGACATTAAGTAAAGATGTCCATTATGGATGCTAAAGGTTATTGAAACTTTTCTTTTGGACCCTAATGGGAAGTTTCTTTACACATTGTCAGTAGTCTGGCAAACAGTTGTTGCATAATTACTTCTGATGGGTAATTTAGCCTAATTCACTGTGTCAGCCAAGAGCCTTTGTGTGCGTTGTTCCAGAGATTCTATGAATAGAATAGAAGAACTCCGGGAAGGTCACATTTACTTGGCTGGAACTTAAATGGGGGATTTTCAGTGTTACAAATTGTATTGAGGTAAGAGACAAAACTCCCGGATCAGAGGTATTTGCTCTTAATTCAGCCGTCTTAGCCTTCTATATCATTTATAGTTGCATGCCGGTGATATGTTTTGAGTGATGTAACAATGTAATAGCCCCTTTACACTGCCGCTAAAAACCCGGGTTATTACCGTGATAACCCGGGAGCGGCTCAGTGTAAAAAGGGTTTACCCGGATCCTGTGACATGGGAATCCAACCCGGCTAGCATGCCAGGTTGGTCCCGGGAAGGACCCGGGTCACGGGTCGAAGCGACTCGGCACCCGTTCATTGCATAGAAAGAGGCGGCGTTTGGAGATCATCTGATCTCCAAACGCTGCCTCTACACGCGTCATCGGTGTCATCATCAACCCTGCATATTGCCGGGTCAGGCCGCTTGTCTGAAAGGGGTCTTGCCGTGCCGCATCCGGGAAGGAGCCATGTACAAATCTCGGGTGCGGCTCTGCATTTAGGTTTAAAAGCAGTATTATATTGTCTACAATTACAATGAGGGTTACATATTGCCCAGTGGTGCAAATCTGCACCAAACCTCCTGCAGCCAGGGAGCAATTAGATGTATCTGTCTACTGCAGGTTATCTTTTAGTGCTTTTAGTGTTAATGCAGATTTGTAGTTTTGAGCCACGAGGGGGAGATTTATCAAAGCTTGGAGAGAGATAAAGTACCAACCAATCAAATTCCGTCATTTTACAGGCTGTATTTGAAACATGACCAATAGGAGCAGATTGGTTGGTACAATGGGCGCAGTGCATCAAGCATCACTTTTGCATGCAGTGTATCCCACCACTCATCACAAGCATAGTGGTGTTTGTTAATGGCATATGCTTGAAGAAAAATCACAAAGGACAGCTCTCCCGACAAGAGCTGTCCTTTGCGACAAAAGGACTCCCAGGTTTATGCCCCGGGTCACCTTCTGCGCATGCGTTGGCTGACACAGGGGGTGCTGGGAGGGATCTGACTGGCCTTGCAGGAAAAGACTACCTTACACCCCAGTTGTGCCCCTGATACTATATCATAGCCCACACAATAATGCCTCTTACACAGTATGTCCCTGACACCTTAATATGCACCTCACAGTAATGCTTCTTACACATTATGCCCCACAGTTATGCCCCTGACACCTTAATATGCCCCACATAGTAATGCCCCTTACATATTATGCCCCCACAGTTATGCCCCTGACACCTTAATATGCCCCGCACAGTAAAGCCCTTTACACATTATGCCCCACAGTTATGCCCCTGACACCTTAATATGCCCCACACAGTAATGCCCCTTACACATTATGCCCCACAGTTATGACCCTGACACCTTAATATGCCCCACACAGTAATGCCCCTTACACATTATGCCCCACAGTTATGCTCCTGACAGCTTCATATGCCCCACACAGTAATGCCCCTTACACATTATGCCCCACAGTTATGCCCCTGACACCTTAATATGCCCCACACAGTAATGCCCCTTACACATTATGCCCCACAGTTATGCTCCTGACAGCATCATATGCCCCACACAGTAATGCCCCTTACACATTATGCCCCACAGTTATGCCCCTGACACCTTAATATGCCCCACACAGTAATGCCCCTTACACATTATGCCCCACAGTTATGCTCCTGACAGCATCATATGCCCCACACAGTAATGCCCCTTACACATTATGCCCCACAGTTATGCCCCTGACACCTTAATATGCCCCACACAGTAATGCCCCTTACACATTATGCCCCACAGTTATGCTCCTGACAGCATCATATGCCCCACACAGTAATGCTCCTTAAACATTATGCACCTGACACCATAATATACACAGTAATACTAATTCCCCTTGCAAATTGTGGCACACATAGCAGCACAGCCACAGGCTACTTACTTTTAAAGTGTCTGCTCATTGTCAGGTGTTGGTGCCTGCATCTCCCACCCTTCTCCTGGCCACCGGCATCTCAGCGCAATACCGGCACTTCCAGGTAACGCTGTGATCGTCTGTATCCATTCCCTGTTACTAGATGTCAAGTAGGACGACTAGCATGTCTCCCCTCAGGCAGCGGCCATTTTGGCAGGGACAGTCTGCATGTAGTACAGCTGCATACAGTGGCTGCGGCACCCCGTGCGATTGCATAGCTTGTCCGGCCCTAAAAACAGCCCTAAGATGACCTAACTAAACTAGTGAAATACTAACAAGCAGAAACATTACTGCAGTGAATAAGATTTGCTCAGAATTACTGTAACTGATTGTATGCATATTAAACATTTACTTTTAGAACATAGAATAACCAAGTTTATTTTGTATCACCTCTTTTACTCATATCAGAGGAACATCTGTTGTTCATGTCTTAAGGGCCCCATACACTACTGCGACATGTCCGTCTGACATGTCGCAGGCGATCACCCTGGCAGCCTCCCGGGCGGCAGTATAGCCCAAGATACATCGTATGCTGTCCTTTTTCATACGATATATCTTGGGCCATTCCAGCCATGCCTGCGGGGTCCGACATATCACGAGTGCAGCACGTTCAATCTGGAGGATCCGATACGATGCTCACGGGAACACGCATCGATTGGATCGGATCAGAAACACCTCCAAAATGCCCGATTTCACCCGATATATCGGGCCGAAATCGGATGAAATCGGGCATTATGGTTATAAAGTATGGGGCGCTTTAGGGCGAAATATATCAAATATAGGAGAGAGATAAAATACCAACCAAACAGCTTCTAACTGCCATTTTGCGGCTCTGTTTGAAAAATGACAATTAGGAGATGATTGGTTGGTACTTTATCTTTCTCCACTGTGCTTTCTCCAAGCTTTGATAAATCTCCCCTTAGTGCTTTTCTTTACAAAATGTGACATTTGTTTAGTTTAGTTTATTAATAAATGGTTTGCAAATATATCCCCTTTTCTAACATTTTAACTTTGGAAAAGAGTTGAAAGTCCTGACGAAAGAAACATGTTACATATCTGTGACATGTAATGCACATATGTAACTATCCCCCAAGGCTTAGTATAGAATTTACTATATTTAGAAAGGAAGAGGTGACTGTGTTATTGCCAAGGAGGTGACAGTATAAGTTAGCTGGCAGTGGTGGATTTCCCACTAAGCACATGGGGCACATGCCTACTAGGGGTCCCACTTGCTCTGGGGAACGGCAGAGCAGGCTGCCCTGCATGAGAGCTGTGCTAGGCCACTGGCCAGGTGTGTTTTTTTTTTTTTGTCATTATGGCTGGCATGGGTGGGGTGGGGGGCAGTGGGCAGTAAATTGTGGTATGTGAGGTGGTGGGGGATGAAGTTATAACTGCTTTGATGGTTTGGCGGCACCGGGACTGGCACCAACGTGAAGGGGGCAGTGATGTGATGGGGCTCTGCTCACTCCTGGCAGAGGGAAAGACTTGACTAACTAAAATTTTTGGTCAGCTATTTTGCGACATCATGCGCTGCACATCTGGCCACAACATCATGGAGGTTCTTTGGTGGAGCCAAGAGCTTGGAGCAAAAGGCAAGCCTGGGGTATTTAGTTGAGAGCATTCCATAGCATTGGCCAGCCGGGAGGCACTCAGTGGTTAAAGTTTATGGGTGACTGAGCAGGGTGTCCCCTGTTAAGTGCACTCCTGGCCAACCAGTAGTTACGGACCTGCTTGCCATTTAGATCGGTAGTAGACTGAAGAATATCAGATTGCAGGTACTTCCATGAGATTGTGGGGATACAGGGCTAAATCTGTCCATGTATGGAATAATAATGCCAGAAGGATTAATTGTTTTAAGCCAAATTGCTTAGAAATTACCATGCGTGTGGGCCCAAAGAGACCAGCAGTCAGCGATTAACCTGATCAGATTCTGTGACCCTATTAATATGGATTTAGTGGCTTGGCTTGATAAACAAATCTGTCAAATTTGGCCACCTTACCCCTTACCCTGGTAAAGATGGACGTTCTTGCCGAATGACACAGTCTACCTGTGCGATGATGCATAATACCTTTACATAATACTTTACATTCTAGGATAAAAAGAAAAACTTTTTATGAGCTCCGTGGGCCCCAGATGCTGATTGCGTTACACAAACTCTCACATGGTGCATCCTAGATTATAATAACACTTCCAGAGCCAGCTATATGTAAGCAATTCTGCTGTGAGATCTTTGCTGAGCGTGCACCATTATAATGTGCATCGTAGCGTTCGTGTGTACTCAATATTTGTTTCAAAACTGTATACATATTTAATGCTTTAAGTGAGCTTTATAATACTTAACGTTTTTTTTATGTGTGTTTGTTTTAAGAATCGATGCCAGACTTCCCCGTCGACTCCAACAATGGGAAATGCGGTGGAGCCGCGAGTGGTGAGTTTATACTTTCACTTTACTATAGTAGTTTACGAATATCTCTGCTTTGTTACATCAGTGTGTTTAGAGTTTTCAGTGAATTGATTATCGTAAAATTAGCTCTCAGAGACGCATGCTAAGCCATTAAGAATAGGTGTTGTTCACAGGCCTCTGATTCAGCATTTAGATGATCTCTTGAGTTACCTATTCTGTCAAACAGATAACACTATTGATCAGCAGCTGTTTAATTCAGGTTTATCACAAATATATATATGTCTTTGTGTATAACTTGTCATCCTTATTCAGTGTTTCCACCAGTTTAGTGAAATGGGTCAGCTGGTAAAATGTACCGTATATACTCGAGTATAAGTCGACCCGAATATAAGCCGAGGCACCTAATTTTACCCCAAAAACCTGGGAAAACTTATTGACTCGAGTATAAGCCTAGGGTGGGAAATGCAGCTCTAGCCGTACACAGCCCTCAGTGCCAGATATGCCCTCATACTGCCAGATATGCCCCCACAGTGCCAGATATGCCCCACAGTGCCAGATATGCCCCACAGTGCCAGATGTGCCAGATATGCCCCACAGTGCCAGATATGCCCCACAGTGCCAGATATGCCCCACAGTGCCAGATGTGCCAGATATGCCCCACAGTGCTAGATATGCCCCACAGTGCTAGATGTGTCAGATATGCCCCACAGTGCCAGATATGCCCCACAGTGCCAGATGTGCCTGATATGCCCCACAGTGCCAGATGTGCCCCACAGTGCCAGATATGCCCCACAGTGCTAGATACTTACCCTCCGTCGCTCCCGCGCTGTCTTCTGAAGGAGGGACACGGAGAGCGCAGTGCGCGGCTCTCCTGTGTCCCTCCTGCGTCTCCGGCGGCAGCGGCGTGTCTTAAAGGAAGTGCCGGTTCGTGCACTTCCTTTAACACACACACCGCCGGAGATGCAGGAGGGACACAGGAGAGCCGCGCGCTGCGCTCTCCGTGTCCCTCCTAACGCTGACTCGATTATAAGCCGAGGTGGCTTTTTCAGCACAAAAAAACGTGCTGAAAAAGTCGGCTTATAATCGAGTATATACGGTAACTAAAAATTGTACAATTGATCCCTGTGAAGAGAGGCTAAGCAATATTTAAAAATATATTGCACACGCATAATACATAGCGCACTCCGGGCCTGATTCTGTCTGTTACCGGAGATGTAGCTGTGATAATATGCAAATGCTGGTTTCAGTCTACTCCTTGTGCACTAGCGTGTGCCGGAAAGTGCAAGCACTGAGACACCCATATTCTGTGCACCTGGACACAGTAGAACCGGTGGTGGTTCTAGATCAGTGATTGGGAACCGTGGCACTCCAGCAGTTGCTGTACTACACATCCCAGCATGCCCTGCAACAGTTTTGCTCCTTGGCTATGCTAAAACTGTTGCAGGGCATGCTAGTATGTGTGCCAAGGTTCCCCACCACTGTTCTAGACAGTTCACCATCGGCACATCATTGCATCCACCATTGACACATGCACCAACCCTTGGCGGGTGCAGTCTCTCCGCTTCTGTGGGAGGTGCTGTGCGTCTATGAACGCAGCCTGCTTGCAGTGACCCGCCCCTGACACTCCCATTGCTAACCGGTGAGACAGATTTTTTTTCTGCAAGTTCTATAGGCTACTGCTCAGGGATGCCCATTGCTTTGCCTCTTGAATTCTGTTACCAGTTCTCCTGCACGCAATGGCGTATTTGTTTGTGCACTCAGGTAGCACATGCACTGTAGGGGTTTCCAGAATATTGTGCGCATGCGCAATAGCAAATAGCCGCTCAAGTGTGCAAACATCGGCGTTGCGTGCAGTTAGCATGCACCTCTTAATCGGTCCTTCTATGTTCATAGTCCGTCCAGCATACATAGTAAATGATTTGTGATCAGTATTGCTCCTTATGTTGCATGAAGAAAGTAGTGCTGGACAGCAGAACTGCTGCAAGTCATATTTTATGTATAAGAGGCATAGCATGCGGAAGGATGAGGCTCTTTGCTGCGTTCAACACCACATTGGCTGCATAGTCATAGATTTTACTCATTGGTACCTATGACGGGGTGTAGTTGGGAACCCAGCGCTTGGAATCCCACCAGTCAGAATGCCGGTGCCGGAATCCTGACACCTGTCAGAATACCAATTCCGGCATCCCGCCAGCAGGATCCCGAACGTATGTATCCCGGAGAGCTTAGGGTTAGGATGCGGGAGGAGGAGGGTTAGGGTTAGGCTGTGTGGGAGAGGGTTAGGTTTAGGCTGTGTGGGGGAGGGTTAGGTTTAGGCTGTGTGGGGTAGGGTTAGGTTTAGGCTGTGTGGGGTAGGGTTAGGTTTAGGTTGTGTGGGGGAGGGTTAGGTTTAGGTTGTGTGGGGGAGGGTTAGGTTTAGGTTGTGTGGGGGAGGGTTAGGTTTAGGTTGTGTGGGGGAGGGTTAGGTTTAGGTTGTGTGGGGGAGGGTTAGGTTTAGGTTGTGTGGGGGGAGGGTTAGGTGGAGGGTTAGGTTTAGGTTGTGTGGTGGAGGGTTAGGTTTAGGTTGTGTGGTGGAGGGTTAGGTTTAGGTTGTGTGGGGGAGGGTTAGGTTTAGGTTGTGTGGTGGAGGGTTAGGTTTAGGTTGTGTGGGGGAGGGTTAGGTTTAGGCTGCGGGGAGGGGAAGTTAAGGTTAGGCTGCGGGAACCGAGGGTTAGGCTTAGGCTGCAGGGAGGGAGGGTTAGGAGGAGGGAGAGAATTAGACTTAGCTTCCTCCTGCACCCCTGTTGGCATTTCAAACAGTCAAGTCCTGACTGCCGGGATCCTGTACCCAACCCCCTATGACAAAAGGTCCACCGAAGCTCAAAACATGTCAGGTTTATATCTATCCCTAATTCTTTAAATCTTCACCGACTGATTTCATGCAGGGTGTTTTTTGCATGGTTCCAGATTATGCTACACTCGAGGAGTAAGAACTCCTTGGGAACACAGTTCAGTTCTGTGTTCCACCTGACCACTTGGATTTCAGTAAATTTATATGAGTTTTGTTGGCTAAAGCGTCAATAATCCCTAGTTTCGGAGCTTCGAGTAATGTTCCTATGCGGATGAATGCACTCTAGAGCGTCCTGACCATAAGCAGCAATCTTTCTAATGTATATCTAGTCGAATAGTCTAATAGAGTGTTTTTAGGTGAGTAAAGGAGGGATGGAGGCAGCCCAGCTTTTCAGAAGCACTGGGCACTCTCCCTGGGGGCATGACGTGCGCCCAGTGTGATTTGGCAAGCACTGCTGTGCCACGCACTCTCTCCTGATACATGAAACATAAATGTTGGGTGGGTATACATTTAAGTTGCCATCTGTCGGGATCCCGGTGTTCAGGATACCGATGTCGGAATCCCGGCAGCTGGCAGTGCCGGCAGAAAACCCGTTGGGAGGTGTAGGTTAGCCATTGGGGGTAAAAATAATCTAAAATAACATTCATAAGCACAATTATACTATAATATGCTACTATAGAAAGTTTTACGCACAGGTATGTATAATAGTATGCAAAAGCTGAGCTGGAGGTGTACATAAGAATATATTCAGGTATATATATTGTTTTCCCTTTGACCCATTTGTTTATTTATGGCATTTCCCAAACATAATGTGTAATTATAATTTGGTGATTTACATCCTTGGGTCTGAGCTTATGTAAATGTATCCTATTACCTCTATCTCTATATTTATTCACTTCTCCAAATAAAACGCTGGCACAGTGTAATCCCCTCCTCTCCTAATCTCATTGTCATAGCGGGCCGTAATTGGGTGTCTGACATGGATCGTGTTACGCAGCTCTCTCTAATTAAAGGGAAATCTAATCTTTTTGTAAGAACCACGTCCTGGGATTAAATTACCAGTTTCTCTAGTAGATTTGAGGTTCTTCAGATGTCTCTGATCATTGTTGTAATTTGGGAACCTACCAGGCTATAGTCGTCTTAAGGAAACTGATTGCCGCTTTAAGAGTCAGTAAATTGTAAACAAATAGTTATTAGTAGTTATTTCCCACTCTACTGTTATAGAGTTATCAATTTGGGATGCAGTTAAAATACCGTCAGGAGACGCACCAGAATCTCGACAGCCAGTGAAATACCGACGCCCAGAATCCCAACCACCTCTGGGTATTCCCACTAGCTTGGGGGGCCTACGCCACCAATCGAGTGGGAATATAACCGGGCCCAAAGCGTGCAAGGGGACTCACTGACGGGATTGTGGCAGAATGAATGCCGCTGTCGGTATACTGACAGCCGGCATCCCGTCTGCCGGTAAAACGTATGTATTCCATCAATTCTCTAATCTGCTTGTGGTATGATTTCCTGCGTCTGTAACAGCCGGTGCCTTAATACGGACAGATGAGTGACTTCCACTTCAAGTGAAACCCCCCCATCATATAATTACTTCCTCGTGTAGCAATAAAATATTTAAAATAATATTTAAATAGCAAATGTGAGACATAACTGATATCGCAGAACTCCTGAAGGTCAGAACAGAGCAGGCCCTGACATGTAATTTAGATGACGTCTCCCCAAACCTGAGAACTGCAATTTTCCTGATGCCGCAGGAAGTGGTCTGAAATCCAGACCAGCAGAGAACCAAGGTTACATTTTTCATCCAAAATAAACTTTTTTTTTTGTCTTTATAATGCTGTCTTTGTTCATTCATTTCTACATACTTGTACGTTAAATATTGTAACCATTTTTGGGCATTTGGCATAGAAATGTCAGTGAACAGTGCCCAGATATGTTTGGACCAAGGGAGCCTTTCAGTGTGAAAAATGTAAAACTCTTCCACTACAACTTGAGACGCATCAGCAGTATTCCTGTAAATGATGTATACCTGGTAAATGCCCCGGTAACTTGTATTGCCGTTCCTTTCTTACAGACAGGTTAACCATATAGATAACTAGTTACATGTTGCTGATGAGGATACGTAAGACTCATATTGTGTATGAGACCGAAAGCTGACTAGGTCAAACCTTGATCCTTACATGCGGCTGAGATTGGCTAAGGTTGGCGTGGAGGTGGATAAAGAGGTGATTTAAACGAGTGGTATTCATGTGACCGGCAGTCAGCAGACTGACGGTCACATGACCTCCCCCAAAATCCCGTCCCCTCACTATCCCGACGGTCGGCATACCGACCAACAGGGACTATTTCCACTCGTGGGTGTCCAAGACACCCATACAGTGGGAATAGAACTCCCGGCGACCGCAGGTCGCCACCGAGACTGCAGCGTGGCGCAAGGGGCTTGCTGCACTCGCCACTCCCTGCCAGGATCCCGGCGTCAGTATGCTGACCGGCGGTCAGGAGACCATCGGTCAGCCATACCACACCCATTTAAACATGTGAGCTTTACCTTCAAGCTGCAGACAATATTTTTGTTAAATTAGTAATGTTGTCTTGTAGGGTAGGTATTGTCATGCACTCACCTGGAAAACATTCATGATTTGGATAATGGAAGTTCCAAGCTTAATCAGTTACAATTTACAGTGAAATTGAATACGTTAATAAAATCTTAAATGTCTCACAGTTTTTAAAAAACTACTAGACAGGACAGACGGTTGCTGTAATGCAGGGGTGGGGAACCTTTTTTCTACCGAGGGCCATTTGGATATTTATAAAATCCTTTGGGGGCCATACAAAAATTCTCAACTTAAAAAATTACCCTGCCCCCCAGTAGGTCTGCACGCCAAAAAAATGGGTGTGGCCAGTTAAAATGGGACGTGATACACATATGCCCCCAGTAGTGCAGTGCCAGATCCACAATTGCCCCCACAGTGCCAGGTATACAATTGCCCCCACAGTGCCAGGTATACAGATGCCCCCACAGTGCCAGGTATACAGATGTCCCCACAGTGCCAGGTATACAAATGCCCCTCACAGTGCCAGGTATACAGATGTCCCCACAGTGCCAGGTATACAGATGCCCCCACAGTGCCAGGTATACAGATGCCCCCACAGTACCAGGTATACAAATGCCCCTCACAGTGCCAGGTATACAGATGTCCCCACAGTGCCAGGTATACAGATGCCCCCACAGTGCCAGGTATACAGATGCCCCCCACAGTGCCAGGCATACAGATGCCCCCCCCCCCCGTGCTGCTTACCGCTCCTTTCGGCAGGACACGGAGGAGAGTGCGGCTATGTTGGGTGGCGGCGTGTAGGACTTGAAACCAGCCGCCGGTTCGAGAGCCAATCAGAGCTCGCGGACCGGCAGCCGCGGCTCCTGATTGGCTGCCGGTCCGCGAGCTCTGATTGGCTCACGAACCGGCGGCTGGTTTCAAGTCCTACACGCCGCCGCTCCCACCCGACAGCCACGCTCTCCTCCCTGTTCTGACAGCTGAGACACGCTGCCGCCGGACTGATCGGCGGCGTGTCTCATTGAGAGAAGCGGGTGGGCCGGAGCAAACGGCTTCGCGGGCCTTATATGGCCCGCGGGCCGGAGGTTCCCCACCTCTGCTTTAATGGTTAGCACTGCTGCCTCAAAGCTCTGAGGTCTCGGGTTCGATTCCCACCAAGGCCATATCTGTGTTGAGTTTGTATGTTCTACATGTGCTTGCATAGGGTTCCTCTGGGTACACCAGTTTCCTCCCACAATCCAAAAACATACTGGTAGGTTAATTGACTTCTGACAAAAATGAACCCTAGTGAGCACAAATGTGGTAGGGACAGAACATTAAAAGCCCCACTTGGGCAAGGGCCAGGGCCAGACTGCCCATCTGGCACTTGGGCAGGTGGTCCGGTCACAGAGCAGCTCCTGGCTCTCTGTTCCTGCCCCCCCCCCCCCCCGCCACCCCCCGCCGCCCTAAGTACCTGTTTCTAATAAAAATGGGGGGGTGCCGCGAGTCCACACCCCTCTGACTCATGGCACGCCCCATGCGCTGTGTCCACGCGTATCTGCGTGCATTTCAACATATGAGGGGCGTGCCCCCTGACTCGCGGCATACCACAGTGCCCAGGCGCCCCCCTCCGCCATGCGTGCGCCCCAGTGCCAAATTCTGGCCCCAGTCCATCCCTGGCAGGGGCGTTTGTGATTGGCCAAATAGTCTTTGTAAAGCGATGTATAATATGTGTAATATTAATGTTTTATACTTCCCACACTGGAATATGCCACCATTACAAATTGTTAGTTATAATAGATTACTTGCATTGCCAACCCTATTTTTAATGGTGGCATGGGTTGGGATATGTTTGGCATCCCGGTGGACGGGATCTCGGCAGTCATATGACCGATGCCGGAATCCCAATACCGCTCAGCCCATGGGTCATATGCCTAAGCAGAAAGCATTGCTTACCAGTTAACACACAAGAACTTTTGAAGGTTCATTTGTGACTATTTAATTATTATGTTTAGTAGTCCTTTTGTACAAAGTGTGCTCACCGACAGCTGATATTTGAGGGTCAAAGTGCAGGGCACCTGATATATTAGATTCCAGCCTCTTCTTGCCTTTCTCCAAATACCACACTGCTGCCATATACAAATATTCTCCATAAGACACAGCTTTCTTACAACTCTAATATTGCATAATGAATAGACTGTATGAAGACAGGGTTTCTTCATTTGCTTGTTTTTCTGTTTTTCAAGGTCAGTCAGCACATCCATTTTTAAAGCCGTTCCTTTTTTTTTTAACTTCTTACAGACAGGTTAACCTTATAGATAACCGTCAACAGAACAAAATAACAGTAAGATCATGTTGAACGCTTATTGTGCCCAGAGAGGTCAGGTTTAGCTGCGTAAAGCAGCTAATCCTGACCAACGGAGGGGGCGTGACTCGAAAAGTTCAGTTTGTGCGCTCAACCGGGTCACTTTTCCCTCATTTCAGCTCACCAGTTTGTGGGGCTGCAAGCCGTACCGGCAGCTGGGCACGCCCGAATGGAGCAACAGTTGAATTCGTTTGGTACCATCTAGTGGCCGCCAGCGCGCAAAACACTTGAATTCTCCCCATATAGGTGAGGAGCATCATTAGTCTTTTAAGATAGATAGATAGATAGATAGATAGATAGATAGATAGATAGATTGATTGTGGGATATCCAGACAGGTACAAGATCAGGATATTAATGGGGGATGGGGGGGGGGGGGAGTACCACCTTAATTTCTCAAATAGATTTTATTCTTCATTTATGCATAGTATACACAGTCACATACCCATCTACAAGAATATGGATTAAGAAAAAGTAAAGCGCATTTAATAAGAGCCAGTCTGCAGATACTCTGCGCATTCACTTTACGTAAATTATAATATCCTTCTGTTCACCAGGAGCTGGAATAGTGAGAAAATTAGTATTCTGAGTCTCGGGCCCGACTCATAGTACGGCTGCATTGCGTGCACAGAAATAAATGCAGATCTTTCCCGGAAGCACCTATTCACCCACTTATAGAAGTAGCCGTCATTACTATAAGGGTTTACTTTCCCCAGCCTATCCTTGGTGCAGGTGATCTATCTGAAATCACACTGATCTCTGCGTATGCACAACTCATACTCATAGATGTGTGCTCCCGGCTCCAGCTTATGCGCAGATCTGTTCGCAAACCACACCTGCGTGCAACTCTGAATAAACCACTCACGGTAGAAAATGGGTGTTAGACACATGAGAGCTCTTATCACGGGATGCGGTCAATTTACCTACAATCAAAATCCCAGACGGTCAAAATACCGACAACCAATGACCGACGGACAAAATACCGACATGGTCAAAATACCGAGATTTAAAATACTGACAAGGTCATAATACCGACATTTAAAATGTCGACAGGTTTTTCATGATGTTTTCATTGCAACCAACTTGTTCATACTTTACCACTCCAGTGGACCTGGAGGGGGAATATAATAGTGTGCCCGAAGCGCGAGCCATGCGAGGGGATGCGGCACACTCATACGGTGTTCATGTTGACCTATGTCGACATACACAAAAACAATTAAAAAAAGCCTCTTGTCGACTTTTTGACCTGTCGACATTTTAAATGTCAGTATTTTAACCTTGTTGGTATTTTAAATGTTTGTATTTTGACCTTGTCTGTATTTTGCCCTTGTCAGGATTTTGTCCGTCGGTCAATTGTTGTCGGGATTTTGATCGTCAGGATTTTGATTGTAGGTATTTCATACTGATCTCCTTATCACAGCACCTTTTGCAGGATTGCAGGTGCAGAATGGCAGAAAGAGTAAAAATGTTGCTGTAAATTGCTGCTAGCCAGGGTCTCCATCATAGCTTTAGGGCTCTAGTAGTGGCGGAAGGTGCTGTTGGCACTATCTTCTATTCCATACTAACTTCAACGGCACCAAATCCCTCGGTTTTCTGCCGCCCTGATACTTATGTCAGTGTCGTCTGCTGACACAGCTGTGTTTCTATACCCTGTACTTGTCCTATATTGTCTTGAACTGGAAGTCACTATTTTCTTGTTTTGGTGACTTGTTTATGTAATTGAGCTCTGCGGATCCCTTGTAGCGCTATATAAATAAAGGATAATAAGGGCGGGATGTACTATCCTCCGCCGCCGCGCTAATTGCCATTTTCACTGTGATCTGAGTCACCGCTCCGCTGCCTGCCGCTACCCCTTTGCTCCCTGCCTGCTTTTGTTCTCCCTCCTCATCACCGCCGCGGCCACAGAGTTCTCCTATTGCCGTTGCGCTCGGTCTGTGCTGCGCTTCCCCTGGCCGTTTGCGCATGCGCACTTTGTCACAGCTTTCTGGGCATGATCTGAAAGCTGTTACAAAGTGCCCATGCGCAGACGGCCAGCGGTGACTCAGATCTCAGTGAAAACGGCAATTAACGCGGCGGCGGAGGTTAGTACATCCCGCCTTAATTCAGAACAGCAAGCAGGGGTGTATCTAGAGAGGAGGGCACCTGTGTTCAGTCTCCGGGTGTGGCCCCCCCCCCCTCTCCCGTCCCGTAGCTGGCAGCAGCACTGTTAGCGCTCTGTCTGAGCACTGGAGACTCTAGCACAGTGCCAGAGTCTACACCGTATGTGCAAGTCTCCGGAAAAAATAGCGCGGCGGCCATTTTTCCGGAGACCTGTGCATGCGCTGTAGACTCTGGCACTGTGCCACAGTCTCTAGTGCTCAGACAGTGCGCTAACAGCACTGCTGCAGCTGCTGGCTACGGGACTCGGGAGAGGAAGGGACCCACACCCGGACACCAGAAAGGTAAGTATACAGAAGAAATGGGTGCAGTGTGTGCGGTGTGCACCCCACACACTGCACCCATTATAGATACACCACTGACAGCAAGGCACCCTGTAGATCAGGCCTGGCCAACCTGTGGCTCTCCAGATGTTGTGAAACTACACATCCCAGCATGCCCTGCCACAGTTTGAGCCTTCCGTAATAGCAAAACTGTGGCAAAGCATGATGGGACTTGTAGTTTTACAACAGCTGGAGAGCCACAGGTTGGCCAGGCCTGCTGTAGATGATGTGTCGTCTCTTGACTTCTAAAATAATTCTAAACAGTACAATATTTATTTACTGAAAAATAAAATACTTATATGTATATATGAGTACATACTGGCTGTTTGAAACAGGATTTTGTTTAGTACAGGTTTTATTTTCACTTTAGAGACTGAATTGATGGGTGCAGTGGGCTGCAAATCCCAAATTTCCTGATTAGAGCCAGCTTAACAGATAACTTTACTGCTGCCCTGGAATGTTTAGTAGAGCAAAACACAACGTGATTTTCTCTTGGAACCATGCACACATATTGGCAGAATGTCTGGAGGAACACAGGGCCTAATTCTGAGTTGATCGCAGCAGCATATTTGTTAGCAGTTGGGCAGAACCATGTGCACTGCAGGAGGGGCAGCTATAACATGTGCAGAGAGAGTTGTGGGTGGGGTGTATTCAAACTGAAATCTAAATTGCAGTGTAAAAATAAAGCAGCCAGTATTTACCCTGCACAGAAACAAAATAACCCACCCAAATCTAACTCTCTCTGCACATGTTATATCTGTCCCCCCTGCAGTGCACATGGTTTTGCCCAATTGCTAATAAATTTGATGCTGCGATCAACTCAGAATTAGGCCCACAATACCGTACACAAGAACTATTGACGGCGCTTTGATGGGCTGCTTCTTGTATAGCAGGTCTATTAGACATCTATGTATAACAAAAATGTGTATAAATATGCTTCTGGTCCCTTTTATGCGTGCAAGTATGTTTCCAGTACCCTTAATGTACGTAATAATATCAGCAAATCCCTTTAAATATATATATTTTTTTAAATCCATCCTAATTTGAATTGTATACAATTTATTCTTTGTTAATATTATTAAAGTGCTATTTTTAGTTGAGAGTCCCAGTTCTGCTTTCGTAAAAGTAAGTAGAGAAATGCTTGCAAATAAAAATAATTAGCATTGTATTATACAGTAGTCATCATTTCCTATTTATGCTAATTAAAGGGACTTAATGCCATCTTAAAAACAAATCTCATTAAGAGAATAAAATAACTGGATAGACTACTGTAGAGTTCTCAAATAGCACTTCTATAAGATGTATTTATTAATATAATACATATTTAAATATTTAATGCAAATTGGAAACATCTCATTATTATGTATTAAAGAGTAAATATTGTAGTAACACTGAGGGTTGCTTAGTAACTCAGCTGAAGTGTGTAGTGATCCATGGCAACCAATATACTTTTGATTCTGTTGTCTCGCCTGATGAAAGTTGACTTCTGATTGGTTGCTATTGGTTACTGCCACTGCACATTTGCACTTTTTTTGTTAGTTTTGTTTTGTTTTTAGTAAAATGCCTCCACTGGGTTAGTTGATTAATTTGTGATGGCTAGAACGATGTTTTTTCATCACTGATGTTTATGACATTCCTATAGATTGGTTGATGGGCTTTAGGTAGGTAAGAAATAAACTAGCCTTCTATTATGGATCATTTCTGGACACCTGTGTAGTCTAATAAATGTCACTTTGCTTTCATGTCTTTTAATTAATGTTATTTTTTTGTTTACTTTTTTTTTGTTATAGATCATTGTAGATGTAAGCCTATGAAAGCTTCACAAAAGACATATCTCAAGAACAATTACAACTATGGTAAGCTGGAAATCCTATTTTAGTGTCTACTCTCCAGTATTATAAGATATTACTCTTGCCATATGTATGACCCTACTTATTGGACGTCCCATACAGGCAATTGCAAGTTGCAAGACTCAGTCGCACACAGATTTACAAGTGTTGCACACCAAATGAATCATTGCAGACTTTTGTGGTATCCGATTACGATTAAGACACGCATTCAAGCATACAGAGATGGAAAAAGAAACTAAGCGCAAGCCAAGTCACACGGGCGCTGAGAAGAAATGTTGGGCGCAATTGCAGCAGTAGTATACGAGGACACAACTGTTTCTTGAAGAACTGCAACAATTAGGAAAGAACCTCAGATTCCCTGCCTCATGAGTCCGTGCACATTAATGCCATTTTTGCATTGGCAAGCACAGGGTACTCCCCTATAGACAAGATAATACCATGTAGTAAGGAGAAATGCTGTTGAACTGCTCTCTGTAGTACTGCACAAGTACTGACAGTATATACATACAGATGTGTCCGCATACACTTGTGCTCCAGGCTAGAGTTCTTGCTACTTAGCAGCGTCAAGTGTCCTTTTTTTTCAAGCGTTATGTCTTATGCGTACGCCTAAACACTGCAAGAAGCGATACACTGACCACAGGAGCTTGCGGTACTTGTACATCTTTGTTACATCTTTGTTATGCCGTGGCTGGCGCTAAAATCAGCGAAAGCAGCCGGAGGCGCTGTAATAGAAAGACACCCACTGCATGCTTTTGTGATCTGCTGCTGCGTTACTCAGGATGGGCAGTTCTTTCATGCTGCCGCAGCTGACACTCATCCGTTTTGTAAAATGCTCTCCGCCAATGCCCCCTCCCCACCCACCCCAAACAGCTGTAGACTGTCACACTCACCTGAGGTCTGCAGCAGCACTGGGTCATACAACGCAGGACTTGGGGGTCTATTTACTAAGCCATGAGATAAAATACCAGCAATTCAGCTCCTAACTGCCATGTCACAGGCTGGGTTTGAAAAAATGACAGGAGCTGAATGGCTGGTACTTTATCTCCATCTAAGGCTTAGTAAATAGACCCATCTGGACAGTTCAACTAACTTCAGAGATGTACATAAACCATTAGGTTGTGCACATCTCTGAATAAGGCCCCTTGTGCATTGTCTGGCACAAATCATATCTCCCTCTTGCAAGTATATGAACATTTTAGTATCAAGTTGAATTACCTGAATTCAGTTTAACAGCAATAGAATCTTAAGGGAGAAGAAAAAAACACACAAAAGAATGACTTAGCTCTGTATCAGATACATCATTAGTAGAATTCCAGAATGTTCAGTTGTCACCTATGAATGACAGGTCTGCCTAATTCTCACGTGCTGTGCAATGTTCTATCTATCCTCCACCTTAGTGATTCGTGCAAAGGTGAGAGATGTGAAGGTCAGATGTCACGACGCCACCGCCGTTGTGGAGGTAAAGGAGATTCTCAAGTCTTCCCTTGTGAACATTCCTAAAGACACAGTGACTCTTTACACAAACTCCGGCTGTCTGTGCCCACATCTCGTGGTCAATGAGGAATATATCATTATGGGATATGAAGATAAAGAACGCACCAGGTACTTAGTCTGTCTCTGTGATGGTTTAGGAATGTGGTAAAGCTAATTCATCTACATTCATTTCAGCACCGATGAGCAAAATATACAGATCAGCAGCGCAGTTAGGAGCAGATGTACCCGATTTCCCCATACGGACCCCTCTATTTCTTAAAAAGACTTTTAATTTGTAAATGCAAAATATAGAAGATATGTTCAGAAAGAATGGGAAAGTGCAAAAGACACAACTCAGCAATAGTACAAACGCACGCTAAGTACAGGATTCAAAGACGCAGGCTGAGACGTACCCCAAAAACGTTCATGACACACCTGAGTTTTAGCTGCCACTCCCTCGTTACCTCCCCCAAACGGTCCCCGCCCGTCAATCACTTTGCAAATAAATCCTCTCCGCCACCGCCGTCGTAAGACCACTGCTGTACATGAGCACTGCGTCTTATGGGCCTAATTCAAAGTTGATTGCAAAACAACATTTTCCTCTAATGGGCAAAACCATGTGCACTGCAGGTGGGGCAGATATAACATGTGCAGAGAGAGTTAGATTTGGGTGGGTTATATTGTTTCTGTGCAGGGTAAATACTGGCTGCTTTATTTTCACACTGCAAATTAGATTTCAGATTGCACACACCCCACCCAAATCTAACTCTCTCTGCACATGTTATATCTGCACCCCCCTGCAGTGCACATGGCTATGCCCATTAGAGGAAGATTTTTTGTTTTGCAGTCAACCGCTAATCACTCATCTGCGAAATAATCGTGTTTGCCTACAAGTTTGATCAGGCCGGCAAGAAACAGTGGTTTGCTAGTGTCAGATAAATGCTAATAGAATGCACATATAAAATGGCAGCAGGTATGAGCTGTGATGATACTTAATATATAAATGGATCTGTACATAAGAAATATAAGAATCTTGTATGGTTTGTTAGTATTCCCTTTAGTAACCTGATTTCATTAATTCAGGGTTTCACTAAACAGCAGATCCCCAAAGTAGCCTTCAAGAGAGGACTGCGCGGCTTATACAGCATACAGACAAATGCGTTCATGAGTTTAGCTGTGATCTCAGCACAGAGCAATTAAACAATTTAAATAAAAAAAATCTTTTTTTTTATTTTTTAAACACAGACTTCTGCTGGTGGAAGGGTCGCTTGCTGAGAAATGGAGGGATCGTCTTGCAAAAAAAGTTATGGTAAGACCACGGACATGGGCTGGTGGCTTTTAGTGTGAGAGAAGTTGTTTAAGTTGGGTACACACTAGAAGATGTGTGTACCCAGCGACATCGGTAGCGGCGGCACCCGGCGGGGGAGCCGGCATCGGAAATGTGCGTACACACTTGCCGATGCTGTCAGTGACAGAGCTGCAGCGGAGGTCATACTGCATTCGGCAGCATGGCCCTCTCTAGCGGTGTCTTCCGTTGGTCCTGCATGCAGGGTTGATGGAGGGTGTTGCTGAGCGAGCATCGTCAGCGGCAGAGCGGATACACACTAGGCGATGTGCCTGATGTATCAGTCTGATCCGCCAATAGTTAGAAGGTGTTCTTTTATAGACTCCTTATCACCTCCCTTGCTGGTGTGCTCATCGGAGGATGTCTGTGATTATTGGCCAGCTAGGGTGAGAACAGCATTTTACATTCAGTGATATCAACTCACTTTGTAATTCTGACAAGTATCAAATATTTTTTGTGAGTGTCCTGCAACCCTAATTTATCAACAATCAGACAAGTGTAAATTTAGCATGGTATAGATCAGTGGTTTCCAAACGCGGTCCTCATGGCATCCCTAACAGTCCAGGTTTTAAGGATATCTATGATCACATACAGATGGTTTTATCAAAATGAATAAGGTACTAATTAAGGGGCAGATGTATTAAGCCTGGAGAAGTGATGAAGCAGTGATAAGTGTGAGGTGATAACGCACCAGCCAAACAGCTCCTAACTGTCATTTTTCAAATCTATAATGATTGGCTGGTGCGTTATCACCTTGCACTTATCACGGCTTTATCACTTCTCCAGGTTAATACATCTGCCCCTAAGGAAATGGGGGATGACTCCGCACCAGTCAGGGTTGGATATAAGTGATAAACTTAACCAGCGTTCACAAATTATATTATGGATTGCTAATACATTCAGATTGCTGGTGGTGCACCAAAAGTCAGTAGTAGCTTAGAGATACAAAACAAAGGAAAAGAAAGAAGACTCTTGGTTGGTGCACTCTTAGGAAAACAGACATGTCAATGTATGTAATATACATTGACATATGTCTGTTTTCCTAAGAGTGCACCAACCAAGAGTCTTCTTTCTTTTCCTTTGTTTTGTACATCTGCCCCTAAAGCAGATGTGCAGAACCATGTATATCCTTAAAACCTAGACTGTTAGGGTGTCGTGAGTACTGACTTTGGGAACCACTGGTATAGATGTTAAACAGCGCTGTGTAAGGCTGATAAGTTGAGCTTACACTCATTTCATCTTATTCCCTGAAACAGCTTAATTCAAAATAGGTGTTGCAATATATGTCCCAATTAGTGAATATGTGTTTGGTCACTTGCATATGGACTCCTTCTGTGATGGGGCCCTATTGTCTGGTTAGGGGTTCATTGAATCTACCCTAATAGACGAGGTTATGACGCTGTTCTTGTGAGAGTAGGGTTCTCTGTACACAACTTATACATGGATTGATTTAATATCCAGTATTTGCAATAGATGCCCTTGTGGTCATGCAGCAGTCATTCCACCTGTCAAGTAGGAGTAACCTTACCACACCAGGCACTGCTAAACGCAGTGTTCCCTAATAAAGGGGTTTTCTTTGTTTTGATCAAACGTTAACAGTGCCCTAAGAATTAAGTGGAGAATATCTGCTACCCCTACTTAAATAACGAATTAGTTTAGCTAAAAATAGCTTAGTGCTTTAAAAAAAAAATGTAATAAAAATTTAATAATTCAATTGTCTATTCATGAAGCAGTGAAAAGAGTGGAGAAGTGAGCCTGTGGAGAAGTTGCCCATGGTAACAAATCAGCTGCTCCGTACAATTGTATAGTATGCAAATTATAACTGTTACGTCAATGCTGATTGGTTGCCATGGGCAACTTCTCCACTGGCTCACTTCTCCACACTTTTCACTGCTTCATGAATAGACCGCTCTGTGCGAGAACTGGTGAGCAGGTACGATAAGCTGTGCTCTCTTTCCACAGCCCAATAAACAATATCACACCCCTCTTCATGGAGCTGAGGTCTTGGTGTTTCCCAACAGATTGTTCCTTCTAATGTTTCTTATCATTGTGTAACAATCCATCTGTTTTTGTTCATTTAAACTTGTTCTCTCTTGCATTTTGCAGCGCTGGGATCAGAAGCTCCGACGTCCTCGAAAAATCAAATCTCCTGTTGCACAGAATGCCAATAAAAACAGCAACTCAAGACAAATGCATAGCTAGACTAATGGAATGATATATATATATATAAATAAAACTTTGTGGACTTTTATGCAAAGATATGCATTGTTGGAGCAGCAAAGAAGAAATTGCACTATTGCACGTTATAACCTATTGTTTACTACAAGATCTTGTAGTTGATTGTAGTTTTTTCCCCCTCTTTTATATTTGCACGGATTACTAAGCAATAGTTTTATTCCACTTCTAGCGATATCATAATTGTCTTTTTTTCTAAGCAGTTTGCAGCCCTGTGAATCTGCGAGAATTAGGGGCTGATGATTATTTGAACGCAAGAGAGTTTTGCGGTCGGCTCTTGCGTGCCTCCGCTCTGCGCATTTTCCGGAGCTTAGCATACACAACCGTGGGCGATGTTGAGCTGTATGCAACCCAGCCACATCTCTGATTGAAGCAGCAGGGTTGAACTTGAGTGATAATAGGGCGCTTGCGCGTAGTCTAAGTTCAATGAGAACATGTAGCCAGAAATGCGGGCGTAATTCTGCAGATGGATCTTTGGCACTAAAGGGTTGAGATTACCTAAATGATTAAAAATAGTTGCAGACTGGATGGGCCAAGTGGTTCTTATCTGCCGTCAACTCTTATGTTTCTAAGTGAGCACGGATAATGATGATGACTATGCAGCTAACAGTACGGATAGGAGTGGTCCAACTGCAACTCTTCATAGCGGTCAATAATGCGCATTTAGCTCCATGCGCGCAATACTGAAGCCATTACGGCTGACTTGCGTTCATCTCTGCATCAGTCCCTTCATGCGTTAATGTTCAGTGACTTTCTTACTCACATGGACGTAGCTTTTCTTGTTTACATTAGGGCACCTACTGACGATGTAACAGCCTTCTGTGGGATGACACCCTACTCTGTATTTACTGCAAAGGAAAATAGCTTCACCAGTTATCAATATAATGACCATAACACTCTACAGTTGCTGCACAGATCATGGATGCTAAAAGTTGTTTAAAGTGATTGTCATGGTGAGCCATATAATATACTAGTAAAGGAGCCCGGGTCACTTCAGTGTACCTGCTGCTCTGCCCACCCCCACCACACATATACTCTGTTCCAGCCCACCCCCCACTATCCCCTGCTCCTCTGTGTCCTGCCACCTGCTCTGTACTGCCCGCCCCCTCTCTGTACCGCTCCACTGCTCTATCTGTCCCACTCTGCCCCACCCAACCCCCTGCTCCTGCAGCTGCATAAGTATCCCCTGGTGGGTCCTCCTCCCTGCTGGGTGTGATACGTTTTACCGACAGTTGGGATGCCGGCAGTCACATGCCGACTGCGGCATCCCAAATTTTAGAATGCCGACAGGGGATGGGGTTATTAATTTACCCCTCCCCTGCTCCCTCCCCTAACCCACCTAGGGTAGTGGCTAGGGCTAAGGACACGGGGTGTTGGCTATGGCTAATCCCAAGGGTTGCCGGTTAGGACTAAGGACACAGGGTGGCGGCTACGGCTAACCCTCCCTGTGGTGTATAACCCTACCCCCTTCCCCCCCAATCTTAACCCTCACCCCAATACTTACCTACAGGATGCTGTCTGTCAGGGTTCCGGCACCGGGATTCCAAGTGGTGTCTGGATTCTGGCGTTGGTCGCCTGACTGCCGTCATCCACAGCGCCGGGATGTTAACCGTATCCCTCATCTCCTGCTCTAGTCTGTCCCATCAGTCTAGAGTGGGAGAAACTGGAGGGGCGGCTGATGCCTCGGCTCTCACTGCACATGCATGTAGGAGACGGGACAGACGTTAGAGAATTATTATATAGATTTAATTTTCACAACCAGTGAAGCTGACCTTTCCTCCCAGTGAATACGGTGCAAGGCAGCATACCAAAAGAGAATGTCAAAGTGGCCTTACATACCCCTAAAGAAGATGAAAAGCACCATCATTATTTATCTCAAATTACCAGAGGTCATCCGCAGCAGCAGAGCAACCTAGCCTGAGGGCATCACATGACTGTAGCTTGCTATGTCCCACTAATGCTAATACAAGTTAAATAATTTAACCAGGGGTATCCATACCGTGTAAATGACAAAAACAAAGTAGAGGCAACAAGATGTTTAATAAGATGAAATTTACTGGTGTAAATAAAAAAATGTGGAAAATATTTTAGTTGCTAATTGTTTTGTTGTTGTTGCATTTTATAAAAGATTTATTTAGTCCAGATGGGATATTTTTTCATGCTGTGATTTTGTTACCTATATAAAGAAAGGTTTAAAACAGACATTCAGGTTCATCAGTTTTTATATACAGTACATATCTTCATTTGCCAAACGCTGAGATGGTTCTTGTCCGCTTTTATATTTTACAGGCTTTGTCACTTGGCGGTAGATGTACCAAGTCCTGGAGAGAGATAAAGTGTAAAGTACCAACCAATCAGTTTGTAACTAATTTTACAGGCTGTCCTTGAAATATGACAGATGACGTTGATTGGTTGGTACATTATCTCTTGCCACTTTATTACTCTCCAATACTTAATAGAGCTCCCCCTTGAACAGTCCAACCTTTCTGCCAGTCAAAGTAAAATAAGATAATGCTTGCATTCCCTAATTGCAGGAACTTTACTGTTTAAAACAGTGTAATGTTTGATATTATTTCTTAATATGTCTAATTTACCAAGAAAGTGACACACTTATTATGGTTGGCAATTTCAAAGTAAATTTAATAAACACTGAGTAAAAAATCTAAGTAGTATAAATAGAAAAATAGGAGGAATGTTGATATAAACTGTTATTTTGTATCTATAAGTGATCTAACACTAAACAATGGCTCCCTCATTATTGTCAGAATAGATTTGTATTCAAAAACAATTCTATATTTAGTTATCACTCTCTCCTCCTTGTTTTTCACCTCTTCTCGTTCTTTTTCTCTCTCCCCCCTTTTTTTCTCTATCCACCTCTTTTTGTCTATCAGCTTCTTTTCTCTCTCTCCTCCCTCTTTTTTTCCTTCTTCCTCCTCTTTTTTCTAAAGATGAGCGGGTTCGGGTTTTACTCGGATTTACTCGGTTCTCAAAACGACATCTTATTGGCTATCCAAAACAAGAGACATCCGTGAGCCAATAAGATGCCGTTTTGAGAAACGAGTAAATCCGAGTAAAACCGAACCCGCTCATCCCTACTTTTTTCTCTCTGCCCCCTCTCTTTTCTCTATCCATCTCTTTTGGTCTATCTGCTTCTTTTCTCTCTCCCCTCCCTCTTTTTTCTCTCTCCTGTCTCTTTTTCTCTATCCTCCTCTTTTTTTCTCCTTCTCTCCCTTTTTTTTCCTCTCACAGTCTTTTCACACTTCCTCCCTGTTCAACTCTTGCTAGGATTACTGCTGTCAGTCCTTTCTGACAGGACCAGGCTGCATGGTGGTGGTAGGCCGTGGGTCTCCCTGCTCCTTCTGCGCTGGACCTCTGTCTCCTGCTCAGATGGTATAAACTTTAGCAATGATGCATCTCTCCCACGGTGGAAAGCAGAGGAATGCAGCATTGCCAGTTTGGGCTTGTCATTATAGTGGTGCTCTCATCTGGGGACAGACACAGGGTACTTACCCACGGCACGTTGTCTATCTCTTACTGCGCATTTCATAAACACACCATTTAGTTGGATTATTGTAAATAACATTCACAAATATATATACTGCATGTCATTGTAACTTGGAGTTTTTTGTGTGTTTCTCGCCAAGTGCTCCTTATAGCTACAACAGTATACACTTATATCTGTAAATGTTTCATGGTTATCATATCCTATATGATTTGGGTGTGTTGTATTCCTTAAATATATAGAATACCATTTACAGTTACATTTGACAGAGTTATAGATTTCCATTTAAGCTGCCTATGGAACCACTGGTTTAAAGTCTCCCACTTTTGCTGAAATACAAATTACATTTACATAGAGACACATTTCAATACATATGTCCACATATACACAATTGAATAACACTGCTTACTTTTTAAACTGCTCCATTAGTTATGTTTTTTTTTTAAATGTATAATATTAACTGATAACATCTGGTTGCTATAATTTCTGTAACCAGTGTTTGAAAGCAAAGTCACTTGAAGCTCGATGACGGACGAGAAGACTGCATTTAAAAAGTCTCCAAACATTTTTATTACCCTGAACCAGTAGTAAACAAAAGGTTGCAGTGAGCCGACAACTCAGATCTCACAGGGAAATGGGGCTTTTGAATCTTCAATTTTAATATGTCAAAACAAAAATGCTTTAGAAAAAAATGCCCCAACTCGCAATGCGGTAATGACAATGTCTACTTATAACCCTTTCAGAACGCCAGCAACAACCCGGATTATTGCACGTGAACATGCAGCAACCTGCGTTGCGGCGGAGTCTGAAAGGGGCCAGTTGAAATAACCCGGGTCGCGGTGCAGTGTGAACAGGTAAACTGGGTCGATGCGACCCGGCACCAGGTTCACACTATAGGAAGAGCCAGCGCTTGGAGATGATGTCATCTCCAAGCACCGACTCCGCATGTGGGTGGTCATTCGGAGTTGTTCGCTCGCTAGCTACTTTTAGCAGAAATGCAAACACAAAGCCGCCGCCCTCTGGGAGTGTATCTTAGCATAGCAGAATTGCTAACAAAAGATTAGCAATTCTGCTATTAAGTATTTCCTTGCAGTTTCTGAGTAGCTCCAGACCTACTCCTAGATTGCGATCACCTCAGTCCGTTTAGTTCTTGGTTTGACGTCACAAACACCACTCGCCACTCCCCCGTTTCTCCAGCTACTCCTGCGTTTTCTGCTGGCACGCCTGCGTTTTTTATCACACTCCCGGAAAACGCTCAGTTACCACCCAGAAACACCCACTTCCTGTCAATCATTCTCCGATCAACAGAGCGACTGAAAAGCTTCATTCGCCCGTGAGTAAAATAGCATAGTTTTGTGTAAAATTGCTTAGCGTGTGCGTCCTGCTGTGCATACGCATGCGCAAAACTGACGGATTTGAGCCTATTAGCAATTCTGCTAAAAATAGCAGCGAGCGAACAACTCGGAATGACCACCGTGATGCGGTGACGTCATTGACCCGGCAATAAGCCGGGTCAGGGCTACCAGTGTGAAAGAGATCTCAGCCAGGTCACACTCGGGATGTACCAGTGTACAAATCTTGGGTGCCACCTGGAAAAGGCGATCTGAAAGTGTTATTACATTTACTATTCCATTTACCTCTCCGAAAATAAATCCTTTGCGTTCTGGAGCTTGGTAAATCTGATCGTTAAGCAGCCAACATAGAAACCTGTTAGGACAGCTTTTGCGGTTGGAAATGTCATGAACCAGGGCAGATACTGGAGATACATACTGCTGTCCCTCTTTGTTACTCCAAGGGAAACTTTTTCGAAGATCCCCCCAAAATGGCTATTTCAGAGGTTTCCTGTAAAATAACTTTGGTTTATATGCCCCTTAGTGCTCAATTTATGGGATTAGATTCTTCTGTACAGGGTAATATTAAGCAAATAGGTTCCCTTTGAAATTGAGCGAATGTTGAGTGACTTGAAATTTGCATTGTATGAACTTCAAAATAACATAACTATAGTAAAGCACAACTTTATACTGGTGCGATGTGATGTGACATTAAATACATTCATTTTGGACCTATGCGCCCTAATAGTCTGCCCAGCGAACATCAAGATGCATTGGCCCTTTAATGGGATTTGACGAGGAAACACTGAGAATTATAATAAAAACCTACACAGACTCAAACATGACACCTAGGCAGGCCCATCCTAAAGTATGGGCTCATTGAGCAGCTGCTGAAGGCCCCATAATTCTACGGGCCTTTGAGCAGCGGTGGCCTGGGCCAATCAGAGTGCAGAATTTCTCTAAATGCAGCCAGACGGTGAATGGCTGTCAACATGTTGATTGGTGAATGGCTGGAGCTATCCACCAATCAGAGTGCTGACAGCCATTTAATATAAGGTAGCTTGTGGAGAGACGGCGCAGGACCTCAGGAGCGGTAAGTTAAGATATTTTCTCTAGCATCCATAAGGGGTATTGGGGAAACTAGTACAAAGGGGTATGGACGAGGTCCAAAGGAGCCAGTGAACTTTAAATTTCTCTAACGTCCTAGAGGATGCTGGGACTCCGTAAGGACCATGGGGATAGACGGGCTCCGCAGGAGACATGGGCACTTTAAGAAAGACTTTGGATCTGGGTGTGCACTGGCTCCTCCCTCTATGCCCCTCCTCCAGACCTCAGTTTACTACTGTGCCCAGAGGAGACTGGGTGCTTTTCAGGGAGCTCTCCTGAGCTTCCTGACAGAAAGTATATTTGTTAGGTTTTTTATTTTCAGGGAGCCTGCTGGCAACAGACTCCCTGCATCAAGGGACTGAGGGGAGAGAAGCAGACCTACTTCTGTGAGTTGAAAGGCTCTGCTTCTTAGGCTACTGGACACCATTAGCTTCAGAGGGATTGGTACGCAGGATCTCACCCTCGCCGTCCGTCCCAGAGCCGCGCCGCCGTCCCCCTCGCAGAGCCGGAAGATAGAAGCCAGGTGAGTATGAGAAGAAAAGAAGACTTCAGAGGCGGCAGAAGACTCCTTGATCTTCACTGAGGTAACGCACAGCACTGCAGCTGTGCGCCATTGCTCCCATACACCTCACATACGGCAGTCACTGTAAGGGTGCAGGGCGCAGGGGTGGCGCCCTGGGCAGCAGGTAAACCTCTTATTTGGCAAAAAAAGACATATATACAACTGGACACTATTTATGTAAGAGCCCCCGCCAATTTTACACTTCTCCCTCAGCACTCACCAGCGCCATTTTTTCTCCACAGCTCCCCGGACTCTCCCCTGCTTATACCATGGCAGACAAGAGGGTTTGAAAAGAGAGGGGGGGCACATAATTCGGCGCAGATAATATACAACAGCGCTACTGGGTAAACATTAAATTACTGTGTTTCTTCCAGGGTCATATAGCGCTGGGGTGTGTGCTGGAGGAACTGTCTTCAGAAAGAGCATTCCCTGAGTGTGTGGTGTGTCGATACGTGTGTGTCGACATGTCTGAGGGAGAAGGCTATATTAGAGAGGAGCGGGAGCAAATTAATGTGGTGTCGCCGTCGACAGCGCCGACACCTGACTGGATGGATATGTGGAATGTTGTAAATGCTAGTGTAAACTCATTGCACAAAAGATTAGACAAAGCTGAAGCTATGGGACAGTCAGGGTGTCAACCCATGTCTGATCCTATGGCGCAGGGACCGTCGGGGTCTCAAAAGCGCCCACTATCCCAAATAGTTGACACAGATACCGACACGGATTCTGACTCCAGTGTCGACTACGATGATGCAAAGTTACAGCCAAAATTGGCTAAATCTATTCGATATATGATTATGGCAATAAAAGATGTTTTGCACATCACAGAGTAACCCCCTGTTCCTGACAAGAGGGTGCATATGTATAAGGAAAAGAAACCTGAGGTAACCTTTCCCCCCTCACACGAGCTGAACGAGTTATGTGAAAAAGCTTGGGAATCTCCAGACAAAAAACTGCAGATTTCCAAAAGGATTCTTATGGCCTTTACCACCAACGGACAGGGTACGATGGGAATCCTCCCCTAGGGTGGACAAAGCATTAACACGCTTATCCAAGAAGGTAGCGCTGCCATCCCAGGATATGGCTACCCTCAAGGATTCTGCTGACCGCAAGCAGGAGGTTACCCTGAAGTCCATTTACACACATTCAGGTACCTTACTCAGACCGGCAATTGTGTCGGCCTGGGTCTGTAGTGCGGTAGTGGCATGGACAGATAAATTATCAGAGGAGATTGATACCCTAGATAAGGATACTGTTTTATTGACCCTGGGGCATATAAAAGATGCTGTCCTATATATGAGAGATGCTCAAAGAGACATTAGTCTACTGGGCTCTAGAATAAACGCTATGTCGATTTCTGCTAGAAGAATCCTATGGACCCGGCAATGGACAGGTGTTGCCGACTCAAAAAGGCATATGGAGGTTTAACCTTACAGGGGTGAGGAATTGTTTGGGGACGGTCTCTCGGACCTGGTCTCCACAGCTACAGCTGGTAAATCAAAATTGTTTCCCTTATATTCCCTCACAGCCTAAGAGAGCACCGCATTATCAAATGCAGTCCTTTCGATCTCACAAAAACAAGAAAGTGCGAGGTACGTCCTTTCTTGCCAGAAGTAGGGGCAGAGAAAAGAAGCTGCACAACTCAGCTAGTTCACAGGAACAGAAGTCCTCCCCGGCCTCTACAAAATCCACCGCATGACGCTGGGGCTCCACTGGAGGAGTTCGCCCCAGTGGGGGCACGTCTTCGACTTTTCAGCCACATCTGGGTTCACTCACAGGTGGATCCCTGGGCAATAGAAATTGTTTCTCAGGGTTACAAGCTGGAATTCTAAGAGGTGCCTCCTCGCCGGTTTTTCAAATCGGCCCTACCATCTTCTCCCCAGGAAAGGGAGACAGTGTTAAATGCAATTCACAAATTGTGTCTTCAACAGGTGGTGCTGATCCAACAAGGAAGGAGATATTACTCGACCCTGTTTGTAGTCCCGAAACCGGACGGTTCGGTCAGACCCATATTAAATCTAAAATCCCTGAACCTATACTTGAAAAGGTTCAAGTTCAAGATGGAATTGCTAATAGCGGTCATCGCCAGCCTGGAAGGGGGGGATTTTATGGTATCTCTGGACATAAAGGATGCATACCTTCATGTTCCCATTTATCCACCTCATCAGGCGTACCTCAGATTTGCGGTACAGGATTGTCATTACCAATTTCAGACGTTGCCGTTTGGTCTTTCCACGGCCCCGAGAATTTTCACCAAGGTAATGGCGGAAATGATGGTGCTCCTGCGGAAGCAAGGTGTCACAATTATCCCGTACTTGGACGATCTCCTCATAAAGGCGAGATCAAGAGAGCAGTTGCTAAACAACGTATCACTTTCACTGAAAGTGTTACAGCAACACGGCTGGATTCTCAATATCCCAAAGTCGCAGTTGGTTCCTACGACTCGTCTGACTTTCTTGGGCATGATTCTGGACACGGACCAGAAAAGGGTTTATTTTCCGATAGAAAAGGCCCAGGAACTCATGACTCTGGTCAGGAACCTATTGAAACCAAGACAGGTCTCAGTGCATCACTGCACTCGAGTCCTGGGAAAGATGGTGGCATCATACGAAGCCATTCCCTTCGGCAGGTTCCATGCGAGGACTTTCCAATGGGACCTACTGGATAAGTGGTCCGGATCACATCTACAGATTCATAAGTTGATCACCCTATCCCCCAGGGTCCGGGTATCTCTCCTGTGGTGGCTGCAGAGTGCTCACCTTCTAGAGGGCCGCAGGTTCGGCATTCAGGACTGGATCCTGGTGACCACGGACGCAAGCCTCCGAGGTTGGGGAGCAGTCACACAGGGAAGAAATTTCCAAGGTCTTTAGTCAAGTCAAGAGACTTGTCTTCACATCAACATCTTGGAACTAAGGGCCATATACAACGCCCTACGTCAAGCGGAGACCTTACTTCGCGACCAACCGGTTCTGATACAGTCAGACGTCACCGCAGTAGCTCATGTAAACCGCCAAGGCGGCACAAGGAGCAGAGTGGCAATGGCGGAAGCCACCAGAATTCTTCGCTGGGCGGAGAATCATGTAAGCGCACTGTCAGCAGTGTTCATTCCGGGAGTGGACAACTGGGAAGCAGACTTCCTCAGCAGACACGACCTGCATCCGGGAGAGTGGGGACTTCATCAGGAAGTCTTCGCACAGATTGCAAGTCGGTGGGGACTGCCCCAAATAGACATGATGGCGTCCCGTCTCAACAAAAAGCTACAAAGGTATTGCGCCAGGTCAAGAGACCCTCAGGCGGTAGCTGTGGACGCCCTAGTGACACCGTGGGTGTTCCAGTCGGTCTATGTATTTCCTCCTCTTCCTCTCATACCCAAGGTGTTGAGAATAATAAGCAAAAGAGGAGTGAGAACAATACTCATTGTTCCGGATTGGCCACGAAGGACCTGGTATCCGGATCTGCAGGAAATGCTCACAGAAGATCCGTGGCCTCTTCCTCTAAGACAGGACCTGTTGCAACAGGTCTGTTCCAAGACTTACCGCGGCTGCGTTTGATGGCATGGCAGTTGAACGCCGGATCCTAGCCGAAAAAGGTATTCCGGATGAGGTCATTCCTATGCTAATAAAGGCTAGGAAGGACGTGACATCTAAACATTATCACCGAATATGGAGAAAATATGTTTCTTGGTGTGAGGCCAGGAATGCTCCTACGGAAGAATTCCATCTAGGCCGTTTTCTTCACTTCCTACAAACTGGAGTGAATTTGGGCCTAAAATTAGGCTCCATTAAAGTTCAGATTTCAGCCTTATCCATTTTCTTTCAAAAGGAATTGGCCTCTCTACCTGAAGTACAGACTTTTGTGAAGGGAGTACTGCATATTCAGCCTCCTTTTGTACCTCCGGTGGCGCCTTGGGACCTTAACGTGGTGTTAAGTTTCCTTAAGTCACATTGGTTTGAACCACTTAAAACAGTGGAGTTGAAATATCTCACTTGGTAGGTGGTCATGTTGTTAGCCTTAGCTTCGGCTAGGCGAGTTTCGGAATTAGCGGCTTTATCACATAAAAGCCCCTATCTGGTTTTCCATGTGGATAGAGCGGAATTGCGGACCCGTCCTCAGTTCCTACCTAAGGTGGTCTCATCCTTTCATATGAACCAACCTATTGTCGTGCCAGTGGCTACACGTGACTTGGGGGATTCCGAGTCCCTTGATGTGGTCAGGGCTTTGAAAATTTACGTAGCCAGAACGGCTAGGATCAGAAAATCAGAAGAACGGTTTGTCCTGTATGCAGCCAACAAGGTTGGCGGCCCTGCTTCAATGCAGACTATTGCTCGCTGGATCTGTAACACGATTCAGCAGGCGCATTCTACGGCAGGATTGCCGTTACCAAAATCGGTTAAGGCCCATTCCACTAGGAAGGTGGGCTCGTCTTGGGCGGCTGCCCGAGGGGTCTCGGCACTACAGCTGTGCCGGGGTCAAACACCTTTGCAAAGTTCTATAAGTTTGATACCCTGGCTGAGGAGGACCGTTTGGGAGCTTTGGTATAATCCCCATGGTCCTTACGGAGTCCCAGCATCCTCTAGGACGTTAGAGAAAATAAGATTTTAAACCTACCGGTAAATCTTTTTCTCGTAGTCCGTAGAGGATGCTGGGCGCCCGTCCCAAGTGCGGACTACTTCTGCAAGACTTGTATATAGTTATTGCTTACATAAGGGTTATGTTATGGTTTCATCGGTTTGGACCGATGATATGTTGTTTTTCATACTGTTAACTAGATAGTATATCACAAGTTATATGGTGTGATTGGTGTGGCTGGTATGAATCTTGCCCTTAGATTAACAAAAATCCTTTCCTTGTACTGTCCGTCTCCTCTGGGCACAGTTTCTCTAACTGAGGTCTGGAGGAGGGGCATAGAGGGAGGAGCCAGTGCACACCCAGATCCAAAGTCTTTCTTAAAGTGCCCATGTCTCCTGCGGAGCCCGTCTATCCCCATGGTACTTACGGAGTCCCTGCATCCTCTACGGACTACGAGAAAAAGATTTACCGGTATGTTTAAAATCTTATTTTCTTCAACTGGGTGTGCTGGCTCCTCACCTCTATGCCCCCTCCCACAGGCAGTTTAGAAAAAAGTGCCCTCAGGAGAGGATGCACATCTCTGCAGCTCCAGAGAGTTTTCTTCAATTTCATTTAAATCTTTTATTTTTTTCGGTATGCTGTCTGGTCAACAGCATACCTGTGCCATGGGAGTTAGGGAGGGGGTGCGGTCACCGGCCTTGCGAGGTGCAGAGCCGCTTCCCCGCTGCAGGAGCACCGCCCTGAGGGGCTGTTTGTTCAGCGGGGCACTGCGTCTTGGCTGTCACAGCCGCAGCACACCACACACCCCTAACGCTGCCTGAAGGTGACATCTGTGGTGAGTACATACCGGGGACCTCGCTAGGGGGGTCCTCGGTTCAAAGTGCGGCTGATCATGGGCTCGTTGTACGGGACCCTCCCTGGAGGGTCTCGCTAGGATCCCCCGTGACTACGCTGGCTCAAACATGCTTAACTAAGCACTTGAGTGAGGTTTTATGCTTATTGGAGTCTTTGCCAATATAAATAATATGTATAGCTCCGTCGCCATTGGAGGGGCGGAGCTTCCTCAGAGCGGGACCAGCAGCGTTTTGGAGCCTTCCTCTGCTTATAGCATCAATCTAGAGCACACACTCCGTGCTTCCTGCCTCACAGAAACGCTGGAAACTGGTACAGGGTGTAGCTAAGGGGGAGAGCCAGTTGTATACACTATCCTGCGCCTTTTCAGGACTGCATTGATTAGTATTATTGTGATTACAGAGCTGACAGTCTCACTGGGGCTGTGCAGCACCGGGTGTGTTGGTATTTCTCCCTCTCTGTGTGTCTCCTCTCACATACAGTAGGAAAAGCAGGCTTGCATTATAACTGTCTGTGTGTGTCTGTGTTTGTACTTACTGTGAAATATGGGTAAGCACAAGCTGTGCAGTATCTGTCACACCAGATTCTCTCCATTGTATAATGACTCTGTTTCCTGTGAGCAGTGTAGTCAATCTTCACAAATTAGTGAAGAAGCTGGGGAAGAGGGTATAGAGTCCCACTGGTTAGGGTCTCTTAAAACTATGATGTCAGATATGTCATCCCAGCTCACTGCTAATGTGCAGAAGACTCAGCTACTGCAACAAGCTGTTGCAGATTTAGCTGCTATGTCTGATGCACAGCCCCCTCTCTCATACAGGTCCCCAGAAGTGTAGTTTACCTGCTCTGCTTTCTGACACAGATGATGATGTCCAGGATAATGGGGATGACCCGGATCCCGTTAGTGGGGATTCCGATTCTACTCAGGGTATTGAACCCCTCATTTTGGCTATAAGGGATGTGTTAAAGCTCCCTTTAGAGCAGCGTTTTTCAACTGGTGTGCCACAGGCTGTTGCCAGGTGTGCTGCGTCCGCCGCCCGCATCAGAGACCCGCCGCCGCCCGCATGAGAGACCCGCCACCGCCTGCCTGAGAGAGTCCCGCCAACGCAGCCACACACACAGAGACCCGCCGGCGCAGCTGACAGCTCGCCGGGCAGTGCTGCAACTTCCGGGAGAGCTGGCTGTGACATATGTTGAGTCATAGGTCAAGCACCACGCATCTCATTCCCGCCTTCCCGCCCACTGCTGCTCCGTGCTTGTTCCAGCGCTCCTGACTCCCCAGTGACAGGATAAATTTTAAATATATATTAAAAAAAAGATTATTAATGTGTGGAATTACTGAGGAGGGGGGGGGGGGGAGAGGGGTGGCATGCCTTCCAACATGACCCTCTCCAGGAGGGACAGAATGCTCTGTTCCCGGACTTCCCTCTTAATATATAATTGCCATCACCTGTAGTGAACTGGTTATTTGGTAATAAAGGTGTTTCAGCACAGGTGATGGCAATCATACATTAAGAGGGAAGTCCAGGAACAGAGCATTCTGTCCCTCCTGGAGAGGGTCATGTTGGGAGGTATGGTGTAGTGCATATATATGTGTGAGGAATTACTCTGCAGGGGCTATGTATGTATAATTTACTATGGGGGGAGTGCAGGTGTGTGGAATTACAATGTGTAATATACTTATATGTCCATATTTATTATATATATTATATTTGATTAAAAAAACTGATGGTGTGCCTTGGCAATTTTAAAATCGTGTTTAGCGTGCCACGAGTTTAAAAAGGTTGAAAATCACTGCTCTAGGGGAAGCTGCTTCACAGCAGTCATTTTTCTTTGTACAAAATGAGCCCAATGTCACTTTCCCTGATTCTCCAGAGTTAGATGACTTATTCAAACAGGCCTGGAAAAATCCAGACAAAACATTCCAAGTGTCCAAAAAGTTTTTGCGCACTTTCGTATTTGCTCCTCAAGGTAGAAATTTTTGTGAGGAACCCCCTGGGGTGGATGTCTCCATCTCTCGCCTGTCTAAGAAGGCAGTGCTGCCTGCCCCAGACTCTTTCACTATGAAGGATCCTGGGGATAGAAAGATAGAGACTACCCTCAAATCTATATACACTGCAGCCGGCCTTTCACAAAAAACGGTCATTTCGGGTTGCTGGATGACCCATGCCATTCATTCTTGGGCCACGCAAATAAAGGGGGGCCTCTCGAGGGATATGGCCTTAGTTACCATGGTTACCCTCCTGAAACACATTCAGGACACTTCCCGTGTCTCCTGTGTTTCCCTCAAGGAGATGGGGAACATAAGTGCTCGGACGTTGGCCATGGCGGTGTCGGCGTGCAGGGCCTTGCTTTTGCGTCAGTGGATTGTGGACGCAGAATCCAAACGTAATGTGGAGTCCCTCCCCTTTTCTGGGGAATGGCTTTTTGAGGTTGAGTTAGATGCCTGGATTTCCAAGGTTACTGCGAGGGAATCCACGTTTCTCCCCTCTGGGGCCCCACTGGCGAGACGTTCCTATCCGGGACCGTCTGTCCAGTCCTTTCGGTCTCGCACATTTTGATTAAAGGCCAGAGGTACAATGAGGTAGAGGTACCAGAGGTAAGTCCAGAAAACCTGCCAGTCCTCAGGAACAGTCCACCAGTTCTGCTTCCACTAAAGCCTCAGCATGACAGTGCACACCCACCCCGAGGGGATCTCGAGGTGGGAGATCAACTGCGTCACTTCAGCCAAGTCTGGGAGACCTCCTGCCAGGATGCCTGGGTCAGGGAGCTCGTTTCTTAGTACTCCCCTCCACCCCCCCGACGATTTTTCAAATCAAGCTTACCAGCTTTGGAGGATATGCAAGTTACGTTACAACAGGCTATCTGAAAATTGGTCCAGTCCCACGTCATTGTTCCAGTACCTCTACCGCAACGTGGCAAGGGGTTTTACTCAAACCTGTTTGTGGTGCCAGAGCCGGACAGTTCGGTCAGACCCATTCTGAATCTGAAATCTTGTGCTGCATCAGTCCAGTCACAGTGGTGGTGTCCTCTGCTGCCATATGTCCAGTGCTGCTGTATAGGTCCAGTCCAGTGGTGCTGTGTTGTGCTGCATCAGGCCAGTGGTGGTGTCTTGTGCTGCATCAGTCCAGTCACAGTGGTGGTGTCCTCTGCTGCCATATGTCCAGTGCTGCTGTATAAGTCCAGTCCAGTGGTGCTGTGTTGTGCTGCATCAGTCCAGTGGTGGTGTCCCTGTGCCGCTGTATAAGTCCAGTGGTACTGCTGTATAAGTACAATGATACTGCCGTATATGTCCAGTGATACTGCCGTATATGTCAAGCGGTACTGCCGTATAAATCCATTTATACTGCCATATATGTCCAGTGGTACTGCCATATAATTCCAGTGATACTGCCGTATATATGTGCAGTGGCACTGCTGTATAAATCCAGTGATACTGCCGTCAGAGCCGGATTAAGACCATGGGGGGCCCGGGGCACTTAAGAGAGTGGGGCCCCTAATAGAGAAGGCAGAATATATATATATATATATATATATATATACACATATACACACACACACACACACACACACACACACACCCAGGGCCTCGCAGGGACTAGTGGGGTACAACACAAGCCTAGAGCCGGCTGTATACCATGCCCCTCGTCAGCCTCACATACCCACTCCCCTGTGCCTCCTGTACCTGACACCCCTTTGGTCCCCGTCCCTCCACTGTATATCCCAGAGGAGGTCCCTTCCCAGGTGCGGGTGCGGGGGTTAGGAGGGAGTTTATGGGGTGTGAATGTGGGAGACAGTGGGAGTAGGATGTGTGGTGGGGTTAGAGAATTTGGGTGTATGTGGGGTGAACACGGGGACTAGGCTGTGGGGTGTAGAGGATTATGGGGTGTATGTGGGGGAATAGGGTGTGTGGCAGGGGTAGAGGGTTATGGGGTGTATTGTATGGGCAGTGGCAAACGCAGGATTTCCATGGGGGGGGGGGTTTCCGTACATGTATGTATTCATGTGTTTGTATACGTATATGTGTGGGTGGGTATACATGTACTGTGTATGAATATACTGTATATAATCCCAGTAAAAAAGGCAGGTGCACTCAGATTTTACCAAAAACTGTAATGATGCAAAGTCACAGCATATCAACATGTCAGGGCTACGGGCCCCCGAAACGTGGATATATGCTGTGACTTTGCATCATTACAGTTTTTGGTAAAATCTGAGTGCACCTGACTTTTTTATCGGGATTTATAATTATTTACAGAGGGCACTCGAGTATTATTTTGAATGTCAGAGGAGTGCCGGACCACCGTACATACACATACAGTAGCATACACACACACACACACACACACACACACACACACACACACACACAGTATACATGGACACAGCATACATGCATGCGCGTGCACACACACACACACACATATATACACACATAGTATACATGCACACAGCATACATACAAACACACACAGACTATACATGCACGCAGCATACATACACACTGTATACACACATACGCAGTATACATACGCATAGCATACATACACAGTATACATGCATTCATAGTATACACACACTATAGATGCATATAGCATGCTTTGCATACACAAACACTACACATGCCATATTACACACACCATTATAAGTAACTACAGCCTTCCCTCACCATTCCTCCCCTCTGCCCGCCAGCAGGCCTATTTAATTACACACCACCGGCCTCTCCTTCAATCCCTACATACAGTATCTAACACCCACCTGGATTCCATGAGTGTATTGGACACATCCACTGCCTACTCAGTACCCTCACCAGCCTTTTTCTCTTTCACCTCACAACTCACATACACGTACAGTACCTCCTGAGAGGAGCTGTGTGCTGCGCTATCACTGCAGCTCCCTCTACAGGCACCAAGCAGCAAGCGTCTCTGTGTAAGGATGGAGCCGCTGCAGCCTGTCAGTTCCTCACGCTATAGTATAAACACAAAAAAACAAAAAACGATCAGCAGCGCAGATGGATCGGCGGCCAGGGGGGGTTTCTAGGTACTCGGAAACCCCCCCTGCGTGCGCGTATGATGGGGGGACTGGAGTAGGGTATGTTGGGAGGTAGAGCGCTATGGGATGTATGTGCCCTGCACTCCCGTCCCCACTGCCACACCGCAGATCGGATCTCTCTTCCGATCCGATCTGCGGTGCTGTGCTCCCCGGCTCCCGTCCTCACTGCGGCAGCAGCTGCGCACAGACAGGACAGCTGAGCGGAGCGACGGCTCAGCTGTCCAATAATGTATGAATGAAGCAGCCGCTCAGTCATTGGCTGGGCACACAGGCTGCGGAGGCAGGCTGCTTCATTCATACATTATTGGACAGCTGAGCCGTCGCTCAGCTCAGCTGCATACCCTCCAACTGTACCTTTTTGGCCGGTACAGTACCGTTTTTTTAAGGTCTGTACCGGCCAAAAAGGGCTTTGTACCGATTTTTTACTCACTGCATCTCCATTGAAAGTATAGGAAAGGGGGCGTGGTCACGCCCCCTTTACCCGCGGCCACGCCCCCTTTCCTTGTTTGTACCGGTTTTTACGTGTACAATGTTGGAGGGTATGCAGCTGTCCTGTCTGTGCGGCAGCTGCTGCAGTGAGGACGGGAGCCGAGGAGCACAGCACCGCAGATCGGATCGGAAGAGAGATCCGATCTGCGGTGTGGCAGGGGGCCCTTTTGGAAAGGGGGGCCCGGGGTACGTATCCCCCGGGCCCCCCCTTAATCCGGCTCTGACTGCCGTATATGTCCAGTGGTACTGCCGTATAAATCCAGTGATACTGCTGTATATGTCCAGTGGTACTGCCGTACAAATTCAGTCCAGTGATACTGCCGTATATGTCCAGTGGTACTGCCATATATGTCCAGTGATACTGCCGTTTATGTCCAGTGGTACTGGCGTATAAATCCAGTCCAGTGATACTGCCGTATAAGTCCAGTGATACTGCCGTATAAATCCAGCGATACTGCCGTATATGTCCAGTGGTACTGCCGTATAAATCCAGTGGTACTGGCGTATGAATCCAGTCCAGTGGTACTGCCGTATAAATCCAGTGGTACTGCCATATAAATCGAGTGGTACTGCCGTATAATTCCAGTGGTATTGCCATATAATTCAAGTGGTACTGGCGTATAAATCCAGTGATACTGCCATGTAAAACCAGTCCAGTGGTACTGCCGTATAAGTCCAGTGATATTGCCGTATAAGTCCAGTGATACTGCCTTATATGTCCAGTGGTACTGCCATATAATTCCAGTGATACTGCTGTATATGTCCAGTGGTACTGCCGTATAAATCCAGTGGCACTGGCGTATAATTCCAGTCCAGTGATACTGCCGTATATGTCCAGTCGTACTGCCACATAATTCCAGTGATACTGCCGTATAAATTCAGTCCAGTGGTACTGCCGTATAAATCCAGTGGTACTACCGTATAATCCAGTGATACTGCCGTATAATTCCAGTGATACTGCCGTATAATTCCAGTGGTATTGGCGTATAAGTCCAGTGATACTGCCATATAAATCCAGTCCAGTGGTACTGCCGTATAAATTCAGTGGTACTGCCATATAATTCCAGTGTAACTGGCGTATAAGTCCAGTGATACTGCCATATAATTCCACTGGTACTGCCGTATAAATCCAGTCCAGTGGTACTGCCGTATAAGTCCAATGGTACTGCCGTATAATTCCAGAGATACTGCCATATAATTCCAGTGATACTGCCGTATAATTCCAGTGGTACTGGCGTATAAGTCCAGTGATACTGCCATATAAATCCAGTCCAGTGGTACTGCCGTATATGTCCAGTGGTACTGCCGTATAATTCCAGTGATATTGCCGTATAATTCCAGTAGTACTGGCGTATAACTCCAGTGATACTGCCGTATAAATCCAGTCCAGTGGTACTGCCCTATAAGTCCAGTGGTACTGCCGTATAATTCCAGTGATACTTCTGCATAATTCCAGTGATACTTCCGTATAATTCCAGTGGTACTGGCGTATAAGTCCAGTGATACTGCCATAAAAATCCAGTCCAGTGGTACTGCCGTATAAGTCCAGTGGTACTGCTGTATAATTCCAGTGATACTGCCGTATAATTCCAGTGGTACTGGCATATAAATCCAGTGATTCTGCTGTATAAATCCAGTGGTACTGCCCTATAATTCCAGTGATACTGCCATATAATTCCAGTGGTACTGGCGTATAAGTCCAGTGATACTGCCATATAAATCCAGTCCAGTGGTACTGCAGTATAAGTCCAGTGGTACTGCTGTATAATTCCAGTGGTACTGCGTATAATTCCAGTGGTACTGGCGTATAAATCCAGTGATACTGCCATATAAATCCAATCCAGTGGTACTGCTGTATAAATCCAGTGGTACTGTCCTGTGCTGTATATTATTTACTCCATTTAAAGGGGTTAATATTTAATCCAAATAATTTTTACAGGGTTTGCCCTGTGCGGTGTAGGGATACGCTGTCCTGTGCCGCATATTGTGTTATATAACTCCAGAAAAATAATGGAGAACAAAAATTTGGAGAATAAAATAGGGAAAGATCAAGAACCACTTACTCCTAGTGCTGAAGCTGCTGACACTAGTCATGACATAGATGATGAAATGCCATCAACGTCGTCTGCCAAGGCTGATGCCTAATGTGATAGTAGAGGGCATGTAAAATCCAAAAAGCCAAAGTTCAGTAAAAGACCCCCCCATAAAATTTAAATGGTCTGAGGAGAAACGTAACCTTGCCAATATGTCATTTATGACACGGAGTAGCAAGGCCCTGGACTAGTGGTTCAGCTTCACATGGTGATGGAAGCCCTCATACTCCCGCTAGAAAAATGATAAGAGTTAAGCTGGTAAAAGCCCAGCAAAGAACTGTGCATTCTAAGATGGTATCACAAATCCCCAAGGAGAGTACAAGTGTGTCGGTGGTTGCCATGCCTGATCTTCCCAACACTAGACGGGAAGAGGTGGCACCTTCCACCATTTGCACGCTCTCTGCAAGTGCTGGAAGTAGCATCCACAGTCCAGTTTCTGATATTCAAATTGAAGATGTCACTGTTGAAGTACACCAGGATGAGGATGGGTGTTGCTGGCGCTGAAGAAGTTGACGATGAGGATTCTGATGGTGATGTGGTTTGTTTAAATCAGGCACCGGGGAAGACAGTTGTTGTCCGTGGGATGAATAAGGCCATTGTGTTGCCTGGGCAAAATACCAAAAAAGCCACCTCTTCGGTGTGGAATTATTTCTCCACAAATCCGGACAACAGGTGTCAAGCCATGTGTTGCCTCTGTTAATCTGTAATAAGCAGGGGTAAGGACGTTAACCACCTAGGAACATCCTCCCTTATACGTCACCAGCTGCGCATTCATCAGAAGTCAGTGTCAAGTTGTGAAACTTTGGGTAAGAGCATAAGCAGTCCACTGACACCTAAATCCCTTCTTCCTCTTGTACCCAAGCTCCTGCAAGCCACACCACCAACTCCCACAATGTCAACTTCCTCCTCAGTCAGGAACGTCAGTAGTCCTGCAGGCCATATCACTGGCAAGACTGAGGAGTCCACCTACTGCTGCTGTTGCTGCCGCTGCTGTTGTTGCTGCTGGGAGTTGTTCATCATCCCAGAGGTCATCCTGTTGCAAAGCGGATATGTGAGGCAAAGCGGTTGGTGTTAGACGTGCGTCCGGTATCCGCCATTAGTTCAGTGGAACTTAGAGAATTGATGGAGGTACTGTGTCCCCGGTACCAAATCCCATCTAGATTCCACTTCACTAGGCAGGCGATACCGAGAATGTACAGAGACGTCAGAAAAAGTGTCCTCAGTATCCTAAAAAATGGAGTTGTACCCACTGTCCACTTAACCACGGATGTGTGGACAAGTGGAACAGGGCAGACTAAAGACTACATGACTGTGACAGCCCACTGGGTAGATGTATGGCCTCCCGCAGCAACAACAGCAGTGGCACCAGTAGTGACCTCTCGCAAACGCCAACTCGTTCCTAGGCAGGCTACGCTATGTATCACCGCTTTCTGTAAGATGCACACCACTGACAACCTCTTACGGAAACTGAGGGACATCATCGCACAATGGCTTACCCCACTTAGACTCTCCTGGGGATTTGTGCTATCGGACAATGCCACCAATATTGTGTGTGCATTACATCGGGGCAAATTCCAGCACGTCCCAGGTTTTGCACATACAATTCATTTGGTAGTGCAGAATTTTTTTTTAAATGACAGAGGCGTGCAGGAAATTGCAGGCCACTTTCGGCATTCAGCCACCGCATGCCGAAGACTGAAACGCCATCACACATGCCTGAACCTGCCCTGACATCACCTGAAGCAAGAGGTGGTAACAAGGTAGAATTCAACACTCTATATGCTTCAGAGAATGGAGGACCAGCAAAAGGCCATTCAAGCCTATACATCCACCTACGATAAAGGCAAAGGAGGGGGAATGTACCTGACTCAAGTGCAGTGGAGAATGATTTCCGTCTTGTGCAAGGTTCTCCAACCCTTCGAACTTGCCACATGTGAAGTCAGTTCAGATGCTGCCAGCTTGAGTCAGATCATTCCCCTCATCAGGCTTTTGCAGAAGCAGCTGGAGAAATTGAATGAGGAGCTAAGATGGAGTATGTGGGACTTGTGGATGGAGCCCTTTATTCGCTTTGCCAGGATTCAGGGGTGGTCAATCTGTTGAAATCAGAGCACTACATTTTGGCCAACGTGCTCGATCCTAGGTTTAAAGCCTACGTTTTATCTCTCTTTCCGGCAGACACAAGTCTGCAGAGGTTCAAAGACTTGCTGTGGGAAAATTGTCAACTCAAGCAGAATGTGACCCGTCAACAGCTCCTCCATTTTCTCCCGCAACTGGGGCTGCGAGGAAAAGCATAAGATTTCCTAGCCCACCTGCTGGCGGTGATGCAGGGCAGTCAGGAGCGAGTGCTTACATCTGGTCCGGACTGGAGACCTGCCAACAATTACTGACATGTCTACTGTCACTGCATATAGGGGGTCATTCCGACCCAATCGCTCGCTGCAGTTTCTTGCAGCGCAGCGATCGGGTTGGAACCACGCATGCGCCGGTGCCGCAGTGCTCCGGTGCATGCCAGCCGTTGTTGCCTAGCTATCGCCTCTGAGGCAGAGGCGGTTGCTGGGCGGGAGGGTACTGGACGGCGGCATTATGCCGCTGTTTAGGGGGCGCTGTCCGACCAATGCAGGCGTGGCTGGACCGTTGGTGGGGCGGGCTTCGGCGGCTGCGTGACGTCACATGCAGCCGCTGCGGGCCGGGGAGCGCGAGTAGCTCTCGGACAGCACGCTAAAGCTGCGCTGGTCGGGAGCTACTCTTGAAGTGCAAAGGCATCGCCGCTGTGCGATGCCTTCGCACTTCTGCGGGGGGGCCAGCACTGACATGCGGGGTGGACTAGTCCTGCGCTGGGCATCCCCCCGCATGTCAGTGTGAATGATCGTAGCTGTGCTAAATTTAGCACAGTTGCGATCAACTCTGAATGACCCCCACGATTCTGTCACCATTGAAAGAATGGTGGATGATTATATGAGTGACAACATCCAAGTAGGCATGTCAGAGAGTCCGTAAGTATACTGGCCATAAAAAGAGGCAATTGGATGCCCTTGCACAATCTGGCTTTATTTTACCTAAATTGCCCCCCCTCCAGTGTGTACTCCGAAAGAGTGTTTAGTGCAGCTGGTAACCTTGTCAGCGATCGGTGTAGGAGGTTACTTCCACAAAATGTGGAGAAGATGATGTTCATCAAAATGAATTATAAATTCCTCCAGGAAGACCTTTACCAGCAATTGCCTCCAGAAAGTACACAGGGACCTGTGATGGTGGATTCCAGTGGGGACGAATTAATACTCTGTGAGGATTAGGATGTACACAGTGAAAGGGGTGAGAAATCGGAGAATGAGGATAAGGTTGACATCTTGCCTCTGTAGAGCCAGTTTGTGCAAGGAGAGATTGATTGCTTCTTTTTTTGGTGGGTGCCCAAACAAACCAGTCATTTCAGCCACAGTCGTGTGGCAGACCCTGTCGCTGAAATGATGGGTTTGTTAAAGTGTGCATGTCCTATTTATACAAATAAGGGTGGATGGGAGGGCCAAGGACAATTCCATCTTGCACCTCTTTTTCTTCTTTGCATCATGTGCTGTTTGGGGACTAGTTTTTTAAAGTGCCATCCTGTCTGACACTGCCGTACAACTCCAGGGGTACTGCCGTATAAGTCCTGTCCAGTGGTGCTGTCTTGTGCTGTATCAGTCCAGTGGTGGTGTCTTGTGCTGCCATAAGTCCAGTGGTGGTGTCCTGTGCTGTATATTATTTACTCCAAATTAAGGGCTTATATACATTACTTATATTATTATCCAAATAATTTTTACAGGGTTTGCCCTGTTTGATGTAGGGGTACGCTCGCCTGTGCTGCATATTATTATAATAGCTCCAAATAAAAGGGTTATTATTATCCAAATTAATTTTACAGGCTTTGCTGTGTGTGTGTGTGTGTGTGTGTGTGTGTGTGTGTGTGTGTGTGTGTGTGTGTGTGTGTGTGTGTGTGTGTGTGTGTGTGTGTGGTTTAGTGGTACACTCTCCTGTGCCACCAATATTGTGCGTGTATTACATCTGGGCAAATTCCAGCACGTCTCATGTTGTTTGTGCCGCACACTTGTGTCGCTTAGCTTAGTCATACAGCCACCTTCTTTGCATGATGTGCTGTTTGGGGCCTAGTTTTTTTTAAGTGCTATCCTGTCTGACACTGCAGTGCAACTCCTAGATGGGCCAGGTGTTTGTGCCGCTCACTTGTGTCGCTTAGCTTATTCATACAGCCACCTCGGTGCAAACTTTTGGCCTAAAAACAATATTGTGAGGTGTGAGGTGTTCAGAATAGACTGGAAATGAGTGGAAATGAATGTTATTGAGGTTACTTATACCGTAGCATCAAAATTACCCCCAAATTCTGTGATTTTAGCTGTTTTTTTGTTTTTTCAAAAATCATCCAGATCCAAAACCAAAACACGAAAGGGTAGTTTTGGCAAAACCAATCCAGATCCAAAACACGAGCATGGAACCAGAACCAAAACCAAAACACGAAAAGTGCCCGCCACACATCTCTAAACTTTATATTTTTATATCAAACTATAAATATGTATTTTTTCACCCCACCCGCTATACAAACAATTAACATCCTTACACATAACGCCCACAGTAGTGTTCCTTACACATAATGTACCCAGTATACTGTCAGATAGATACACATAACGTTCCAGTATAGTGCCAGAAACACATAATGACCCCAGTAGAGTGCCAGATATGCATAATGACCCCAGTAGGGCAGTGCTAGATACACATAATGACCCCAGTAGTGCAGTGCCAGATACACATATGCCCCAATAGTACCAGATACACATAATGACCCCAGTAGTGCAGTGCCAGATACACATATGCCCCAATAGTACCAGATACACATAATGACCCCAGTAGTGCAGTGCCAGATACACATAATGACCCCAGTAGTGGCAGATACACATATTTGAAAATACCATACCAAAAAGGAATCCACATCGCTGTTCCTAATTAATTCCCTTCAAACGCCAAGATATTACTTAATGTCATATAGCAGATCCTTGTAAAATATCTGTTATATCCAATCCCAGTTCTCAAATATACTCAGTGGGTACCATTCAAATTCGCGCAGCAGACAATAATTGAAGTATGGTTCTATTGGTCTCCACACAGTAATCCCCCTTGCACTGTATCATGCCCCACACAGTAATGCTCTTTGCACATTAATATGCGCACACAGTAATGTCCTTTACACCTTAGTATGCCCCACAAAGTAATGCCCCTTATACACGTAACACACAGTAGAGCCGCTTATACTGTACATGTTATGCCACATCAGAACCCTTAGACACATTACACCAAAGTAGAGCCACCTACACACACTATGCCATAGTAGAGCTCCTTATACACATTACACCACAGTAGAGCCGCTATGGAAGTAGCTGTGAATTGTGGACAAGAGAGAAAGAGAGAGGACAAGAGGAAGAGAGAGAGAAAGAAAGAAAGAAAGAAAGAAAGAAAGAAAGAAAGAGGTGAGGCGAGAGAGAGAGAGAGAGAGAGAGAGAGGTGAGGATGAGAGAAGGAGGGGGTGAGGACAAGAAGAGAGAGAGAGGTGGCTGGTGAGGACAGAGGGACAGAGAGAGTGGGGTGAGGACAGAGAGTGTGAGAGAGTCAGCCAGGGCATGTATACATCTGGCAGATAAGAGAGAGAAAGACGTGAGGACGAGAGAGAGAGAGAGAGAGAGAGAGAGTGAGGACAAAAGAGAGAGGGGGAGTGAGGACAAAAGAGAGGGGGAGTGAGGACAAAAGAGAGAGAGGTTGCGAGGACAACAGAGAGGGAGTGAGGACAAAAGAGAGAGAGGGAGTGAGGACAAAAGAGAGCAAGGGAGTGAGGACAAAAGAGAGAGGGGGTAAGGACAAAATAGAGAGAAAGGGGGGTGAGTATAAAAGAGAGAGAGAGGTTAGGAAAAGAGAGAAGAGAGGACAAAAGAGAGAGGGGAAGTGAGGTGAGGACAAAAGAGAGAGGGGGAGTGAGGACAAAAGAGAGGTAGAGAGGACAAAAGAGAGCGAGGGAGTGAGGACAAGATAGAGGGAGTGAGGAAAGAGAAGAAGTGAGTACAAAATAGAGAGGGGTGAGGACAAAAGAGAGTGAGGGTGTGAGGACAAAAGATAGAGAGGTTGTGAGGACAACAGAGAGGGAGTGAGGACAAAAGAGAGGGAGAAGGAGTGAGGACAAATGAGAGAGAGAGAGGAAGTGAGGGCAAAAGAGAGCGAGAGGGAGTGAGGACCAAAGAGAGAGGGTGGTAAGGACAAAATAGAGAGAAAAGGGGTGAGGGAAAAAAGAGAGAGAGGTTAAGAAAAGAGAAAAGAGGGGTTGAGGACAAAAGAGAGGGGGAGTGAGGACAAAATACAGAGAGGGGGAGTGAGGACAAAAGAGAGAGGGGGAGTGAGGACAAAAGAGAGAGGGAGTGAGGACAAAAGAGAGGGAGTGAACACAAAAGAGAGGGAGTGAGGACAAGAGAGAGAGAGAGAGAGAGAGAGAGAGAGAGAGAGAGGACAAAAGAGAGAGAGGGAATGAGTACAAAAGAGAGAGAGGGAGTGAGTGCAAAAGAGAGAAGGGGTGAGGACAAAAGAGAGCAAGGGAGTGAGGACAAAAGAGAGAGGGGGTAAGGACAAAATAGAGAGAAAGGGGAGTGAGTACCAAAGAGAGAGAGAGAGAGAGGTTAGGAAAAGAGAGAGAAGAGAGGGGGGTGAGGACAAAATACAGAGAGGGGGTGAATACAAAAGAAAGAGAGGGACTGATGACAAAAGAGAGAGAAGGAGTGAGGACAAAAGAGAGAGGGGTTAAGAAAAGAGAGAGAAGAGAGGGGTTGAGGACAATAAAAAGAGAGGAGAGGACAACAGAGAGAAGGGTGAAGATAAGAGAGAGAGGTGAGGACAAGAGGGAGAAGAGAGGGGGTGAGGACAAGAGAGAGAGGTGAGGACAAGAGAGAGGGGGGTGAAACCAAATGAGAGAGAGCGGGGGTGAGGACAAAAAAAAGAGAGAGGGGGATGAGAACAGAGGGACAGAGAGAGTGTGGGTGAGGACAGAGAGGGTCAGCCAGGGCATGTATACATCCGCACTCACCCTGGCCAGGGGGGCAGCACTCTCCCTGCAGTGCTGATGCTGGCTGTGTGCTGTGCTGCTGCTGGGTGGCTGGGTTCCCCCTCAGGACCAGGGGCTCAGGCAGGCAGGCTGCAGACCTGGTGCTTGTGGGTGGCCAGCCGCATATAGTACCACGTGCCATCGCTCAACGCCATGCTGCTGCTCCTAGGACTTCTTTCCCAGCTGTGCGCTATGATGAGAGAGATAGAGAGAGAGAGAGGGATGAGGACAAAAGAGAGAGGGAGGTGAGGGCAAAAGGGGGAGGGTGAGGACAAGAGAGAGAGAGAGGTGAATACAAGAGAGAGGAGAGGTGAGGACAAAAGGGGGTGGGTGAGGACAAGAGAGAGAGGGTGATGACAAAAAAGAGAGAGGGTGAGGACAAAAGAGAGGGAGTGAGGATGAGAGAGAGGGAGAGAGATAAAGAGGGGGGGTAAGGACAAAAGAAGAGAGGTGAGGAAAAGAGACAGAAGAGAGGGGGATGAGGACAAGAGAGAAGAGAGGGGTGAGGATGAGAGAGATAGAGGTGAGGTTAAGGACAAAAGAATGAGAGGGGGTAACGACAAAGAGAGAGGGGTAACGACAAAGAGAGTGGGGTTAGTACAAGAGAGAGAGAGGGTCTGAGTACAAAAGACAGAGAGAGGTGAGGACAAGAGAGAGAGGGGGGAGTGAATACAAAAGAGAGAGGTGGTGAGGACAAGAAAAGAGAGAGGGGGGTGAGAACAGAGAGAGAGAGGACAGAGAGAGTGAGAGAGTCAGCCAGGGCATGTATACATCCGCACTCACCCTTGCTGGGGGCAGCACTCTCCCTGAAGTGCTCATGTGGCCGTGTGCTGTGCTGCTGCTGGTGTCGGGATCCTGGACTGGCAGGATGCCTCCTCGGGGCCAGGGGCTCAGGCAGGCAGATTGCAGACCTGCTGGTGCTTGTAGGTGGATGGGCGGGCGCATGCAGTACAGGACGCACCATCGCTGGGGCTGCCGCTGCTCCTCGATTTTTCCACTCCTCAATCTTTCCGCTCCTCGGTCCTCTCTTCTCCCACCAGTGCTTCCGCTCCCAGATAGCAGTGCACAATGACGTCTTGCACGCACTGGCATACTGGGGAGGTGAGGGGAATAAGGAGAGCACAGTGGCCGGAGATAGGTGGTGGGTGTGTCGATAGGGAGGCGGGGCTGCTCAGGAAGGCCAGGCACCGCACACACATTCACTGAGCCTGGCCTTGGCCCACCCACAACACTCCCCCATCATTGCGGCCACTGCTGAGAGCCGGGGCGGACAGCTGTGATCAGGACCGGGCCGGCTCCAGGTATGTGAACACAATATGACGGCCCAAATAGCGGTGCCCATCAAGGGTGGCGCCCTGCGCGGAAACTCGTGTGGAACGTGCCTGGAGCCGGCCCTGATTATAACAACCAAACACATTTTACCTATAATTTTCTAGAATGAACCTGAAAAATAATAGTCAGGATATGATTCATTGCAGTGGTCAACACCAGTGGTGGATTGTACCTGTGGACTGCAGGACTGCAGCCTACCCCAGGTAAAAATTGCCACCCAGCTCAGTGTCAGTGAAGCCAGATGCAATCCGTGACTGCACTGGCTTCACTGTGACTGGCAGTGACTCCCTATTAGAAGTCCTACCTGTCAGTCACAGACATACAAGGCAGTCCCATTGGAAGGTGTTTCCGCCCTCTGAGACTGCCAGACCTTGGTTGTGATTAGCAGAGAGCTGGCTTCCTGTAGGAAGCCACTCCCTGCCTCGCCAGCCCTAGCCGTCTTCTATGGGCTACAACTGCAGCAGTCCATAAAAGCCTGGGGATTGCACATTCTTAGTCCGGCTGCCAATGGTGCACATGCGCTGGTGCCAGCACCTGCCTAATCCATTACGCAGGTGCCTGGACCCGGCTGATGGGCTGAAAGTCTCCTCTCCTCCCCTCTCCCCTCTCCGGACAGGCATGGGTAGCGGTAGCCCCCCTACCATTGTCAAGTAGAAGCCGCCGCTGGTCAACACCTCCAATTTTGTAAACTTGCACTTTAATTAATGTTCCCCATTGAACTTAAATTTGATAGAAAAGTAGAATATGGTATTCATTTCAAATGATGTCAATTGACTGCACTGAAATCATCTATTTGTATCCCTGAATTTGTGATTAATTATACATAAAGAGATTGACCAGGCTTACAAACTTCACCACCTCAAGCTCATGTGGAACTTATATTAGCTGTGGGTGTGCTTGTCTCACCGAGATCCTGGATCAGTCAGAGCCCATCTCTGCCATAGACTTTTTATCACAACGGTTTTGCTGTATTTTTCCATAGCTGTACACACAAGTCTTACAAATCCCAGCCAAGTATGTTGAATAAACAATTATACTTGTTACTCAATGTGTCAACGTAACTTTAGATGTAGATGGATGTTTTTGTACTGTAGTTTGTTAGAAAATCATGAGGTTCTATGGGTTCTCGTGTTCGCTGTTAGATGGCGCAACACAAGCTGGAATTCAATAAAAACACCAAAAAGGTCATATACAGACAGGTACACATAAGACGGGGTCTATGTACTAAGCCTTCGCGAGAGATAAAGTACCAGCCAATCAGCTCCTAACGGCCATGTTACAGGCTGGGTTTGAAAAATGACAGGAGCTGGTTGGTTAGTAATTTATCTCCTTTTACTGTATCTCTCTGCACGGCTTAGTACATAGACCCCTTTTTTTATTCATGGGCTTATTTTTTAAAGTATTTTTGCGGCATATAAAATATCTCAAAGATAAGGACTGACTGGAGGAGATATCTCCAACATATGCTGTGGTCCCTCCATTTCCGACAGCATCCGCAGCCCCCTCAGATTATTTTTGGGGCTGCTGTGCTGCTGTATTTACTAAGGTCACAAATGCAGCTTGGCCCCGATTGTTAACCCATCACTGGGGTCAATCTAATTAGCCACGATGAACTCTTAAGGCAGCCTGAATTCTCACAAAAGTGTTTGCAGCCCCAGAGGGCTCCAAGGAATTTTGTGTGAAGGGTGCGAGATGGGGTGCCATTGCAAGCGCACATCGCACCTTTGTTGCCAATTGGATTGAACCCTAGGGGCTACTGGTTTTTGTTGGGGTGGGGGTGAGGGGGTGTGTGTGTGGGAGGGGGGGTTTAGAAGAATCCTTGTTCCGGCATCTCACCAATGGGACTTCCTGGCAAATACAGATTCCTTATTGACAACAATTGTTGCGATAAGGAAACTTTATTTTCAGGGATAGACCGCAAATACCAATAAATACACTCTTTAGCATGTTAGACTAAGGGGGTAATTCAGATACTGTAAGTTTTCGCACAGGGGGCGATCAGTTCCGAACTGTGCATGCTTATGCACCACAATGCGCAGGCACGATGGATAGCTGCAAAGGGGATCGCCAGTTAGCGATGAGTTTGTGTGAAGGATCCATTCGCACGGGCGTTCGCAAGGAGACTGACAGGAAGAGGGCGTTTGTGGGTGGCAACTGACCGTTTTCAGGGAGGGTGTCTGACGTCAAATCCGATCCCAAACAGGGTGATGTGATCGCAGCGACTGAGTAAGTCCTGGGCTGCGCAAAGAGTGCACAAAATCAGTTTGTGCAGCTCTGCTACACATGCGATCGCACACTTGCAAAGCGAAAATACATTCCCCCTGTAGGCGGCGACTATCTGAACGCAGGACAACAAAAATTGCTGCCCAGCGATCAGGTCTGAATTACCCCCTAAAACATTAATTGGAGAAAGGGTGCATTTGGGGAATACTTTAAAGTCTTATTAGAATGTGCAAACCATCCTGATTTTTGCACATGGCAGCGGGAGAGTATTACTTGTGTGATGTTCTTTGTACCATTAAGGAGCATTTTCTATAAAAAAAAAATGTAAATATAAGCAGTTCGGAATTCTGATTTTAAATCCCTATATCGGATCGCAAAAATTACATGATTTTAGCTGTTTTTATCCATTATCAAGAAATCCAAAAGCCAAGATTCAGATTTTACGAGCACATCTCTGCTTTCAATCGGTAAAAAAGTGGAATGTTAGAAGGGAAGGGCCAGAACGCCAACATCACTTGGAATACCAATGCTGGAATCCTGACCGCCGACATCCCAGACGTAAGTATGCCACGGCCTTCTAGGTTTTGTCTGTGTGTGTGTGTGGGGGGGGGGGGGGGGGGAGGGGGGGTTTAGGTTTAGGCTGCAGGAGGAGGGTTAGATTTGGGCTGCGGGGAGGGTGAGCTATTATTAGGCACCCCCGATGAGGGTTAGGTTTAGGCTGTTGGTAAGGGAGGGTTAGGATTAGGCTGCAGGGAATGATGGGGAGTAAGGTTTAGGCACCACTGGGGAGGGTTAGGGTTAGGTTGCGGGGGGAGGGGGGTAGGTTAGGGTTAGGTTGTGGGAAGGGAGGGTTAGGGTTTGGTGTGTAGGGGAGAAGGGTAAGCATACTTACCGACCCTTGTAGGGATGGCGAGCATCGGGATGCCGTGTCGTTCTTCTGACTGCCCGCATTCCAAACGCCTGTATCCCATATCACACCCACGCACCCATTCCCAAAAGGAAAAAGCATACATTGTTTGCAAGCACATTACTTAACTCTGAAAATGAGATGATCCTTCTGAATGGGATGCAGTTAAATTGCCGGCAGTCGGGATCCCAGCAGTCAGTATACCGACGCCGGAATACCGACTGCTAACAATGCCGCCAGCCGGAATCCCGGCTCACAGGGACTATTCCCACTCGTGGGTGTCCACAACATCCATAGAGTGAGAATAGAACCTGTGTTGAGCCCAGCGAGCCACCAAGCCCGCAAGGGGACTCTCTGCACTCGCCCCGCTGCCGGCATACTGACGACTGGGATGCCGTTGCCTGTATATTGACATACGGCATCTCGACCGTCAGTAAATCATACTGATCCCTCTTGAATGTGTATTGATATACTGAACCATTTTGCAATAGAAAAAGAAAATGACTAACAATAAAAATAAACTTGATTGTAATATAGCAGCAGAGAGAGATTTGTTTGTAGATGAAACTTCTTTGTTCCTTATGCCAATTTGCAGAGCTTTTCCTGTGAGAACCTCTCGGCACACTTTGTATAGTACAGTTATTACGTATTTCCCTGTCTCATCTATCAACAACTGTTGTTTGGAGTTAGAGACAGAATAGAGCCAAGCCTCTGATGGTCTTCAAGCGCCAATCAAATCCAAAGTTATCTGTCTTCCTTTACTGCAATGAAGCCAAACATGGGATAGGGACATTGATCAGCGGTACGCTATATACACTGAGCAGGCAATGATACCGCGTTTTGACCTGGACAATGGAGAGACTGGGCATATGGGTCTATTCATGGAGGAGTGAAGAGAGTGCAGAAGTGTGCCAATGGAGACGTTGCCCATGGCAACCAATCAGCTGTGATGTATAATTTTATAGAATGCACTTGATAGATGTTATCTCAATGCTGATTGGTTGCTATGGGCAACTTCCCCACACTTTTCACTGCTCCATGAATAGACCCCATAATGAGTGAAAAATGACAAAAAATAAAGTGGCATACTAGCCTGATATCTTAATGAATAGAACACGGCCGACTAAGTAGCAAACACAGATCTAAGAACTCTTCCAAAGCACAACTAGCTTTGATTCTTGCCCCTCCTCTGAAGATCTGTGCATGTTACATAACATGACTTTGGGAACACTTACATTAACCATATAAGTGGGAGTAACCCAGGGGAACACCGGTATTAAGAACGCAGAAATTACTTTTATCGATTTCCACCTTTAGCCTAATGTTGTCTAAAGTCATAGCTTCTTAAGCTGCTTTCACACTCAATGACAGCATAAGTTGTGTTGGCCAGGAGTGACATTGAAATAATACAATTAAGCTCCCACACATTATCATGGGGCCATATCATGGTGGTGGCACAGCAACATGCAGGGCTTATATCTATAGCTTCTGTGCTTGGATGACATTGAATGCAAGTTATAAAATAACAGGGCTGTGGTATGACCAGAGCCCTAACCAATATGATGCCCTAGGCAAGATTTTGACTGGTGCCCCCTAGCTATGCAGCTAATTCCGCCTCTGACCCTGTACCCATTTCCTAGCACAATCAACCCTCACCCATAGCAGTCATCATTTTGGTGTATTTTAAATAGGAACAGTGCGCACATTCAGCGCACAGCCCAAAAATGGGCCTGTTCTTACTGTGAAGGGGCGTGGCCACACAATACTACCCCCAATTCAAATTATGCCACACAGTAGTGCACATTTTATCATGTGATAGTGGCCCTTATTCATGTTACATCACACAGTAGTATCACTTTATCTTATATACGTTACTTCTCACAGTAGTGCTCCTTATTCACATTACATAACACTGAATTGCTCCTTATTCACATTACACCACACCATATTGCTCTTTATTCACATTAGACCACATAGTAGTGCACTTTCTATACATTACGCCACACAGTAGAGCACCTTATACACATAATGTCACACATTATTAATGCCTTTATACACATACCACACAGTAATGCCCCTTACACATATAAAACACATTATTAATGTCCTTATAAACATAATGCGCCTTACGCATTATGCCAACCTTTATTAATTCCCTTATACACATATTGACACACATAGTGCCCCTTACACATATGCCGTACATTATTAATGCATTTATACACATGACACACATAATACCCCATACACATATGCCTAACACTATTGCACACCAACCCACCTGTACACAGCACTCATGCAGCCGCTAATACTGTGACCTCTGCCTCTGCTTGGATACAGATGTGACCTCGTACATCTTGCCTCAATACGCCATGCTGCAGGAGATGCCTGGCGTGAGTCAGCTGGCAGATCTAGGCCAGCTCTGTTAATGTCAGGCACCTTTTTAGCAGAAAATGCGTCTTAGTTGCTATGTGACTAGGATGCACAAGCAGCTTCTGCTGATTAAAATTATATGTGGCATGCCTATATTCTGTGTGCAACTGTGGCTGTATCTGCATGCGAAATGCTACGTTACAGTGATTTCCAGGAATACACTGTAATGTAGCATTTCGTATGCTACAGTGCAGTCACACACAGAATATAGGCAAGCTGCATATCATTTTAATCAGCATAAACTGCTTGTGCCCCTAGGAATTTGCCTAGTTTAGATATGCTTAGGGCCGGCTCTGGGTGTGACCATACTTGCTTACTCTCCCGAAAGAGTAGGCAAGTCTCCCGGAGATGTCAGATGCCTACTCATTCGCCCCCCCCCCCCTCCCCAACATCCAGCTGAACATACCAAGATCCCCCTGTTCGTAGACCAAAATGGGACGGGGCGATGACGCGATCAGTGCTTAATTGCATCATCATAGCTCCACCCCCCACTTTACATGCAGGTAATCAAGGCATTGCAAAGTGGGGGCGGAGCCGCGATGACATCACCATGCCCCCACACCACACACATATGCAGATTCCACGCCCCTTGCTGAATCGACCTAGCTGCCTCCTCGGAGGCCAGAAAGTAGGTAAGCATGGGTATGACAGGTCAACATTTATCATGTCAGTGTGCATCGGGTCGACAAGGGAATGTCAAGATGGTTGATGTCAGCCATGTGGCCAGATCCCCATCGCAGGATGGTCAGATGCAGATTTTACATTAAGGGCACATCTTCTACTGATACCCTGAAATGGCTTGCTTCTGGTTCTACTTCATACTGGCTTGTACATGTATGTATGCAATGAGGCGCACCTATATAGACAATAACATACTCTGGAGACTCTGATCATACAGTACTGCAGGGCTGAAAGAAAGTGACTTCCCTTTGGGTAGGCTGCTCTTGCTTAAGCAGCATAAGAATGGCCATCTTAATGTATAGTCACACTGGGCAGTTATGCAGGGCCCCAAAACTCTAGGATCCTTCGAGCAAGGGTGTGTGGTAGTCACACAATCAGAATGGCGAGTCAGCATTCTCTACCTGGCTCCCAGCCTGCAGCCAGACAGTGAATGGCTGTCAGCATGCTGATTGGTAGATGGCTGGAGCTAGCTACCAATCAGGGTGCTGACAGCCATTCACTGTATGGAAGCATGTGGAGAGAAGACGCAGGACCACAGGAGGGGAAGTTATGATTTATTTTTTTTAATTGGTTGCCGTGAATGGGTGTGTAGGGGCCCCGGTGCATTCATTTGCCCAGGGCCTACAATGCTGTTAAGACGGCCCTGTGTGTAAGTAGAACTATTTTTCTGCGTCTGGGCTGCAAAACATATTTACAAAGGGCTTTCATGGGATTCATGATAAAGCAAACAGCAGCTTTATTATCACTTACTTATTTAGCACCACCAATATATACAAGACAATATAAAGACAATATGGGCCCGATTCAGAGTCCCACACAATCTGCACGCAATGCTGATGTTCATGTAGTTCAGAGAGTATTTGCAACTGTGCCTGCATAAAAGTGCAGAGTGTTCTTAGGAGCATGGAAGTAACTGGAGAACCTGCATGAAAACCATCGAAATAGAAGGTGGACATACAAAGTCTGCACAGGTGGGCCATGACTGCATACCTCCCGGCATTTGGACACTAAAATCCAGGACCCCTGTGTGGCGCACGCCCAGCCCTTCCCGAGCAGCTGGGCAGCCCCCTGCTCACTTTCCTGCATTGTTTAGATGTGCACGGCATCTATTAACGGATTACCCGCTGATCTGCAGTACTGAGCAGCGGTGATCAAAGGCTCCCCAACACGACGGCCCGCGGAATACTACAATCCGCGGGTGGGACAGTGGGATAGTGTCTAAAAAACAGGACTATACAGCTGGAATCGGGAAGGTTGGAAGGTATGTGACTGGGAATCCAACTCACAACCTCAGTGCTGTGAGGCCACATGCTGTCAAAGCTTTAGGACACAGTAAGAGTTAGTAGTAAATCCAGGTAGAAATTGCCATGATGTGTATCAGCGGAGCAAATATTACCCCCAATTCAAATTACACCACACAGTGGCACACCTTATTAACGTTCCACCGCACAGTATACACGCCACACAGTAAAGCCCTAGATTCACATTATGCCAACCACTAGTACCCCATTTACACGTTATGCTACAGAGTAGTACCCCTTATACACATTATGCCGCACAGTAGTACACTTGATACATATTACATCACACAGTAGTATCCGATACACATTATGCTACACAGCAGTGCCCCTTAATCATGTTGTGTCACACAGTAGTACCATTTATACACGTTACATCACACAGTAGTACCCATATATCCTTTACACTACACAGTAGTGTCCCTTATACACATGCCACTTATTAACAACTGGCTGAAGTACCCTGCGTTGCCCATGTTTAAATTCTCCAGTTATGAAGTTATCAGTGAATTGGATGTAATTGTCGACATATTAAAAATACTTAGCAGCTCTTCCAACACACCCATGAGGTGGCTGCCCAGTGTCGTTTTTGTTTTTGGGGTATCGCCAGTAGCCCTAATCCCCAGTTTTCATTTCTGTTCAGTTTTATAATCACTTTTACATTGCGAGATGGGTTTTCCTTCTGTTATCAATGTTGCTATTCCAAGGCTTTTGTGTACACAATATTTTGTGTTTTCCCACCTCCATTTCTGTAAAGTAATTTCAGGTCACCGAAAAATGGGTATTTCTGTCAGTTATTACAGTTCATTAACCACTTAACTGATTCATAATTTTTCCAAAAACTGCTCAGAAATTGTAATTTTTGTGTTTTTTTTTTTTTAGAATTGAATTAGGTTAAGAACATTTAAAAGTATGGACCTTATTCAGGGTGGATCGCAATTGGCGATCCAACAGCAAAAATTACGACGACGATGCGGGCGCATTTGCAGGGCCCGTCCTGCGCATTCGTCCGCATTTACAGTTTTGCTGCCTCAATCAGGCAGAGGCATTGACGGGGGAGGGGGGGGGGAGGGGGCGGCACCGCTCCATTTCCTAGGCAGAGACAGAGTGTTGCGCGGGCGGAGCCAGGGAAATAGGCGTGTGGTGGTGCGAACGGGGGCAGTGGTGTGGGAGTGATTGGGGCGAACAGGCTCACTGAAATAAAATTATTATTGATCTTTACTCACCGCTTTGGATTTCTGATTTTAGGATTGGGTGAACTGTTTCTGCTTCTGTTTGGTGTCCTTCAAATAAGGTGTGACAAAATGTCCAGGTTGTAGCACTTATGTGGCACAGAGGACAAACTGTTCCATCTGCAGCCATTGTGTCAGGCAAGAAATATAGAAGGTGTGATGGCAGGAAGGTGTGATTCCATTCCAGCTTCAATGTCAGACATGCAACAGTACGTTTGCTGTAGATGGGAATGCTGGGCAGAATGGGCCTCGGGATGTTCTCCAGCCTCAGGAGTTCGGCCCTCAGTGTAGCTGCCTGATTTTCACTGGCACTGGGCTCATTTCTTCCTAATGATGGCCCAGCTCTTCCTCTTATGTGATTCTGGTCCAGCTCTCCTCTTCCCGATGATGGGGCAGTTCTTCTTGATGATGGTCCTGCTCTTTCTCTACCTGATGGTTGTCTTCCATTGGATGGTCTGCGGTGTCCTGACCTCAGCCATGTCTCACTGATGTTATGGGATGTTCCTTCATTTCCAAGAAGCTAGGCTAACTCCCTTCGGCTCATTGTAGCTGGTGTCAGAACCTACACAAATTTTTTTAAAAAGGGAAAGAAAAACACAGATGTGATTGTGCGCTGAGATCCGGTCACTGGTGAATCGCTGTCAGCAAATACTAGTGAGCAAATGTGATCTCTTTTGGGAGGCTCTTTCTCATGCGTCAGCAACAGCTTCAACTCAAGAAATGCCGGTGATAGTGCTGTGCTCTGGGGATTTATGCCATGGAGAATTCAAATGTGGCATGCGGGTGGCAGTTGGTGATGGCAGTTGGTGATGGCCGTGCTTCACATCAGCAGCATCTTCCCACTGATATTACACAGTGATACATGTGGGAAATCAGTGGGAAATTACATTTTAGTGCTGAGGAGTCATTACACCAAGAACAGGGGGAATTGGGGTATTTACTGAAACCATCGAATTTCTGCTGCTGGACCCAGTTATTATTATTATTATTATTATTATTATCCTTTATTTATATGGCGCCACAAGGGTTCCGCAGCGCCCGATTACAGAGTACAAATGCACATAAAAAATAGGAAAACAGTGACTTACAGTTGAATACAATATAGGACAAGTACAGGGCAGCTAAGCATAACTACACCAGTAAACATAGAGATAAGTTCCAGGTGGTCAAAAAACTGTGGGATCTGGGCGGTTGAGGATTATTAAAGTAAGAAAAGTATAAGCACATGAGGGAAGAGGGCCCTACTCGTGAGAGCTTACATTCTAAGGGGAGGGGTAGACAGACAGGGATGACACAGATGGGGTACATAGAGAGCGTGGAACAGAGGGTTATGTTGAGATTTGGCTACGTTTGGTAAAGAAATGGGTCTTAAGAGCCCGTTTGAAGTTTTGTAGAGAGGTGGAGAGTCTGAGGGGGAGAGGTAAAGAATTCCAGAGAAATGGAGCAGCACGTGAAAAATCTTGGAGATAGGAGTGGGAGGAAGTAATCAGAAGACAGGAGAGACGGCGTGCATTAGCAGAGCGAAGAGGACGGGTGGGAGAGTAAAGGGAGATAAGGTCAGAGATGTAGATGGGAGAGGAGTGGGTGAGTGCTTTGTAAGTGAGTGTGAGAAGTTTGAATTGGATTCTGAAAGGGAAGGGAAGCCAGTGGAGGGCCTGTAGGAGGGGGGAGGTAGACGTAGTGCGTTTGGTGAGGAAGATGAGCCGGGCAGCAGCATTGAGGATAGATTGGAGTGGAGAGAGGTGATTGTCAGGGAGGCCAGTTAAGAGGAGATTACAGTAGTCCAGTCTGGAAATAATCAGTGAGTGAATAATGATCTTAGTGGCATCCTGTGTGAGAAAAGGTCTGATTCTAGAAATGTTTTTGAGATGAAAATGACAGGTTTGTGAGAGGTGCTGAATGTGTGGTTTGAAGGAGAGGGAGGAGTCAAGGATTACGCCAAGACAGCGTACTTGGGGGCTAGGGGAGATAGTTGTGCCATCAATGGATAATGAGATTGTGGGAGGTGAGGCTGTGCGGGAGGGTGGGAAGATGATCAGCTCAGTCTTAGACATGTTGAGTTTAAGAAAGCGCTGAGACATCCAGGAAGAGATAGCAGAAAGACAGTTTGAGGTACGAGTGAGGAGAGCCGTGGAGAGATCAGGGGAGGAGAGGTAGATTTGAGTGTCATCAGCATAGAGGTGATATTGGAAGTTAAAAGAACTAATGAGTTCACCTAAAGAGGACGTATAGAGAGAGAAAAGGAGAGGACCAAGAACAGAGCCTTGGGGGACACCAACAGTTAGTGGAAGTGGGGGGGATGTAGCATCATGAGAGGAGACAGAGAAGGAACGATCAGAGAGGTAGGAGGACAGCCAGGAGAGGGCAGTATCACGCAGACCAAGAGAGTGAAGGATTTGCAGAAGGAGAGGATGGTCCACAGTGTCAAAAGCAGCAGAGAGGTCAAGAAGAATAAGCAGAGAGTAGTGGCCCTTAGATTTGGCTGCATGGAGGTCATTGCAGACTTTTGTGAGGGCAGTTTCAGTGGAGTGGAGAGAACGGAAACCAGACTGGAATGGGTCAAGCAGTGAGTGAGAGGAAAGAAAGGCAGTGAGGCGATTATAGACAATACGCTCAAGAAGTTTGGAGGCAAAGGGGAGGAGAGAGATGGGTCGATAGTTGGAGAGAGTGTTAGGATCAAGGGTAGGTTTTTTAAGAATAGGGGAGACAAGAGCATGCTTGAAGGCAGAGGGGACAGTGCCTGATGAAAGGGAGAGATTGAGAAGGTGGGCAAGATGGGAACAGGCAGAAGGGGAGAGGTAACGGAGGAGGTGGGAGGGGATAGGGTCGAGCGGGGAGGTTGTGGGGGGGGAGGAACGGATGAGGGCCATGACTTCCTCGCCAGATACATGGGAGAAAGATGTCAGAGTTGGTAAGAGGGAAGGGGAGGGGTGGCAAGGGATGGGTGGTGGCTGGTTGCTGGTCTGGTGGGAAGTGATATCCTGACGTATGGAGTCAATCTTGGATGTGAAATAAGTGGCAAAGTCAAGAGCAGACAATGAGGAAGGGAGAGGAGGTGGTGGTGGGCAGAGGAGGGAGTTAACAGTGGCAAAGAGGCGCCGGGGGTTGGAAGACTGTGTAGAAATGAGGATTTTGAAGTATGATTGTTTAGCAAGGGAAAGGGCAGTACTGAAGGATGAGAGCATGAATTTGAAATGGAGGAAGTCTGCTTTAGAGCGTGATTTCCTCCACTGTCGCTCGGCAGTACGTGAGCATTTTTGTAGGTATCTGGTGCATTTGGTGTGCCAGGGTTGAGGTGTTGATCTGCGAGGGTGAATAGTGGTTGGCGGAGCAACAGAGTCAAGGGCAGAAGTAAGAGATGCATTGTATAGGGATGTGGCTTGTTCAAGGCATGTGAGAGAGAGAAGAGGAGAGAGAAGGGAGTCAAACAGGGAGGACAGGGATGAGGTGTCAATAGCCTCAATGTTACGCTTCGTGATGGTAGCCTTAGGAGGGAGAGATGGGGAAGCAGAGATAGATAAGTTGAAAGAGAGCAAATGGTGGTCAGAGAGGGGAAAAGGGGAATTGGAGAAATCAGAAATATCACAGCGGTGAGTGAAAACCAGATCCAGTGAGCTCCCGTTCACATGGGAGGGTGAGGTGGTCCACTGGGAGAGACCAAGTGAAGAGGTGAGGTTAAGGAGTTTAGAGGCAGGTGATTTTGTGGGGTTATCGATAGGGATGTTGAAATCACCTAGAATAATGGAGGGAATGTCAGAAGAGAGGAAGTGAGGTAGCCAGGAAGCAAAGTTGTCAAGGAATTTGGAGGAAATGCCAGGTGGACGGTAAATTACAGCAACTCGAAGATTAGTTGGTTGGTAGAGGCGTAATGCATGGACCTCAAATGTAGAGAATGTAAGAGAAGGTTCTGGAGGTATAAGTTGGTATGTGTAGCTTGAGGGTAAAAGGATCCCAACACCACCCCCATGGCGACCCCCGGGTCGGGGTGTGTGTGAGAATGTGAGGCCCCCAGCAGAGAGAGCAGCAGGAGAAGTGGTGTCATGAGGAGTAATCCAGGTTTCTGTAATGGCCAGGAGGTGCAGGGAGTTGGAAATGAAAAGGTCATGAGTGGGGGTCAGTTTGTTGCAAATAGATCGGGCATTCCAGAGTGCACAAGATAGGGGGTATGAGTTTGTGGGAGAGATGTGAATGAGATTATCAGGATTGCTGTAGCGTTGAGGTAGGAGTAATTTGGAAGGAGAAGATAAAGAGGGTGTGATGATGGTGCTGGGGCCTTGGCTAGGAAGGGAGACTGCATGCGTGAAACAGGGAGGGAGTGCAGTTTGATACTGGTGGAGGAGAGGTGAGGAGACAGGCAGAGGAGGGAAAGAGTAGGGTTGAGCGGTGGGGTATAAGTGGTGTGAAGGGGCAGAAGTGAATTGCAATGGGGAAACAGAAGAGGGGTAGGGAGGCAGACAGAGGAGAGGAGGGAGGATGAGATGTAGGAGACTGTGAGAGAGGGATAGAGGTGGTAACAGGGGACAGAATAAAGGAATAGAAGGACAATGAGTAAGGGGGGTTGCCAGCCTGGCCATAGTGTGGATGGTGTGTAAACTGGTAGTGTAATGAGAATAGGGGGAGGAGTGGTGGCTGTATGAGAGAGCAGTGAAGTTTGCAGAAAGAAATACGATTTGCAAGTAATTAAAATGATGTTAATATCTACAGATTACCAGTAAATCAAATATTTGTTGATGTTAGATGGAAAATTATACAGTGTTGGCAAACCACAAGTCAGTGTTATTTCATCAAATATGCTTCAGTGAGTTCAACTGTCATTGCTGCTGCCATCCCTACTCCTCCATTGGCTATCTCTGTGGCCTTTGTCATGACAGCTGCCAACATCATAACATTATATGGGATCTATCTATCTATCTATCTATCTATCTATCTATCTATCTATCTATCTATCTATCTATATATCTATCTATCTATCTATCTATCTATCTAAAATTGTGTGTTTGTTTTAATCACAGAAATCCCTCTTAATGTGATTGGACACACTAGATCACATGACCGTGTATTATTTTCCAATGACCGCACTGCTCCAGCATAACCATACACCTGAACTACTTCCAACTTGTAAATGTTACCATCACTCAGAGATACTTCTCACAGAAATGCAGCTTATCAGTGCCTGACTGACAGCAGCACATCACTGCCTCACTGACAGCAGAGCATCACTGCCTGACTGACAGCAGCGCCTCACTGACAGCAGCACATCCCTGCCTCACTGACAGCAGCACATCCCTGCCTCACTGACAGCAGCACATCGCCGCCTGACTGACAGCAGCACATCACTGCCTGACTTCCTGACTGACAGCAGCACATCACTGCCTCACTGACAGCAGCACATCCCTGCCTCACTGACAGCAGCACATCAGTGCCTGACTGACAGCAGCACATCACTGCCTCACTGACAGCAGAGCATCACTGCCTGACTGACAGCAGCACCTCACTGCCTGACTGACAGCAGCACATCACTGCCTCACTGACAGCAGCGCATCACTGCCTGACTGACAGCAGCGCATCACTGCCTCACTGACAGCAGCACATCCCTGCCTCACTGAGAGCAGCACATCACTGCCTGACTTCCTGACTGACAGCAGCACATCACTGCCTCACTGACAGCAGCACATCCCGGCCTCACTGACAGCAGCACATCAGTGTCTGACTGACAGCAGCATATTAGTGCCTCATTAACAGCAGCTCATCCCCGCCTCACTGACAGCAGCACAAACTTGCCTCACTGACAGCATCACATCCCTGCCTGACTGACAGCAGCACATTACTGCCTGACTGACAGCAGCACATCCCTGCCTCACTGACAGCAGCACATCACTGCCTCACTGACAGCAGCACATCCCTGCTTCACTGACAGCAGCACATCACTGCCTGACTGACAGCAGCACATCAGTGCCTGACTTACAGCAGCACATCACTGCCTGACTGACAGCAGCACATCACTGCCTGACTGACAGCAGCACATCACTGCCTCACTGACAGCAGCACATCACTGCCTGTGACTGCAGCACATCACAGCCTCATTGACAGCAGCGCATCACTGCCTCACTGACAGCAGCACCTCACTGCCTCACTGACAGCAGCACATCATTGCCTGACTGACAGCAGAGCATCACTGTCTCACTGACAGCAGCACATCATTGCCTCACTGATAACAGCACATCACTGCCTCACTGACAGCAGCACCTCACTGCCTGACTGAAAGCAGCACATCACTGCCTGACTGACAGCAGAGCATCACTGCCTCACTGACAGCAGCACATCCATGCGACTGACAGCAGCACATCACTGCCTCACTGACAGCAGCACATCCCTGCCTCACTGACAGCAGCACATCACTGCCTGAATGACAGCAGCACATCAGTGCCTGACTGACAGCAGCACATCACTGCCTGACTGACAGCAGCACATCACTGCCTCACTGACAGCAGCACATCACTGCCTGTGACTGCAGCACATCACTGCCTCATTGACAGCAGCGCATCACTGCCTCACTGACAGCAGCACCTCACTGCCTGACTGACAGCAGCACATCACTGCCTGACTGACAGCAGAGCATCACTGCCTCACTGACAGCAGCACATCATTGCCTCACTGATAGCAGCACATCACTGTCTCACTGACAGCAGCACCTCACTGCCTGACTGAAAGCAGCACATCACTGCCTGACTGACAGCAGCACATCACTGCCTCATTGACAGCAGCACAACACTGCCTCACTGACAGCAGCACATCCCTGCCTCACTGATAGCAGCACATCCCTGCCTCACTGACAGCAGCACATCACTGCCTGTGACTGCAGCACATCACAGCCTCATTGACAGCAGCGCATCACTGCCTCACTGACAGCAGCACCTCACTGCCTCACTGACAGTAGCACATCCCTGCCTCACTATTTTATTCACTCACACTGTTATCCAGGTAAATGTTTATTCATTAAAAATAACTGAAATGAAGCAGCCTGTTCTGACCTATTTTTCCTCATTTTCTGTATCTGTTTTAACATACTGACCCACAACAGGGCCATTTTATAACATATATACCACTATCGGGTGTGCGGTAGCGCTCTGATATACGCCTGCCTTGGGTAGTTAAAGGCCTCATGAGTATGTCAAAGTATGACCGTACACCCAAGAGTAGTAAATCTATTAAATATATATGCTGAAACTCTTCTACCACCATGGGCAGAGTTAGTCCAATGTGCATGTTGGTAGAATAATCCTTCAGGCAGCGCCCCTCCATTCTCCATTCCTCAATGTAACAGCAGTATCTGCATAATAATATAAATAGTGAAGTACAATCGCAATACACTTAATAAACAATAAAAAATTTGTATAAATTCAATTAAAAACAACTCACATATCCAGAGCCAAAATTAGACCTTTTGGTGCCCTGTGTCAGACAGAGAATTGGCGCCCCCCCCCATTTTTTTTTCAGTAGAGACATAAGGTGCATGCATCATGGAGAAGGGACATGACAAGACTGAACTCAGAGAAAGCCCATGCTATTGATACCCCTTCCCACATTATATACTGTGTTTCCCAGACAATAAGACCTACCCCTATAATAAGACCTACCCTTACTTCTGCAGAACGGTCCAAAATAAGCCCTACCCCGAAAATAAGACCTAGCTATATCCACATTTTGTCCGGTCCCTGCGCTACACTACAATGCCCCCAGCGACGCCCCCCCCCCCCCCCCCCCCGCATGAAATGGATGCCGCTGTTAAAGATTTAACAGTGGCATCCAATCACAGCTGCAGCATCTTACTCTCTCACAGTGAGCGCGCACCCTTCACTCGTTTTCTGTGAATGACGCTGGCGTGCGTGCCAGCGCCATTTACGGCAGTGCCACGGAGGAGAGTACAGACAAAGTGAAGACAAAAAAAAAACGGTAAGTAAAGTATTGTAAAGCAGGACTGAGGGGCATGGGCCCTCATTCCGAGTTGTTCGCTCGCAAGCTGCTTTTAGCAGCAGTGCACACGCTAAGCCGCAGCCTACTGGGAGTGAATCTTAGCTTAGCAAAATTGCGAACGAAAGATTCGCAATATTGCGAAAATATTTATCTGTGCAGTTTCTGAGTAGCTCGAGACTTACTCTTCCAGTGCGATCAGTTCAGTGTTTGTCGTTCCTGGTTTGACGTCACAAACACACCCAGCGTTCGCCCAGACACTCCTCCGTTTCTCCAGCCACTCCCGCGTTTTTCCCAGAAACAGCAGCGTTTTTTCACACACTCCCATAAAACGGACAGTTTCCGCCCAGAAACACCCACTGCCTGTCAATCACACTCCGATCACCAGAACGAAGAAAAAACCTCGTAATGCCGTGAGTAAAATACCAAACTTTTTAGCAAATTTACTTGGCGCAGTCGCAGTGCGAACATTGCGCATGCGCAATTAGCAGAAAATCGCTGTGATGCGAAGAAAATTACCGAGCGAACAACTCGGAATGAGGGCCATGATCGGGATAAAAGCAGGACTTGCTGTCAATGTTAATTAAAATAAGACCTACCTCGAAAATAAGCCCTATGGTGTTTTTTGGACCAAAAAAAAATATAAGACAGTGTCTTATTATCGGGGAAACATGGTGTGTGTATATATATATATATATATATATATATATATATATATATGTGTATATATATATATATATATATATATATACATATGTATATATATATATATATAATTCACACATATTTATAGATCACTGCAAGATAACAATACCCTTTATTAAATAGCACATTTTAATATACTGCCATACCCAGAATTCAAACCTATAACCTGTTGAATTCTAATCAAACACCCGACTCATTGAGCTATTTGCTCAAAAACTATGAGAGCTATATGAAGCTACTGGTACTTTGTAAAAAATAATCAGCATTTCAATTGAGAAGATCTATGTAGTGTGCAACCACACATCCAATCTCTTGAAGCCACACACTACATAGATCTGCTCAGCTGCAATGCTGATAATTTTTTCACAAAGTACAAGGTAAGCTTCAAATAGTTAGAATTCTCTAGCTGTCTATGCAAGGGCAGATAGAGCAATGAATAGATTGTCTGACTGCAATGCCACAGGCAGGTTCGAATCCCAGGTATGTCAGCATCTTGAAGTGTAGTAAAGGACAATGTGACTGAATAACAAAGAAATCTCAAGTTGAGTTCATGAATGTTGTATAGGTATTAGTGACAGCAGGGCCGGATCAAAACTTTGTGGCGCCCCGGGTGAAAAATAGGGGCGTGGCTTCACGGAGAAGGGGCGTGGTAAGTTATGCCCCTTGTAGAGTTGTGCCCCCAATTGCACCGTGCCCCCAGTACTGTGCCCCCTGTAGAGTTGTGCCCCCTAGTTGCGCCATGCCCCCAGTACTATGCCCCCTGTAGAGTTGTGCCCCCTAGTTGTGCCGTGCCCCCAGTACTGTGCCCCCTGTAGAGTTGTGCGCCCTAGTTGCGCTGCTTAAAAAATAAAAAAAATGAAATAAATTAATACTGTACTTACAATCCCCGCTCCTGCTTCCCGATTGCTGCTGCCCTCCGTCTCCGGCCACCTGCGCAGCGCCTCTGATCTATGGGAGAGACATCATGACGTCTCTCCCATAGCACCGCATAGACACTAGAGCTCAATTATGACCCCTAGTGTCTATGTGCCGCTCCCACAATGCAGTGCGGTGCGCGATGACTTCATTGCGCACCGCACAGCACCACATCTACCGAGCACCGGGGGGCACCAGTAGCGGATCTTGCCACGGCGGCGGCGCCCTCCATACGGCGGTGGCGCCCTCTGGAAGGTGGCTCCCCGGCCAAAAATCCTGCGTGCCCGTAGCAAGATCCGCTACTGAGTGACAGAAGGGGTCAGGGTAGGACACAGCGGTGGTCAGGAGATGCTAGGCTTCAAAAAGGGAGGAAGCTGCAAGTGACAGTAATTAAAACAGATAATTGACCAGTGCTGCCAACAGCACCCCCTACCCTGCAGCGCTATGTGCGGTGCACTCTCTGCACACACCAGGTTACGACCTTGGATTAGCTGCCCTGTGCTTCCAGTCGCCCCAAACATGTGACGGAGCATACACGGAGCTTCCAAAGACCGATCCGGGCAGCTAGGCATAAGCTCTGCACAGGCTGCATGTAGTACAGTTCTAGGGATCCTGCAAGCCAAATGTAGGTGCCATAGAGCAGTGATAGTATTTCGAGGACAAAAATTTCCCTGGGAAAAAAATTGCTACAAAAAATACTAATTCCTGATTTCCCTGTAAATGGGAAACACCTATACATGCAAACACTATCCGTGAGTCTAAGGAAATGCTTTTGCAAAAGGTACATTAGAGGTGTTTTTCTGTAGCCGCAGTACCTGCCAATCACTGAGATTGATGCTGTGATTGGCAGGGCTGTTTCTTTGGCTCCCAGTGCAAACAGTAAAATATGTGCAGCCCCCCCATAGAAATTAAAAATGTGCCCCACCCATAGACCTAAAAAAATTATTTTTGCGTGCACCGAAGGCGCGCACTCCCGGCTGAGAGGCGTGGCCTCACTAAAATGGGCATGGTCTCACTAAATGGGCCACCACAGGGAAAAAAATTCCACCATATTAAGCCCCCACAGTAATGCCCTTTGGACCATATTATGCCGCACACCGCAATGCCCGTGATACAGTATGCCCTAGAGTAAAGCTTCTAATTACTTGCTCATTGCCAGGGGTTTCATGCACTGCGTGTCATGCTCGTTTCCAGGGGTTTCATGAGCTGGGTGTCATGCTCCTTGCCAGAGGTTTCATTCGCTGGGAGCATTAGCTGCTCCCCCCTCCTCCCATCTGCATATATACTATACTCTGGCTGGCACTGCACATAGTCACTAAAAAAAACAACACAAAAGGGGGGAGTATTATTTAATGTGGACCCTCACCCAGTCAGGGAGCAGACACAGTCAGTGAGTGAGTTGTTCACTAAATATACTCACTGCAGCAGCCAGCAGAGGTCTCTCAGTCTTGTTAGTCAGTGCAGGGCAGGTTGCAGCAGTGCAGTGGTCTCTCTGAGTCAGAGTCTGGGACTGGGCACTGGTCGGTTCTCCTCTGGCTGTCGCTCCATGTGCAGTCTCCTCCTCCTATCCCAATGCTGTGCAAAATGCCTCCCGCTCTTCCTTGGCTTCTCTATTGAAAGTGGCGCTCCTCAGCGTGTCACGTCATAATGCAAACTCGTCATACCGCTAAACTTCTCCCTGCGAGCAGAGTTTCATGGAGGGACGGGGGCAGTGCCGGTGCAAGGTCTCTCAGTACCCGAGGCAAAACTGTCCTGTATGGTACTATTAATTACAACAGGGGCAGAACATGGCATTACCGATGCTGTCCAGCCTTCAGAGGCTCCCACTCTACTAGGGATAGTCATCAACCATCAACGTTATTAACCAACATTGGGTGGCAACTGTGGCCTGCGCATGCAGGGGCCACAGCCTGTGAATGCACAGTAGGGGTCTATCAATTGTTCAACCATCGATGGTTTCCTCCTGACCAGTGACCATTGATGATGAACCCATTAATGGCCATCCCTACGTGTCTATTCACGAGTGACAGGAGCCTCCCAACTGCCCCCACCCCTCCCCACACCACCACCACCACGGGACACTGCGGCCCGCGGGAGGGACAGTCCCAAAACAAATGGGACTGTCCCGCAAAATCGGGACAGTTGAGAGGTATGCAATTGTCCCTCTTCTTTGTGGGAGAGATTTATCAAGGCTTGGAAAGAGAAAAAAAGGAGAGAGTTAAAGTATCAACCAATCAGGTCCTGTCATCTTTTGAACAGAGCCTGTAAAATGACAATTAGTAGCTGATTGGTTGGTACGTTCTCTTTCTCCACTTTATCGCTCTCCAAGCTTTGACAAAACTCCCCATTGCTTTTGATCAGTGCCGTTTCTTGCGGCGGGCGAGCTGTGCAACCGCACGGGACGCCCGCCGCGGTACTTTACGGGTCCCTGATTCCCTCCTCCTCCCTCTTCCCGAGTACTCCTGCTCTGGGGGCGGAGTTTCGCGGAATGACGCGGTTGCGTCGTGATGTCACGACGCAACAGCATCAATCTGCGAAACTCCACCCCCCGAGCAGGAGTACCCGGGAAGAGGAGGGAGAGCCAAGCTGGAAAGAGGAGGCGCCGGTGGCCGGCGCGAGGAAGGAGAGGCGTCCCGCCCCGAGGAGCGGGAAGATCGTCTTGATATGTAAGTTGTATATCTCTCTCCCCCCCTCCCTCTACCTTCCTCCCCCCCGCCACTTGACACTTGCCTGCCGTACTCTATAGAATGGGGACACTTTCCTGCCGTGCTGTGTAAAATGGGGACATGTGCCTGCTGTGCTGTGTAAAATGGGGACACTTGCCTGCTGTACTGTGTAAAATGGGGACATGTGCCTGCCGTAATGTGTAAAATAGGGACATGTGCCTGCCGTGCTGTGTAAAATGGGGACACGTGCCTGCCGTGCTGTGTAAAATGGGGACACGTGCCTGCCGTAATGTGGAAAATGGGGGCACGTGCCTGCCGCAATGTGGAAAATGGGGACACGTGCCTGCCGCAATGTGGAAAATAGGAACATGTGCCTGCCGTAATGTGTAAAATGGGGACACGTGCCTGCCGCAATGTGTAAAATGGGGACACGTGCCTGCCGCAATGTGTAAAATAGGGACACGTGCCTGTCGCAATGTATAAAATAGGGACACGTGCCTGTCGCAATGTGTAAAATAGGGACACGTGCCTGTCGCAATGTATAAAATGGGGACTCTTGCCTGCTGCAATGTGTAAAATGGGGACACGTGTCTGCCGCAATGTGTAAAATGGGGACTCTTGCCTGCCGCAATGTGTAAAATGGGGACACGTGCCTGCCGCAATGTGTAAAATGGGGACACGTGTCTGCCGCAATGTGTAAAATGGGGACACTTGCCTGCCGTAATGTGTAAAATGGGGACACGTGTCTGCCGCAATGTGTAAAATGGGGACACTTGCCTGCCGTAATGTGTAAAATGGGGACATGTGTAAAATGGGGACACGTGCCTGCCGTACTGTGTAAAATGAGGACTCTTGCCTGCCGTAATGTGTAAAATGGGAACTTTTTTTTTTTATCCTGTAGTGGCCGTGATGATGAGATCAGATGAGGCCACGCCCATTTTAACAAAGCCACACCCATTTTAATGAGGTCACGCCCCTTGCCGGGAGCGCGTGCGAGCCATCGGCGCGCGCATACTTTTCCTCTTTATATCAATGGGGGGGGGGGGGGGGCGCGGTTTTTTTTCTGTGAATGGGGGGTGGGCGCATTTTGAAATCTCGCACTGGGAGCCAAATTAGCTAGAAACGGCCCTGCTTTTGATCCAAATGCTCCCATCTCTCTTTCCACTCTCTGATGTTTAGATATGTGTGAATAAAAGTCTCCGCTAATGTGTTTATGTGACGGCTCCTATATTTATAAGGGTTCACGTATTATATAATTATTATGACTCACTGTATAACATTATATAGTAAGTCATGTTGTAGGTGAATTTACACTAAACATCGTACTAACTTGCGCACATCTCTGAAGAAATGACAAATGTAAATATTAATATAAGAAATCTTCCCCTGACCATGTGAAATGATGGGAGTAATGGTAACCCGTTTATATAACTTATCCCCGGAGATCAAAACATTAGCACTTGCTAAATACTCCATCTGTATCTGCTCTCTGGTGTACATTATTTCTGTGCTTACACTGTAATTAGCTAATGGCCGGCCCTACAGGATTACTGAACACATCGCAGCTTCCATCCTCACAGACCGCAGTGTTACACAGTCCAACATCCCCCTCCCCCATCACATCTCCTCTATACTGTATGCTCAAGCTAGCTTTGCCTGGGCATCTTAATGTCTGTTTGTTGCATATTGTACAGATGTTCTTCTTATGGTATGCTCATGGTGTCACTCTGTGTAAAGTGCTGTAGTATATGTCTGATTTATATAAGAGTATAATAAGATTTATTGTTGTGTATCTTGGCAGCGGTTGGGTATGCGAGACCGGAATTTGGGATCCCGCCGGTAAGCATATTGACGCCGGGATCCTGAACGCCAGAATGCCGACAGGGAGCTAAACGCAACAAAGCCCCTTGTGGGCTCGGTGGCTCACTGCGCTTGCCACAGGTTCTATTCCACTCTGTGGGTGTCGTGGACAACCACGAGTGGGAATAGCCCTTGGCCCCCTGTCGGCATCCTGGCTTTCGGGATCCCGGCGTCGGTATGCTGACCGCCAGGATCCGGAACGCCGGTCTCGTAACTACATCCCCTTGGCAGTGCTAAACACCTGTGGTTCTATGTAAGACTCTTTGTAAGTTTTCCCCAGTGACTCTCTTTGCATCAATGACTGTTTTAAAGCCCGAGAGGGCCCATGCGCTCCACAAGGGGGGGGGCGTTTTAAAACAGTGTGGGGGAGGGCACCCGCTTCCTACCTTACTTGGTCTTTGCTATCTATGTGCGGCACCATCTTCCCAGGTCACAGCGGCTGCGTGTGACATCACGCAGCCGCTGCTGCCTGCAATGATCTGGACACACCTGACCACGCTCCACCAACAGTGTTCTAAAGCCGTTGGCACACCCCCTCCCATCCCGCGACCGCCTCTGCCTGTCAATCTGTCAGAGGCGATCGCAGTCCTGAGATGCTGATAGCATCTTACTGGGCTCCCGGGGTGTGCACGCGCAGTGCGGACGCTGCGCTCACGCACTCCACAAAAGACAGTGATCGCTGCTGCTGCAACGATCCAGTCTGAATTAGCCCCCAAGTTCACATTATGACCCATAGAAGCCCCAGTTCACATAAACCACAGTGCCCCTAGGCTTGTGATGTGGCTATGTTTTGGGAGACCCTGCTGTTAATCCAGCTCTGCTCTTATACAGTAACAGCTGCAGAGACTGATATATGGATTTAACCAAAGCTGTAACTAGGTATGTGCGCTGTGTGCCTTGCACACAGCGCAGGATGACCTGGAGCGCAACCAGCAGCAATCACCCCCCCATCACCGCCGCGACCACTGAAGTTCTCATATCGCTGCGCTCCCCCTGGGAGTTGCATGCACACTGCATGCACACCTCACTGGTTTTCTGGGCATGCGCACACAGGCTTGTTGGACCTGATGAGATGTGCGCATGCGCCATCAGCCAGGGGGAGTGCAGCTATATGAGAACTTCAGTGGCTACGGCGGTGATGAGGAGGGAAGGGAGAGAGAATGCAGATGGGGGAGCTAAGGGAAAGCGGTGGCCAGCGGAGCGGTTAGATGAGATCGCAGAGAAAACGTAACTTAACGCAGAGGCGGAGGTTAGTACATCCCACCCAAGGCCAGGGGTTATGTGTGTGGTGATAAATGGGTGGCTGTGTGCTGTAAAAAGGGGGACGCTGTCTGCCGTAATGTGTAAAAAGGGGGACGATGTCTGTCGTAATGTGTAAAAAGGGGGACGCTTTCTGCCGTAAGGTGTAAAAAGGGAACGCTGTCTACTGTATTGTGTAAAAAGGGGGACTGTCTGCCGTAATGTGTAAAAAGGGGGACTGGCTGCCGTAATGTGTAAAAAGGGGGACGCTGTCTGCCGTAATGTGTAAAAAGGGGACGCTGTCTGCTGTAATGTGTTAGGATGGGTACACACTGACAGATATATTGGCCAATCAGTTGGTTGTCCAATATATCTTTTGCTGATCTGCAGGTGTGTACAAGCAATATGTCTGTGAAAGACGTCTTTCACAGATATATTGCATCTGCTGTGCAACACAGCAGATGACAAATATATCTACAGATATATTAGTGCATCTTTCAGTGTGTATGAACAATCCCCATCTGCATATATAGCTGCAGATAGATTGAACAGCAGATATATCTTTAAGATATATTGGCGCATCTTTCTGTGTGTATGAACAACCACAAAGGGGGACGCTGTCTGCCGTAATGTGTAAAAAGCGGACGCTGTCTGCCGTAATGTGTAAAAAGGGGGACGCTGTATGCTGTAATGTGTAAAAAGGGGACGCTGGCTGCTGTAATGTGCAAAAAGGGGGAAGGGCTGCCGTAATGTGTAAAAAGGGGGATGCTGTCTGCTGTAATGTGTAAAAAGGGGGATGCTGTCTGCTGTAATGTGTAAAAAGGGGGACGCTGTCTGCCGTAATGTGTAAAAAGGGGACGCTGTCTGCTGTCATGTGTAAAAAGGGTGACGCTGTCTGCCGTAATGTGTAAAAAGAGGGACGCTGTCTGCCGTAATGTGTAAAAAGGGGGACGCTGTGTGCCATAATGTGTAAAAAGGGGAACGCTGTCTGTCGTAATGTGTAAAAAGGGGACGCTGTCTGCCGTAATGTGTAAAAAGGGGGACTGTCTGCCATAATGTGTAAAAAGGGGGATGCTGTCTGCTGTAATGTGTAAAAAGGGGGACAGGCTGCCGTAATGTGTAAAAAGGGGGACGCTGTCTGCTATAATGTGTAAAAAGGGGACGCTGTCTGCTGTAATGTGTAAGAAAGGGGATGCTGTCTGCCGTAATGTGTGTCAAAGTCAAAAATATTACATAGAGAGAACATACGAACCACACACACATTTAAGTCGCTATACTTGCAAATATGCGCAGCGAGCACAGCAATATATGGAAACACACGCATTTGCTCGGACATGGCACGGAGATGGATTCGGCGCTTGTTTCATACAGTACATGGTTATAATAATGTCAAGCACCAGACATCATGGAGATTTAGAATTGGCTGATGAATTGATGTCATGAATACGTATCATTTGAACAGAACCAGATGTGCCCATCATGTTTGGTATTGAAGCAAGCAGAATGATGTGTGGGTTAGTTTGATGCTGGTTGTGAAGTTGTGGGACATTGCAGCGGATCGATATGATTATATGTATAAAAGCTAAGATCACTTTGTTAGATGAACAATGGATGATCGAGCCAACCTTTTACTAAGATTTTCAGGGCTGAACCTGATTAACATATACAAAGGAGAGAGAGAGAGACCCCTCCCCTAGGAACAGACACACAGGAGGATAGTTCCTGTCTGGGGGGGTTGGGGGTCAGTGTTGTTGGTTGCCTCAGAGAGCAGATGTGATGTGGCTGCACTCAGAACAGAGGTCTCAGAAGCATGGCTGGATCATCGCCAGGCATCAAAGGCTAAGTACCAATATCTCATGGCTGATTGGCATAGAGTAGTTTTAAATGTGTGTTTTGTGGTGGGGTAGTTGTGGAATGATGGGTAAGCATAGAGTGGTTGGTTTGGAGAAACAAATGGCTTGGGGATGGTGAGGCTTGCGCAGCTGTGTGATTGTAACTTGTTTGTGCTGAATACTCTGTGAAGTCTGTGATGAAGTGGAACATTAGACAACCTGTAGCATAGCATTTGTGGTATTTGTTTGCCTATGGAGATTTAATAAGATGGGTCTAGGAAGTTGGATTGAAATTGTGAAAGGTGATTTAGATTGTTTGGAATTGTAAAATCAGAACATATGCATTGTTTTGAGGCTTGGACATTTTGGAATAAATGGAGTCTTGTGTTTTCTGCTATGTGATTGTGGTGTAGTAGAGAGTGCCATGTGTTTGGACCTGCAAATCTAAAATGGCTGCTGCCGGGTATTTTCCCCTCCCCCTTTCAGCCATGTGGTGTAGTCTTTGGAATCAAGTGGAGTTTTCCCAAAATGGAGTCTAGCTTCTGCCCCATGCGGCATTGTAGGGACAATTGTGTTGCTGGGTGTTGTGTATATAGGGACAGGCAGCATGGGTAAGCTCAAGTACTTTCTAAACAAAGATTCTCAGCATTGACTGACTGCGCAGCGATTGTTCCTCACATGTGTAAGCTTTCTCTGCAATCATATTGATCTTCTTGTTATTGTAAGCCATTTCTTTCTCTCTCTCTCTTCTCCTTTTCCTCTCTTATTTTCCCTTAAACGTAATTGTATTGTATTGTATTTCCCGTGTAGTTATCTGGTTAGGTAGTCTATGTTATATTGTAGTGTATCATTTGTACTGTGATTCCTTTTGCAAGTATAATAGTTATAATACATATAATAGGTTTTGGACCCTAAGCCCAGGTATCTGTGTATTCCTTATAGTGTTAAGTAATCTCAGAGCGTCGGTGACGCTCAAACAGCTTGTGAGTTAATCAGGTTACACCAGGTTGCATTTACACGTTATCACCACACTAAGGTTTACAGTATAAGTACATTCCTTAAGGTATAGTTAAGGGAGTACCCTTGCGGTACTTTTTTTTTTACGCCAATTGCGTACTGTGTTCTTTAACCTTTAACGTGTTTTTAATAGGACAAATATTATAGACATTGTCAATTGGGGGACTCGTCCTGGCCTTCACATATCTCTGCTAGGTAGTATCAGCAGACATTATCCATCAGCAAAGGGCGGGATCATATTCCTTGCAGTGCTGATTGGATAAGCGTCTGTTTCGCTTAGTAAAGGGTGCTGAAGGAATTCGGGAACTGGAAGGTAGGAACAGTACGTTATCTGTTTAAGTAGGTTTAAAAGTATATTTAAAAGTTGCTGCATAGCCTTGATATAATTTAAAAAAAAAAAAAAAAAAACTCCTAGGCCTAGAATAACTTTAGGAGTTTTGAATGATGACTTTCTTTGTGACAAGAGGCCGCATGGTCTGTCCACCATTTTGTGTGACCCTCATGGAGGTGGAAGGGGGAGGAGCAGTGGCCATTTTGGGAAGGTCAAATTTTTTTCCCCCCTATAATGGCTGATTTTCAAGAAATAATCAGCCATCCACTGTCAAAAAGAAATCATCATTTAATGAGTTTTTTTTCAATGCATTTGTTTAGTCCATATCATAGTCAATCATAAGTAGTTCAGATACAGTTTAATAACAGTTAATAATAAATTAAATATTTGATTTAAGAACGATACACAGATAAAACAAAGTTTTTTTTTCTCTTTTGGTTTCCTTACCACCCTACTCTGCTTGGTGCAGGATGGCCATTGAAATGCAATCAGTGAAACTCCCAGCAGTGAAAGAAAAAGCAATTCATATGCAAATTAGAAGCACTAAATAAGGTCTAAATGTCTATATGTCTGTGCTTACATCAATGTATGTTATTAGATTAAATTTAGAATTGGATTTTCATCTGTGTACTTTCACATATCTCACCTTCCTGTTTGCCATTTGCATTGATAACGTGCTAAAAGAGATTTGCCGCTATTTCAGAGTTTAAGAGTAAAGGTAATATAGTTAAAGTATAGACAAACACACAGTTTTGCCTGGGAGATAAGGCGAAGTCAGTGTGGTGTGTGGTAGATGATCAAGGATCATCTACATTTATAAAAGTATAAATTGTGTTACGGTGGATCTTTGCTTTGCGTACACGTGTCTCTAACAAAGACTTGCGTACGCAATCCAAAGGCCGACGCACGCAGCGTATATCACGCAACGGAGCGTCCGGTTACACCCACGTAGCTCAAGTCACGATAAGTTGATTTTTAACGCAAAGCGATAAATAACGCAAAGCGATAAATAGCGCAACAGGCGATAAATAACGCAAGTCTATTTTTGGGTTTCCGAAATTTAAATTAACAGATCCTGCTCCTAATTGGTAACACATCTGGTCTAAAGAAAAATTTCTGCGCAGAAATAGAAATAGAAACAAAAGTGTACATGTGATGAGTGAGTGTTTTTGTATTACATAAGTTTATATAACTTGGAGGTTGAACCAAAAGAAATCACCGAGTACTCGTGAGGAACATACGTGTAAGTGACATGCACGGTGGCTAGGGAGGCATCCTTAGTTAAACATACAATTTGAGCATTAGAGTATAGCGGACCAGGAGGTCAGACCAGGAGGTCGTATAGAACAAGACCAGGAGGTCAGAACAGGAGGTCGTATAGAACAAGACCAGGAGGTCATAGTAGACCAGCAGGTCCAGGTACAGTAAACAAGGAAGTCCGCTATACAGTCCACAGGCACAACACCAAAAAGGGTTGGTGCAACACCCATATAGGCCATACAAGCTCTCGCTGAAGGAATTCGCAGCCGCAATTTTCGATTCCATTGGTCTTTCCGTACATAAGCTTAGTTGCTTATGTACTGAACGATTGTACCGCACGTAATTGTGTGCATTAGTAAACCTGACCGGTACCATTTTCGTACGAAGGTCATAAACGCTATTTGTACATTCTGACGTGATTTGTGTAATTTTTTATTTTTACAAAGGGAAGTTCGCTGGTCACTCAGGAACTATCTAGCAACCCCACCTTTACTGGAAAGGGTAGTGCTCTTCGGATCACACTCGCATATTCCAGTAAACAAAGGTTTATAGGTGCCCTGGGTCGAGTGCGCCAGCACCATATCGGTGTGATCAGGTCGCATTGGTCGGCGTGGGCGAGCGAGTGGGGTGCTCGGTAAACTTCACCGTCTGCCTATCGTTAATACCTTGGTTTTCTGTAAAGGTTCCGTAACACCTGCAGATTATGGGGGCCAGTTGTTCAGGAAGGGGGCGATCAACCTCGGTTCGGGTTGACTCTATAAACCGACCAATCGAGTCGGCAAGGTACGTAATGTGTGAAAAATACGGAAGACACACAGAAGCCTTATGTGACGAATGGGAGAGAATGACTGTACATGATGGGGAGAAGTTCCCAAATATAGGCAGCTTTAGCCCAAAAGTGTTACAAAATTTAAGGAGGAGGATATGTCTCATTAAACCAGCAAAGAGACGAAGCAAACATTATGATTATTTGCAGTTATGGCAACAGGAAAGTGAATTACAAAGAGATTTAATTGACTTTTCTGACTCTTATCTTGAGAGGAGAGACATGGCAACAGGGAGGATTGTGGTTGCGGAGAAAAGCACAAGGTTGAACAATAAAAACGCTCTTAGCAACTGTAGTATAGATAATTAGAATAAGTGTAATAAATGTAACAATGATTATTGTAATACTGTTGAATGTACAACTATTAACCTATGCAAGTTGCACCCCATGTCAAACTCCCCTCAGGAATACCAACAAGAAAGTGAGCCCAGAACGATGTCGGCACCCCTTCCAACAACCATCACACAAGACATCCAGGTGGACGCGACCAAATTGGTAAAGGCAATAATCAAACCCCCTAACGGAGGGTCAGGTGAGGTCGTGTCCACAGGTACGTATAAAGTTTTATATCATGCACAAACAGATGTACCACATATTGTAAGACCAACACAAGATGATGTAGCTGAGTTTGATCCGGTCAGGGTGATCACAGTCCCCAATGGGAAGACTGACGATCAGGGAACCATTCCCGTCAAGGACAGTGCAATGCGCCATCCCTGGTCCCGGACAGAATTGAGATCAATCATGTCTGATTACCCAGATCCTAGGAAAGATCTAAGTGTATGATCAAAGATTCACAGAAGGTATATGAACCCCCTAGACAACGACATAATCATGGTATCCAAGGAATCAGGTAGGTACAGGGAAAGCGGTTGAGGGTGATGAGCATCCAAGCGTTTGAGGAGGCATCAAATCAGCCAAGACCCCATTTCACTGACACTTGGAGGAAGCCCAGGGTTTGTTATCATTGTAGAAGAGAAGGGCATTATGCCAGTAACTGTAATAACCCACATAAAGTCAGACCCCCTAGACATGAAAATGAGCATGAATATGACACACCAAATTACAATCAGGGATCACATAGGAAGAATTTTTCGCCACACCCATAGATGTAGTCAAGAAAGGTGATCACTAGGATGGATGGTAAGCCTGAGGTAACGGTTAATAACTTGGGAGGTCATTCACTGAAGACACAGGAGTGACAAGGTGAAATGTTGTAAATGTATCTGTGAAATGTTACTCTCTCTCTCTCTCTCCCCATCCCTGACGATTATTGGTAAGAATTCACACATTGCATATCCACTTGGTCCTTGCAGAAGTCTACCAAACCCCAGCATGACCTATCCGCCACAATGTATTTCTGGCCAGATACAAACAGTGGAGTAATGCAGGTGCTGGTGGGGAGGGACTGTTCAAGGAGACCATTAGACACGTAGATATGACAGCCTGATAATGCTAACAATGTTTTCTTAATGTTGAAAAATGTTTGATAAAAATGCTTTGTTTCTCGTTTCCTATTGTTGTTTGTTGTTGAGTTATGTAATATATATATGCACATGAAGTGTTCTCTCTCTCTTTTGTTTTTTTGACTCTCTCTCTCTTCTCACTCATGTTTTCATGGTTTAAAGATGGTATGTCACCCCTCAGTTGGACCAATGGTAATGCCAGATTTTTGCTCCTTACAGAAAGATCGCTGGTTAGGAAGGAATATTGCATCACCAGAATGTTCATTTGGAAGACTGAAGAGACAGCACCTTTTGAGAGGACAGCAGAACAAGAAGAACAACAAGACGAGAGAACTTATTATCGTAACAAGTTCTCTCCCCCACAAACTGTTTTCTTATACCCCCATTACAAATTTCTTCTTTTCTCCTCCTGTAAGATGGATTTGCCCCAAGAGACTGTGATATGGATTTTCCTGTTGACCATGATGTTGACCAGAGCAGTCTGTTTCGGTGAGAGTATCAGTGAGGTCGTGAAAGGATCCAGAAAGGTCCTGATGATAAAGATGGAGGTGTAAATTTCCAATAGCAACCCAATCACCAAGCAAAGGCGAGTACCGGAAACGATCTAGCAGCCATGTTATTTGTAAACATTTTTCTTTTAAGGATTATTAGCTGAAGAAAACTGTATCTGTAGGCTCTGTAACAACGTAGTTGAGGATGGGTGCATTAAGAAATGTCAGTCCAGTTTTAACATTAACATGAACCGGCATCCATTGAGTGACTATCACTCCTTAGTGGGTAATGTGTTAAATAAGACAGATTGTTGGGTATGCTCTCAAGTACCTCAAGGTCATAGCAAATCAGGGCTAGTACCATTTCCTTTAACGGTAGGGGAGGTACTTGAGCTAAAGGGTGGGAGACCGGTGGACAGGAGGTTTAATATCTCCAGCCCTCCTAGTTTGAAGCTCCACCAATACCATGTGGATAGATCCCTATTATGTTTTAACATCTCCAATCCCCGAAAGCCGGGAAATTGGGAAGTGTCATGGAGTAACCAAACCATGACCTTTTCGCATAGAGCAGATAGAAAGCCTACAGATACAGAGCTTATACGCCACATAGCCAGTAGAGGAAAATCTTTCCGATATAGGTATACCTTAGGAAATAGGATTACGAGAGTTGGAGAGGTATCACTAGGATACTGTGCACATATCGTACAAACTGATACGTGTACTAAACAGATGGGAGAATTAGGGTTAGGAGAGTTCACATGGAAGATGTGTAACATGGTAATGACATATTCCGTCCCATATGTTCTCCCCGATGATGCATATTTCATATGCGGGAGAAAGGCGTATGAGCGGCTTGCCCCAAACTCTGAAGGATTGTGTTATATTGGAAAAGTACTACCTGAGGTAATGAGTCTAAGGAGTGAGGAAACTGTAATTTCAATGGATTTGATTTATGACCCAACGATAGAAACAATGATGTAATGAAAATGCGATTTCTACGGTCCGTTTCTTTCACCTGTTTTTCCGTTTCCTCCAAGGTAAAAAGACCCACTTGGACGAGGAATTTGATGAGCCGATATACAGACAACAGATGGATTAAAGAAGAAGTTTTGACAACCTGATACAAAGATTTTTGATGAACTTTGCCATAGATCCCCAGTTTCCCTAGAAATTTTAAAATTACGCTAGCCCAACACTTTTGTAAATCTATGGACATTGACAAAGCTTTTGCTCGCACCTTATGGGCAAAAGCACAAAGAAGACGGCTTTCAACTGATACCGAACAAAACTTCAACCGACAGATGTACATTAACCTGACATAGAATACCACTGCATTTACCATAAGTGTTCTTTATCTTCATTTCTACAACCCTCAGGTAATGACACACATAGTCGATAGGGAACACAGGCACAGATATCAGCAACCACATACCTCCCCCATTCATGTATCATCAACTAAAATGTGCTCCCCATTTTGTTACAACCAAAATCCGAAAAGAGCTCGGTAAAGTTTGACAGCCCATCCACAGACCCTTAATACGGGATAAGAAGGAATTCAAATGTATACTTCGCAATACCTCGAAGCTTGATTTAAAACACGTACGGCACGATGATACATGACCCCCCAAACATGGATTCATACATACATACTTCTGCTATCTCACTAGGTCATACCTTTTTCCCACCTTCTTCTCTCCTCCCTTACCCAATCATAGAAATGTATTTACATATGACATATATTTTTCTCTTTTTGAAATGTTTTAGGAAGTGGCAGTTATTGGTGACTGCCAAAGGGTGGACTGTCAAAGTCAAAAATATTACATAGAGAGAACATACGAACCACACACACATTTAAGTCGCTATACTTGCAAATATGCGCAGCGAGCACAGCAATATATGGAAACACACGCATTTGCTCGGACATGGCACGGAGATGGATTCGGCGCTTGTTTCATACAGTACATGGTTATAATAATGTCAAGCACCAGACATCATGGAGATTTAGAATTGGCTGATGAATTGATGTCATGAATACGTATCATTTGAACAGAACCAGATGTGCCCATCATGTTTGGTATTGAAGCAAGCAGAATGATGTGTGGGTTAGTTTGATGCTGGTTGTGAAGTTGTGGGACATTGCAGCGGATAGATATGATTATATGTATAAAAGCTAAGATCACTTTGTTAGATGAACAATGGATGATCAAGCCAACCTTTTACTAAGATTTTCAGGGCTGAACCTGATTAACATATACAAAGGAGAGAGAGAGAGACCCCTCCCCTAGGAACAGACACACAGGAGGATAGTTCCTGTCTGGGGGGGTTGGGGGTCAGTGTTGTTGGTTGCCTCAGAGAGCAGATGTGATGTGGCTGCACTCAGAACAGAGGTCTCAGAAGCATGGCTGGATCATCGCCAGGCATCAAAGGCTAAGTACCAATATCTCATGGCTGATTGGCATAGAGTAGTTTTAAATGTGTGTTTTGTGGTGGGGTAGTTGTGGAATGATGGGTAAGCATAGAGTGGTTGGTTTGGAGAAACAAATGGCTTGGGGATGGTGAGGCTTGCGCAGCTGTGTGATTGTAACTTGTTTGTGCTGAATACTCTGTGAAGTCTGTGATGAAGTGGAACATTAGACAACCTGTAGCATAGCATTTGTGGTATTTGTTTGCCTATGGAGATTTAATAAGATGGGTCTAGGAAGTTGGATTGAAATTGTGAAAGGTGATTTAGATTGTTTGGAATTGTAAAATCAGAACATATGCATTGTTTTGAGGCTTGGACATTTTGGAATAAATGGAGTCTTGTGTTTTCTGCTATGTGATTGTGGTGTAGTAGAGAGTGCCATGTGTTTGGACCTGCAAATCTAAAATGGCTGCTGCCGGGTATTTTCCCCTCCCCCTTTCAGCCATGTGGTGTAGTCTTTGGAATCAAGTGGAGTTTTCCCAAAATGGAGTCTAGCTTCTGCCCCATGCGGCATTGTAGGGACAATTGTGTTGCTGGGTGTTGTGTATATAGGGACAGGCAGCATGGGTAAGCTCAAGTACTTTCTAAACAAAGATTCTCAGCATTGACTGACTGCGCAGCGATTGTTCCTCACATGTGTAAGCTTTCTCTGCAATCATATTGATCTTCTTGTTATTGTAAGCCATTTCTTTCTCTCTCTCTCTTCTCCTTTTCCTCTCTTATTTTCCCTTAAACGTAATTGTATTGTATTGTATTTCCCGTGTAGTTATCTGGTTAGGTAGTCTATGTTATATTGTAGTGTATCATTTGTACTGTGATTCCTTTTGCAAGTATAATAGTTATAATACATATAATAGGTTTTGGACCCTAAGCCCAGGTATCTGTGTATTCCTTATAGTGTTAAGTAATCTCAGAGCGTCGGTGACGCTCAAACAGCTTGTGAGTTAATCAGGTTACACCAGGTTGCATTTACACGTTATCACCACACTAAGGTTTACAGTATAAGTACATTCCTTAAGGTATAGTTAAGGGAGTACCCTTGCGGTACTTTTTTTTTTACGCCAATTGCGTACTGTGTTCTTTAACCTTTAACGTGTTTTTAATAGGACAAATATTATAGACATTGTCATGTGTAAAAAGGGCGACGCTGTCTGTCGTAATGTGTAAAAAGGGGGATGCTGTCTGCCATAATGTGTAAAAAGGGGACGCTCTCTGCCGTAATGTGTGAAAAGGGGGACTGTCTGCCATAATGTGTAAAAACGGGGATGCTGTCTGCTGTAATGTGTAAAAAGGGGGACTGGCTGCCGTAATGTGTAAAAAGGGGGACGCTCTCTGCAGTAATGTGTAAAAAGGGGGACTGTCTGCCGTAATGTATAAAAAGGTGGATGCTGTCTACTGTAATGTGTAAAAAGAGGACGCTGTCTGCCATTGTGTGTAAAAAGGGGGACGCTGTCTGCTGTAATATGTAAAAAGGGGACGCTGTCTGCCGTAATGTGTAAAAAGGGGGACGATGTCAGCTGAAATGTGTAAAAAGGGGACGCTGGCTGCCGTAATGTGTAAAAAGGGGGACGCTGTCTGCCGTAATGTGTAAAAAGGGGGATGCTGTCTGCCGTAATGTGTAAAAAGGGGGACGCTGTCTGCCGTAATGTGTAAAAAGGGGGACGCTGTCGGCCGTAATGTGTAAAAAGGGGCTCTACCTGGTGTAGTGGCGCTACTGTGTGGCATAATTTGAATAACGGAGACTACTGTGCACCGTAATATGAACTGGTATTAAAAGTTTTGTGCGCCTATGGTGCGCACTGCCTGATTTGCTTAAGGGGGGGGGGGCGCGCCGATGCCATTTCTTGCACACAGCGCTAAAATGTCTGGTTACGGCACTGGATTTAACACAGGACATACAGCATCTGTGATATGTTCTGTTAAAAACCTCTGTTATGTAAATGTGGGATAGTTCTGCAGAAGCAGTAGTTTCCCTATGCATTTTGGGAAAAAATAAAAGCCCCTATATATTAATCAAATCCAATATACTAAACCAAATCAGTAGATGTTAACATAGTAAATTATGTTTTACCTTATTCTATAATAAGCAGTTCTCAAAATTTTCTTCTCAAAAACCAGGGCCTGTTCTAGACCTTGTGATGCCCTGGGGCGAAAGTTTCCTTTGAGGCCCCACCAATCCAAAGAGGGTTAGTGCGTGCCGACGGCGTGCGGCAAAAATAGGCTGTGGCTTCATGGGGAAGGGGTGTGGCCACAGAATAGTACCAATTCACATTACACCGCATAGTAGTGTCCGTCAGTCCCATTACACCATATATTAGTACCCCTTATACACATTACGCCAGGTAGAGCCCCTTATACGGGTGTAGTGTGGCTGACCGGCGGTCTCCTGACCGCCGGTCAGCTTACCGACGCCGGGATCCCGGCAGCATACCGACGCCGGGATCCCGGCCGGGAGAGGCGAGTGCAGCAAGCCCCTTGCGGGCTCGCTGCGCTCGCCACGCTGCGGGATCGGTGGCGACCTACGGTCGCCACGGGTTCTATTCCCACTCTATGGTGTCGTGGACACCCACGAGTGGAAATAGTCCCTGTTGGTCGGCATGCCGACCATCGGGATAGTGGGTGTCGGGAAGCTGCAGGAGGTCATGTGACCGTCGGTCTCCCGACCGTCGGTCACATGAATACCACCCCCTTATACAACACAGGCAAAACACAGGAAAAAAAACCCGATTCATGTTCTTTACATTATTTGTCCTCCTTATAGTAATGCCCCTTACTGTCTCTGTCAATGGTGTCGGCTGCAGCATGTACCCACGCAGCCCACGGCGCCTGCTGCAGCCGGTGTGCAATATGCGGGATGCGGACAGACAACTTCAGGGTGACTGCGACCACGCCCTCAGGTGGCAGCGCCCCGGGCACCCGCCCTGTTTTCCAGCACCTTAAACCGCTCCTATCAAGCACCAAGGGGAGAAATCAATTGTTAACGAAGTGGGCAAATTGCTGTTGTCGCTGTTTTTATAAAATGCTGGCAACTGCAGCCCAATTCTCTTCCTTCACTTGGTCGAATTCACCTAAAAGTGCTTGCTACCCTATGCGGTGGCGAACACTTTTGAGTAAGATCCCAGTGCCGTAAAGTGCGCAGGATGTCACAGGAATTTGGCCGGCAATTATGGCAGACAGTCTGCCATATCTTTAGTCCAACCCTAGAGAATAGTACCAGCAGGTAATGTAGGGTATGTATAACCTTACCTGATATTGAATAACATTCATTTTTATAGAATTATCTAATTAAAACGTCCAAAGCAACCAAAATGGAAACATGTAATAAAATTATACCCTATACAACAAAAACAACACAACAAAAAAAACAAGAACAATACATACTAATTTAAAAAATTCAAATAAATAAATACAACATCAATAAGTGTACCAACAAGTTGTGCGCTTCTCATCAATAAAATAAGCTTTCCTTTGCAATGTTATAATATAGCCATTTAGTTGTTATTACGCTAAATATTTCATTTGGCATAAAGGTTTGTCGAGGGTTTCGCAGATTTTTTTCCCCCAAGCCTCAGCAGTTTACTTAGTACACAAAGCCGGATTAGTGCGCAATCTAACTAATTTATGGCACAAACATACTGGATTTTATATCCATTTTAAGAGACCACAGCTTCAGCAATAATAGCTGCTTTTAGTAAAGTACAAATAATTGTGCTTAAACTACTCACAGACACACACAGTGGAACTTTTAATAAGTTGAGGTCAGTAAGTCATTTATCAATGGGGAGGATTTAAAAAAATAAAAATCTTTGCACTCAGATGGTAAATCAGATTTAACCTAACTGCCCTCATGTCATGTCTGTGTCTCTGCTTTTTGTCAAAGGAAAGCCAGACTTGTATTCACAGCCTTCTAAGTAGCTTTCAAACTATTTCTTTCCATGAAAATATGTTATACATTTACATTTGTTTTTCAGTTTTACAGCAAGCAGTTTATGTATTAGCTAAAGTGGCTTCTGTCTGTGTCGGAGTTACAGACGGTTTAGATAAAGAATGTTTGATTGAGCGGAATTATGATTTTGTTTAAGTTTTACTAAAACTAACAGCAGCCATATACAAAACATATTTCAAGCCAAATTAGGTATTTCAGATTTGTCGCCATGCAATTGTTTTAAGTTGCTGTCATCATCTTTTAATATTAATTGAAAAAAAGAAAGCAAGATAAAATTTGTACATGTAATTGTTAATGAAAGTCGTATTATCGTATTTCTTCAATAAAATTGTATCATAAGTTATAATACTGATAATAATCTTTTCATCATCATTTAGCACAGTTCCAGGTTTCACCGGGTTAATAGTTTTACCTACATAATTAAAATTACAGAAACATAATAAATGATAGACTAAATCATTTGTCTTGCAAGTAATAAATCTGTCAATCGGACCTATCAAACATTGTTGCTGTAGTCATCTATAGCAATGATTACTGTTGCTATTCCTGTGTGGAGTATGAAGATTCTTTTTTATTAATCATTGGTATTGAGGAGCCTGAATACAGACTTTTAGAAACAATTTTAGATAAAGTCCTTTGGCCTGATGCTGTATGCCTCTTTGCACAGTGGGGGTCATTCTAAGTTGATCGCTAGCTGCATTCGTTCGCTGCGCAGCGATCAGGCAAAAAAACTGCACTTCTGCACATGCGTATGTGGCGCAATGCGCACGCGCGTCGTACTATTGCAACGAACGATGTCGTTTCACACAGGGTCTAGCGAAGCTTTTCAGTCGCACTGCTGGCCGCAGAGTGATTGACAGGAAGAGGGCGTTTCTGGGTGTCAACTGACCGTTTTCAGGGAGTGTTCGAAAAAACCGCAGGAGTGCCAGGAAAAACGCAGGCGTGGATAAGCGAATGCAGGGCGTGTTCGTGAAGTCAAAACAGGAACTGAACAGTCTGAAGTGATCGCAAGCGCTGAGTAGGTCTGAAGCTGCTCTGAAACTGCACAAAATTATTTTGTAGCCGCTCTGCGATCCTTTCGTTTGCACTTCTGCTAAGCTAAAGTACACTCCCAGTGGGAGGCGGCATAGCGTTTGCACGGCTGCAAAAAACTGCTAGCGAACGATCAACTGGGACTTGGAACCCTGGGACTTGGAAGGGGAGTCATAGATGTTTTGGGACTAACCAGTTAATAGTAAGTCCCTATGGGTATAGTGAAATGGACTGCTCAGGGACCCTCAGATGGAACACATTTGGTCTCAATGGCCCCCATTGATACGCTCATCAGTAAATATTTTTTTATTGTAGTAAAACATTTTTTTTGTACTTAGTAAACCGTGTGTACACAGTATGTATGACTGGAGTTAGTTTCTGATATTTCTAAGAACATAGGTGATCTTATGATGCACGGGCATTTAAATATTCTTGGCTCAGCTTTCTCTCAAAAACAAATATATCTTATGCACATAAATGGTCTGTTGGCTGTGGGCAGTCAAAAGCCATCTGTTACACTGACATTTATCCCTAATCCACGCTGAATCTAATAGTTGATTTAATAGGTAATATGTAAGCATGTGTTTTGGGGAAATATACATATGTGTTTCATTAAAAAGGTTATGAATATAAATTGCTCAATAATGTAAAAATAATAATGTAAGGCTTCTGACCTTGTTACATAATATGCATCCACCAACGTATATATTTAAATTTAAGTGCTGTAATGAGTTATGTTTTTTTTTAATTATTACAGTACATTATTCTGTATAACATTTAGACATTTTGACCTTTCAATGATGCCTTAAAACATATCTTAAATGTGTAAGGGATCAAACAAAAGAATTGACTTTTGAGTAGTAGTTTCCTTTGCCAGAAATTTCTCCTTGAAAGACAACTGTTCCATTATATAGTAATACTGTAATTTATATGATGTAATCATAGCATGAATTATAAATACATCTGGGATGGTTGCATAATGTTTTCCATTTAATATTGGATTAGTCTAGGAAGACAAGAGAGTCTGAGTTTTACTGGACTTGCATATAATAGTTAACTTTAACATTTATGACGTAATGGGGCGTATTCAATTGTTTGAAAAGTCAGTTGGGTGTCTGTTTTTTCCTACCTGATAGACAGGAAAAAACAGACCCCCAACCGACTTTTCAAACAATTGAATTCTGCCCAATGAATATGAATTTCCCAAAAACTGTCAGTTAACAAAGGATAGTTTGGTGTTTGGTAACCTTGGTCCTTGGTTACCAAGTACAGTTAGCAAAAACAATTATTGCAGGGAAACTATTGGTTTTGCAAGTAAAGCTGGGTACACACTGGAGCAAAGTGTATTCGTTCCGACATCGGAACAAATGCTCGTAAGCGGGGATTGCCAGTACACACGATGTTAATGAAGAATGGAATGTTCTGTCCTTCATTGGCATAAACAAGGACGCTAGCAATGGGCGCTAGGTTTGATGTGCAGCGCCTCAACCTAGCGTCCATTGCTAGAGAAAGCGGGAGCGTGCAATCCTGGGTACACACTGAGCAATGTAAGCCATATTTACAGCATTTTGGAATGACATCGCTCCAGTGTATACCCAACTTGAGAAAATGGACCAGCCCACAATATTACTGTCAAAGTCGAAAAATATTGTAAATGCATACACCATGTACTAACCCCATACACATGCCCGCTGCGCGTGCACTTATTCCGCCGTGCGTACACATATCCGCAATTTGCGTAGGATCGCTCCTGCGATCATGCGCGTGGTATGGGTATTTACGGCGGAGTTTGTGAGCGCATAGAGGGTTATCAGAACATTACATATTTAACCCAAATAGTGCAGTTTGTACACATAGTTCCCCTACACCACATCAGCAAGTATCAAGTTTAAATGATTCCAGGACTAAGGGATTCGCCTTTGCATGATAGGAGGGGACAGACGAAGGTTATAAGGTGATGTCTAGTATCCAGCTGTAGGGTATTTTAAGGGTAACATTCCGGTGTTGGTTAGAGAAAGATTGCATGTTCCTGCGTATAGTTATGTGCAAAAGTAGAATATAGATATTAACTGTATTTACTGTATATTATGTATGCGGCGGGAGTCCAGAGGATACCACCCACAAGAGCAGTTGAGAAAGACATCGCCCACCTTTTCAAATCAACCTATGACCTCTCCTGTAATGTAAAGATGGATCTCAGTGTCCAATAGACAAAGGGATTACAGTGACCATTGTATTGTATATGGAAGTTGTGTATAAAAAGCCTGTTGTTACCTGGTCGGTCAGAAGACTCTGAACACTTTCTACCTGACAAGCGGAGGACCGGCCGGGTTGCGCAAGCGAACATTCTCACGTATGTACATTGACTGTAGCCATTATTCTGTTGTAGATTTATCTTGTTAGCTTGTAGTGTATAATTTGTACTGTTTTACCTTTTGAAATAATCCACTGTGGCCTTAGAACCCTGTGGTTCACTACATATCGGTGTTGTGTCCTCATTTCCCTGCTAGGGTTTAAAGCGTATATTTAACTGTATAAGGTTTATAAGTATTGATAAGGTGTACGCACTGCGGGTACTTTATACCGTCAGTGCAATTTAAGGTTTAAGGTATAACATCATTGCAGTGCTTTGCTGCATAAAGGTTTAAAGTGTAACCATATTATTACATTGTATTACTAAAAAGGTTTAAAGGTTATCAATTGTGTGTGCGCGCGCTGTGCGTACTCTGTACACTCAGCGCAGCGTGTGTACGCCAAGTACGTACCACATACGGGACTCTGTTCTCAAATAGCGTACAAAGTGCGTAGCGCGTGTATTCAGTCTAGCGGTCATAGCGGCTCCACGGTATAAGTGTATCTAGGGGTATAGCTTTATGGTTTAAGATAATATCAACATTATCAATTGGGGGCTCGTCCGGGATTTCCTCATACCCGCAGCCTAGCAGGTTACAACAGAATTAATCTATCAGCAAAAGGGTGGACAGGTACCCTGCGTGAACCCTTTCCTGGTCGCAGGATACACTAGAAACCCTATGTGTATGCTGATTAGATGAAGTCTGCTCTGCATGGTTTGTAGGGATGCTGGTGGGACCCGTAAAGTGAATAAGCAAAGCTATTTAAAAAGTCTGTGAATTTCTGTTTGGCGTCAAATGCGCACACAATACAAGCATACACCTGTATTCTGCATATCTGATCATATTGTTGCAAAACAAGGTTCAAATGAGTCATATTGTGTTTGATTCAGATTGGATTGCTTATCTGTTAAGTAGGGTAAAAGTACATTTAAAAGTTGCTGCAAAAGCCTTGATATAGTGTTTTTTTAAACTCAGGCCTAAAATAACTTCAGGGGCTTGCATGGTGTGTGATTTCTTTGTGACAAAGGAAGCCGAATGGTCTGTCCTCCATTTTGGACTAACCACATGGCTTGTCCACCAGTTTGTGTAACCCTCATGGATGTGGAAGGGGGAGGAGCAGCGGCCAAGTTGGGAAGGTCATTTTTCTAAATGGCTGATTTTCACTGCCCGGAATAATCAGCCCTTCTTGGTCAAAAAGAAATCACCATTTATGAGTTACCAATGCATTTATTTAACCCATGCCATAGTCAATTACAAATAGTTTCAGATGGGGCTTAATGAAAGTTAATAGTAAGATGAATACTTGTTGTAAGAAGTACACACAGAAAAAAAAGAAAAACAAAGTTGTTGTTTTTTCTTTTGCCTCTAAGATTTAGCTAACTCTGCTTACTATAAGATAGCCATTGAAATGCAAATTAACCTGTGTAACTGCTTTTTCTTAGCAGTGAACAACCCTTTTGAACAGGCAGCCAATAGCACAAGTTGTTCAGTGTCCAAGATTTAGTTTAAATAAAACCTTCTCTACTGTGTTACCTCTTGGGAAAGCTATCAGTTAACAGGAAAATATATTTTTCTGATCAGAAAACTATAGAGTGTTAGTGTGGGCTGAAAAGGTATGAATGTATTGAACCCCGCTTGGTGAACTTGGTGAACTCGGTGAAACTTGGTGAAATTTGGTGAACGTGGTGAGCACGGTCTAGGTGAATATGTGCAACGGAGTGTGATGTGGGGGAAGTATGGTCCCCACACTGAGACCTTTTGTGATGAATGGACACGAATGACTGTGGGGGATAAAACATCATTTCCTGGGATAGGTAGTTTTGATCCAGAGGTACTACACAATGTAGGGAGAAGGATATGTCTGATAAAATCCAGAAAACAAAGGATTAGACATACAGATTGTTTAAATTTATGGCAGCAAGAGGGCGATATGCAAGAGAAATTAACATATGCAACCGGTTCCAAACCTAGCGGGAATGAGAACACAAACACACTATTGTCGACACAGGTCGAAGGGGAACAGAAGGCTACAGTCAATGATACATCCGTAAATGATAGTAATATGAAAGAGCAATGTATTAACCCTAACTTTTGCAAAATGTATACTGTTTTGAAGTCTCTCCAGGGTTTTAGGTCACAGGGAGATGAAGGATTCAGCCAAATCGCAGCTCTCCTCCAAGCAATCATGTTGCAGGAAACTCCGGTGGGACCTGTCCAACCAGGCAGTGCAGTAACAATATTCCCCAATGAAAGAACGGGTGAGGTCACAGCTACCGGTAAGTATGAGACAGTTCATTGCACAGAAACAACAACACCACACAGTAAACAGATTAGGAACGGAATGGTAGGATTACACCCTGTCTTGGGAATAGTAACTCCCAATGGGGGAACCGATAGACAGGAAGTAGTCCTCACCAGGAATAATGCAATGTATTGCCCGTGGCCCAGAGATGAGCTGCGATCAATCATTTCAGAATTCCCCAACCCTCGGAAGCAATTAGCCACATGTCAGAAATTTATCAGAGATCTGGGTAATGTGTATGAACTGACAAACCAACATTGGCAGACATTTTTGAAAACATGCCTACCCCCTAATATTAACACCCAAAAATTCATCACTGATTGTAGATTAGAGTCAGATATTCTTATGACTGACAGAAACAATCAGGAAAATATAGAACGAATTAATAGGCAAATAGAGTTTTGTTTCCCCACTGAATGGAGAAGAATTTTCTCCATAAAACAGAGGGAAAATGAAATAACATCTGAATATTTCCACAGAGCACTGCAGGAAATGGACAGATACATGGGGGTATTAGATGCAGGGAACGATGAAAATTGCAGAGAAGTGGCTGTGTCTGTGCTAATGGACGGACTCGATCAGACCGTGAGGGACAAAGTACAAACATCTTTGCCTAATTGGAGAGAGGTCACAGTAGCTTGCCTTATAGAGTGCGCAATTGAACACCATAGGAATATTGCTAGGCGTAGAAAACTGCAAGAGGAGAGACTGAGGATTGAAAGTATGCAGGCTCTTACACCAAAGTCTCATCAGCCCAAACCCCAAAACCCTAGTAGTAACAAAAGACCGATAATATGTTACATTTGTAAAAATGAAGGACATTTTGCTAGAAATTGTAGTAGTAGAGCACATAGCCAATATAGACCCCTAGACAGAATAAATAAGCCACGTTATTAAAGACATAGACGGGATCAAGGGACATATAGTAAGGAATCACGAGCAGTATAGAAAAACACAGATTCGGTTAATGGGAAGAACAGAATAAATGCAACTTTACCCTTTTGACAGAACTTACGGAAATTAGGAGGAGGCTTCTAGACTTCTGCTTCTCTCTCTCTAGCAGAAGTGACCTCTAAGTAATTTAACAGGAGTTTTGTTAGAGATGGTATACATATAGAGTGCTCCCACCCAGGAAGCACAAAATATGTTAAAATACCCACGAAGACTAATATTGCATTTCACTGTTTTAGAAGCATGTCCATCACAGGTAGAGGAAATTATCTCAAAGATACCGGGTTCCCTATGAACTTAGAATGGACAAGACACTGGATTGATGGCTAGGATAGTCCCAGTAGAGATATAACACACATAGAATTTTTTTTAAGGGAACAGCCTGATTAGGGAATCATTCCCCGTAGTGCCCAATCCAGATGTCAAACTTTGTAAAATCTTCTTTGTTACTAAACTCTGTGATTTGTCTTCAAAGTTTCCTCTTCATCTCTGACGTTCACCGACAGATTTACAGCTCAAACGTCACATGTCTACTCGGTCTTTTCAGAGGTCTGCCCAAAACCAGTATATCTCACCAGCATCACTGTGCCTGGCCATGCACAAAGGGTGGAGAGTGGAAATACTGGTGAAGGGAGACTGTGCATAGATACCGATAGACATGATGGTGTGACAGCCTGATGGTGAACGCAAATCTGACAAATTTTCTTTTTATTATTTCCTCTCTCTTTTTCACTTTCCACGGATGGTTTACTTCACACAACTGATAATACACAACAGTTAAACACATTGTAATGCAAGATTTATGTTCCCTACAGAAAGGTCGCTGACTCGGAGAGAATATAGTATCACTGGAGTGTCTGTTCCGGGAAGGCTGAGAGGCAGGACTGTTGTCACAGCACCTGAGCGCAGAGAACAACAAGACCAGAGGCGGTTGTCGCACCAATTTTTCCTTTTCCTTTTTATTATTTTCTCCACCTTCTTGTTCCCTTTTCTCTCCCCTTAACAAGATGGACTTACCCCAAGAGACTGCGTTCCGGATTTTCCTGTTGACCCTGTTGTTGACTAGAGCAGTCTGTTTCGGTGAGAGTACCAGAGAGGTCGAGAAAGGATCTGGAATGGGTTCTGATGGCAAGGACGGATTTGTAGGATTCCAAGAGCAACACATCCATCGAGCAAAGGCAAGTATCAGAAAACGATCTGGTAGTCAGGAAACTAGGAGGCACTGTGAAGGGTTATTGGCTGAGGAAAATTGCATTTGTAGGAATTGTGAAAACATAGTTGAGGATGGGTGCATCCAGAGATGTCAGTCCAGCCTTAATATCAACATGGACCGTCATCCATTGAGTGATTACCACTCACTAGTGGGTAAGGTCTTAAACCAGACAGAATGCTGGGTGTGCTCACAAGTACCTCAAGGTCAGAGCAAGTCAGGATTAGTACCGTACCCTTTAGCAATAGATGAGGTACTCGAATTATGGGGTGGGAGACCGGTGGACAAGAAATTTAATATTTCTAGGCCCCCTAGTTTGAAGCTCCACCAGTATCATGTAGACAGATCCTTAGTGTGTTTCAACATTTCCAATTCCCGAAAGCCGGGAAATTGGGAGGTGACATGGAATAACCAGAACATGGCATTTTCGCACAGAGCTGATAGGATACCCGTAGACTCTGAACTTATACGCCAAATAGCCAACAGTGGAAGGTATTTTCGGTATAGGTATACTCTAGGAAGCAAGACCATGCGGGTTGGAGAAGTATCACCAGGGTACTGTGCGCATATCATACAGCCTGATACTTGTACTGAGCAGATGAGAGAACTAGGGATGGGGTTTTTCACTTGGAAAGTTTGTAATATGGTAATGTCATATTCTGTCCCCTATGTTCTCCCCTATGATGCCTATTTCATATGCGGGAGGAAGGCGTATAAGTGGCTTGCCCCAAACTCAGAGGGATTGTGTTATGTTGGAAGAGTGTTGCCAGAGGTCATGACCATAACCCATGATAAGATGAAAGTCGTTCACCGCAGTGCTCAAGCTCCTTATACTCATACTCATTATGAACACATCGTTAAGAGACACCTCATAGATAGGACAGAGCACGTAGCCTCTGATTTGATCCACGAATCCACCGGGATTCAATTCCTTCTCACATTAGACATCACCCGTACTGCCAGAGGAATTATAAATTATAGGTATATCCATGCGCTAGCGAACCTGATAGATAATATCACTGAGATGTATGACGACACCTTCAGATATACGGGAAGGGAGTTGCAAGCGTACAAAACAGAACTGATCCAGCACAGGATGGTCCTCAATTATATCACAGCCGTGACGGGTGGGTACTGTGTCACATTGGCAACTCAATATGGTGTGAAGTGCTGCACGTATATTACAAACAGCACTGACGACCCAACTGAGATCATTGATCAAAAGATGGACGATATCTTGCAGTTGAAGTGGGAGTTCCGAAGGAGACACAACCTTACCCTGACTGCTGTGGGTAATGAACTGACCGGCTGGGTCTCATGGTTGAACCCACGCAATTCGTTCTCAGGTTTAGGAGAATGGGCTCAGAATGTAATTATGAGTATAGGAAAGTTTCTCCTTTGTATCCTGGGAGTCGTCATAATTATTGGCTTGATATTTAGATGTGTTCGATTTTTAACGCGGCGCAAGCGCAGTACAAAAGTGATGAGTTTAAGGAGTGGGGGCATTGCTACAGCAGCAGATTTAATTTATGATCCATCTATAGAAACGATGTTGTGATAAGGATTGCAAATGAATTCCACGGCCCGTTTCTTTCACCCGTTTTTCCTGTGTTTCAGCAAAAATACACCCATCCGGAGGAGACTTCGATCAACACCCAAGAATGATTACGCAAATGTTATGTGAATGTATTGTACATATGTGTCTTATCTTCATCACTACAACCTTCAGTTAGTGACACACATAGTCGACAGGTGATATCCACATATATTAGCACTCACATATGTTCCCCCTCCATGTATCATCATCTAAATGTGCACCCCATTTGTTGGAACAAGAAGCCGAAAAGAGCTCGGTAGTGTTTGTTGGTCCACTTACAGACCCTTAATACTGGATGAGAAGGATTTAATGTATACTTCACAATACCTCGAAGCTTATCTAGAACATATACGGCACGATGATACATGCCCCTCAGACATGGATTCATACATACATGCTTTTACTATCTCACTAGGTCATACATTTCCCACCTACACCTCTCCTCATACCATCCAATTACCTGTAGATATGTATTGTATATTTTTCTGTTTAATTTTTAGATAGTGGCAGTTATTGTTGACTGCCAAAGGGTGGACTGTCAAAGTCGAAAAATATTGTAAATGCATACACCATGTACTAACCCCATACACATGCCCGCTGCGCGTGCACTTATTCCGCCGTGCGTACACATATCCGCAATTTGCGTAGGATCACTCCTGCGATCATGCGCGTGGTATGGGTATTTACGGCGGAGTTTGTGAGCGCATAGAGGGTTATCAGAACATTACATATTTAACCCAAATAGTGCATTTTGTACACATAGTTCCCCTACACCACATCAGCAAGTATCAACAGTTTAAATGATTCCAGGACTAAGGGATTCGCCTTTGCATGATAGGAGGGGACAGACGAAGGTTATAAGGTGATGTCTAGTATGCAGCTGTAGAGTATTTTAAGGGTAACATTCTGGTGTTGGTTAGAGAAAGATCGTATGTTCCTGCGTATAGTTATGTGCAAAAGTAGAATATAGATATTAACTGTATTTACTGTATATTATGTATGCGGCGGGAATCCAGAGGATACCACCCACAAGAGCAGTTGAGAAAGACATCGCCCACCTTTTCAAATCAACCTATGACCTCTCCTGTAATGTAAAGATGGATCTCAGTGTCCAATAGACAAAGGGATTACAGTGACCATTGTATTGTATATGGAAGTTGTGTATAAAAAGCCTGTTGTTACCTGGTCGGTCAGAAGACTCTGAGCGCTTTCTACCTGACAAGCGGAGGACCGGCCGGGTTGCGCAAGCGAACATTCTCACATATGTACATTGACTGTAGCCATTATTCTGTTGTAGATTTATCTTGCTAGCCTGTAGTGTATAATTTGTACTGTTTTACCTTTTGAAATAATCCACTGTGGCCTTAGAACCCTGTGGTTCACTACATATCGGTGTTGTGTCCTCATTTCCCTGCTAGGGTTTAAAGCGTATATTTAACTGTATAAGGTTTATAAGTATTGATAAGGTGTACGCACTGCGGGTACTTTATACCGTCAGTGCAATTTAAGGTTTAAGGTATAACATCATTGCAGTGCTTTGCTGCATAAAGGTTTAAAGTGTAACCATATTATTACATTGTATTACTAAAAAGGTTTAAAGGTTATCAATTGTGTGTGCGCGCGCTGTGCGTACTCTGTACACTCAGCGCAGCATGTGTACTCCAAGTACGTACCACGTACGGGACTCTGTACGCAAATAGCGTACAAAGTGCATAGCGCGTGTATTCAGTCTAGCGGTCATAGCGGCTCCACGGTATAAGTGTATCTAGAGGTATAGCTTTATGGTTTATCAACATTATCATTACATTTTCTCAATGCCGCATTATGATAAATACACAATTTAATATAACACATATAACTATACCAGTTACAGTTAAGTTGTCATTGATAACATCATGAGGGATGCTCAAACTAGGTTTCTTGCTAGAGGTAAATGTTAGAAGTAGAGGATTTAGGGAACTTATTGAGACATTCTTCTGAAAAATTGATTCCTTGGAGACAGGTAATGTTGCCTCCTGAGGAAAACAGTGTGAAAGATTGCAGAAACGCGTCATGAATTGGCTATATGATTCTCATTACACAATGCAATCAGCTCTATTGCACTGCGTGGAACCAGCTGTCAGTTTTTGTCCCTTGGGAATGATACAATAAAATCCATACAACTTCTCCTTCTAAACTTCTCATCTTGCACAGTGATAATGTGGATAAAAAAAGTAAGAAAAGGTATTACCAATGTGGAAATGAATATGTGAAAGGAATATACATAACAATGTATAAAGCCTACAATAAGCATTTCATTAAAAATGTTGGTTGAAACACATAACATGAGCATCGCATATATAATCTAACTTCTTTCCGCAACGAAATGCGTTAAGTAATAGCTCATTCATTGGACATCTTGAGACTATTTGCACTTCACATCTGGAGCAATTCCAATGTCTCTTTCCAACCTACATTCTCCGTCAGTCACTTCACCACTCTGCAAGATTCCTTGCTAAAATTGACTGTACGGACAGTATTTCTTTAACAAAGCTGGTAACATTTCACCGTATTTACTGGGTAATATTCTAAAATCCACCTTCGTCCTTGGGCAAATCCATCTTATATTTACTTTTTTAAATATATCCTGGCCTTATAGGGTCCATGGAGACCTCATTCCATTTATAATTCTGGAAATTAAAACACATTATTTTGGATCAAGTTGTTTTGGATAGAAATCATCTTGTACATACCAAAATGAAATTGGATAATAAATCATCTTGTACCTCCATTTTAGATATATCCAGATACCTGCCCCTGAAGAAGTCCTCAGGACGAAACACATAGGATTTTACCAGTACAGAATCTGTGGTCCAACTCAGTGAAGATACCTCCAAGAACTCACACCTGAATAACATCTCTCCTGTATTGGTCATGGTTTACTGTTCATCTATGCATCTATGTATCTAAACAAATGTTTTTTAAGAAGGAAAAAATATTGAATTTATCTCTTTTATTAAGAATAAATGTTTTGTATCTTTTAATAATTGGCCATTTGGTCTTTTTTGGGTGATTTCTTTGGTGAGTGGGTATTTCCATAGGTTTGCCTACTTGCCCAACACTTGCCGTGATTAAACAGGTGTGGACCATATGATCGACCACACTTAGGTATACAGTCATTAGGTCAACCACTATTGGTCGACAGTGACTAGGTCGACACCTGAAATAGGTCTACACAGTCATTATGTCGACATGAACAAGGTCAACACGGAAAAGGTTGACATGAGTTTAAAAAAATTGGTGTCGTTTTCTTCGTAAAGTGAGCGGGAACCCCAATTAGTGTACTGCGTCCCTTTGCATGGCTCGCTTCGCTTGGTTACTATTCCCAATCGTAGTCCACGTGGATCATAAAGTATGAAAAAGTAAATTTTTTTTGAAAAACTCATGTTGACCTTTTTCCATGTCGACCTAGTGAACATGTCGACCTATAGACTATGTTAACCTAATGCATGTCAACCAATAGTGGTCGACCTAATGACTGACAACATGAGTGTGGTCGACCTAGAGACCGGATACCGATTAAACAGTTGAAGAAGAAATATATCAATAAGAGAATATTCCATCTGTCTTCAAGGAAAGTGTTTTACATATGGATATACAAGTGTGAATATCTGATGAAAGAGTATAATCTCATAATTTTATAGTAGCGCACTCTGGAATTTCTTTTTATGGTTATATACAGTATATATAGCCATACAAGTATACATATTTATTTATTATTTATGTATAAACAGTTTCTTATATAGCACAGCAAATTCCGTTGCTCTTTACAATTGGACACAATCATAAAACAAAACTGGGTAATAACAAAATGTCACAGAGGTAGGAAGGCCCTGCTCGCAAGCTTACAATATATATATATATATATATATATTTATATATATGTAGGTAGTAGAGTACGAAGTCGCACATAGGGGGTCATTCCGAGTTGTTCGCTAGCTGCTTTCGTTCGCGGCACAGCAATCAGGCAAAAAAAAGGCACTACTGTGTATGTGGCGCAATGCACACACGCGTTGTAAAATTACAATGAACGATGTAGTTTCACACAGGGTCTAGCAAAGCTTTTCAGGCGCACTACTGGCCGCGAGTGATTGACAGGAAGAGGGCGTTTCTGGGTGTCAACTGACCGTTTTCAAGAAGTGTTCGAAAAAACGCAGGCATGCCAGGAAAAACGCAGGCATGGCTGGGCAAACGCAGGGCGTGTTCGTGACGTCAAAACAGGAACTGAATAGTCTGAAGCGATCGCAAGTGCTGAGTAGGTCTGAAGGTACTCTGAAACTGCACAAAATTATTTTGTAGCCACTCTGCGATCCTTTCGTTCGCACTTCTGCTAAGCTAAAAGACACTCCCAGAGGGCAGCGGCTTAGCGTTTGCACGACTGCTAAAAACTGCTAGCGAGCGATCAACTCGGAATGACCCCCATAATCCAAAGGTCATTCAAGGGTAATAGATCACTTCATCTGCATCCCTATGACCCTATGACAGGGGTAACAGAGACCAGCACACCAATGAGAATGAAAATAGAATTCTATTTATTTATTTACCAAACCTGCAAAGTGGGTTCAGGGCCGTTTCTAGCCAATTTGGCTCCCAGTGCGAGATTTAAAAATGCGCCCCTCCCCCCCCCCCCCCCATTCACATTAAAAAAAATGCGCCCCCCCCCATAGATTTAACGTGGCCTCGTTAAAATGGGCGCGGCTTTGGGAAGATGGGCGTGGCCTCATCTGATTTCATCATCACGGCCACCACAGGATAAAAAAAAAAAGTCCTCATTTTACACATTACAGCAGGCACGCGACCCCATTTTACACAGCACGGCAGGCATGCAACCCCATTTTACACAGTACGGCAGGCAAGTGTCCCCTTTTTACACAGTACGGCAGGCAAGTGTCCCCATTTTACACAGCACGGTAGGCAAGTGTCCCCATTTTACACATTGCGGCAGGAAAGTGTCCCCATTTTACACATTGCGGCAGGAAAGTGTCCCCATTTTACACATTGCGGCAGGCAAGTGCCCCCATTTTACACATTGCGGCAGGCACGTGCCCCCATTTTACACATTGCGGCAGGAAAGTGTCCCCATTTTACACATTGCGGCAGGAAAGTGTCCCCATTTTACACATTGCGGCAGGCAAGTGCCCCCATTTTACACATTGCGGCAGGCACGTGCCCCCATTTTACACATTGCGGCAGGAAAGTGTCCCCATTTTACACATTATGGCAGGCACGTGCCCCCATTTTACACATTGCGGCAGGCACGTGCCCCCATTTTACACATTGCGGCAGGAAAGTGTCCCCATTTTACACATTGCGACAGGAAAGTGTCCCCATTTTACACATTGCGACAGGCACGTGCCCCCATTTTACACAGTACGGCAGGCTGCGTCCCCATTTTACACATTCCGGCAGGCAAGTGTCCCCATTTTACACATTCCGGCAGACAGGTGTCCCTATTTTACACATTAAGGCTGGCAAGAGCCCCCATTTTACACATTTCGTCAGACTGCGTCCCCATTTTACACAGTACGGCAGGCAAGAGCCCCCATTTTACACATTGCAGCAGGCACGTGCCCCCATTTTACACATTAAGGCAGGCAAGGGTCCCCATTTTACACATTCTGGCAGACTGCGTCCCCATTTTACACATTCTGGCAGGCAAGTGTCCCCATTTTACACATTCTGGCAGACAGGTGTCCCTATTTTACACATTCCGGCAGACAGGTGTCCCTATTTTACACATTAAGGCAGGCACGTGCCCCCATTTTACACATTCCGGCAGACAGGTGTCCCCATTTTACACAGTACGGCAGGTGGTGGGGGGGGGGGGGGGAGGGAGGGAGAGAGAGAGGGAGAGAGGGAGAGGGGCTGACTTACATTTGAAGCGGTTCTTCCCGCTCTTCAGCCGCCTCTCCCTCGTCTGCGCGGCGCCGCCGCCGGCCGGCTTGGTTCCCCCTTCTCCCTCCTCCCAAGTGCCCAGCTCGGGGGCGGGGTTTCGCGGAATGACGCGATTGCGTTGTGGCGTCACGACGCAATCGCGTCATTCCATGAAACCCCGCCCCCCGAGCTGGGCACTCGGGAGGAGAGGGGGATTCAAAGTCCTCAAGAAGTGCCGCTGCGGGCCCGCCGCAAGAAACGGCACTGATGTGGGTTTAGTTACAAATATACACTAGTTATAGATATACACTTATCAAAAGTGGTTCAAGCAGTACAAATTCCATACAGCATAATGGTGAGCCCCAGCCCGACGGCTTTGGGATCCGGACTGAAAGTCGACAGTAACTAGGTCGACAATGTCTAGGTCGACCACTATTGGTCGACAGTAACTAGGTCGACAGGGTGTCTAGGCCGACAGGTCAAAAGGTCGACATGAGTTTTTCACAATTTTTTTCTTTTTTTGAACCTTTTCATACTTAACGATCCACGTGGACTACGATTGGAATGGTAATCTGTGCCGAGCGAAGCGGTAGCGGAGCGAAGGCACCATGCCCGAAGCATGGCGAGCGAAGCAAGCCATGCGAGGGGACGCGGTGCACTAATTGGGGTTCCCGGTCACTCTACGAAGAAAACGACACCAAAATAACATGGAAAACTCATGTCGACCTTTTGACCTGTCGACCTAGAACATGTCGACCTAAAGACCCTGTCGACCTAGACACCCTGTCGACCTAGTTACTGTCGACCAATAGTGGTCGACCTAGACATTGTCGACCTAGTTACTGTCGACTTTCAATACCACACCCACGGCTTTATATGTTTAACACACCTTTCTCAAGGGTCTGCTCACTTGACAGCCTGCACCTGCAGTCTCTCCCCTGGATAGCGGCTTGTCCACAGAAGAGAGCAGACACTGTGCATTTTTTAAAAATTCAGCCATGAGTTCCTGTATTGCTAACATGTTACATTTACAATGTTTTCTTTACTACAGAGAGCTCCGGAATCTGATGGCATTATATAAAGGACATTTTACCTACTATTGTATGATCCAAAGCTGTAATATTATCACAAATGAAAATAATAAGAAGAGATGATGTAAAACACACTCATGCGAAAACAAGCAGATTTCTTACATGTAATGGAAAAGCCGGGCATTGCGGCCAGTGGCTATATTTAGTAAGACGTAAAGACCACTTGCGTTTATTAAATTGAAAGCTCTGAGAAAAATGAAAAAGTCTCTGACAGGAAAATAGAGGGGTATTACATTCCAATCATGCTTTCACTGGGGAGCATAGATACTGCAATAAACAGGAGGATTATGTTAAGCAACTATAATATGAAGGAAATACCTAACAAAAGGACTTGAGGTTATTGCATAAAATCAAATATTGTATTATTCACAATTACAGATAAAAGTCTCTAATAGCCCTAATTCAGAGATATATGCAAACCCAATGCTTTACGTTAGAGGAGGATTTAGACCTCTTGGGGCCCTAAGTAATATACAGATTTAGGGCCCCCTCCCTCAAACCATAGCACTATAATTTCATTCCTGATTTATGCCCCTTACATTATTTGGTGTTTTTCCTCCTCATATTCTATTACAGTATCATGCCTCCCAACTGTCCCGATTTTCGCTGGACAGTCCTGTTTTTTTTGGGACTGTCCCGCGGGCCGCAGTGTCCCGCGGTGTGTGTGTGTGTGTGTGTGTGTGTGTGGGGGGGGGGGGGCAGTTGGGAGGCTCCTGCACTCGCTGCTCTGACGGGTGACACACACATAATACTGCAGGACTGGAGACACAGGCGTGTGCAGGAGATGGCAACCAATAGCTGTCTAATCACTAACAGCCTGCCGGGAGAATTCAGCCAGCCTTGTCGGTGGGCCTCCTGGACCAGCAGGGCCCTAAGCAGCCGCTTTGGTTGCCTTGTGGTAAATCTGCTACTAGGAAATGCCATCTAAAGGTAGCGTTTCTCTCCGCATCCAAGCCATTCTGGGGCCTGGTGCATATGCGGTACGTGGCCAAACCAAAATGTTGGTGCATCTTGCCCTCAAACTGTACATGCACATGTGTACATCTGTGTCTGTGAAGAGGGCCACAGAACCCCCTAAGCAGCAGCTGCTCTTTGGGGGCAGCAGCAGTGAGTGTTACAGAAATGAGGCTACATCCATGGACGCAGCTCACTGACCCCGGAAGCCTGAATTACACGGCCATCCTGACCAATGTTCATGCAGATGATCTGATGCTGCGTCTTTGGATGCAGCAGCAGGTCACAAAAGCATGCAGTGGTTGTCTTTCTTCTACAGACGCCTCCTGCTGCTTTTTTTCACACAGCAGCTGCGTACAAAGACGCATTTCGTGTGTATGTAGTGTCCATGTCTGGATGTGGTCCAGTATCCACTATATAGTGCCTGTTACTCTTCTGATAATTCCCCCATGCAACTAGCCAAGAGTGAGGGAAGTGTATCAAAGCTTGGAGGGAGGTAACATAGAGAGAGATATAGTACCACCCACAGAGGCGGATTGGCCATAGGGTTTACAGGGAAGATTCCCGGTGGGCCGACGCACCCGCAGGGCCTGTTTTGTTTGAGGACATGTGGTCCTAATTATAGACATAATGAATAAGATGTAAAATAATTTGCATATATGAAAATGACTTTGCCACTTAGCCTGTGATTGCAGATGATCTAGTGTATGCTCTGTCTGCCTGCTTGGCTGACATATAAGATTGAGTGAATAGTGATTGGGATACGCGGTTGGTGTAATAAGCAAGAAAATATATCTTTCTAAAGAATTATATAGTTTCCTAAATTCTGAAGGTGTATCATATAATGTGCTCATAATATTTAATTTTATTTCCTTTTAACTTCCCCCTTGATGCTGGACATGCCCACTCTCTGGAAAGTCTTGGGGGGAGGGTGCTGCTGCCATGGCTAGATCTTACACCTCTGGTGCTGCCCATGTGGGGCCACTATTACAAATTTTTCCGGGGCCGCTTTTTGTTCCCAATCCGCCCCTGACCACCCAATCAGCTCTTAACTGTCATGTTTCAAACATAGGGGTTTATTCAGGTTCGATCGCAGTTTTGAGAAAATCGCAAACTAGCCAATCAGCTTCCTAACTGCCATGTAACAGGCTGTGCCAAAAATTACATTTAGGAGCTGATTGTCTGGTTGTTTATCACTCTTTATCTGTCCCCACTCTATCTCTTGTTAAAGCTTAATACATTTGGCTCTTAGTGAGTAGTGATGTCATTACTTATATTTAGTGAATAGTGATATCATTGCTTATATTTAATGAGTACTAATGTCATTGCCCATAGTGACGTCATTGCTTATATTTGGTGAATAGTGATGTCATCACTTATATTTGGTGAACAGTGATGTCATTGCTTATATTTAATAAGTAGTAATGTCATGGCCCATAGTGACGTCATTGCTTATATTTGGTGAATAGTGGTGAATAGTGGCATCATCACTTATATTTGGTGAACAGTGATGTCATTGCTTATATTTGGTGAATAGTGATGTCATCACTTACATTTAGTGAGTACTGACCTTATTGCTTATATTTGTTAAGTAGTGATGTCATTACTTATATTTATTGAGTAGTGACATCATCACTTATATTTTGTGAATAGTGATGTTATCACTTATATTTGGTGAATAGTGATGTAATCGCTTAAATTTGGTGAGTAGTTATGTAATTGCATATATATAGTAGTGAGTAGTGATGTCATCCCTTTTATTTGGTGAATAGTAATGTCCTTACTGTAGAAGAGTATTGATATAGCGCCTATAAAATATTCCCTTATCTGTGGTAGTCATAGTCTTCTAATTACTTTAGATTTTGTGTAGAGTGGAAAATTATTTCCTATGACATATTTCAATTACAGAGTATATTGTACATTTCTAGGAGAGCATTAAGAAGACAGTGTGTAATGAGGAAAGGTGAAAGGCCCAGTGAGCTTACTATCGCTGAGCCAAGGCCACATTACATGTTTTACCTGAGAGTTTTGTCCAACAAGTTCTCCGCATTTGTTTCTGAGATTGCTTTCAGTCCTACTTTACTAAATTACTCTTGCTGCTTACAACAACCAATTACATTTCACTTGACACCTGTAAAAATCACAACTCTCCCAGACTTAAGGGGAAGAAAACAGAATGTCCCCTTTCTGTGTATAATGAGCTGTGTTTTCTGCAAAAGGGAACAAGCTGGGAGCTAACAAGTGAGATCTATTTTCTAGTCCTGTCCATGCCACCTGGTTGGAAGCAATCCAGCAAGGTCTGAACACACTGACTTATGTTTGTGCTGAAATAAATGTGAAAACATTGACTGTGGTCAACTAAATTAATTCACTGAGGGAGAGAAATGACCGCCAGTAGTTAGCACCCTAGCTCTCTGCATTTAACCCTACATTTTACAAGTGATACCTTCAAATAAAGAATTGTGAACTCAGCATTGACAAACCTAAGCCAGGGAGCTGCAGTTGCCACAGAAAATGAACTCTGTGTTTTTCTTGGGATATCAACATATTTTCAACTAAGGGATAACAGTTCATACCAGGTATAGGCAAACTGATACACATCGGGGGAGAGGAGGGGGGGGGGGGGGGTGGATCATAGGGTCGACCACAGTTTGGTCGACAGTCATTAGGTCAACCACTATTGGTCGACAGTGATTTGGTCGATATAGGTCGACACAGTCATTAGGTTGATATGAACAATGTCAACATGGAAAAAGGTCGACATGAGTTTATTTTTAAAAAATGTGGGTGTCGTTTTTTCCGTAAAGTGCCCGGGAACACCAATTAGTGCACCGTATCCCCTCGCTGCCACTGCGCTCGGCACCGGTTACTATTACCAATTGTAGTCTATGTGGATCGTAAAGTATGAAAACGGTCGAAAAAAATTTCAAAATGGGAAAAACTCACGTCGACCTTTTTCCATGTCAACCTGGTGACCATGTAGATTCCCTGACGAAGGCCGCGACAGGCCGATACGCGTTGGAAACATACCACTAAGTCATTTAAGAGTACTTCAAACATCCACTTTAACCTTAACAGAGCCTCAAGGGACAGAAAAACAAAGAAGGACAAGGAAGAACAGCCGCCTCACCGAGTGAACGTCGCGGTCACGTGACCCTAACACGTGACCAGAACAACCCGGAAGCGAGAGAAGGACAGCGTCGCTGAGGAAGAACGGAGCAGGCCGCCGGCAAGAGGATACGAGACGGAGCTACGAGGACAAGGTAAGGGACTCTGTAGGAGAGGAAAAGACATGGCAGACAGCCCATCAGGGCTAGAAGCAGTTGTCTTCCCCCCTCTCCAAGACGGTGACCGCTTCCCCAATCGCACAGACAACCACGGTGCGCTCAAAAGAGCGACACAGCGGATTGTCAGAGCACAGGGGTGGACGGTATGTCCGGAGCCCTCACTACCTGACTATTAGCAACCACTGGGATCCCGTGCCGCATCGACCCTCCGGGTGTACCCCTATTTGTTTTGTGAACCCTTCTTATTTGGACTTATTTCAGACTCATATCAGAGGCTCGGGACATTCTAACAGAATTATAGACACTACAGAGGTGGGACGCCACCGATCTGTGTCTCCATTCCTTCATCTAACGGACTTATTATACCTATAAACACACTTCTCCAATCTCTTCCCTCCCCCCCCCATTCCTCACCGCCCCGTCCCCTTCCCGAATTTAAACCAACAACCATCCATAGAACTGCATAAGTGCTTAGTGTTTGCAGCAGATGCAGACATAACTTTGGTTTAAATAAAAGATACACTTTGATAACACAAAGTCGTTGGTCCGAGTATTATTACGACAACATCCTTTTTGGATTAAAAACTATTGTTTATTTGGCGCACCTATCCCTGTATTCTTCCATATCCAATTTGAAGTTTGAGGTACTTCTGAAACAGGTTGCAGCCTTAGGACAATCTAAATAGTCATACACACGAGCGCTGGATACCCTTCTTTCTATGGTGACCATGTAGAACTATAGACCATGTACACCTAATGCATGTCGACAAATAGTGGTCGAATTAATGACTGTCGACCTAAGTGTGGTCGACCTAGAGACCGGATGCCCTTTGGGAGTGGGATAAAAGCAGGGAATAAGCAAGCGAAGGTCTGGAGGGCAGTGTTGGACTGGGTCATAAAGGGTCCACCAGGAAAATGCAGTGGTAGGGGCCCATGTTTAAGGGTGTGGCCAGCTGCCTAACCATTAAAGAGTGCATGGGCTGGGTCCATAGATAAATATATATGATAAATATGTATAGTAACTACTGCTAGTGCATGCATGATAATGTACCAGAGTAATAACAGCAATCCACTGCAGAAAATACACCATCTTCCTCTGCAGTATAAAGTAACGGTATCCGGTCTCTAGGTCGACCACACTTTGGTCAACATTCATTAGGTCGACCACTATTGGTCTACATGTATCAGGTCGACATGGTCTATAGGTCGACATGGTCACTAGGTCAACATATACTAGATCGACATGAAAAAGGGTCGACATGAGTTTTTCAAATTTGTTAAATTTTTTGAACTTTTTCATACTTTATGATCCACGTGGACTACAATTGGGAATAGTAACCTTGAGGGGACACGGTGCACTAATTTGGGTTCCCAGTCACTTTGCGAAGAAAACGACACCAAAAAAATGAAAAAAACTCATGTTGACCTTTTTCCATGTCGACCTTGTTCATGTCGACATAATGACCTATCGACCTATTTCAGGTGTTGATCTAGTTACTGTCGACCAATAGTGGTCGACCTAATGACTGTCGACCTAAGTGTGGTCAACCCTATGATCAGCACCCAATTATATGAATAATTTAAAATTCAAGTGCACAGTGTGGACCCTGATCGCTAGAGGAGGAGGTGGGCCCCCAGGCAGTGGGGTCCACTGGGGGATTACCCCTGTGGGCCAGTCTGACCCGGCTTAGATCTTTGCAAGGCTATTCATATGCCTATCCCAAGCATGCTTAAATTGCTCTAATGTCTTAGCCTCAACTACCTCTGATGGGAGGCTATTACAATTATTCACTACCCTTTCTGTGAAGTCATTTTTTCATTACCCCTAAATCTACCTACCATCAAAATAGACAGGTATAAAATATATAGATACATATCAGATAGCTAGATAGATAGCTAGATAGATAGATAGACAGATAGATAGATAGATAGATAGATAGATAGATAGATAGATAGATAGAGATATGAGGCAGATAGGTGTATCTGATATAGATATTAGATAGATAGATAGATAGATAGATAGATAGATAGATAGATAGATAGATAGATAGATAGATAGATATTAGGCAGATAGGTGTATCTGATATAGATATGAGATAGATAGATAGATAGATAGATAGATAGATAGATAGATAGATAGATAGATAGATAGATAGATAGATAGATAGATAGGTACAGGGGCGGATCCAGAAGAAAATAATAGGGGGGGGGGGCACCATGGAAGTGGCAAGTACATTTGCGTGCGGCTTCGGTGCATGTGAGGTGGCGCTTCTTATACAATGCCCACTGTTGTAGCGCTCATTATGCAATGTCCACTGTACTGGTAGTGCCCCTTATATAGACCCCATAGTAGTGGTCCCCCTTATGCAATGCCCGTATTGCCCCCAGTAGTAATGTTGCCTGTAGTAATGCCCCCAGTCATTTAGCGCCCTAGTAGTTATGCCCACAGTAGTTAACCCCCCATTTAGTTTAGCCTCCCAGTGGTAATGCCCCCAGTAGTTTGCCTGCTTGTAGTTTAGCTACCAGTAGTAATGCCCCCCTGTAGTTTGCCCCATTGTAGTTTAGCCCCCAGTAGTAGTGCCCTCAGTAGTTTGGCCCCTGTAGTTATCCCCCAGTAGTTTGGCCCCTGTAGTTATGCCCCCAGTAGTTTGGCCCCCCTGTAGTTTAGCCCCCAAGTAGTAATGCCCCTGTAGTTATGCCACCAGTAGTAATTCCCTCCTGTAGTATGCCCCCAGTAGTTAGCCCCTTTGTAGTTGGCCCCCAGTAATAATGTCCCCCAGTAGTTTGCCCCCAGTAGATGCCCCCCAGTAATAATGTCCCCAAGTAGTTTGCCCCAAGTAGATGCCCCCAGTAATAATGTCCTCCAGTAGATGGCCCCCAGTAGATGCCCCCCAGTAATAATGTCCTCCAGTAGTTTGCCCCCAGCAGTAATGCCCCCTAGGAGTTTGCCCCCAATAGATGACTCCCCCAGTAATAATGCCCCCAGTAGATGGCCCCCAGTAAAAATGTCCCCCAGTAGCTGCCCCAAGTAGTAATGCCCCAATGAATGACCCCCCAATAGTAATGCCCCCAGTAGATGCCCCCCAGTAATAATGCCCCCAGTAGTTTGTCCCCGGCAGTAATGCCCCCCAGTAGTAATGCCCCTTGTTGATGCCCCCAGTAGTAATGCCCCCAGTAGATGCTCCCCCAGTAATAATGCCCCCAGTAGTAATGCCCTCCCCATCCAGTAGTAATGTCCCTTGTTGATGCCCCCAGTAGATGCCCCCGCTGCACTGAGGAAGAGAAAACAGAACATACTTACCAAGCCCCGTTCCCGCTTCCAGACCGCTGCAGTACTCCTCCTCTTGCCCTCCTCTCCTCAGCACTATGAGAGAGACGTCCTGACTGACGTCTCTCCCATAGCGCACGCCGCACAGTGACAGCGCCGGAGCTCAGTACTGAGCTCCTGCCTCGGCTGCCGCTGTGCAGGGAGACGGGCTCCCGCTGGTAACACAATCTCAGCGGGCGCCCGTCATCTCCCTGTGCGGCGCCGGGAGGGGGGGGGCGGAGGGATGGGGGACGGACGGACGGGGGGCGGAGGCCACAAATGACCGGGTGGGCACGGGTCCGAGTGCCCCCCCCCCCTGGATCCGCCACTGGATAGATAGATAGATAGATAGATAGATATGAGGCAGATAGGTGTATCTGATATAGATATGAGATACACCAGTATATACTGTATGAGATATATATGAGATAGACACATTAGATAGTTACGAAGTAGGTAGATTTGAGGTAACATAACACTACATTTAAATGTATGCTCATGAAGCTTGCCCCCAAATATCACACCCCAACATTGCCCCCCCCACACACACATACACATAAAAAAAACCACAAACTCCCACTATTAATTGCATAAATATAAAAAAAAATAGAAAAAAGAAAAACAACATAAAATGACAAAATGTAATAAGAAATAAGTTAGGCGCTGATTCTAAGCATATTTCCACCAAATGTCCAATATTCAGCTAGAACAGCCTCCGCTTCTGTTACATTCAGGGACGGTTCAAGGGCTTTTTGCGCCCCGGGTGGCAATAGGGGCATGGCTTCATACAGGGGGCATGGTCTAGTTCCCTTCATGGAGAGGACCTTCGCTGTGCGGTGCGCGATGACGTCAACGCGCACCGCACATCATTACAGTAGCATCTAGTTTCCATTCACAGCGGGCAGCGGCAGCGGGACAGCGGGGGCAGATCCGCTATTGGTTACATTATTACTGTAATACTGGCTGACAAGGCCACTGACCAGCTATTGTCTCAGCGTTCCATACGCAGACAGGAACGCATCTGCCGTTCTCTTATTTTATAAATGACAAATAATTTTTCTTGACACATAGGAAGAGTAGGAGGAGCGGTTTGGATCCATTGCCGAAGGAAACATTGTTTATGCATTTGTTTATTTTCAACCAATTAGCTCTCAGTTTATTCCAATATCCTATCTACTTTTCTGTAGTTTATTTTACACATATTCCTTTCCTTACAGGCCTGTAATAAGTAGTGATGAGCGGGTTCGGTTCCTCGGAATCCGAACCCGCCCAAACTTCACCTTTTTTTTACACGGGTCCGAGCGACTCGGATCCTCCCGCCTTGCTCGGTTAACCCGAACGCGCCCGAACGTCATCATCCCGCTGTCGGATTCTCGCGAGACTCGGATTCTATATAAGGAGCCGCGCGTCGCCGCCATTTTCACACGTGCATTGAGATTGATAGGGAGAGGACGTGGCTGGCGTCCTCTCCGTTGTATTAGAAAAAAAAAAACTGAGTGACTTAGTTTTAATTGTGGGGAGGATTGGGGACGGGGAGCAGCTGTTAGGGAGTACAGTGCAGGGTTTTGAGTTTAGTCCGTTGTTTCTCTGCCTGAAAAAAAACGCTCGACCATATCTGTGCTCACTCAGTGTGCTGCACTGCTGCATGATATATCTGTGCTGAGTGCACTGCTCACACTGCCTAATTGTGGGGACTGGGGAGCAGTTATAGCAGGAGTACAGTGCACAGTTTTGCTGACAGTGACCACCAGTCCAGTATACGTTTGTCTGCCTGAAAAACACTGTGGTGTTTTTTTTTTCTTTCTTCATGCTAGTTTGTTTAGCAGTCTGCTGACAGTGTCCACCAGGTCCGTTATACAGTATATTATATATATAATTAATCACTAAGCAGCAGTACGGTAGGCCACGACTGTACCTACCTCTGTGTCGTCAGGGCACTCGTCGTCCATAAGTATAAGTAATACTATACTATCCATCCATCTACATTGTATACCTGTGGTGTTTTTTTTTTTCTTTCTTCATACTAGTTTAGCAGTGTGCTGACACTGTCCACCAGGTCCGTTATACAGTATATTATATTTATATATAAGCACTAAGCAGCAGTACGGTAGGCCACGGCTGTACCTACCTCTGTGTCGTCAGTGCACTCGTCGTCCATAAGTATAAGTAATACTATACTATCCATCCATCTACATTGTATACCTGTGGTGTTTTTTTTTTCTTTCTTCATACTAGTTTAGCAGTCTGCTGACACTGTCCACCAGGTCCGTTATACAGTAAATATTATCTCCTATATATTAGCCCAAGTCTGTGACTCTGTGCTAGCTGTAACGCTGGGCGGAGTTACCGTGGTGGGTGGAGTTATTCAAATGAGTCACAGAACTGGGCAAATCTATAGGAGACCAGGAGCAGATGCAGATGGTATGGGCATGGCACAGGCAGGGGTGCATACCTCCCAGCTTTCTTCAGGCAGGAGGAGGGACACACACACACACACACACAAACAAAAAAAACACCACACAGCGAAAAGGGGCATGGCCAACGAAAGGGGCGTGGCTTCACGGGAGGGCCCCCGTTTTTGTCAGTGAGGGGGCATGCCCAGCGCTCTGTAAGCTGCTGGCATGCACCCAGGGGCGGATTATGAGTCTGGGGGGCCCAGGGCACTTAAGACAAGGGGCCCTATCTCATTGCTGTGCCTGCTGTGGGATTGAGGGCGTGGCTTAATTGCGCCCGCGAAGCCACGCCCCTTTATGCAAATTCCAGGGGGGGGGATTTATGGAATTTTGGCCCCTCAGCTAGAGGTAAATCCAGAGGAGGTGGTCACTCCCCCCTACACACCCGCACAGGCAGAAGAAAGCAGGGAACCTGCTGCCTCCCTGCAACACCAGACCTGCCGACACGCAGCAGCGTGTGCTGACTGTAGCACAATGCTGCTGCTGTTGCTGGCAGGACGGGGGAGCTTCAGAGCTGGGACAGAGCTACTCCAGCCGGGGGGCCCCTTAAACTGTGGGGCCCATGGTACGTACCCCTTGCCCCCCCCTTAATCCGGCTCTGCTGCTGGAATCCCCCCTTAATCCATAACCCTGATGCCCCCTCTCCGTCTCCACTAAATTCACCGCTGCTCTGCTAAGCAGAACAGTGAGTACAGGAGTTTCCCAACTGCCACCCCCCCCCCCTCCCGCAACACCACCACCACCGCGGGACACGGGTGGGACAGCGGGACAGACCCTAAAAAATGGGACTGTCCCGCGAAAATCGGGACAGTTGGGAGGTATGGAGGTGAGTGAGGGGGTATGCCATACAGACTGACAGGCACCGGCACACTGTGTGCTTGACCCCCCACATCAGCATACTCAGCAGGGTCTCACTGGCGTGGAGGAGCGTCACTTTCTGGCACACTCCACGCTTCTTAGCTGCAGTTTTGTGGGGCACCTGCCACTGTGCAGGTTTCATACTGCCTCAATTATCTCCAGCCCCGGAAACCCCACCGCTAGCTGCAGCGCTGCCACCCGCAGTGAGGTGCGCCCAGCTCCTTCACACACTTTAGCTGGCGGCCAGCGCTGCAGAAGTCCGCGCTGCTTGCAGGCTCCGACCCCTTCCTCCCTCCAGCCACAGCGTCTCCTGGGGGCTAACCAGTCACTCCCAGTCTCCCCTTACCACAGTGCCCGCCAGCTGCGCGAGGTCTGCGGTGTGTGACTGAGGAGGGGGGGGGAAGGATGCGGACAGGCAGAGGAAGCAGGACTCCAGCCTGAGAGTCAGCCATGCCAAGTCTCCACCAGCAGCAGATCCCAACAGGTTGGAGTGGAACAGCAGCAGCCAGCAGCAGTGACTTCGGTAAGACACAACTGTCTGTCACCACTGTTCTGTCCCTAATACCAATCTCTCCCGTACCCTGTGTTCTGTAATGTCCCTGTCACCCCTATCCTGGTCTTTCACCCTTATCCTGGCCCTGTCAACCCTATACTGGCCGTGTCACCCCTGTCCTGGTCCTGCCGCCCCTACCATGGTAATGTCACCGCTATCCTGTCCCTGTCATTTCTGTCCTGGTCCCGTCGCCCCTGTCCTGGCCCTGTCACCCCTGTCCTGGCCCTGTCACCCCTGTCCTGGCCCTGTCACCCCTGTTCTGACCCTGTCACCCCTGTCCTGGCCCCGTCACCCCTGTCCTGACCCCGTCACCCCTGTCCTGGCCCTGTTACTGCATACCCTCCAACTACCTTTTTGGCAGGTACAGTGCCCGTAGCGCCTCCAGACCCCTCCCCAATGCACCACACCTCCGCACCTTCCCCTCTACCACATGCGGCACCCCACCCCTCCCCCACACGCTGTGCCTCCAGACCCCCTACACCACCCGCGGCTTCCACTCCTCCGCCCCTCCACCACCCACAGCACCTCCAGACCCTCTCCACCATCCACCCCCCCATATATGTCTCCCCCCACACCTGCCCCCCTCCACCCGCAGCATCTGCAGACACCCTCCTCCATCCGCGGTGCCCCCCAATCCACCCCTCCCCCACCTGCCCCTCCACCACCTGCAGCACCTCCGGACCCCCTTCCCCATCTGCCACACCACCTGTACCTGCCCCTCCCCTACTCACAGCACCTCCGGACCCCCTACCCCACCCCCGCCCCTTCCCATCCCACAGCACCTCTGGAACCCTTCACCCATCCGCAACATCCCCCTCTCCCACTCTTGGCACCCCTGCCCTTCACCCACCGGCAGTGCCTCCGGACCCCATCCCCCATCTGCAGCCCCCACTCCTCTTCCCCTCCCCCACCCGCAGCATCTCCCGACCCTTCCCCATCTGGGTTCCCCCGCTTCCACCCCCCCTCTACCCGCAGCATCTACAGACACCCTGCCCCATCCACAGTCCCCCCTGCACCTGCTACATTCTGTACATTGTGCCCTGCAGGTGCTGTTCATACCGTCGCAAGGGGCTGCACCTCCTTCACCATCGCACGCCCTTTCATTGTGCAATATTTAACCACTAACAAAGGAATGCAGGTAATACTCCATGTAATACAAATATTGAACCCCAGAAAGGCATGCAAGAGTTAAGGGGGCGTAGCCCCTTGCGACGGTGTGAAGAGCGCCCGTAGGGCACGATGAAGCACCTAGTATTTATATATAAGCACTAAGCAGCAGTACGGTAGGCCACGGCTGTACCTACCTCTGTGTCGTCACTCGTCGTCCATAAGTATAAGTAATACTATACTATCCATCCATCTACATTGTATACCTGTGGTGTTTTTTTTTTTCTTTCTTCATACTAGTTTAGCAGTCTGCTGACACTGTCCACCAGGTCCGTTTTACAGTAACAGTATACAGGTTGAGTATCCCATATCCAAATATCCGAAATACGGAATATTCTGAAATACGGACTTTTTTGAGCGAGAGTGAGATAGTGAAACCTTTGTTTTCTGATGGCTCAATGTACACAAACTTTGTTTAATACACACAGTTATTAGATATATTGTGTCAAATGACCTTCAGGCTGTATGTATAAGGTGTATATGAAACATAAATGAATTTTGTGCTTAGATTTAGGTCCCATCACCATGATGTCTCATTATGGTATGCAATTATTCCAAAATACGGAAAAATCCGATATCCAAAATACCTCTGGTCCCAAGCATTTTGGATAAGGGATACTCAACCTGTATTATATTTATATATAAGCACTAAGCAGCAGTACGGTAGGCCACGGCTGTACCTACCTCTGTGTCGTCAGTGCACTCGTCGTCCATAAGTATAAGTAATACTATACTATACTATCCATCCATCTACATTGCATACCTGTGGTGTTTTTTTTTCTTTCTTCATACTAGTTTAGCAGTGTGCTGACACTGTCCACCAGGTCCGTTATACAGTAACAGTATATTATATTTATATATAAGCACTAAGCAGCAGTACGGTAGGCCACGGCTGTACCTACCTCTGTGTCGTCAGTGCACTCGTCGTCCATAAGTATAAGTAATACTATACTATACCATCCATCTACATTGTACACCTGTGGTGGTTTTTTTTTCTTTCTTCATACTAGTTTAGCCGTGTGCTGACACTGTCTACCAGGTCCGTTATACAGTAAATATTATATTTATATATAAGCACTAAGCAGCAGTACGGTAGGCCACGGCTGTACCTACCTCTGTGTCATCACTCGTCGTCCATAAGTATAAGTAATACTATACTATCCATCCATCTACATTGTATACCTGTGGTGTTTTTTTTTCTTTCTTCATACTAGTTTAGCAGTCTGCTGACACTGTCCACCAGGTCCGTTACACAGTAACAGTATATTATATTTATATATAAGCACTAAGCAGCAGTACGGTAGGCCACGGCTGTACCTACCTCTGTGTCGTCAGTGCACTCGTCGTCCATAAGTATAAGTAATACTATACTATCCATCCATCAACATTGTATACCTGTGGTGGTTTTTTTTTTCTTTCTTCATACTAGTTTAGCAGTCTGCTGACACTGTCCACCAGGTCCGTTATACAGTAAATATTATATTTATATATAAGCACTAAGCAGCAGTACGGTAGGCCACAGCTGTACCTACCTCTGTGTCGTCACTCGTCGTCCATAAGTATAAGTAATACTATACTATCCATCCATCTACATTGTATACCTGTGGTGTTTTTTTTTTCTTTCTTCATACTAGTTTAGCAGTCTGCTGACACTGTCCACCAGGTCCGTTATACAGTAACAGTATATTATATTTATATATAAGCACTAAGCAGCAGTACAGTAGGCCACAGCTGTACCTACCGCTGTGTCGTCAGTGCATTCGTCGTCCATAAGTATAAGTAATACTATACTATCCATCCATCTACATTGTATACCTGTGGTGTTTTTTTTTCTCCTTTCTTCATACTAGTTTAGCAGTCTGCTGACACTGTCCACCAGGTCCGTTATACAGTAACCGTATATTATATTTATATATAAGCACTAAGCAGCAGTACGGTAGGCCACGGCTGTACCTACCTCTGTGTCGTCAGTGCACTCGTCGTCCATAAGTATAAGTAATACTATACTATCCATCCATCTACATTGTATACCTGTGGTGGTTTTTCTTTCTTTCTTCATACTAGTTTAGCAGTCTGCTGACACTGTCCACCAGGTCCGTTATACAGTATATTATATTTATATATAAGCACTAAGCAGCAGTACGGTAGGCCACGGCTGTACCTACCCCTGTGTCGTCACTCGTCGTCCATAAGTATAAGTAATACTATACTATCCATCCATCTACATTGTATACCTGTGGTGTTTTTTTTTCTTTCTTCATACTAGTTTAGCAGTCTGCTGACACTGTCCACCAGGTCCGTTATACAGTAACAGTATATTATATTTATATATAAGCACTAAGCAGCAGTACGGTAGGCAATGGCTGTACCTACCTCTGTGTCGTCAGTGCACTCGTCGTCCATAAGTATAAGTTATACTATACTATACCATCCATCTACATTGTATACCTGTGGTGTTTTTTTTTTCTTTCTTCATACTAGTTTAGCAGTGTGCTGACACTGTCCACCAGGTCCGTTATACAGTAACAGTATATTATATTTATATATAAGCACTAAGCAGCAGTACGGTAGGCCACGGCTGTACCTACCTCTGTGTCATCAGTGCACTCGTCGTCCATAAGTATAAGTAATACTATACTATCCATCCATCTACATTGTATACCTGTGGTGTTTTTTTTTTCTTTCTTCATACTAGTTTAGCAGTCTGCTGACACTGTCCACCAGGTCTGTTATACAGTAAATATTATATTTATATATAAGCACTAAGCAGCAGTACGGTAGGCCACGGCTGTACCTACCTCTGTGTCGTCACTCGTCGTCCATAAGTATAAGTAATACTATACTATCCATCCATCTACATTGTATACCTGTGGTGTTTTTTTTTTCTTTCTTCACACTAGTTTAGCAGTCTGCTGACACTGTCCACCAGGTCCGTTATACAGTAACAGTATATTATATTTATATATAAGCACTAAGCAGCAGTACGGTAGGCCACGGCTGTACCTACCTCTGTGTCGTCAGTGCACTCGTCGTCCATAAGTATAAGTAATACTATACTATCCATCCATCTACATTGTATACCTGTGGTGTTTTTTTTTTCTTTCTTCATACTAGTTTAGCAGTCTGCTGACACTGTCCACCAGGTCCGTTATACAGTATATTATATTTATATATAAGCACTAAGCAGCAGTACGGTAGGCCACGGCTGCACCTACCTCTGTGTCGTCAGTGCACTCGTCGTCCATAAGTATAAGTAATACTATACTATCCATCCATCTACATTGTATACCTGTGGTGGGTTTTAGTTGTGCGCAAAATATGGAGAACAAAAATGTGGAGGTTAAAAAAATAGGGAAAGATCAAGATCCACTTCCACCTCGTGCTGAAGCTGCTGCTACTAGTCATGGCCGAGATGATGAAATGCCATTAACGTCGTCTGCCAAGGCCGATTCCCAATGTCATAGTACAGAGCATGTAAAATCATTGCACCTCTTTTTTTCTTTGCGTCATGTGCTGTTTGGGGAGTATATTCTTGAAGGGCCATCCTGCGTGACACTGCAGTGCCACTCCTAGATGGGCCAGGTGTTTGTGTCGGCCACTAGGGTCGCTTAGCTTACTCACACAGCTACCTCATTGCGCCTCTTTTTTTTTCTTCTTTGCGTCATGTGCTGTTTGGGGAGTAGTTTTTGTAAGGGCCATCCTGCGTGACACTGCAGTGCCACTCCTAGATGGGCCAGGTGTTTGTGTCAGCCACTAGGGTCGCTTAGCTTACTCACACAGCTACCTCATTGCGCCTCTTTTTTTCTTTGCGTCATGTGCTGTTTGGGGAGTAGTTTTTGGAAGGGCCATCCTGCGTGACACTGCAGTGCCACTCCTAGATGGGCCAGGTGTTTGTGTCGGCCACTAGGGTCGCTTAGCTTACTCACACAGCTACCTCATTGCGCCTCTTTTTTTCTTTGCGTCATGTGCTGTTTGGGGAGTAGTTTTTGGAAGGGCCATCCTGCGTGACACTGCAGTGCCACTCCTAGATGGGCCAGGTGTTTGTGTCGGCCACTAGGGTCGCTTAGCTTACTCACACACCTACCTCATTGCGCCTCTTTTTTTTCTTCTTTGCGTCATGTGCTGTTTGGGGAGTAGTTTTTGGAAGGGCCATCCTGCGTGACACTGCAGTGCCACTCCTAGATGGGCCAGGTGTTTGCGTTGGCCACTAGGGTCGCTTAGCTTACTCACACAGCTACTTCATTGCGCCTCTTTTTTTTTCTTCTTTGAGTCATGTGCTGTTTGGGGAGTAATTTTTGGAAGGGCCATCCTGCTTAACACTGCAGTGCCACTCCTAGATGGGCCCGGTGTTTGTGTCGGCCACTAGGGTCGCTTAGCTTACTCACACAGCTACCTCATTGCACCTCTTTTTTTTCTTCTTTGCGTCATGTGCTGTTTGGGGAGTATTTTTTGGAAGGGCCATCCTGCGTGACACTGCAGTGCCACTCCTAGATGGGCCAGGTGTTTGTGTCGGCCACTAGGGTCGCTTAGCTTACTCACACAGCTACCTCATTGCGCCTCTTTTTTTTCTTCTTTGCGTCATGTGCTGTTTGGGGAGTAGTTTTTGGAAGGGCCATCCTGCCTGACACTGCAGTGCCACTCCTAGATGGGCCAGGTGTTTGTGTCGGCCACTTGGGTCGCTTAGCTTAGCCATCCAGCGACCTTGGTGCAAATTTTAGGACTAAAAATAATATTGTGAGGTGTGAGGTGTTCAGAATAGACTGTAAATGAGTGTAAATTATGGTTATTGAGGTTAATAATACTATGGGATCAAAATGACCCCCAAATTCAACGATTTAAGCTGTTTTTTAGGGTTTTTTGAAAAAAACACCCGAATCCGACAAAAAAAATTCAGTGAGGTTTTGCCAAAACGCGTTCGAACCCAAAACACGGCCGCGGAACCGAACCCAAAACCAAAACACAAAACCCGAAAAATGTCCGGTGCACATCACTAGTGATAAGGTGATAACACCTTCTATTTGTCACCAGTTTTCACCACTTGTTGAATTGCCTCGATGTGATCAGCAGCTCATTTGCATAAATAATGCATCGCATGTCACAATCGTGTCACTATGCCACTATAAGCAGGGAAACCTATAAATACACTCTGCTGGCTCAGTTGCTGCTCAACCTTTAATGGGACAGTGAAGGAAATGGACCGTATCTATCTGCTTTCCGCAGTCTGAATCCGAATTTGATTCTTGCAGATATTTTGTTTGCAGGTTTCACAGATCAAAAAAAGGATCTTGAATAAGATTGTACTGCCGCAAGGTAAGCCTACCAGATGAAGAGTCATCAACTGGTGCCTATCGCCAGAGGCGGATTGGCCATAGGGCTTACAGGGAAGATTCCCGGTGGGCCGATTCACCTGTGGTCCTTTTTATAGACATAATGAATAAGATGCAAAATAATTTGCATATATGAAAATGACTTTGCCACTTAGCCTGTGAATGCAGATGATCTAGTGTATGCTCTGTCTGCCTGCTTGGCTGACATATAAGATTGAGTGAATAGTGATTGGGATACGGTTGGTGTAATAAGCAAGAAAATATCTTTCTAAAGAATTATATAGTTTCCAAAATTTTGAAGGTGTATCATAAAATGTGCTCATAATATTTAATTTTATTTCCTTTTAACTTCCCCCTTGATGCTAGACATGCCCACTATCTGGAAAGTGTTTGAGGGAAGGGGGGGATGTGCTGCTGCCATGGCCCATGGCTAGACCTTACACCTCTGGTGCTGATCATGTGGGGCCACTAGTACAAATTTTTCAAGGGCCGCTTTTTGTTCCCAATCCACCCCTGCCTATCGCCCTGCTGTCCATGACAGTGAGACCGGAAGATCTGGTGAGAGACAATCGCTTCTCTGGCACTTTAGACGCTTTATGACTAAACAGATACAACGCAAAGCTGGCCAACCCGATGTCACTCACCTCGTCAGTGAGAGCCTGAAAAGTTCCCTATCTTGTGTTGACTTATCACACTTCACCCAGGCCACAGATATCACTTTTGGGGAGAGGTCTGTGTCGCCAAAAGGGCAACCACCAGCAAGCTGCTGACCAATCTTGGGGAGTTCTTATGACGTAGGTGTGACAAGCTGAAGAATCTGTCATCTGCAAATATCATTGCATAAATGACATAGGGGACAGCTAGTAGGCTTTCTCCAGCTAATGTTGTGTTTGTGTACATGCTCTGCTGAGAGGTCATGTCATCTGTGCTGAACAGTGAGCAAGAACTACAGGGACATCTGTCAACATGCCTGTACCTGGCTTTCACATACATGGGCAGTGAGACCTTCTACCCACTGAGGCCTTTCCTAGTCAAAAGCTCAAAGCTTTTTGGAACCGTTGCTTCTTTCTGATTGACCAGATGAGCTCAAAGATGCTGCGCATCAATGCCGACCATAAATATTTCACCCAGCTCTTTAATGATCTCAGAGCTGGGGATGGACAGGACAACAGAAACAAGGCTTAGGATAGTAAACATCTGTTCCAGACCCTGTCACCTGACCCAGGGGAGCAGCCTCATGTCCACTGGTGCTTCTTTTGGCCGCCAGAGACATTCCTGAGCGGTCAGAGTATTGATGACACCACCTTGGCCTATATCACCTGACTTTAAACCAGCTATGGAAGATAACTCATTGCCAGAACAATGTCTCCTGCTATCTTGTTATCAGCTCCAGGCTATGCACCATACATCACAAGCTCCAACAACAACTCCAGGCTGTGCACCATAGACATCCTGTGCTCCACACAAAGCAAGATCTCACACCAACCCAGCCTATGTGAATTTCATAGCCGGTCTCAAGCCTGGATAAATGGAGAGGGGTAGTTTCTGTGGCGAAGGAACCATAACGCCCAGCTACGTAGCCAATGGCAGGACAACTCTCAAAAACCACAGCAAAAACTAGCGCATACAGCACAACCAATGTGTCAGAGACAGTCTTAGGAGTCTATTCATGAAGCAGTGAAAAGTGTGGAGACGTGAGCCAGTGGAGAAGTTGCCCATGGCAACTTAGGCAGTGGGGCCTACCGGGGGTTTCCCCTGTTCCCCTGTGGGCCAGTCCAACACTGCTGGAGGGTCACATGTAACTCTGGTTGCTGCAATTGAAGGCTTGGAGGGTCACATGCAGCTCTGCTTTCTGCAGGTGAAGGCTTGGAGGGTCACATGCAGCTCCAATTGCTGCAAGTGGAGAATAAGGGTCACATGCAGCTCCGGGGGGCCGCCTACTGCCCATCACTGATTTATGGTTAACTCTATTGCACTTGTTAACTCTATTTGCAGAGTTTCAGCTATCACATTTTTTATCTCCATTTATTGCATCCAAAATGACTGCAGTCATAGTCATGCATGATAATAATGTCACAATAAAATCTTGGTTGAGGTGTTTGGACTTTCTGCCATCGAGAGTGTGAGCAATTTGGTCAGATCTAATGAACCAATCAATGAGGAAGCATGGGCAAATGCGGAAAAATACACCCTCCAGCATTTGTTCTAGCTGAATAGAAATAATACCACAAATATTTCTCTACGACAGACATTCCTCTGCTTTCCGAACAATGATGCAAGGGAAATATTTGAGATTCCATTGCCTGATTAATGACAGGTTATTTTACTTCTACTATTATGACAGTTGGATTTCAATAGTTTATATAAAAAATGTAGTTGTTGTATTCCTTTGCTTCTGTCCACCTGGCAGAAGACTTTTGGGCTAATTCGGAGATGTACTCATCTATGGTGGCTTTTCTGTATGGCTGTGGCAGCCTGCTTACTACATTTTGCTAATGCGCTAATCCGCCCATCTTCATGCAGAAGGCTGGACTGCCCACTGCTTTTCTGTCCACAGCCGAAGCCATTATAATAGTATTGGTACTAGTACTTACACCCAACTCATGGGATGTTATAGTAGTAGTACTTACACCCACTCAAAAGTGATAGTACTTACACCCAACTCATGGGATATTGGCCACAGTAGCAGAGGCAGAACAGTATCACCCTCTCCCAATCTCCCTCTACCATCTTTATCTGCCTCTTTCTGGCACTCTCTGTCACTGACCTGGGTTGGGAGTGTTGAGAACTCGGGGGTTCTTCCGATGATCGCTGGGCCAGAGCAGGGATGGACGGATGTAGGTTTTCCTCATGCAGAACTTAGCCGTTGTAACTGACGTGTAATGCTAAAGAATTAGTTGTGGCTAAGGCTTGGGGGCGATGCTGAAGTACACAGAAGAATGAAGAACTTGTGAGCGATGTTGAAGTAATGAATGAAGATTTGAGAATGATGTTGAAGCACACAGAAGAATGAAGAACTTGTGAGCGATGCTGAAGAGATGAATGACGATTTGAGAACGATGTTGAAGCACACAGAAGAATGAAGAACTTGTGAGTGATGCTGAAGAAATAAATGAGGATTTGAGATTCAGTGTAACTCTGGAAGTTTGGGAGGCGTTCCACTTAGGGATACCCTGTAATACTGGAAGTACAGGAGGTGTCCCTCTGAGAGATACACTGTAACGCTGGTAATGCAGAGAATGTCCCACTGAGTGATACACTGTAACGCTGGTAGCACAGGGAATGTCCCACTGAAAGATACACTGTAACGCTGGTAGCACAGGGAAGGTTCCACTGAGTGATACACTGTAACGCTGGTAGCACAGGAAAGGTTCCACTGAGTGATACACTGTAATACTGGTAGCACAGGGAAGGTTCCACTGAGTGATACACTGTAACGCTGGTAGCACAGGGAATGTCCCACTGAAAGATACTCTGTAACGCTGGTAGCACAGGGAATGTCACACTGAAAGATACTCTGTAACACTAGAACACAAGAGACGTTCATCTTGAGAACACGCTTAACGCTGCTAGCACTGGTGATCATTGGAAAGACGATACTCAGGGGCCGGGGCTCTGTACGGTGTCTGCCTTTGAACTTCTCGCCCTCTCCCGAGTGGCGGAAGGGGCCGATGACGTCACCCGCTCACCACGCTCTCGTGGATGCCGGACGCAATGGCGGCGCCCACACCCCGGGAACCCGTCGGAGGCAGCGCCAGCAAGACGCGACGACCCGAGCCCACCGGGGGTGACGACCGCTGGGAGACCCAGCGCACCCAGAGCGGTAAGCGTGGCAGCCGCAGCGCCGCGAGTGTGACAGTATCCCCTCCTCTAGGAGTGGCCCCTGGGCACTTTCCTGGTTTCGTTGGATGTTTAGAATGGAAGATCCGCACTAGTCGGGGAGCAATGACTTCAGAAGCTTTGACCCAGCTCCTCTCCTCAGGACCATAACCTTTCCATTCTACCAGATACTGTAAATTCTTGTGAAGATAACGAGAGTCAAGAATAGTTTTGATTTCAAATTCTGTTCCAGCTTCAGTCTCTACCGAGGTTGGGCTAGGAGACTCCAAATGAAACCGATTTAAAATAAGGGGACGAAGGAGAGAAACATGGAAAGAATTTGGTACCCCAAAATGGGAAGGCAATCCCAATTTGCAGACAACAGGGTTCGGAACTTGCAAAACGGGGTAAGGACCGATGAACTTCATAGCGGGTACTCTTAAACGAAGATTGCGGGTAGAGAGCCATACCCTGTCACCAACTTTGTATTGAGGAGCTGCTCAATGTTTTCTATCCGCAAAGAATTTGTAACGGCCAGAGATTTTCTTGAGATTAGCATGAACCCTACTCCAGATTTCACTGAAGTACTGGAGAGTGGAGGCTGCAGCAGGAACATCCTCCAAGGGAAAAATTGGTAATTCTGGGACTCGTGGATAGAATCCATAATTAATAAAGAATGGGGACTCACCAGTGGAAGAGTGGCACAGATGATTATGGGCAAACTCGGCCCAGGGTAACAGTTCCACCCAATCGTCCTGTGAAGGAGAGAGATAAACGCGGAGAAAAGTCTCTAAATCTTGATTGACACGTTCAGTTTGCCCATAGGTTTGTGGATGGTAAGCAGATGAGAACTTCAGTTTTATTTGTAAGGCTGAGCAGAGAGCCCTCCAAAATCTTGCAGTGAACTGTACCCCTGGATCAGAGACTTTCTCCCGAGGTAACCCATGCAGGCGGAAGTGTTCACGAGTAAATAGTAAAGCCAACTTGTGAGCCGTTGGTAAACCAGTCAACGGAACAAAATGTGCCATTTTTGAAAAGCGGTCAATAATAACCCAGATGGTATTGTAACCCTTGGAGAGGGGTAATTCGGTAATAAAGTCCATAGAAATATGGGTCCAGGGTTTCTTAGGAATGGACAGTGGACAAAGCAACCCCGCAGGAGGCAGACAAAGAGTTTTGTGCTGAGCACATTGAAGACATGAATTGACATAATCTTGTATATCCTTCTTCATGGTGTCGCACCAATATGACCTTCGTAGAAATTCACACATTTTTTGAACTCCAGGATGACCGGAAAACTTTGAGATATGAGCCCACTGCAGTAACTTTGGTCGAAATTCAACTGGTACAGACTTTCTCCCAGGAGGAGGACCCAGAGAAGTGGGAGCTGCTGAAATAGAGACTGGACTGAGAATTAAACTCTTTTCAAAGGAATTCTCCTCATCCGAGGCCGTTAAAGAACGAGACAGAGCATCAGCCTTAGCGTTAAGAGTCCCGGCCCGGTACTTAATAACGAACGAGAACCGAGTGAAGAAGAGCGCCCATAGCTTGACGGGGATTCAAGCACTGGGCCGTCTTGATATACAACATGTTCTTGTGATCGGTGTAAATAGTAATTAGGTGTTTAGCACCTTCCAATAAGTACCTCCATTCTTCTAGTGCAGATTTTATTGCTAAAAGTTCCTGATCTCCAATGGTGTAGTTTCGTTCAGCAGGAGAGAACTTACGAGAATGGAAACCACATGGATGTAACTTCCCATCAGAAGAGTACTGTGAAAGGACGGCACCGATGCCTACTGAGGAAGCATCGACTTCAAAGAAGAATGGTTTTGAGAAACTCGGTTGTTGGAGTACCGGAGCAGACATAAAGGCTGATTTCAACCGGGCAAACGCTACTACAGCTTCGTAAGACCAGAGACTTGGGTCAGACCCCTTTTTGGTCAGGGCAGTAATGGGTGCAACGATGGTAGAAAATCCCTTAATGAATTTCTGGTAGTAATTTGCAAAGCCCAGGAATCTTTGTACCACTTCCAAGGAGAGAGGCTGAGTCCAGTCCCGAATGGCAGTGAGTTTTTCCAGATCCATGCAAAGCCGAAATGACATAAGAGAGGAACGGAATTGAAGGGACCTCAAAGATACATTTGGAAATCTTGCCGTAGAGACGATTCCTTCGTAAACGAAGAAGTACTTCTTTGACCTGTACTCTGTGCTCTGCAAGATTCTTAGAAAATATCAGAATGTCATCCAAGTACACCACTACGCTTTGGTATAACATATCTCGGAAGATTTCATTTACAAATCCCTGAAAAACGGCAGGGGCATTGCTGAGGCCAAACGACATTACCATATATTCGTAATGCCCGTCCCTGGTATTGATGGCCGTCTTCCATTCGTCCCCCTGTCGGATACGTATCAGATTATAGGCTCCTCTTAAATCGAGCTTAGTGAAGACGTGGGCTCCACGAACCCTATCAAAAAGCTCTGTGATTAGCGGCAAAGAGTATTTGTTCTTAACGGTGATATCGTTTAAGGCACGATAATCAATACATGGTCTTAACCCCCCGTCCTCCTTCTTCACGAAAAAGAAACCTGCTCCAGCTTGGGAGGTAGAGGGGCGAATGAATCCTTTCAGTAGATTAGATTTGATATAGTCCGACATAGCTTGGGTCTCGGGTAATGACAAGAGATATGTGCGTCCCCGGGGGGGCATTTTCCCTGGGATAAGCTCAATGGGACAGTCCCATGGCCTATGGGGTGGTAACTGATCGGCCGCCTGTTCCGAGAACACATCTGTGAACTCCCAATAGGCCTCCGGAATGAGCTCCTCATCCGACTTGGAAGATGCACGGAGCAGGTAAACAGGAGTGAGACAACTAGAGTGACAAAACGAACTCCAGGACAATATTTGTGACGACTTCCAGTTGACGTGAGGGTTGTGAATTTTCAAGGCCAAGGTAGACCAAAAACAAGATCGTGGGGCATCTCCGGAATTACTAGAAACTCCAAATGTTCTTGATGCAGAGCTCCGACCTGCAGCTTGATTGGCTCTGTGCGACTTGTAATAAGACCATTAGATATTTTGGTACCATTGATGGCAGTCAACGTAATAGGTCGTTTGACAGACTGTAACTGTAAACCCAGACTCTGAACACAAGAAAGAGAAACAAAATTCCCTGCAGCCCCAGAGTCCAGCAGGGCCTTAACCGGTTTGGCTATAGACTCAGAAAACAGAGACACGGAGAGTAAACAATCCACTGTCGGAGAAGATTTAGATGTAACCCCTAACTGGACTCCCCCGAAACAAGCTTGAACTGCCCGTTTCCCGGACGGGACTTGCAGAACTTGATAAAGTGATCCGCGGCTCCACAGTAGAGGCAGAGTTTACCCTCACAACGGCGCTGTCGTTCCTCCGGGGACAGCCAGGATTGGTTGATTTGCATGGGTTCGTCCGGACTCGGGGTAACTGTTTGCTTAGGCGGGAGAAGCCGGAATCTGGATCGATCCGACCGACTACGTTCGCCACCTCGTTCCTGCATGCGAAGATCCACCTTGACACAGAGTAAGATCAACTCTTCTAAAGGATCCGGCAGATCCCTAGTGAACAGCTCGTCCTTCAGATGGTCAGAGAGCCCGTTCCAGAAAGCAGCCCTGAGAGCATCATTATTCCAGCGTAGTTCTGAGGCAATGGTCTGGAAGTGAACCACATACTGTCCAACAGAACGGGAGCTTTGACATACTCGGAGCAGGTCCGAGGAAGCAGCGGTCGTTCTACCGGGTTCATCAAAAATCCTTCGGAATGACGCAATGAAATTAGTGTAACTGGAAACCAATGGGTCAGATTGTTCCCACAACGGAGACACCCAATCCAACGCTGAACCTTCAAGCAAGGAAATAATGTATGCCACTTTGGACCGATCTGTGGGGAAATTGTGTGAGAGAAGTTCAAAATGCACCTCGCATTGGTTGAGAAAACCTCGGCAATTCTTTGGATTCCCATTATAGCGAGAGGGAGTGGGAAGCTGAAGGCGTGACCTGGTTCCAGACGAGGATTGAACATTACTGGAGACGACTACTGGAGCGGGTACTGGAGAAGGAGCCGGAACTACTGAAGCCAGGGAAGCCTGAAATGGATCCAGCCGGCCGGATAATTCCTGGAGATACTGCATCACCTGGCTCTGTGCCGCCTACAGACTCTGAACTCGGGAAGCCAAGTTTTGGATGGCGCTTGACTCTGGGTTCCGATCCCCCGGGTCCATGTGGCCTGAGTATACTGTCACTGACCTGGGTTGGGAGTGTTGAGAACTCGGGGGTTGTTCCGATGATCGGGAAGAGGAACCACAGCTGGGCCGGAGCAGAGATGGCCGGATGTAGGTTTTCCTCATGAAGAACTTAGCCGTTGTAACCGACGTGTAATGCTAAAGAATTAGTTGTGGCCAAGGCTTGGGGGCGATGCTGAAGTACATGTAAGAGGAGCGGCTGCGGTGCATGTGGTGCCTGCTGCCGTGCAGGTGTAGATTCGGTACTCACCAGGCGCCGCTCTCTCTCACCTTCAGGTACCGGAACCTTCAACGGACCTGGCAATCTTCAATCGGATCCGGACACGGAGCTGACTGACGACCGAGCTGAGGAGAGAATAGTTTACCTTAAAGGGGGGTATCGACCCTTCTTCCACTGGAAAAGGAGATACCCTAGGGGTGACCGCGACCTTCACTGGCACAAAGCCTCAGCCACCCAGCTTTCACACACTCGCGCTCTCGCACGTAGTGTGATGAAAAGGATTCTCACGTCCGTGAGCAATCCCGACTCCGGCGCTCGGGGACAGACAAGGGACAAACGTACACGGATGCTACTCACCATCACAAGTCTTGCACTCCGATCTTCTCCACTTACAGGTCCCTGTAAGGAGGCAAAGAGAAAAAGCCGTGCAGGGCCAAGAACTACCCTAGTGTGCGTCCGCTACACTAGCTACATAGACAGAGCCCTCAAACTAGCTCGTGTGAGTGGTGCAACACAACTATGCACAACTTAAACAAACAGACACTTTGCCCTGCACGGTAACAACATACATCACAATATCGGAATACAAGATCACACGGTGCTGTCCCTTTAAATCCCTACCTCTGGAAAGGGGGTGGGCGCCGCACGGCCTGCCCACCGCCTGTACACGACCTTCTATGAGGCTTAGGTCCCGTGGACCTGCCTACCTAAACACCTCAGGGTACCTGGGCCTAGTGCCCAGTGCCACCTTTACTCACCTCAGGAGGGCACTTATTCCCTGGGCCTAGCGCCCCCTAATTGCACACAGGCCGGAGGCCTGACTTCACCCACGGGCCTAGCGCCCGCCTAACTTGTCACCCTTTGGGTGCCCTGGGCCTTGTGCCCAGGGTCACCTTATATATACCTATTGCCCAGAATACACTAGGGCCTAACGCCCTCTAATGCCCCACAGGCCTATTGCCTGATCTGCCCCTCGGGCCTAACGCCCGCCTATCAGCCGCTTAGGTGGCTTGGGCCTAACGCCCAAACCACCGACTATGATGGTGACCCCAACCTCCTATCTGCGCAACAGGCCTAATGCCTGAATTGTGCCCCGGGCCTAATGCCCGTCCCTGGTGGTCGAGGGAGGAAAAGGGAGGGGGTGAAAGTTGCCTCACTGAGGCCTCACCTGCTCCAGGGATCTCCAGCGCCCTCTTCTGCCGCTGACCCGTCCTGGCCAGCGGCGTCGCCTCCGCTCCTCCGCGTCCAGTTGCCGCTCCTCCGCGTCCAGCCGCCGCTGGACATCTTCTTGCAGGAGCCCGACGTCTTCCGGCCTCTTCAGTGGCCACCGGAGCTCCTCTTTCCACGGCCGTCTTCTTCTTCTCCTCGCGGCGTCTCCTCCGCTCACCCGCGCGGTCTTCTCCCTCTGAGTCCCGGCCGCTTCTCTCCCGCTCTTCGGCGCGCTTCTGCACCTCTTCGGCTCCCGCCCGGCGTCTGACGTCAGACGGGCGGGGCCTATGACGCGGCGAGCGCCGATTGGCTCGCCGCGCCCCTGTTCGATTGGCTGCCGCTCCGGGAGCCGCGATTGGCTCCCGGAGGGCGCCAACATTCAAATGCCCCTGCAGCCTCTGGTCCGGTGCAGGGAAAAGGGTAAACCCTGCACCGGACACCCGCCGCCACCACGCACCCAGCGCTGGGGACAGACAAGCTGCCCCAGCGCTGTCCCCAGCCAGCAACAGCACCACTGATGTGCCCACAGGGCACATCTCTAGATACACAGAAGAATGAAGAACTTGTGAGTGATGTTGAAGTAATGAATGAAGATTTGAGAATGATGTTGAAGCACACAGAAGAATGAAGAACTTGTGAGCGATGCTGAAGAGATGAATGAAGATTTGAGAACGATGTTGAAGCACACAGAAGAATGAAGAACTTGTGAGTGATGCTGAAGAAATAAATGAGTATTTGAGATTCAGTGTAACTCTGGAAGTTTGGGAGGCGTTCCACTTAGGGATACCCTGTAATACTGGAAGCACAGGAGGTGTCCCTCTGAGAGATACACTATAACGCTGGTAGCACAGGGAATGTCCCACTGAAAGATACACTGTAACGCTGGTAGCACAGGGAAGGTTCCACTGAGTGATACACTGTAACGCTGGTAGCGCAGGGAATGTCCCACTGAATGATACACTGTAACGCTGGTAGCACAGGGAATGTCACACTGAAATATACTCTGTAATGCTGGTAGCATAGGGAATGTCCCACTGAAAGATACTCTAACGCTGGAACACAGGAGACGTTCAGCTTGAGAACACGCTGAACGCTTCTAGCACTGGTGATTATTGGAAAGACGATACTCAGGCGCCGGGGCTCTGTACAGCGTCTGCCTTTGAACTTCCCGCCCTCTCCTCGATTAGCGAAAGGGCACGATGATGTCACCCGCTCACCACGCTCTTGTGGATGCCGGGCGCAATGGCGGCGCCCACACCCAGGGAACCCGCCGGAGGCAGCACCAGCAAGATGCGACGACCCGAGCCCAACGGGGGCGACGACCGCCGGGAGACCCAGCGCACCCGGAGCGGTAAGCACGGCAGCAGCAGCGCCGCGAGTGTGGCACACTCTCCCCGTCATCCTCAAGCCTCTCACTGCCACCCTCTCCCATCAACCTATGCGTTTCACTGTCACCCTCTCCCTCATCACCCTCTCCACATGACCCTCTGCCTCTCCGTCACCCTCTCCTTGTCACCCACTTCTTCTCCCTGTCATTTTCTCTAACCACCGCTGTCACTCTCTTCCTGTCACCCATGCTTATCCCGGTCACCCTCTTCTTGTCACCAGCATCCTCTGCTTCTCCCCGTCACCCACTGCTTCTTCCTTTTACCTTCTCCCATCATCATCTCCCCATTAGCATTTTCCTCTCCCTTTCACCCTCTCCCATCACCCTCTGCCTCATTCTGACACCCATTGCTTCTTCCTGTCACCCTCTTCCATCACGATCTCCCTCTCCTCAGGACCCTTTGCTTCTCCCTATCACTCTCTCCATCACCCCTTTCACTGTCTCCCTCTCTCCAGTAACCTTCTGCCTCTCCCTGTCACACTGTCTATCACTGGCTGCTTCTCTCTGTCACCCTTTTCTTGTCACCCTTTCCTGTTTCCATCTTCCTGACAACTACAGCTTTTCCCTGTCACACTCTCACCATCACACTCTGCCTCTCTGTTACCCACTGCTTCTTCCTGTCACTCTCTCCCGTCACCTCCTGCCTCTCCCCATGACCCTTTTCCTCTCACTGTCACCCTCTGCTATTTCTTGTCACCCTCTGCCTTTTCCTGTCTTCCTCTCCCTGTCACTCACAGCTTCCCCTGTCACCCTCTCCCTGAAAACCACTGCTTATCCAAGTCACCCTCTACCTCTCTTCATCATCCATTGCAGCTCCCTGTCATCCCCTGCCTCTCTCTGTCACCTTCTTCCAGTCACCCCCTCTTCATCTCCCTTTCCCCATCATCCTCTCTCTGTCAACCACTGCCCACCCTTTCACCTGCTCTCCGTCACCCTCTGCTTCTCCCTCTCACATTCTGCTTGTCACCTTCTGCCTCTCCCCGTCACTTTCTCCCAGTCACCCTCTGTTTTTCACCCTCTACCAGTCACCCCTTGCCTCTCCCTGTCACTCTCTGCCTCTCCCTGTCACCATCTCCCCATCACCCTCTTTCTCTCCCCATCACCCCTGCCTCTACCTGTTACCCTTTACCTCTCCCTGTCACCCACTGCCATGTGTCATATCGTGAACTTCAGGTGAAGGAGGGGAGCCCAAAGCATATGGGCCCACCACTCACAAGTTCCGCCACTGCACAGTAGGGTGCACAGCAGATGTAAAAAGTGACTGTCAGGCCACACAAAGATTTTTTAACCAGGATGCTAGGTTTATTGGTAAGCAGGAAGGGTATTGTAATGGGTAAGGGCAATGCAGGACCACAGTGGTGATGCAGGGGTTAACAGCAGATGTATCAAACAGTGGGTAGTAGCAGTGGGTGTCTCACCTTAGGAAATAAGTACTGTCTACACAGCACTGTATCACTCTACACGAGTGATTTTTAACCTGGTCCAGTGCGCACACTGTACAAGATTTTAAAATTGGCAAATCACAATCATTTAAAAACAAACAAAAAATAAATCAAATATGTGTTGACATTTGTTATTATTTGCAGGTTTTTACAAGGATGTGGGGGAGGAGGGAGGGGTGCAGGCAGGGCTGCCATCAGAATTTTGTGGGGCCCAATAAAAATGAAACATGAAGGATTTGTCAAGCAGAGGCACACAGATAGGTGGAGCGGGCAGATGCTCACAAGGGTTGGGTGGGCAGAGGTACGTATGGGGAGTTGGGCAGAGGGACAGATGGGGTGGCAGGCAGAGGCACCCAAGGGGAGGTGAACAGAGGCACACATGGGGATGGGGGTAGAGAGGGAGAGATAGATAAATATATACAAATATATACAAAGCTGTAGCCATTGACAGACATTGGGGGTATTCAATTGTTTGAAAAGTCAGTTGGGTGTCTGTTTTTTTTCCTATCTAATAGACAGGAAGAAACAGACACCCAACTGACTTTTCAAACAATTTAATACCCCCCATAGTTGGTAGTAAGGGGGGTCAGATAGCGGCAGAGGCAGATTTTATTCACAGCCAGGGCGGGGGAGGGAGACTGTGTTGGGCAGCTGTCCATACTCCCCAGGCCTGGCTGCCTGTCATTACAGTGTGGCATCCATGTGGCGCTCTCAATCTGCTCTGCAGTCTCTGTACATCGATGTGGTGAGCAGGGAAGCTCTTAGGGGTATATTTACTAAAGTGCGGATTTATAGAAGTGTGGAGATGTTGCCCATTACAACCAATCAGATTCTAGCTATTATCTTCTAGAAGGTGCTAGATAATTGATAAGTAGAATCTGATTGGTTGCTAACATCTCTTCTATAAACCTGCACTTTAGTAAATATACCCCTTAGTTTTAGGAGATTATCCTAATCTTGTAAAACTGAGAGCTTCCCTGCTCTCCAAATTGCTGATGTACAAAGACTGCAAAGCAGACTCTCTGCCTGACCACCACACTGTAATGGAAAAAAGCCATTCTGATTCGCTTAGCACATCCCACACATGGGGGGATCCTGGCAGTCAGGGCACACCTGAGACCGCTCACATGCTGCGATACAGTGGTTGAAAAGTCCTGCTCTACATAGTAAAGAAGCTTGCTGCAGTAGCACATCAGGTTGGCAATCGTACCTCCCTGCAGACTCTGGGTCCTAGTGTCCAAAGTCTATGCAGCATAGAAGAGTGCTGCTCTCCCAACAATGGCCCTCATTCCGAGTTGTTCGCTCGCAAGCTGCTTTTAGCAGCTTTGCACACGCTAAGCCGCCGCCTACTGGGAGTGAATCTTAGCTTATCAAAATTGCAAACTAAAGATTAGCAGAATTGCGAATAGACACTTCTTAGCAGTTTCTGAGTAGCTCCACACTTACTCGGCATCTGCGATCTGTTCAGTGCTTGTCGTTCCTGGTTTGACGTCACAAACACACCCAGCGTTCGCCCAGACACTCCTCCGTTTCTCCGGCCACTCCCGCGTTTTTCCCAGAAACTGTAGCGTTTTTTTGCACACACCCATAAAACGGCCAGTTTCCGCCCAGAAACACCCACTTCCTGTCAATCACACTACGATCACCAGAACGAAGAAAAAACCTCATAATGCCGTAAGTAAATTACCTAACTGCATAGCAAATTTACTTGGCGCAGTCGCACTGCGGACATTGCGCATGCGCATTAGTGACTAAACGCTCCGTTGCGAAAGAAAAATAACGAGCGAACAACTCGGAATAACCACCAATGTTGGGTGAAAAAGATCCGCCTGAAACAGGAATCTCTTCCTCGTCCTCATAAGCACGACAGCCTATACACTATGACACTCCCATGACATTCATATGAGAAGATATCCGTGAGATCCATCTGCATTTGTACTTGTATCCTTCTCAGAATCAGCCCCATTGTTTGAAACATACAGTAGAGAGTAAAATGTAAGAAATATATCCAATTCTTTTTTTTGCTCAGAAATTGGCAAAATTAAAACTGTTTATATATAATTAAAGTTACCTCCTGTCCATGCAAAAATACGTAATCAGAATTGAGGAGCTTACATACTGTAGTTCAGAGTGCTTCAAGATAACAGATATAAAAGTATTGGGGAGATGTACTAAGCAGTGATAAAAGTAGAGAAGTGAGCCAGTGAAGAAGTTGTCCATGACAACCAATCAGCATTGAGGTAACATTTATAACTTGCATACTATAAAATTATACAGAGCAGCTGATTGGTTGCCATGAGCAATTTCTCCACTAGCTCACTTCTCCACTGTTATCACTGCTTAGTACATGTCCCCCATAGAGTTTAGGGTTAGGATGAGAGTCTAGGGTCAAGTTTAGGGTTAGAATTAGGGTTTAGGGTTTAGGGGTAGGGTTAGTGTTTAGGATTAGGGTTTACAGTTTAAGGTTAGGGTCTGGTGGATAATGTTTAGGGTTTAGAGTTATGGTTTAGGGTTAGAGTTGGGTATAGGGTGAGTGTTTAGGTTTGTATTTAGAGTTAATGTATAGGGTTATATGTAGTTGGGGTTAGCAGTGGCGCACCCAGGGGGGGTTTCTGAATACCCAGAAACCCCCCTCTTTTTTTTTCATAGGTTTTTTTTTTTTTTGCTGCATCAGTATTATTAATGGCTGTCTAGCGTCCTCTGCAGCCTGCTGTCTTCCTGGTGGCACTTGTAAGTGCTTAATAAAAGTTTACTTTATTTTAATTATAGTACATATATATCCATGTGCATACATATATACACATGTATATACAATACATACATATAAACACACACACATATGATATATATACATGTGTGTATATACGTGTACTGTATGTATATATATATATATATATATATATATGTATGCATGTTTAATATGCTATGTATATATGTGTATATATATATATATATATATATATATATATATAGATGTATATACGGTATATATATATATATATATATATATGTAAATATGTGTATATGGACCCAGCATATACTGGGTCACCTCAGTCCCCACCCCCGTGATTGGCTCCACCCAGTTCTGGAAACCCCCCCATGCAAATCCTGCGTTTGCCACTGGTTAGGGTATAGGATTTAGCATCATAGTCAGTGTTTAAGGTTTAAAGTTAGGGTTTATGGCTGGGGTTAGGGGTTAGGGTTGGGGTTTGGGATTAGTGCTTATGGTTTGGAGTTAGTACTAGCCTTAAAATTGGCTGTTGACATTATGGGCTGGATGTAATGGCTTGCGAGACAGCCGGAGCTCCAAGACTCCGTCTGAACGCATACGTTTTTTTAAAGCAGCAAACGTTTACAAGGCAAAACCTGGTCGGTTCTGCTTTATAAAAATTTGCTGCTTTTAAAAAAATTTATGAGTTTGGCCGGGGTCTCGGAGCTGCGGCCATCTTGCAAGCCATTACACCCGGCCCTCTGTTTCAACATTACTGTGTCTATAAAATGACCGCCAACATTGTGATTGTTTAAAAAAACTTACGTGAACCTTTTTTTTTATTTAAATCGAACTAGTGAATAATATTTTCACTAACAGAACAATTGTTAACAAACATTTTCTGTGCTTGTGACCCAGTAGAGTGTGAGTGTGGTGCACAGTATGTCAGCCAGATGCTACCTATAATGAGACTCATATACCACCATACAGAACTGGATGTACCCACCATGGATATATCTCCGCAAATACATTATTTCTATGTGCAGCTTCTAAATCATAATTATGAATGTATATGCGGTAACTCAGTCAGCCCCATTTAAATAAATTGTATTTAAAGATGGTAATATTTATTTTCGTTGCTTTCAGTATTTTCAGTACATGACCTGAGTGTAGACATATACCTCATCACTAAATGAATAGACCTTTGTACATTTATTATGGCTTTTGGTAAATTAAGCAAAATTCGCTTTAGTTGCTGGCAGAACATTTCAGTGGCAAGAAACTGATCAACAAATGCACAACTAGTAAAAGCTTTGCAGACATGACGTGTAAGCACAAGTAAAAACAATAGGTATTATATTTATTTTTTAGGTGCCGACATACAGTATTACGCAGCGCTGTAAAGCAAGGGGTTCATGGCACAAATAAATGACCAAAAAAAGACATGAAAGTCGGTAAAGTTGCCTCTGCCCAATAGAGCTTGCAATCTAAGGGGTATATTTACTAAGGTGCAGGTTTATTGAAATGCAGATGTTCCCATAGCAACCAATCAGATTCTACTAATCTTCTACTAATCATTTATCTAGCACCTTCTAGAAGATAATAGCTGGAAACTGATTGGTTGCTATTGGCAACATCTCCATTTCTATAAACCCACACCTTAGTAAATATAACGCTAATAGTTGAGAGGAACACTGACATAAGGTATAGAAGATGCTAATGGGAGCTTATAATCTTGCAATGGATGGTAGAAACTGTTAGACAAGGCATTAGTCTTGGGATATGTACTGGCCTAGTGTGTACATATAAGGGTATATATATTTATCTAGCACCTTCTGGAAGATAATAGCCAGAATCTGATTGGTTGCTATGAGCAACCTGCACTTTAATAAATATACCCCCTAGAATAAAATGTGATATTATCCTGGGTGGTAGATAGAGTCAGTACAGGCAGTGGCGCAGAGAGGAGGGTACAAATTGCCCGGGCCCAGGCTGCTGGAGGGGACCAGTGGGGGACGAGTCTGCCGCAGCCAGCCGACGCCATCTTCCCAGTGATATCTTCAGGAAGATGGCGCCACACATAGAAAGAGTCTTTGTTTTCTAGTGACTAGTGTCATTTTCCCAAATATCACTGGAAAGATGGCACTGACCGGGGAGGAGGGAACCACTTCCAGATCAAGTAAGGAAGGAAGCGGGCGCCTTCCCCCGTGCCCCCTTTGTGTTAAAACAGCATCTCCCTTGTGGCATTGTAAAGGGCATAGTAATGCCCATTTTATTAAGCCATACCCCCGCCCCTTTACTGGGGCACGGCATGGCTCTCGACGGCCCTGAGTACAGGCACTGGCAGCAATGAATGACTTGCTAGAAAAGTAAGTGAGCCTGGCATCAGGTTTCAAACTTGTTTCAAGTGGGGATATTCTATGAAGAGGAAAATCAGTTAACAGAGAATACAATGATAAGAGGCGGAGGAATGACATGAGGAGAACATGATTCAAGTTGTGTAGATTAAAAACTTACTTCAGTGACAATGGCAAGGTTTGGATAGTGACTAAAAATAGTTACTGAAGCAGATAATCAAACAAAAGTGTATTCAGGAGCACTGTCCAGCAGAGTTGTGTTTGTGTAGTAAACTCCCAGGATAGAGAGTAGGAGCCACTGATACATGGGAAAAAATCTAGGAGTGCTCGCCGGTAGAGCTGTGTTTGTGTAGTAGACACCACAGATAGAGAGTAGGAGCCACTGATATGTGGGTAGAATCTAGGAGAGCTCCCTGGTAGAGCTGTGTTTGTGTAGTATATACCACAAATAGAGAGTAGGAGCCACTGATATGTGAGTAGAATCTAGGACAGCTCCCTGGTAGAGCTGTGTTTGTGTAGTATACACCACAAATAGAGAGTAGGAGCCACTGATACATGGGAAAAAATCTAGGAGTGCTCGCCAGTAGAGCTGTGTTTGTGTAGTAGACACCACAGATAGAGAGTAGGAGCCACTGATATGTGAGTAGAATCTAGGAGAGCTCCCTGGTAGAGCTGTGTTTGTGTAGTAGATACCACAGATAGAGAGTAGGAACCACTGGTATGTGAGTAGAATCTAGGACAGCTCATTGGTAGAGTTGTGTTTGTGTAGTATACACCACAGATAGAGAGTAGGAGCCACTGAGATTTGGGTAAAATCTAGGAGCGCTCCCTGGTAGAGCTGTGTTTGTGTAGTAGATACCACAGATAGAGAGTAGGAGTCGCTGATATGTGATTAGAATCTAGGAGAGCTCCCTGGTAGAGCTGTGTTTGTGTAGTATACACCACAGATAGAGAGTAGGAGCCACTGGTATGTTAGTAAAATCTAGGATAGCTCCCTGGTAGAGCTGTGATTGTGTAGTAGACACCACAAATAGACAGTAGGAGTCACTGATATGCGAGTAGAATCTAGGAGAGGTCCCTGGTAGAGCTGTGTTTGTGTAATAGACACCACGGATAGAGGGTAGGGGGCACTGATACGTGGGGAGACTCTAGGAGCGCTCCCTGGTAGAGCTGTGTTTGTGTAATAGACACCACGGATAGAGGGTAGGGGGCACTGATACGTGGGGAGACTCTAGGAGCGCTCCCTGGCAGAGCTGTGTTTGTGTAGTAGATACCACAGATAGAGAGTAGAAGTCGCTGATATGTGAGTAGAATCTAGGAGAGCTCCCTGGTAGAACTGTGTTTGTGTAGTAGACAACACAGATAGAGAGTAGGAACCACTGATATGTGAGTAGAATCTAGGAGAGCTCCCATGTAGAGCTGTGTTTGTCTAGTAGATACCACAGATAGAGAGTAGAAGTCACTGATATGTGAGTAGACTCTAGGAGAGCTCCCTGGTAGAGCTGTGTTTGTGTAGTACACACCCCAGATAGACAGTTGGAACCACTGATATGTGAGTAGAATCTGGGAGTGCTCCCCTGTAGAGCTGTGTTTGTGTAGTAGATACCACAGATAGAGAGTAGGAACCACTGATATGTGAGTAGAATCTAGGAGAGCTCCCTGGTAGAGCTGTGTTTGTGTAGTAGACACCACAGATAGAGAGTAGGAGTCGCTGATATGTGAGTAGAATCTAGGAGAGCTCCCTGGTAGAGCTGTGTTTGTGTAATAAATACCACGGATAGAGAGTAGGAACCACTGATATGTGGGAAGAATCTAAGAGAGCTCCCTGGTAGAACTGTGTTTGTGTAGTAGACATCACGGATACAGAGTAGGAACCACTGGTAGAGCTGTGTTTGTGTAGTAGATACCACAGATGGAGAGTAGGAGTTGCTGATATGTGTGTAGAATCTAGGAGAGCTCCCCAGTAGAGCTGTGTTTGTGTAATAAATACCACGGATAGAGAGTAGGAACCACTGATATGTGGGAAGAATCTAAGAGAGCTCCCTGGTAGAACTGTGATTGTGTAGTAGACATCACGGATACAGAGTAGGAACCACTGGTAGAGCTGTGTTTGTGTAGTAGATACCACAGATAGAGAGTAGGAGTCGCTGATATGTGTGTAGAATCTAGGAGAGCTCCCCAGTAGAGCTGTGTTTGTGTAGTAGATACCACAGATAGAGAGTAGGAGTCGCTGATATGTGTGTAGAATCTAGGAGAGCTCCCCAGTAGAGCTGTGTTTGTGTAGTACACACCACAGATAGAGAGTAGGAGTCGCTGATATGTGAGTAGACTCTAGGAGAGCTCCCTGGTAGAGCTGTGTTTGTGTAGTACACACCCCAGATAGACAGTTGGAACCACTGATATGTGTGTAGAATCTGGGAGTGCTCCCCTGTAGAGCTGTGTTTGTGTAGTAGATACCACAGATAGAGAGTAGGAGTTGCTGATATGTGTGTAGAATCTAGGAGAGCTCCCCAGTAGAGCTGTGTTTGTGTAATAAATACCACGGATAGAGAGTAGGAACCACTGATATGTGGGAAGAATCTAAGAGAGCTCCCTGGTAGAACTGTGATTGTGTAGTAGACATCACGGATACAGAGTAGGAACCACTGGTAGAGCTGTGTTTGTGTAGTAGATACCACAGATAGAGAGTAGGAGTCGCTGATATGTGAGTAGAATCTAGGAGAGCTCCCCAGTAGAGCTGTGTTTGTGTAATATACACCATGGATAGAGAGTAGGAGCCACTGGTATGTGTGTAGAATGTTAGAATCTAGGAGAGCTCCCTGGTAGAGCTGGGTTTGTGTAATAGATACCCTGCATAGAGAGTGGGAGTCACTGACATGTGCGGAGGCTCTAAGAATAATCCCCAGTAGAGCTGTGTTTTTGTAGTATACACTACAGATAGATGGTAGGAGCCACAGATACGTGGGTAGAATCTAGGAGAGCTCTCTGGTAGAGCTGTGTGTGTGGAGCTTCTATAACATCTGTTCATAGATCTGGTCTGCCTGATCATGTCACAAAGTGGGATCATTTAAAAGTAGTTTTATGTGATACATGCAAAATGTGTGTAATGTATAGCCAGTGTCGGACTGGGGCATGTAGGGCCCACCGGGGAATGCAGTGGTAGGGGCCCATGTTTAGGGGTGTGGTCAGTCTGCAGAGGGGGTGTGGCCTGCCACCTCATTGGTTTGACTAACCATTAGAGAGTGTAACGTCTGGGCCCCTTCATAAATATATACAGTAAATTCAGCTGCTGCGTGCATGATAATGTACCAGATTAATAACAGATTAATAACAGCAATGCACTGTAGAAAATACACCATAGTCCAGTATAAGGTAACATATGTATAATGTATAATTCAAGTGCACAGTCTGGAACCTGATCCTTAGAGCAGGAGGTGGGCCCCCAGGCAATGGGGCCCACTGGTGGTTTCACCTGTACCCCTGTGGGCCAGTCCAAGCCTGTGTATAGCAGTAGTGTGTCTTCAAATGCAGCCTGTGTTAGTGCTTATGCCTCATAACTAATGTGTTATATTACAGCTTCTAGCTGCAATGCCTGTAAAAGGTTCTTACAATGCATCCAATGTTTTTCCAATGTCAGGCTACACCCTTGCATTGTCACTTCAGTGTGGGTCTGTTGTGTTGCAATTTTCCAGATGCTTCTTGCTTCCTTTAAAGCAAGTTAAATACAAAAAGTTAATTGGATTTACCGCCAACTCCCTCCCAATCACACAACAGTACGTGAAACGCATGCAGATTCTCTTGCATGTGAATGTGCATTTTCTTAAACACATAGCAGATGTCAGTGGGCATCAGGCTTAATATTGCAAATCTAAATAGCCCTGTGTATATATAGGTTGCATTTGGCAAGATTAAATTCTGAATCATGATTATAGACAGTATAAGTACCTGTGATGTCCTTTCCTACTTGACTTTGTTTTATCAGCCACCAGTACTGTGCAAGGCGTATACTAGCCTAGTACTGGTGACTGCAAGGCTGAGCTGAGAATCTGGGGCTGCATAGGATACATTATTACAAGTTTTACAACCCCTGTATCTGAGCTCTGCAATAGGTGTATATGTATCAGGCACAAGTGTACACATTGTGTATTTTAAATGGTATATATTAGATTTAAACTAATAGTTTAATAATGCTTGGGTACTGTTGATAGCACCACCTAACTGAGAGACAACTATTTTATAAAGTTTTCTTTAACTTAACTTAAACAACCTTAAAATACACACAGAAAAATATGGTGTCCCCCCCACACACACACATATCTCTACTCTGGTCGGGAAGCTCAGTTGGTAGCTCATGAAATGAAACCTGATACTCTGCCTGCACTGCATACTGTCCTGCTCATATGATTCTGGCAGCCTGATTCTGCTGCTGCACAAGAAGGAGAGCTAGTGATGTCAGTGTGTCCAGCCAGGGGGGCCCTTGACGGAGGGGGGCCCGGGGTACAGCATGCCCTGCAACCCCACCTTAATCTGGCTATGCTCCAGGAGGCACAAGCTGCTCTGCTTCTGGACTGTTTTCTTAATTTGTGATTGCCTGCTCCTGTTTTGAACAGATTACTGGATAAGAAAGTTGTTTCAACACAGGTGCTGGCAATCATACATTAGGAGGGAAGCCCAGAAGCAGAGCATTCTGTCCCTCCTGGGGAAGGTCATGTTGGGAGGTATGCCTTTATGGAAACATAACTATCTTTGTTCTGCTGTATGATAACAAGTTCATCAACTTTAGTACAGTGAAATATTATTAAAAGAAAAAGAACATTAAAGAAGGTTAACGCATTTGTGAGAGGTGCGGCTGCTGTGCGTGTGGTGGTGCCTGCTGCCGTGCAGGTGTAGACTCTGTACTCACCAGGCGCCGCTCTCTCTCACCTTCAGGTACCGGAACCTTCAACGGACCTGGCAACTCTTCCGTCGGACCCGGACACGACGACCTAGGAGGAAAGAGATTGCTGAGTGCCGTCCTCCTACCTGTGGACCGAAACGCCCTCCGACCTCTAGAAAAATAGTGCTTTCGGGCTAGGTGGGGGTCATCATTGGCGTCCGCCTCAGAGCCCGAATTTCACCTATCGGCACTTTCGCACCAGGTGGAAATTCCGCCTTGCACAGCCGTGCAAGGCTCACCGTTGCCCTGAAGGAAGGGAGATAGAAAGGAACACAACCAAACACTCAGACCGTGGTTACTCACCGTCTTACACTCCGGTACTCCGATCTTCTCCAGTACAGGTCCCTGTAAGGAGGCAAAAGAAAGAAACAGCCGTGCAGGGCCTAACTAGACCTAGTGTCACACCCTATACTAACTATAACGGCAGAGCCCTCAAACTAGCTCTGTGGGTGTGGTGCGACATAACTATGCACAAACATTATAACAGCAATTCACCCTGCACGGTAACAACACACATCGGAAATACAATATAAAACAGTGCTGTCCCTTTTTAATCCCTACCTGCCGCTGGACGGGGGTGGGCACCGCACGGCCTACCCACCTCCTGTGCCTTCCCTCATGTGGGCCTCAGCTCTGCCTTCCTAAATACCTCGGGGTGGCCTGGGCCTAGTGCCCAGGGCCACCTGTACTCACCTCGGGGCTCTTATTCACTGGGCCTAGCGCCCCCTAACTGCACACAGGCCGCAGGCCTGACTTCGCCCACAGGCCTAGCGCCCGCCTAACTTGCTGCCCATTGGGTGACCTGGGCCTTGTGCCCAAGGTCACCTTAATGTATCCCTAATTGGCCACAATTACACTAGGGCCTACTGCCCTCTAATGTCCCCACAGGCCTAATGCCTGAACTGCCCCCGGGCCTAGTGCCCGCCTACTGCGGCGCTTTGAGGTGGCTTGGACCTAATGCCCAAACCCCCTATCAATGTGGTCGGGTCTGGGTACTTGGGCCACGGGCCGGGTGGAACCTCGGCTGCACGTGGCCTTGGACCCAGAGAGCCGACCACGCTTGTGCCCACGGGCCGGGAGGGCCCGACTGAATGCCCACAGGCCGAGAGGGCCTGACTCTGCCCACGGGCCTAATGCCCGAACACCCGGTGGTCTAGGGAGGAGAGAAGGGGGCACCTTAGAAGGGCCTACCTGCGGTGGAGAAGGCTGCAGTGGGGAACTGCACAGCTCAATTGCTTCCCACCACTGCAGCCTTCTCGGCCTGGATGCATTCTTCTGCCGCTGGCCCGTCCTGGCCAGCGGCGCCGCCGTCTCTTCGCCGCGTCCAGCCGCCGCTGGACATCTTCCCGGAGCCCGACGTCTTCCGGCCTCTTCAGCGGCCACCGGAGCTCTTCTTCCCACGGCCGTCGTCTTCTCCTCCGCGCCGGACTATCTTCTGCGCTCCTGCGCGCCGACGATCCCCGCTGCTCCCGCCCGTCTTCTTTCTTCGCGCTCTTCCGCGCGCGCGGTCCCTTCGGCTCCCGCCCGGCGTCTGACATCAGACGCCGGGGGCGGGGCCTATGACGCGGCGAGCGCCGATTGGCTCGCCGCGTCCCTCTCTGATTGGCTGCCGCTCCGGGAGCCGCGATTGGCTCCCGGAGGGCGCCAAGATTCAAAAGCCTCTGGTCCGGTGCAGGGAAAAGGGTAATCCCTGCACCGGACACCCGCCGCCACGCACCCAGCGCTGGGGACAGACAAGCTGCCCCAGCGCTGTCCCCAGCTAGGGACACCACCACAGATGTGCCCACAGGGCACATCTCTACATTTCCCCCCCCTTTTTCCTTTGTAGTCCCTACAAAGTTCCTCACGACGTCCATTGTCCGCGGGTCAGGGAATTCCGAGGTCCCTTCGGCGAGGTTGTGTTCGAGGGTCCAGCCCGGACAGGCTGTGACCCCACATCCTTCCATCTCCAGCTCCGGGTTCCTCTTACGTCCTGACCTCCATCGGCGGATCCTCTGGGGGAGTGGCATCTCCTCACGGTCGCTCGACGTTGGCCACCAAGGGGAATCTTCCACGGGGACAACAGTCACCCACTCTTGACCTCCGTTATCGTCTGTGGCTTTGTCCCTGTCTTCCGGGTGTGGTATCGACCACCATCCAACAGCGGAATCCTCCGGGGCATCCGTTTCCTCCCGGGCAACAGCCACCATATGTTGCATTTCCTCGTGGGGCATCTCCAAAGGTCCTGTGTCTTCCTCTGGAACGGGTCCTCCCACGGCATCACGATCCTGTCCCCGTACATCCGTCCATTTCGGCACTCCCGGCAGGTACTCTTGCTCCAGGACTATCTCCTCCTTTTCGCGGAGGGCATTCAACTGGGAGCATGACTCCACCCGATCCTGCCAGTCACTCTCGTCGGCGCTTCCGATGCCAGAGTCGTCCTCCATCTGTTCTGGGAGGGATTCGTCGGCGGACAGCTCACCGTAGTCCGAGTCTTCCTCCGATATCTGGACTGGGGTATTATTTTCCTCCTCAGCGTACTTCTTCCTTTCCGCTGGCACCTCTGTTTCCTCAGCGTACTCCTTCGCTTCCGCTGGCATCTCTTCTTCCTCAGCGTACTCCTTCGCTTCCGCTGGCATCGTGACTTCCTCAGCGTACACCTTCGCTTCCGCTGGCATCTTTTGGTACCCAGGACACTCCTGTTCCGCACGTCCTGGACGTGGACGGTTCCATCGCGGGTAGATTCCGGACGTCTCCGTCACTGGGTCTTCACGCTTTTCTTCGCAGCGTGGTCTCTTCACCTCCCAGTCGTCCACCTCCGCCTCATGCGGGAAAGGATTCTGCCTTACTGGGGTCACTTTCTTGGGACAGAGTAGGTCCGCAGCATCTTCCCAGGGGCACTCACTGGCCGCATGTCCTGGTCGCCGACACTTCCAACAAGGGAGGGCCACTGCCACCTTCTCCAAGACGGGTTCCTGGTCCACCTCCTTCACTGGGGAATCTTCACCCGTTGGTTCTGGCTCAGAGGAAATGGGTACCTGCGAACTACCTTCAAGCAGGGTCTTCCGCTCCATTTCCCCGGTTTCCTCCTCCCATCTCTGGGCGTGACCATCCGCAATCATCCGGTCTTCATTCCACGGACAATCGGGAAGCGCATGTCCTCTCGCCTCGCAGAGCGCACACACAGGCTCTGCAGCCACCCGGTCCCAAAGCTGATGACGAGACTCCGTCATCTGCTTCACCGTGGCCTCGTAGTCCGTCCTGTCTTCAGTCCATGGACATTCCAGGAGCCGATGTCGGGGATCTCCACAGCTTTCACACCGGGAATCAACCTCGTCTTCGCTCAACTCTTCGTCCCAAGGACAACTGTTGTGCTCATGCCCGTAGTTTCCGCAGAGCAAACATCGGGACTCCTTCTTCACTTGGCCCTGCTGACGTCTTCGGTCCGCTTCCTGGACCACCTTCTTTGGGGACGTCTCTCGCCAAGTGCACTCGCTGGCAAAGTGCCCTGTCTGCCGACATCTCTTGCAGGGCGTCACAGCGGCTTTCTTGCGCCCCTTCTCCCGGCGCTCTTCTTTTCCACGCTGGACCGACCGCTGCACCATCTTCAGGATGTCTGCCCCAGACACCGTCACCCAGTCGCTCTGGTCCACACACATCCGGGGGTGAGTCTTCTCCGGAGCCGTCTGCAGGGAGGTCTTCTTGGTGGCGTTCCACATCGTGTCCGTGATCCGGTCTCTTTTATCCTGCCGACTACGCCAAGTGTGAGAGGTGCGGCTGCTGTGCGTGTGGTGGTGCCTGCTGCCGTGCAGGTGTAGACTCTGTACTCACCAGGCGCCGCTCTCTCTCACCTTCAGGTACCGGAACCTTCAACGGACCTGGCAACTCTTCCGTCGGACCCGGACACGACGACCTAGGAGGAAAGAGATTGCTGAGTGCCGTCCTCCTACCTGTGGACCGAAACGCCCTCCGACCTCTAGAAAAATAGTGCTTTCGGGCTAGGTGGGGGTCATCATTGGCGTCCGCCTCAGAGCCCGAATTTCACCTATCGGCACTTTCGCACCAGGTGGAAATTCCGCCTTGCACAGCCGTGCAAGGCTCACCGTTGCCCTGAAGGAAGGGAGATAGAAAGGAACACAACCAAACACTCAGACCGTGGTTACTCACCGTCTTACACTCCGGTACTCCGATCTTCTCCAGTACAGGTCCCTGTAAGGAGGCAAAAGAAAGAAACAGCCGTGCAGGGCCTAACTAGACCTAGTGTCACACCCTATACTAACTATAACGGCAGAGCCCTCAAACTAGCTCTGTGGGTGTGGTGCGACATAACTATGCACAAACATTATAACAGCAATTCACCCTGCACGGTAACAACACACATCGGAAATACAATATAAAACAGTGCTGTCCCTTTTTAATCCCTACCTGCCGCTGGACGGGGGTGGGCACCGCACGGCCTACCCACCTCCTGTGCCTTCCCTCATGTGGGCCTCAGCTCTGCCTTCCTAAATACCTCGGGGTGGCCTGGGCCTAGTGCCCAGGGCCACCTGTACTCACCTCGGGGCTCTTATTCACTGGGCCTAGCGCCCCCTAACTGCACACAGGCCGCAGGCCTGACTTCGCCCACAGGCCTAGCGCCCGCCTAACTTGCTGCCCATTGGGTGACCTGGGCCTTGTGCCCAAGGTCACCTTAATGTATCCCTAATTGGCCACAATTACACTAGGGCCTACTGCCCTCTAATGTCCCCACAGGCCTAATGCCTGAACTGCCCCCGGGCCTAGTGCCCGCCTACTGCGGCGCTTTGAGGTGGCTTGGACCTAATGCCCAAACCCCCTATCAATGTGGTCGGGTCTGGGTACTTGGGCCACGGGCCGGGTGGAACCTCGGCTGCACGTGGCCTTGGACCCAGAGAGCCGACCACGCTTGTGCCCACGGGCCGGGAGGGCCCGACTGAATGCCCACAGGCCGAGAGGGCCTGACTCTGCCCACGGGCCTAATGCCCGAACACCCGGTGGTCTAGGGAGGAGAGAAGGGGGCACCTTAGAAGGGCCTACCTGCGGTGGAGAAGGCTGCAGTGGGGAACTGCACAGCTCAATTGCTTCCCACCACTGCAGCCTTCTCGGCCTGGATGCATTCTTCTGCCGCTGGCCCGTCCTGGCCAGCGGCGCCGCCGTCTCTTCGCCGCGTCCAGCCGCCGCTGGACATCTTCCCGGAGCCCGACGTCTTCCGGCCTCTTCAGCGGCCACCGGAGCTCTTCTTCCCACGGCCGTCGTCTTCTCCTCCGCGCCGGACTATCTTCTGCGCTCCTGCGCGCCGACGATCCCCGCTGCTCCCGCCCGTCTTCTTTCTTCGCGCTCTTCCGCGCGCGCGGTCCCTTCGGCTCCCGCCCGGCGTCTGACATCAGACGCCGGGGGCGGGGCCTATGACGCGGCGAGCGCCGATTGGCTCGCCGCGTCCCTCTCTGATTGGCTGCCGCTCCGGGAGCCGCGATTGGCTCCCGGAGGGCGCCAAGATTCAAAAGCCTCTGGTCCGGTGCAGGGAAAAGGGTAATCCCTGCACCGGACACCCGCCGCCACGCACCCAGCGCTGGGGACAGACAAGCTGCCCCAGCGCTGTCCCCAGCTAGGGACACCACCACAGATGTGCCCACAGGGCACATCTCTACACATTCATCAAGTTGAATGGTTCTATTATACATGCCGAAACAGTAGTTTCGGTAGTTTATAAGTAATGGACCCATTCATCACTACTGCACCACAGGAGATATCACTAATATCTCATCACAGGTATCTTCTGTCCACAGCAGTGATGTTGCACGCTGTCCCCATACAGTAGTATGGGTATGTAAAATCATCCAGCGTGACTACAGTTACTAACATCATCTTCCTATTAGATGTAGATATGTAATGCAAAAAGGGATCCATTTAAATCCCTCTGCTTACTACAGACTTCGCAGTGGCCCTGATTCCGATGTGGTTGGAGTTGCTATCACTGCTATTTCCTCTGCATAACTGTGTAGGGCATAATATGGTGCAAGGGGCATTATTGTGTGGGGCATAAAATAGTGCAAGCTGGTATTACTGTGTATGGCATAATATGGTGTCGGGCATAACTGTGTGGAGCATAATATGGTGCAATGGGAATAACGGTGTGTGGCATATCGTGTAAGGGGCATTACGATGTGTGGCATAATGTGTAAGGGGCATTACAGTGAGTGGCATAATGTATAAGGGCCATTATTGTGTGGGCCTAACAGGTTCAGAGAATTATGAAACTGTAGATGGAAATTGGCCATGCAGATGCATTTAAAGTGGGAAAAATTGTGGAACGTCCCGTTAGTGATCCCGGTAATAACCCTGATGATGTGAATAAGGGCATGGGAGCCATAGGTCTAGCTGTAGAGCAGCATCATTCACGGGAAGGTGACAGCACATGAAAAGTGCCTCTGTATGAGGACACACTAGAGGAACCCTATAAAAGTATTATTAATCCCATTTATTATAAATAAAAAATAAAATATACAATAATAATTCGCTGTTCTGTTCCAAAGACTGTGGGCGGGATTTACTAGGAAAAATGCTGTAAAATACATCTTTTCTGGGTTTTACAGCATTTTCAAAATGTACTAAAACCCGTCCAGCCGCTTATCGACGCAGAGTGTAATGCCAGCTTTATATAGTGATACCCTATAGAAGTCTATGGGTGGGGTGTGTCCAAACTGAAATCTAAATTGCAGTGAAAAAATAAAACGGACTAACATTTGTGGGCTACATGCAAAAGCAGCCAGTATTTATGTTGCACAGAAACAATATAAATGTGTTTGCTCCCCTTGCATGACATGTTTGTATTGCTTCACAGAGTCTCCGTAATAGTCCCAGCCAGGTTCTAGCTGTCATTGTTACAGACAGAACGCATCATAATAGAGCTTTGGCTGATGTGATGTCATAGGTTCCAAATGCCTCTTTTGATAGGAAGTTTTGGAGGAGAAAGTCGCTGATTTCTTCGTGCTAAAGAGTTTTGTCTTTTGAGCTTGAATTTATTATCACTGTCATCTTTTGACATGAGTCCGCTATTGCATCGCGATGAAGGTAAGTGGGCATTTCAGTTATTTCAGTTATTTTGACTCGGCAACAAAAAAAAAAACATTTTATTTGGCCAAATAGCGATTTAGGCACATTTACACATCAGCACATGTCAGGATACAAAGGGGGTCATTCCGAGTTGTTCGCTCATTGACGATTTTCGCAACAAAGCGATTAAGGCAAAAATGCGCATGCGCATGGTACGCAGTGCGCATGCGCTAAGTATTTTAGCACAAAACTTAGTAGATTTACTCACGTCCGAATGAAGAATTTTCATCGTTGAAGTGATCGTAGTGTGATTGACAGGAAGTGGGTGTTTCTGGGCGGAAACTGACCGTTTTCTGGGAGTGTGCGGAAAAACACAGGCGTGCCAGGATAAAACGCGGGAGTGTCTGGAGAAACTACTCAGAAACTGCTAAGAATTTTCTATTTGCAAGTCTGCTAATCTTTTGTTCGCTATTCTGCTAAACTAAGATACACTCCCAGAGGGCGGCGGCCTAGCGTGTGCAATGCTGCTAAAATCTGCTAGCGAGCGAATAACTCGGAATGACCCCCAAAGTTATATAATATACAACTCACTTCTGGCTACAGGTTATATGGTGATTATAACATTTCTAATTCATTTGGTATTTTGTAAGGCCGAGGTGACAGTTACATATGGTGATCATATACAGGTATAGATATAGGGGATGTCAGCTGCAGAGACTCCCCTCTCTGTAATAGACTCCTTACCATCACCTTTATACTAGGCCTTTATATCAGCCAGACGGCTTAGTGCACTTTTTTATTACAGTGGATATCATGCAGATCTCTGTGTACTGGATACAAATGTAACCACATGACTTTCTGTATCCAATGGCATAGCTAATAAACAACACTGCCTGGCTGATAAAGGTCGATATCACAGTTTTGCAATAAATTATTGCAAATGCGATAATTAGGTATTCTATTACCGGCGATAAATTATCGGCGATAAGTCTCCATAGGGCTTGTCGCAAATTTCTCATCACCAGCTCAGAGCTGGTGATAAGTAGTGCAAAGTCCCTGTTTTATGCTAAAAAGGTTGGGGTTTGGTTCAGAACCCTGAATGACTAATTAGGCAGTTAGAAGTTTTTAATTATTTTTAATTATCTAATAATGACATGTCAGTTTGGTCAAAAAATACTAGGGCCCTCATTCCGAGTTGTTCGCTCGGTAAATTTCATCGCATCGCAGCGATTTTCCGCTTAGTGCGCATGCGCAATGTCCGCACTGCGACTGCGCCAAGTAAATTTGCTATGAAGTTAGGAATTTTACTCACGGCTTTTTCATCGCTCAGGCGATTGTAGTGTGATTGACAGGAAATGGGTGTTTCTGGGCGGAAACAGGCCATTTTATGGGCGTGTGGGAAAAAACGCTACCGTTTCCGGAAAAAACGCAGGAGTGGCTGGAGAAACGGGGGAGTGTCTGGGCGAACGCTGGGTGTGTTTGTGACGTCAAACCAGGAACGACAAGCACTGAACTGATCGCAGATGCCGAGTAAGTCTGGAGCTACTCAGAAACTGCTAAGAAGTGTGCTAATCGCAATATTGCGAATACGTCGTTTGCAATTTTAAGATGCAAAGATTCACTCCCAGTAGGCGGCGGCTTAGCGTGAGCAACTCTGCTAAAATCGCCTTGCGAGCGAACAACTCGGAATGACCTCCTAAGTGATTGAAATTGGGGCCCAAGGTTTGGGACCGGCATATTGAGGTGTGTTATGTTATGAGCAGGACAAGTGTTTTTAGACTTGCAGGTGGGAGTAATCGGTCTGTTTCCACTTTATTTATAAGGCCCCTAAAATGAACCAAATATATACTTATACCCATTTTTATGTACCCCAAATTTAATGAGATTATTTAATTTGCTGGGGGAAAAAATTGCTTTCTATAATTTTTTTTAACATGTATAAAAAATGCATATAACAGCCATTTGACTTAATTTAATTACACCAAATAGTTTTAACAATAGACTTCTATAGTGTTTTCCTATATTAGTTTTGCTTTTTGGGGGCTACAGGCAGATTTCCCCATTTTTTCCTATAATAATGACCGCTTTTGCTGAATAGAATTATCGTGGAAATCCTGTTGTCACTGTTCTTTAATTGAATAGGTGTAATAAACGGGAGCGTGCAGGGTGCGATAACCTGATTTTTCGGGAGATAAGTGCATTAACATTAGCCGCGATTGCGGATTGCGTTATCACAGGTAAAAGGATACCCCCCATAGAGATATTAGACATAGAAAACACAAAAGGGTAAACAAATGTGGCAGTAATAGTCCCTGCCTAATCTTCATCTCTCACCCAATATACAGTATATGTAATGGTACCCAAATAAGCAGATACTGAACATCAGGGCTGCCATTAGAACTTGTTGGGTCCAATGAGGCAGACAGAGCCCCTCCCCCCACCCCTGACACCCCCAACCATGGCTTATGCAGACATGTAGCATGGAGCACAGGCTCCCAGAGGAATCATGTTATAGTGTCCTCCCCCACCTTACAGGAATGCACTGCATACTCCTCCCTCACAGTACAGGAATGCGCTGCATACTCCTCCCCACAGTACAGGAATGCGCTGCATACTCCTCCCCACAGTACAGGAATGCGCTGCATACTCCTCCCCACAGTACAGGAATGCGCTGCATACTCCTCCCCACAGTACAGGAATGCGCTGCATACTCCTCCCTCACAGTACAGGAATGCGCTGCATACTCCTCCCCACAGTACAGGAATGCGCTGCATACTCCTCCCCACAGTACAGGAATGCGCTGCATACTCCTCCCCACAGTACAGGAATGCGCTGCATACTCCTCCCCACAGTACAGGAATGCGCTGCATACTCCTCCCCACAGTACAGGAATGCGCTGCATACTCCTCCCCACAGAACATGAATGCGCTGCATACTCCTCCCCACAGAACAGGAATGCGCTGCATACTCCTCTCCACAGAACAGGAATGCGCTGCATACTCCTCTCCACAGTACAGGAATGCGCTGCATACTCCTCCCCACAGTACAGGAATGCGCTGCATACTCCTCTCCACAGAACAGGAATGCGCTGCATACTCCTCTCCACAGTACAGGAATGCGCTGCATACTCCTCCCCACAGTACAGGAATGCGCTGCATACTCCTCCCCACAGAACAGGAATGCACTGCATACTCCTCCCCACTGTACAGGAATGCGCTGCATACTCCTCCCCACAGTACAGGAATGCGCTGCATACTCCTCCCCACAGAACAGGAATGCGCTGCATACTCCTCCCCACAGTACAGGAATGCGCTGCATACTCCTCCCCACAGTACAGGAATGTGCTGCATACTCCTCCCCACAGAACAGGAATGCACTGCATACTCCTCCCCACTGTACAGGAATGCACTGCATACTCCTCCCCACTGTACAGGAATGCGCTGCATACTCCTCCCCACAGAACAGGAATGCACTGCATACTACTCCCCACAGTACAGGAATGTGCTGCATAATCCTCCCCACAGAACAGGAATGCGCTGCATACTCCTCCCCACAGTACAGGAATGCACTGCATACTCCTCCCCACAGTACAGGAATGCGCTGCATACTCCTCCCTACTGTACAGGAATGCACTGCATACTCCTCCCCTCAGTAAAGGAATGCGCTGTATACTCCTCCCCACAATACAGGAATGCACTGCATACTCCTCCCCACAGAACAGGAATGCGCTGCATACTCCTCCCCACAGAACAGGAATGCGCTGCATACTCCTCCCCACAGTACAGGAATGCGCTGCATACTCCTCCCCACAGTACAGGAATGCGCTGCATACTCCTCCCCACAGTACAGGAATGTGCTGCATACTCCTCCCCACAGTACAGGAATGTGCTGCATACTCCTCCCTCACACATAAAATATAAAAATAAATTAAAGGCAATAAAAGGATGAAAATCTAATAAAATGACTAATATTTGGAAAATGCATAAAAGGAAAAAAATAATAATTTAAAGAACAAAGATGATTGTATTCAATCATTATGATCAGATATTGCAGCAATACCAGCACTGCTATGATTACATAGGCTTCCCCATACAAGGCTGTCTTATAGCCATAACCAGCATGGGGTATACCCAGGGATAGCGGTGTTATTGTCAGTGATGAACCTGTTATGTGAGAAATAGCCCTAATTATTTATTAAAGAAAAAGTGTGCTTATCAGGTTCAGTTATATGGTCTACAGCATGGTCTTCCTCCTTACATCCATGCCACTATTGATGGGGGAAGGAAGCAGAGCCGCTGATGAGAGGGGAAATAGAGGCACAGAGGGTGACACGACCAGGAGCACAGATGGGAAGAGGGATCAGAGGCACACATAGGTAGGGGGAAGAGGCACAGAGGGTGACATGGGCAGGAGCACAGATGGGAGAAGGGATCAGAGGTATACATAGCTAGGAGGCAGAGACACAGAGGGTGACATGGGCAGGAGCACAGATGGGAGGAGGGATCAGAGGCACACATAGGTAGGGGGCAGAGGCACAGAGGGTGACATGGGCAGGAGCACAGATGGGAGGAGGGATCAGAGGCACACATAGGTAGGGGGGAAGAGGCACAGAGGGTGACATGGGCAGGAGCACAGATGGGAGGGGAATCTGAGGCACACATAGGTAGGGGGGCAGAGGCACAGAGGATGACGAGGGCAGGAGCACAGATGGGAGGAGGTATCAGAGGTGTACATAGGGAAGGGGAGCAGAGGCACAGAGGGTGACATGGGCAGGAGCACAGATGGGAGGAGGGATCAGAGGCGTACATAGGTAGGGGGGCAGAGACACAGAGGGTGACATGGGCATCAGCACAGATGGGAGGAGGGATCAGAGGCACACATAGGTAGGGGGGCAGAGACACAGAGGGTGACATGGGCAGGAGCACAGATGGGAGGAGGGATCAGAGGCACACATAGGTAGGGGGGCAGAGGCACAGTGGGTGACATGGGCAGGAGCACAGTTGGGAGGAGGGATCAGAGGCGTACATAGGGAAGGGGAGCAGACGCACAGAGGATGACGAGGGCAGGAGCAAAGATGGGAGGTGTGGTCAGAGGTGTACATAGGTAGGTTAGCAGAGGCACATCTCGGGACCTTCTGAGTGCCTCATTTGCTGTCTAAGTGGGCTGGCCAATGGGAGCAGGAGCAAGAGAGCTGGGATTGGGGAAACATACTGAAAATAGGAATTAAGTGAATCTTCCTGAGACTATGGCATGCATCACCTTTACCTGATCTTTGTCCTGCTGTGCCTGCACACATGATCAACCTGACTGGGGGACCCACCCCTGCCACTGATCCCAGATGCAAACTGCTTCTTATTTACAGGTACTAATGTGATTTAAAAGCAGTTCTTAGCCAGTATCGTCCGTGAGCCCCCTGTGAGTCTGAGCCCTATACATGAGTATCACCTACAGCCCCAAAAGGGATTGGACATTGACAGCAAATAGATCAAAGAGATTTTATTGACATCAGTACTTTGTAGGTCCACCACGTACAGTGATTACTGCAGACACCTTTCTTGGCAAACTGTCCACAAGTCCCTGGACAACAGCAGGCATCATGTTTTTAAATGTTGTCTTAAGTGCAGTGACCAACTGTGACATTGAAGAAGGTCGAGATGGTCTAGAATACAGCCGTCACTCCAATTCATCCCAGAGGATGTCAATGGAGTTAAGCTCTGGATCTGAGCTGGCCAGTTCTTCCGGGTTACTGAGTCTTCTGTATACTAGTCCAGTGTCGCCCTGAAAACATGACATTGCACAGCCTACGATGATCCCCTTATCAAACTGTTAGCTTCTTACGGCAAACCATTTTATTAGCAAATTATCTAATCATTGCCCCTCTACCCATTTTATACCTTCACGAACACATTTTTGCTGCAGGAGCACACCATTTTGCCTGTGCCAGGGAGTTGTCCAATCACTTTTGTCTACATAGTGTAAGATAATATAGGGCTGTATAAGCCTGATGTCATATAAGTGCTAGTGATGTGCACTGGAAATTTTTGGGGTTTTGTGTTTTGGTTTTGTATTCGGTTTGGCAAAACCTCCCTGAAAATTTTTTGTCGGATTCGGGTGTGTTTTTGATTCGGGTGTTTTTTACAAAAAACCCTCATAAACAGCTTAAATCATAGAATTTGGGGGTCATTTTAATCCCATAGTATTATTAACCTCAATAACCATAATTTACACTCATTTCCAGTCTATTCTGAACACCTCACAATATTATTTTTAGTCCTAAAATTTGGAATTGTCCTTGGGCCCTCCCACCCACCCTTATGTTGTATAAACAGGACATGCACACTTTAACAAACCCATCATTTCAGCGACAGGGTCTGTCACACGACTGTGTCTGAAATGACAGGTTGGTTTGGGCCCCCACCAAAAAAGAAGCAATCAATCTCTCCTTGCACAAACTGGCTCTACAGAGGCAAGATGTCCACCTCATCATCATCCTCCGATATATCACCGTGTACATCCCCCTCCTCACAGATTATTAATTCGTCCCCACTGGAATCCACCATCTCAGGTCCCTGTGTACTTTCTTAGGTAAAATAAAGCCAGTTTGTGCAAGGGCCTCCAAATTGCCTCTTTTTCCTGCCAGTATACGTACGGACTGTCTGACGTGCCTACTTGGATGCGGTCACTCATATAATCCTCCACCATTCTTTCAATGGGGAGAGAATCATATGCAGTGCCAGTAGACGCAGGGCCGGCGCTTCCACTAGGCAGCTGCCTATGGGCGGCGGTACCTGAGGGCGGCCTGCTACGGCTGCCTAGAAGAAAAAAATCTCTGAAATAGCTTTCTATTGTTGGCATAAGAGCGGAGCAGTGTATGTGACCACACAGCTCCTCAGGCACAAGAGACTCCCAGCCTACAGATCGGCAACAGGGAGAGAGGGCACAGCGCTGACAGCCTCGGCCTCAGTCACAGGCACCGCCCCTCAAAGTCAGCTCCTGTAGAGGCGCAAGTTTGCTGAGGAGAAGATGAAACTGATCCGAGTCCAGCCGAGGTGAGGTAAGATACCGTCTCCGCCGCTCGGCCGCCTGCCCTCCCTTCCCCGCTCATACAGCGCAGGACAGCAGAAAGGTGCTCATATGTGAATGTTTGTCCTAAGTGGCTGAGTAATGCCCAGCTCGTCAGTGTGCGGCCAAATTACACCAATCTGGCGTTTGTTATACTGACCGTTGATTCACTTCTTACAGCATCCTGACAGCACTTAGATTTGAGGGGAGCGTTCCGTGGTGTCAGGTGGGTGACACTGACAGCCTTTAAGTGTACAGTCCGCTGTTAAGTAAAAGGACGTCCATTTGACACTTTGAGGTGCATCAGATTCCCAGCAGCCATCTCTACCTGTACAGAGCTCTGTTATTATTGTGCCATATAAAGCTTTTAGTGAGCAGGTCTCCATCCAAAAAAATTCGGTATCCTGTAGCCCCCCTTCTCCCCGATTTTCCCCAGGTCCTGTGTCACCCCCCCCCCCCCTCTCATGTCCCCAGGTTGTGTGACAACTTGTGTCATTCCTCCCCGTTATGTCCCCACGTTCCGTGATCCTCCCCCCCCATGTACCCAGGTCATGTGTCCCTCCACCTCCTCCTCATGTCCCGTGGCACCCACTCCCACCTCAAGTGCCCAGGTCATGTATTTCTCCTCCCCCTCATGTCCAGTGTCACCCACTTCCCCCTCAGGTGCCCAGGTCCTGTGTCACCCCCCCCTCATGTCCCCAGGTCCTGTGTCCCAACTCCCCCTCTCCACCCCCTTCATGTCCCCACCTTCTCCCTCATGTGCCATGGACCTGTGTCAATCCCCTAAATCCTGTGTCCCTCATGCCCCCAGGTCTTGTGTCCCTTATGCCTCCAGGTCTTGTGCCCACAACCCCCATTTCCCGTGTCACCCTCTCCCCCTCATATGCACAGGTCCTTTGTCATCCTCCTAAGTCCTATGTCATCCCCCTCACCTTATGTCCCCAGGTCCTGTGTCTCTACTCGCTTTTCGCCCTCATGTCTTGTGTCTCTTCCCCCCTCATGTGCCAAGGTCCTGTGCCACACCCCCTCATGTCCCTCCTCCCACTCCCCATCGCCCTCATGTCCGCATGTCCCGTGTCATTCCCCCTCGGTTGTGTCTATGTTCCCTTCGTGCTCAGGACCTGGAAGTGACAAAACGAGAGGGCAGGAGAGAACTTCCATCCTTACAGCACCTAAATGTCTTCTTCATTCTCCGTTTGTTTGGGGGAATTTTATTTTTCTATGCAGCATTGGACGCTCGCCACGCTTCGGGCTCGGTGTCTCACTTCGCTCGCCACACTTTACTATTACAAATAGATTGTGACTTGGGCCCAGGGGGTTATGGGAAAGGTCCTCTCCACGAAGGTAAACTAGACGCTACCATTACCCCTCATGTCCCCAGGTCCTGTGTCCCTCCTCCCTCTCCCACCACCCCGCTCATGCCCCAAGGTCTTGTGTCCCTCTCCCCCTTCTTGTGCCCAGATCCTGTTTCACAGCTTCACCAGCTTATCCATCCCTGCAACTCTTTGTGGAAGCATGGGCAACCCAGGGGAGACCCACTAACAGCAGAGAGTCCCTGAGCAGAACCATATGGACTCAGGATAGTGTGATTGTGACTGTACTGGTCACACCGAGTGCATCCTCCCCTGTGGCTGGAGCCTGGTCTGGTGGGGACACTGCCGACTCTAGAAACGATTAATATTAACAGGGGGCTATGGACTATATGTGTGCCACTGTCTCCCATGCAGGACACCAGTAGTGACTGCAGGTACCAGACACATGCACACAGCATGCCAGGATGACAGCACTACACGTCCTTGGCACTGTCGGCAGTGCCTGGCTGAAAAATAAGTATGGGGAGAGTTTGGGGGGGGGGGGGGGGGGCAGTAGGCTGAAGTTTTGCCTAGGGTACTAAGAAACCGTGCGCTGGCCCTGAGTAGACGACATGTCAGTAATCGTTGGCAGGTCCTTCAGTCCGGACCAGATGTCAGCACTCGCTCCAGACTGCCCTGCATCACCGCCAGCGGGTGGGCTCGGAATTCTTAGCCTTTTCCTCGCAGACCCAGTTGCGGGAGAATGTGAAGGAGGAGCTGTTGACGGGTCACGTTCCGCTTGACTTGCCAATTTTCTCACCAGCAGGTCTTTGAACCTCTGCAGACTTGTGTCTGCCGGAAAGAGAGATACAACGTAGGTTTTAAATCTAGGATAGAGCACGGTGGCCAAAATGTAGTGCTCTGATTTCAACAGATTGACCACCCGTGAATCCTGGTTAAGCGAATTAAGGGCTCCATCCACAAGTCCCACATGCCTAGCGGAATCGCTTTGTTTTAGCTCCTCCTTCAATGTCTCCAGCTTCTTCTGCAAAAGCCTGATGAGGGGGATGACCTGACTCAGGCTGGCAGTGTCTGAACTGACTTCACGTGTGGCAAGTTCAAAGGGTTGCAGAACCTTGCACAACGTTGAAATCATTCTCCACTGCGCTTGAGTCAGGTGCATTTCCCCTCCTTTGCCTATATCGTAGGTAGCTGTATAGGCTTGAATGGCCTTTTGCTGCTCCTCCATCCTCTGAAGCATATAGAGGGTTGAATTCCACCTCGTTAGCACCTCTTGGTTCAGATGATGGCAGGGCAGGTTCAGGAGTGTTTGCTGGTGCTCCAGTCTTCGGCAACACAGTGGCTGACTGCCGAAAGTGGCCCGCAATTCTTCGGGCCACCGACAGCATCTCTTGCACGCCCCTGTCGTTTTTTAAATAATTCTGCACCACCAAATTCAATGTATGTGCAAAACATGGGACGTGCTGGAATTTGCCCACATGTAATGCACGCACAATATTGGTGGCGTTGTCCGATGTCACAAATCCCCAGGAGAGTCCAATTGGGGTAAGCCATTCTGCGATGACGTTCCTCAGTTTCCATAAGAGGTTGTCAGCTGTGTGCCTCTTCTGGAAAGCGGTGATACAAAGCGTAGCCTGCCTAGGAACGAGTTGGCGTTTGCGAGATGCTGCTACTGGTTCCGCCGCTGCTGTTCTTGCTGCGGGAGGCAATACATCTACCCAGTGGGCTGTCACAGTCATATAGTCCTGAGTCTGCCCTGGTCCACTTGTCCACATGTCCATGGTTAAGTGGACATTGGGTACAACTGCATTTTTTTAGGACACTGGTGACTCTTTTTCTGTCGTCTGTGTAAATTTTCGGTATCGCCTGCCTAGAGAAATGGAACCTAGATGGTATTTGGTACCGGGGACACAGCACCTCAATCAATTCTATAGTTACCTGTGAACTAACGGTGGATACCGGAAACACGTTTCTCACCACCCAGGCTGCCAAGACCTGAGTTATCCGCTTTGCAGCAGGATGATTGCTGTGATAGTTCATCTTCCTCGCAAAGGACTGTTGGACATTCAATTGCTTACTGGAAGTAGTACAAGTGGTTTTCCGACTTCCCCTCTGGGATGACGATCGACTCCCAGCAGCAACAACAGCAGCGCCAGCAGCAGTAGGCGTTACACTCAAGGATGCATCGGAGGAATCCCAGGCAGGAGAGGACTCGTCAGACTTGCCAGTGACATGGCCTGCCGGACTATTGGCTTTCCTGTGAAATTGACACTGAGGGAGTTGGTGGTGTGGTTTGCAGGAGCTTGGTTACAAGAGGAAGCGATTTAGTTGGCAGTGGGCTGCTTCCGCTGTCACCCAAAGTTTTTGAACTTATCAATGACTTCTGATGAATGCGTTTTTTAGGTGACGTATAAGGGAGGATGTTCCTAGGTGGTTAACGTCCTTACCCCTACTTATTACAGCTTGACAAAGGCAACACATGGCTTGACACCAGTTGTCCGCATTTCTGTTTAAATAATTCCACACCGAAGAGGTGATTTTTTTTGTATTTTGACCAGGCATGTCAATGGCCATATTCGTCCCACGGACAACAGGTGTCTCCCCGGGGGCCTGACTTAAACAAACCACCTCACCATCAGAATCCTCCTTGTCAATTTCCTCCCCAGCACCAGCAACACCCATATCCTCATCCTGGTGTACTTCAACAGTGACATCTTCAATTTGAACTGGACTGCGGGTGCTACTTCCAGCACTTGCAGGGGGCGTGCAAATGGTGGAAGGCGCTACCTCTTCCAGTGTTCGGAAGGTCAGGCATCGCAACCGACACAATTGGACTCTCCTTGGGGATTTGTGATTTAGATGAACGCACAGTTCTTTGCTGTGCTTTTGCCATCCTAACTCTTTTAAGTTTTCTAGCAGGAGGATGAGTGCTTCCATCCTCATATGAAGCTGAACCACTAGCCATGAACATAGGTTAGGCCCTCAGCCGTTCCTTGTCGTAAATATTCACAAGTTTACGCAAGTTTACGCTTCTCCTCAGACGCTTTTAATTTTGATTTTTGGGTCATTTTACTTAACTTTTGTTTTTGGGATTTTACATGCTCTCTACTATGACATTGGGCATCGGCCTTGGCAGACGACGTTGATGGCATTTCATCGTCTCGGCCATGACTAGTGGCAGCAGCTTCAGCACGAGGTGGAAGTGGATCTTGATCTTTCCCTATTTTACCCTCCACATTTTTGTTCTCCATTTTTTAATGTGTTGAATTATATGCCAGTAATATATCAATAGCAATGGCCTACTACTATATATACTGCGCACAACTGAAATGCACCACAGGTATGGATGGATAGTATACTTGACGACACAGAGGTAGGTAGAGCAGTGGCCTACTGTACCGTACTGCTATATATTATAGACTGGTGGTCAGCAAAATGATGCACTGTCCTCCCACTATATATATATATATATATATATATATATATATATACTGTGCAAAACTTAAATGCACCACAGGTATGGATGGATAGTATACTTGATGACACAGAGGTAGGTAGAGCAGTGGACTACTGTACCGTACTGCTATATATTATATACTGGTGGTCAGCAAAATTATGCGCTGTCCTCCTACTATATATATATACTGTGCAAAACTTAAATGCACCACAGGTATGGATGGGATAGTATACTTGACGACACAGAGGTAGGTAGAGCAGTGGCCTACTGTACCGTACTGCTATAAATTATATACTGGTGGTCAACAAAATTATGCACTGTCCTCCTACTATATATATATACTGTGCACAACTTAAATGCACCACAGGTATGGATGGATTGGATAGTATACTTGACGACACAGAGGTAGGTAGAGCAGTGGACTACTGTACCGTACTGCTATATATTATATACTGGTGGTCAGCAAAATTATGCACTGTCCTCCTTCTATATATATACTGTGCAAAACTTAAATGCACCACAGGTATGGATGGGATAGTATACTTGACGACACAGAGGTAGAGCAGTACTGCTATATATATACTGGTGGTCAGAAAAATTCTGCACTGTCCTCCTACTGTATATTACAATGCAGCACAGATATAGAGCGTTTTTCAGGCAGAGAACGTATACTGGTGGTCACTGGTCAGCAAAACTCTGCACTGTCCTCCTACTATATAATACTGCTGGTCCCCAGTCCCCACAATAAAGCAATTAGCACACGGAGCACAGATATTTTCAGCACACTGAGCACAGATATGGAGCGTTTTTCAGGCAGAGAACGTAGATATTTGCAGCACACTGACCACAGAAATTTGCAGCACACTGAGCACAGATATTTGCAGCACACTGAGCACAGATATGGAGCGTTTTTCAGGCAGAGAACGTAGATATTTGCAGCACACTGACCACAGAAATTTGCAGCACACTGAGCACAGATATTTGCAGCACACTGAGCACAGATATGGAGCGTTTTTCAGGCAGAGAACGTAGATATTTGCAGCACACTGACCACAGAAATTTGCAGCACACTGAGCACAGATATTTTCAGCACACTGAGCACAGATATTTGCAGCACACTGAGCACAGATATTTACAGCACACTGAGCACAGATATTTGCAGCACACTGAACATAGAAACTGTGAGGACGCCAGCCACGTCCTCTCACGATCATCTCCAATGCACGAGTGAAAAATGGCGGCGACGCGCGGCTCCTTATATAGAATACGAATCTTGTGAGAATCCGACCGCGGGATGATGACGTTCGGGCGCGCTCGGGTTAACCGAGCAAGGCGGGAGGATCCGAGTCTGCTCGGACCCGTGCAATAAAGGGTGAAGTTCGGTGGGGGTTCGGATCCCCAGGAACCGAACCCGCTCATCACTAATAAGTGCCTAGGTGTGGGGGAGGGATATGCATAGCATGGTATAGTTGTGGTTAAAAAGGGAGTTTGTTTGACTGACAGTGTACTGAGTGGGCCAAGATGTGGGTGGGTTTATGGAATGATTGTGGAAGTCAACTTACTCTTTCCATTTTGATGTCCCTGCATGTTTATATGGCTCTGCTGATTCTGTTTGTCTTTCAGGTGCAGTAATGCAGAGTCTTACAACTCCATCTATAGAGGAGGTGTGGAGCGCCGAGCAGCTGCTAGCAAAGTATGGAAACCAAGTACCACCTAATGGTGACTTTGGTGAGTATGACCCTGACATTTCTCATAAATATGGTTCAGGTTCGCTTTATAGCACTAGTGGCAGCTCGTCAGGTTCACCAGTAGACACACGCTAGTGGCAGCCCTTCAGGTTCCCCAGTAGACACACGCTAGTGGCAGCCCTTCAGGTTCCCCAGTAGACGCGCGCTAGTGGAAGCCCTTCAGGTTCCCCAGTAGACGCGCGCAAGCGTCAGCCCTTCAGGTTCCCCTGTAGACACGCAGTAGCGCCAGCCATTTAGGTTCCCCAGTACACGCACGCTAGCAGCAGCCCTTCAGGTTCCCCAGTAAACACGCACTAGCGGCAGCCCATCAAGTTTCCCAGTAGACAAGCGGTAGCAGCAGCCCGTCAGGTTCCCCTGTACATGCGCGCCAGTAGCAGCCGGTCAGGTTTCTAAGTACACACACGCGCCAGTGGCAGCTCGTCGGGTTCCCCAATTCACATACGTTAGTGGCAGCTTATCAGCTGCTCCAGTACCTGTGCTCCAGCTCGTCAGGTTCCCCAGTACACATGCGTGCCAGTGGCAGCTCGTCAGGTTCCTCAGTACACATGCATTGCCAGCAGCTCATCAGAATTATTTATTTATTACCAGTCATGTATATAGTACACACATATTCTGCAGCGCTTTACAGAAAATGTTAAACATTTAGGGCCATGTTGGGAATTGAAACCATGACCTCAGTGCTGTGGGGCAGTAATGCTAACAATTCCACCACCCGTACTGTCATATTCCCCAGTACACACTCACGCCAGTGGCAGCTGGTCCGGTTCCCCGGTACACGTGTTACAGCAGCTCATCAGGTTCCCCAATGCACACATGTTACAGCAGCTCATCGGGTTCCCCAGTACATACGCACTACAGCAGCTCCTCAGGTTCCCCAGTACACATGTGCTACTACTGCAGCTCATCAGGTTCCACATGCTACAGCAGCTCATCAGGTTCCCCTGTACACATGTGCTACTACAGCAGCTCATCAGGTTCCCCAGTACACATGTGCTACTACAGCAGCTCATCAGGTTCCCCAGTACACATGTGCTACTACAGCAGCTCATCAGGTTCCCCAGTACACATGTGCTACTACAGCAGCTCCTCAGGTTCCCCTGTACACATGTGCTACTACTGCAGCTCATCAGGTTCCACATGCTACAGCAGCTCATCAGGTTCCCCTGTACACATGTGCTACTACAGCAGCTCATCAGGTTCCCCAGTACACATGTGCTACTACAGCAGCTCATCAGGTTCCCCAGTACACATGTGCTACTACTGCAGCTCATCAGGTTCCCCAGTACACACGCGCTAGCAATATGATTCATCACTTTCCACACACTTTGAAGGGTAAGTGCATTTTATATTTGGCATGTACGTTAAGCTGAACTGTGTTACTTGGTGTTCCTATGATCTTATGCAGGTGAATGTGTTTAGTACATATTTGTGAGTCTATGGTGAGATGCATAGCGCAGGTTAGTCGCAGTGTCCATGGTGCTACAACGGAGCTTGAGGATAGCCGTATGTGGACACATCTGTAGCTGGCCCAGGCTTTCTAGTTCTTGGACTGCGTACAGAAACTGTAAATTTACCATGCTGCCTAATTTTGCTAATTACCAATATAACGATACTTTTTGTGGTAAGGAAGCAGCTCTATAACTGGTTTAAGCAATGAATTGCTATGTGTAACGTGGATGTAAATGAAACACATGTACTGAACAAATGTATTTTTTTCTTCCATACAGTAGCTGACAGAGTGTTTAATGCAATTACCTATGGAGGCTTTGCCTGCATTATTTTAATTGCGGCATTTATACTGTATTATTGGTAAGTTACTAACAATCTACAGATGATGTTACTGTTTATTTACCTAGATGTTATTATACTGTATTATCTCATAGTAACAGACATTCTAATTGGCAGGCAGGTGTATATGTGTATATGTCTCCAGCCTATTCCATGGGAACCGGTTAGAATCCTGTCAGTCTAAAAATACCAATGCCGGAATCCCGACATTACTTGGATTGCCGGCACTGGGATCCCAACATTGATGTGGGGTGGGTTAGGCTGCGGGGAGAGTGATAAAGAACAGTAGGGCATTTATTCCAAAGACATAAAACTTCTGTGCATTTCAATAGCGGAGACATTCTGCAAGCTTACATTACAACACTGCTCAAAAAAATAAAGGGAACACTAAAATAACACATCCTAGATCTGAATGAAGGAGATATTCTTATTAAATACTTTGTTCTTTACATAGTTGAATGTGCTGACAACACAATCACACAAAAATTATCAATAGAAATCAAATTTATTAACCCATGGAGGTCTGGATTTGTAGTCACACTCAAAATTAAAGTGGAAAAACACACTACAGGCTGATCCAACTTTGATGTAATGTCCTTAAAACAAGTCAAAATGAGGCTCAGTAGTGTGTGTGGCCTCTACATGCCTGTATGACCTCCCTACAACGCCTGGGCATGCTCCTGATGAGGTGGCGGATGGTCTCCTGAGGGATCTCCTCCCAGACCTGGACTAAAGCATCCGCCAACTCCTGGACTGTCTGTGGTGCAACGTGGCGTTGGCGGATGGAGCGAGACATGATGTCCCAGATGTGCTCAATTGGATTCAGGTCTGGGGAACGGGCGGGCCAGTCCATAGCATCAATGCCTTCGTCTTGCAGGAACTGCTGACACACTCCAACCACATGAGGTCTAGCATTGTCTTGCATTAGGAGGAACCCAGGGCGAACCGCACCAGCATATGGTCTCACAAGTGGTTTGAGGATCTCATCTCAGTACCTAATGGCAGTCAGGCTACCTCTGGCGAGCACATGAAGGGCTGTGCAGCCCCCAAAGAAATGCCACCCCATACCATTACTGACCCACTGCCAAACTGGTCATGCTTGAGGATGTTGCAGGCAGCAGAATGTTCTCCTTGGCGTTTCCAGACTCTGTCACGTCTGTCACATGTGTTCAGTGAGAACCTGATTTCATCTGTGAAGAGCACAGGGTGCCAGTGGCGAATTTGCCAATCTTGGTGTTCTCTGGCAAATGCCAAACATCCTGCACGTTGTTGGGCTGTAAGCACAACCCCCACCTGTGGACGTCAAGCCCTCATACCCCCCTCATGGAATCTGTTTCTGATCGTTTGAGTAGACACATGCACATTTGTTGCTTGCTGGAGGTCATTTTGAGGGCTCTGGCAGTGCTCCTCCTGTTCCTCCTTGCAAAAAGGCGGAGGTAGCGGTCCTGCTGCTGGGTGGTTGCCCACCTATGGCCTCCTCCATGTCTCCTGATGTACTGGCCTGTCTCCTGGTAGTGCCTCCATGCTCTGTACACTACGCTGACAGACACAGCAAACCTTCTTGCCACAGCTCGCATTGATGTGCCATCCTGGATGAGCTGCACTACCTGAGCCACTTGTGTGGGTTGTAGGGAGTCTACATGCTACCACTAGAGTGAAAGCACCGCCAGCTTTCAAAAGTGACCAAAACATCAGCCAGAAAGCATAGGAGCTGAGAAGTGGTCTGTGGTCACCACCTGCAGAACAACTACTTTATTGAGGGTGTCTTGCTAATTGCCTAGAATTCCCACCTGTTGTCTATTCCATTTGCACAACAGCATGTGAAATTGACTGTCAATCAGTGTTGCTTCCTAAGTGGACAGTTTGATTTCACAGAAGTGTGATTGACTTGGAGTTACATTGTGTTGTTTAAGTGTTCCATTTATTTTTTTGAGCAGTGTATATTTAAAGATTCTTCCATTAATCATCTATAATTGGGTAATTAAGATCTTTACACCATGTACTGTATTTACAAAACTTGGAAGGTTGGAGCAGCGATGCTCTAAAATCAGCCTGTAAAGAACTAGAGTTTTTGGGAAATTCGTTGCTTGTACTTAACTCTTCAAAGGATCATTATATTTAGCAAAGGAGTCTACAAAATGTTTAAGTTGGTTATAGGCCCAAAACTTATGATCAGGTGGGTTGTTTGTCATGCAGTGCCTAAAACGGACACATCTGTCCCTGAGTCACCAGCTCACCAATGTGGAGCCATCTTGTCCTGTTCCAAAGTTTCGAGGAGTGATCAAAAACAGGGCACTTAGAATTCAGGTGTTATGATAATTTTTTCATTTTTTTTTGATAAATGCTAATTTTATCACATAAAAAATACATAGTACTGGCTGGTTTATATATTAAAAATATACACATTGGGTGAAAATACATTTTCTGTTTTTTTATAGCCAAAAAGTTAAAAAGAATTCTCCAGTTAATTTGCAGGTTTATAAAAAGCACACAAAGTAGATTGCAAGCTGCTAATAGCAATAGAAAGCAGCTATAATCAGTTAGTGAGAAAGCCCATGCAAGCTTTAAGCATACAGTTCCTGTATGGAAATCCTCCTAGAGTTTTGTTAGTAGCTTCCAAATAAAAAAGGTCATGATAAAGCTAAATATTTATCGTATATAAAACCCTTTATGAGGTCTAAGAACACTGTACGCTATTTACGTATGAAGTACCGTAAGGGTACGCTCGTTGCGTAACAATCGCTTAGCCGTGGTCGAGACGCTCAAGCGTCACGTTCGCTCACGGCCAAGAGATCACAGGCAGGCACGCTATTGGCTGCCGACTAACGTAATGATTCGCTATAGCGTAGCGGACGCTCGGGACCACGAAGAGATCACCAGCGGCGCTGACGCTCACAATGTTAAAACCTTTGAATCTAAACCTTAAACAATGAAATATGCTGTAAAACCTTAGTGTAGAAATAGGGTGTAGATGCAACACAGTGTAACCTTATTAACTCAAAAGCTGTTTGAGCGTCACCGACGCTCTGAGAGTACTTAACACTATAAGAAATACACAGATACCTGGGCTTAGGGTCCAACGCCTAATATATATATATTATGAATGATATACTTGCAAAAGAATTAATACAAATACAAATCATACACTACAATATAACATAGACTACCTAACCAGATAACTACACAGGAAATATAATACAATTACTATTTAAAGGAAAATAAGAGAGAAAGAGGAGAAGAGAGAGAGAGAGAGAAATTGGCCCACAATAACAAGAAGATCAATATAGTTGCGGAGAAACACTTACGCACAAGGGGAAACGATCGCATGCGCCTCTGGACATCCAGCTCCCGATTTTCAGCAATGATAACCGTTGAAGAGTGAGTGCTGGATGTGATCGGCCTGTCTATTTATGCCCCACACACAATGCAATTCAATGGTCCCTACAATCTCATTGTTCATTGGACACAGGAATTCCTCCTCGCATTATAACAAAAGGTCATAGGTTGATTCATACAGGTGGGCCGTGACTATTTCCAACAGCTCAGGTGGGAGGGAAACTGGGTTTCCCGCCGCATGGATAAGTAAGTGCAAATACAGTAAATGTTCATATACTTCTTATGTCCATAACTATTCGCACGAGCGATTAATCCGCTTCAAACCAACACCGGAATATTGCTAATTAAATACTCTTCCGATGGGTACTAAACACCACTGTATTACTCCTGTCTGACCCTTCGTATCAAACAAAGAGGGATTTCTCTGTTCACGAACATTCTATATTAACCAAACTTTCAGAATCTATCAAAGGGACCATGATCTACAAAATACATTATATAGTGAAAATATGTAACGATTGAGTCGCACGCTACGATCACATAAACTCTACCGTAAATACGCATACCGTGCGCCTGCGGGTGCCCGCGACTGTGAGTATGCGCACGTACGGGAGAGCGTACGCATGCGCAGCACGGACCTGTGTGAGGTGCAAATATGGTAGTGTGCATAGAGATATTTTTTTGACTTTGACAGTCCACCCTTTGGCAGTCAACAATAACTGCCACCTTCTAAAACATTTCAAAAAGAGAAAAATATATGTCAGGGGTTAATACATTTACATGGTTGGGTAGGGGAGGAGAGGAGAAGGTAGGAAAAGGGTATGACCTAGTGAGATAGCAGAAGCATGTGTGTATGAATCCGTGCTTGGGGGTCATGTATCATCGTGCCGTACGTGTTTTAAATCAAGCTTCGAGGTATTGCGAAGTATACATTCGAATTCCTTCTTATCCCGTGGTACGGGTCTGTGGATGGGCTGTCAAACTTTACCGAGCTCTTTTCGGCTTGGGTTGTAACAAAATGGGGGAGCACATTTTAGTTGATGATACATGAATTGGGGGAGATATGTGATTGCTGATATCTGTGCCTGTATTCCCTATCGACTATGTGTGTCATTACCTGAGGGTTGTAGAAATGAAGAAAAGACATAATTACGGTAAATGCGGTGGTATTCTATGTCAGGTAAATGTACATTCGTCGATTGAGGTCTTGTTTGGTGTCTGTTGAATGCAGTCTTCTTTGTGCTTTTGCCCATAAGGTGCGAGCAAAAGCTGTCAATGTCCATAGATTTACAAAAGTGTTGGGCTAGCGTAATTTTAAAATTTCTAGGGAAACTGGGGATCCATGGCATAGTTCATCAAAAATCTGTGTATCAGGTTGTCAAAACTTCTTCTTTAATCCATCTGTTGTCTGTATATCGGCTCATCAAATTCCTCGTCCAAGTGGGTCTTTTTACCTTGGAGGAAACGGAAAAACAGGTGAAAGAAACGGACCGTAGAAATCGCATTTTCATCACATCATTGTTTCTACATTTGGGTCATAAATCAAGTCCATTGGAATTACAGTTTCCTCACTCCTTAAACTCATTACCCTAGTACGACGATTGCACTTCATTAAAGCCTGACCGCATCTAAATATCAAGCCAATCGTTATGATAACACCTAAGATACATAGGAGAAACTTCCCAACATCCATTATGACTCCTTGAGCCCAGTCTCCTAAACCAGAGAACCAATTTCGCGGGTTCAACCATGACACCCAACCAGTCAGCTCATTACCTACAGCAGCAAGAGTGAGATTGTGTCTCCTGCGAAATTCCCACTTCAGTTGGAGAATATCGTCCATCTTTTGGTCTATGACCTCGACCGGGTCCTCGGTGCTATTCGTAATATATGTGCAACATTTCACGCCGTATTGTGTTGCCAGTGTGACACAATATCCGCCTGTCACTGCTGTGAGGTAATTAAGAACCATTCTATGCTGTACCAGTTCTGTTTTATAAGCCTGAAGTTCTCTTCCAGTATACCTAAACGTGTCATCATACATTTCAGTGATATTATCTAACAAATTGGCGAGCGCAGAAATGTATTTATAATTCAACACTCATCTAGCGGTGCGAGTGATGTCTAACGCGATTAGAAACTGAATCCCGGTGGATTCATGGATCATGTCAGAGGCCGGATGCTCTGTTCTTTCTATCAGGTGCCGTTTAACTACGTGTTCGTAATGGGTGTGAGTATAAGGAGTTTGGGCAACACGGTGTATGTCTTTCATTTTGTCATGTGATACAGTCATTACTTCAGGCAGTACTTTTCCAATATAACACAATCCTTCAGAGTTTGGGGCAAGCCACTTATACGCCTTTCTCCCGCATATGAAATATGCATCATCGGGGAGAACATATGGGACGGAGTAGGACATAACCATATTACACACCTTCCATGTGAAATCTCCTAACCCTAATTCTTCCATCTGCTTAGTACACGTATCAGGTTGTACGATATGTGCACAGTATCCTGGTGATACCTCTCCAACTCTCGTAATCCTATTTCCTAAGGTATACCTATACCGGAAAGATTTTCCTCTACTGGCTATGTGGCGTATAAGCTCTGTATCTGTAGGCATTCTATCTGCTCTATGCGAAAAGGTCATGGTTTGATTACTCCATGACACTTCCCAATTTCCCGGCTTTCGGGGATTGGAGATGTTAAAACATAATAGGGACCTATCCACATGGTATTGGTGGAGCTTCAAACTAGGAGGGCTGGAGATATTAAATCTCCTGTCCACCGGTCTCCCACCACTTAACTCAAGTACCTCCCCTAATGTTAAAGGAAATGGTACTAGCCCTGACTTGCTATGACCTTGAGGCACCTGAGAGCATACCCAACAATCTGTTTTATTCAACACACTACCCACTAAAGAGTGATAGTCACTCAAGGGATGCCGGTCCATATGGATATTAAAACTGGATTGGCATTTCTTAATGCACCCATCCTCAATGACATTGTTACAGAGCCGACAGATACAGTTTTCTTCAGCTAACAATCCTTAAAAGAAAATGTTTACAGATAACATGGCTGCTGGATCGTTTCCGGTACTCGCCTTTGCTTGGTGATTGGGTTGTTATTGGAAATTTACACCTCCATCTTTATCATCAGGACCTTTCTGGATCCTTTCTCGACCTCACTGATACTCTCACCGAAACAGACTGCTCTGGTCAACATCATGGTCAACAGGAAAATCCAGATCACAGTCTCTTGGGGCAAGTCCATCTTACAGGAGGAGAAAAGAAGAAATTTGTAATGGGGGTACAGGAAAACAGTTAGAGGGGGAGAGAAACTTGTTACGATAATTAAGTTCTCTAGTCTTGTTGTTCTTCTTGTTCTGCTGTCATCTCAAAAAGGTGCTGTCTCTCAGTCTTCCAAACGAACATTCCGGTGATGCAATATTCCCTCCAAACCAGCGATCTTTCTGTAAGGAGCAAAAAATCTTGCATTACTATTTGCCTATCTGAGGTGTGGCATACCATCTTTAAAACATGAAAGCATGAGTGAGAAGAGAGAGAAAACAACAACAGCAAAAAAAACAAAAGAGAGAGAGAACAATTCATATATGTATATATATAACATAACACATCACTAAACAACAACAGGAAAAAAACATTTTTCAAACAAACAGTTTTCAAACATTTTAAAACATTTCAAAATATTGTCAGATCATCAGGCTGTCATATCTACATGTCTAATGGTTTCCTTGCGCAGTCCCTCCCCCCAGCACTTCCATATTCCACTGTCTGTATCTGGCCAGAATACATTGATGCGGATAGGTCATGCTGGGGTTTGGTAGACTTCTGCAAAGACCAAGTATATATGCAATGTTTTAATCCTACCAATATTCGTCAGAGATGGGGAGAGAGAAAAAGAAACATTTCACAGATACATTTACAACGTTTCACCCGGTCATTCCTGTGTCTTCAGGGAATGACCTCCCAATTTTATTAACTATTACCTCAGGCTTACCATCAGTCCTAATGATCACCTTTCCTGATTGCACATTATGGGTGTGGTTCAAAATTCTTCCTATATGGTCCCTGTTTATAATTGTGTGTGTTTTAATTTTGCTCATTTCTTGGTCTAGGGGGTCTGACTTTATGTGGGTTATTACAGTTGCTGGCATAATGCCCTTCTCTTTTACAAATAAAACAAACCCGGGGCTTCTTCCAAGTGTCAGTGACCTGAGGTTTTGGTTGATTTGATGCCTCCTCAAACGCTCGGATGCTCATCACCATCAACCGCTTTCCCTGTGCTTCCCTGCTTCCTTGGATATCATGGTTATGTTGTTGTCTAGGGGATTGATATGACTTTTGTATTCCTCTTGATCTACAATCTCTCGCAAAGTGTCCTTTTTTATGACAATTGTAACAGACTTCCACATTTAAATTTCTCGCAGGGGTTTGGGGCTTATGCTGGAGTGGTCTTGTGGTTAGGGCCTGTATACTTGCGGCCATTAATTTATCACTTTGTGACTCTCTGTATCTGGTGATATTTCGATCAATATCAATAGCGGCCTCTCTTAATGCGGCCACCGAGATATTTCTCCAGTTTGGGTTGGTGGTCTGTACCCTTGTACTCAATACCTCCTTTAAACCATTCATTAATACCTTAACCGCTATTTCTCTATGCTGTGCGCATGTTTTGATGTCTGTGATCCCAGTGTTCCTAGCCATTACTTGCAGTGCTCGATTGAAATAACTGGAGATACTTTCCCTTTCGTTTTGTCTTATGGAGAAGATTTTATTCCACTTGACAACGGCAGGGAAATATACTTCCAACTGTTGGTTTATCTGCTTAATACATTCCTGATTGTGTTCCTCCGTTTGAGGTACTTCTGGGTCTAATTGACAATCAGTAATAAATGTCGCAGAGTCAACACCGGAGGGCAAACATGCCCTCAGCACTGTCCGCCAATCTTTGTTGGTGGGTTCTGTTGAGTTTCCTAGTTCTTTAATGAACCTTTGACATGCGACTAGATTTTTCCGTGGATCAGGAAATTCGGACATAATTGATCTCAATTCGGTCCGGGACCAGGGACAGCGCATTGCACTGTCCTGGACGGGAATGGTTCCCTGATCGTCAGTCTTCCCATTGGGGACTGTGATCACCCTGACAGGACTAAACTCAATTACATCACCTTGTTTTGGTCTTACAATATGGGGTACATTTGTTTGTGCGTGATATAAAATATTGTACGTACCTGTGGACACGACCTCACCTGACCCTCCGTTAGGGGGTTTGATTATTGCCTTTACCGATTTGGTCGCGTCCACCTGGATGTCTTGTGTGATGGCTGCTGGAAGAGGTGCCGACATCGTGTTAAGTTCACTTTCTTGCTCGTATTCCTGAGGGAAGTTTGACATGGGGTGCAACTTGCACGGGTTAATAGTTGTACATTTAACAGTATTACAATTATCATTGTTATGTTTATTACACTTATTCTTATCATCTATACTACAGTTGCTAAGTGCATTTTTATTGTTCAACATTGTGCCTTTCTCCGCAACCATAATCCTCTCCATTGCCACATCTCTCCTCCCAAGATGAGAGTCAGGTATGTCAGTTAGCTCTTTTTGCATTTCACTTTCCTGTTGCCATAACTTTAAACAATCATAATGTTTGATCCGTCTCTTTGCTGGTTCAATAAGACCTATCCTTCTCTTTAGATTTAGTAACACTTCTGGGCTAAAGCTACCTATTCTTGGGAATTTCTCCCCGTCATGTACAGTCATTCTCTCCCATTCATCACATAAAACCTCTGTGTGTGAACCGTATTTTTCACACATTACATACCGGGCCGACCCGATTGGTCGGTTTACTAAATCAACCCGAACCGAGGTTGATCGCCCCCTACCTGAACAACTGGCCCCCATAACTTGCAGGTGTTGCTTTTCTTCAGCGAACCCTTACAAAAACCAAGATGCCCGGGGCAGGCTGGCGGTGAAGTTTACCGAGTACTCCACTCACTTCTCGCCCACGTTGGCCAGTAACACAATCACTGTATCCAGAGCTGTTGTACCCAACCTAGGGCCCCTGTAAACCTTTATTTACTGGGGCGCGTTCCCCAGCAAGTATCGGTTGTTGGATAGTTCCTGAGTGACCAGCGAACTTCCCTTTGTAAAAATAAAAAATTACACAAATCACGTCAGAATGTACAAATAGCGTTTATGACCTTCGTACACAAATAGTACCGGTCAGGTTTACTAATGCACACAATTACATGCGGTACAATCGTTCAGCACATAAGCAACTAATCTTATGTACTAAGCGACCAACGGAATCGAAAATTACGGCTGCGAATTCCTTCAGCCAGAGCTTGTATGGCCTATATGGGTGTTGCACCAACCCTTTTAGGTGTTGTGCCTGTGGACTGTATAGCGGACTTCCTTGTCTGCTGTACCTGAACCTGCTGGTCTGCTATGACCTCCTGGTCTGTTACAGTATGACCTCCTGGTCTGCTACACTAATGCTCAAATTGTACGTTTTAACCAGGGATGCCTCCCTAGCCACCATGTACGTCACTTACACGCATGTACCTCACGAGAACTCGACTTTTCTTGTGGTTCAACCTCAAAATTATAAAAACAAACACTCACTCACCACATATACACTTTTGTTTCTATTTCTATTTCTGCGCAGAAATTTATCTTTAGACCAGATGTGTTACCAATTAGGAGAAGGATCTGTTAATTTAAATTTCGAATGTTAAAATAGATTTGCGCGATTTATCGCCTTGCGTTATTTACCGCGTTGCGCTATTTATCGCGTTGAAAAAAAATTAACACTTGTGATTTGAGTTACGTGGGCGTACCCGTACGCTCCGTTGCGTAATATACGCTGCGTGCGTCGGCCTTTGGTTTGCGTACGCAAGTCTCAGTCCTTTGTTAGAGACACGTGTACGCAAAATAAAGATCCACCGTAACACAATTTATACGTTTATCAATGTAGATGATCCTTTATCATCTACCGCGCACCACACTGACTTCGCCTTGTCTCTCAGGCACAGCTGTGTTTGTCTATACTTTAACTATATTACCTTTACTCTTAAACTATGAAATAGCGGCAAATCTCTCTTAGCACATTTATCAACTATAAAACTGGCAAACAGGAGAGTGATATATGAAAATACACGAATGAAAAGAAATGCAGATATGCGTGCGTGTGTACGCAAGACAGAAATAAACAGTTTTAAAAGGACACTATCGTTTTGTTCTTACCTCCGGTTCCCGGATTCCTTCAGCACCCTTTACTAAGAGAAGCAGACGCTTATCCAAACAGCACTACGAGGAATATGATCTCCCGCCCTTTGCTGCTGGATAATGTCTGCTGAAATTACCTAGTGCAGATATGTGAAGGACAGGACGAGCCCGCAATTGATAAAGCTAAATATTTATCGTATATAAAACCCTTTATGAGGTCTAAGAACACTGTACGCTATTTACGTATGAAGTACCGTAAGGGTACGCTCGTTGCGTAACAATCGCTTAGCCGTGGTCGAGACGCTCAAGCGTCACGTTCGCTCACGGCCAAGAGATCACAGGCAGGCACGCTATTGGCTGCCGACTAACGTAATGATTCGCTATAGCGTAGCGGACGCTCGGGACCACGAAGAGATCACCAGCGGCGCTGACGCTCACAATGTTAAAACCTTTGAATCTAAACCTTAAACAATGAAATATGCTGTAAAACCTTAGTGTAGAAATAGGGTGTAGATGCAACACAGTGTAACCTTATTAACTCAAAAGCTGTTTGAGCGTCACCGACGCTCTGAGAGTACTTAACACTATAAGAAATACACAGATACCTGGGCTTAGGGTCCAACGCCTAATATATATATATTATGAATGATATACTTGCAAAAGAATTAATACAAATACAAATCATACACTACAATATAACATAGACTACCTAACCAGATAACTACACAGGAAATATAATACAATTACTATTTAAAGGAAAATAAGAGAGAAAGAGGAGAAGAGAGAGAGAGAGAGAGAGAAATTGGCCCACAATAACAAGAAGATCAATATAGTTGCGGAGAAACACTTACGCACAAGGGGAAACGATCGCATGCGCCTCTGGACATCCAGCTCCCGATTTTCAGCAATGATAACCGTTGAAGAGTGAGTGCTGGATGTGATCGGCCTGTCTATTTATGCCCCACACACAATGCAATTCAATGGTCCCTACAATCTCATTGTTCATTGGACACAGGAATTCCTCCTCGCATTATAACAAAAGGTCATAGGTTGATTCATACAGGTGGGCCGTGACTATTTCCAACAGCTCAGGTGGGAGGGAAACTGGGTTTCCCGCCGCATGGATAAGTAAGTGCAAATACAGTAAATGTTCATAAACTTCTTATGTCCATAACTATTCGCACGAGCGATTAATCCGCTTCAAACCAACACCGGAATATTGCTAATTAAATACTCTTCCGATGGGTACTAAACACCACTGTATTACTCCTGTCTGACCCTTCGTATCAAACAAAGAGGGATTTCTCTGTTCACGAACATTCTATATTAACCAAACTTTCAGAATCTATCAAAGGGACCATGATCTACAAAATACATTATATAGTGAAAATATGTAACGATTGAGTCGCACGCTACGATCACATAAACTCTACCGTAAATACGCATACCGTGCGCCTGCGGGTGGCCGCGACTGTGAGTATGCGCACGTACGGGAGAGCGTACGCATGCGCAGCACGGACCTGTGTGAGGTGCAAATATGGTAGTGTGCATAGAGATATTTTTCTGACTTTGACAGTCATAGTCACCTCCTATGTGCTGCACTCCTAGCCAGGCAATGCATATTTGCAGGTTATTAGCGTGCTTGAATAAAAGTAGCTCCAAGGAGTTGTTAGGATGGATTGCTTGGGGCTGATAGCTCCCGACAGTGGGCCTAATTCAGACCTGATCGCTCGATATTGTTTTTTTGCACTGCTGCGAGCAGATAATCGCTGCCCATAGGGGAGTGTATTTTTGCTTTGCAAGTGTGCGATTGCATGTGCAGCCGGGTGGTATAAAAAATATTTATGCAGTTTCTGAGTAGCTCAGAACTTACTCAGCCCTTGCGATCACTTCAGCCTGTCCAGTCCCGGAATTGATGTCAGACACCCGCCCTGCAAACGCTTGGACTTGCCTGCATTTTTCCAAACACTCCCAGAAAACGGTCAGTTGACACCCACAAACGCCCTCTTTCTGTCAATCTCTTTGCGTTCGGCTGTGCAAATGGATTCTCCGTAAAACCCATCGCACAGCTATGATCCGCTTTGTAGCCGTGCGATGCTGCTGCACATTGTGGTGCATATGCATGCGCACTTCAGGCCTGATCACTGCGCTGCGAAAAAACCTAGCGTGCGATCAGGTCTGAATTACCCCCAGTGTTGAACAGTCACTTGTCACTGTGTTGTGGTGAAGGGGAGGGGGCATTTTGCTTCTCCTTTATACAAGAAAACAGTGTGCTGATAAATTTGGGTGGGATCTCTGGGACCTAGTATTAATGGTGGACCTGAAAGGTCTATTCCCGGGAATAGGGATATGATCTGTAACTAACAACTTTTTATTATTTTTGCAGCTGGAGAACAAAGAATTTAAAGAACGATACAGGTAATAAAACCTCTATACTGGTCCTACATAATTACACCACGGGACATGTGGTCTATTTGTAAAGAGTTACCACCATACATGACATATATCTCTATATGATGTTATGAAAAATAATACTAATTACTTATTGGTCTCATTCTCTTAGATATTGAGAAAGCTGAGGCTGTGGCTAGTAGTACCACTACTATCCCAACCCCTTACCCACAATGTCCTAACCCCCACCACCTTGTCCCTACCCCTCACCACCCCCACCACCTCCATATCTACCGATTCTCCCCCAACTCTTCCTACACTCCCCCCTCCTCCACTTGTCCTATAATCCCTCCCATAACTGCCCAGCACCCTCTCACCTACACATCCAGCACTCCCACCACCTCAACCTTTACCACTTCCTTCCCCAACCTCACCCACCACTAGTATCCCAACCCCTTACCTACCACCTTCCCCCTCCCCACCAATTTTCCCCCAACCCTTCAACCATCTAATCAATGATATTGTCACAGTCCGGCAATGGACTTTGTGGGCGACTAGCTTCCCACCTCTCCAGCGGTTGCGTCTATGGTTTCCCGGCAGCAGAAGGGCTTCTCGCAGGTCAATGCAGCAAGGAGGAGTCTAACGACTGTGACAGATCCAAATTGGTTGTCCAACAAACTGGTGCCCATCAGAGCATAAAACAAGAAAAATGGGAAGAAAATATCTCCATGATAAACACCAATCTATACAAATATCATGAAGCCTTTGATGTACGGGGTGAAATATGTCAGTGGTACCCCTAACTGATCACTATTACTGCACTCAACCCTTCTGGATGGCTCCACAGACTCCGATGGTGCTCACTCAGAGCCACGTGTTACAGCGGCAGCACTTGAATCAGACTGACCTGCTTTCCTTATATTCTTAATAAATTGATATTATATATTCATTATATCAAATGTGTCTTGAATTCTCACTGCCCTACAAGTGTTATATATCTATATAAGCGTAGTTCTATACTAGAATACTTCTCTACTAATATTGGGAGCAACTACTAACAAACTAACCAACCACTGACCTGCACAAGTTCTTATGTAGTCTACCTAATTAAGTGCCCATGCGGACTTTGTTACATAGGAAAAACTATAAGGCCCTTTAAAGAATGGATGGCTCTACACAGAACAGCAATACGAGCAGCGATTAACGGAAAAACATCTGATCAGCCGGTGGCAAGACACTTCGCCGAGATGCGTCATAACATGTCCAATTTTAGACACAGGAGAATAGATCAGGTCCCAGATGACGGTAGGCGTGGTGATCGCAACAAGAAACTTTTATGTTTAGAATCCAAATGGATTCATACTCTGGACACAGTCCTCGTGGTTTAAACGAACAGCTCAATCTGAGGGTTTTTCTATAATGTACCCTGTTGGATTACATCTAATTTCATATTGTTTCATATTATTCTTACATGCATTTCTCTTGATTATATTGACATATTCAGTAATTACGATAATCTTTTCAAATGTCTAAATAATCATGTAAGATTCGTTCTTATTAACAATGTTTTTTCAGCACTATGGTTGTCAGCATCGGACTTATAGTGATATGCAGTCCAATGTCTTCTTGACATACGTATTATAATGTAACCTTAAGTATTCACATTTTTCTATTGTAATTTGTACAACACAGTCGTGATTCAATGTGTTCTGTTTACAGTGCGCTTCAGCGCCGTGTCTCCATGGCCACCCTGTCTGCGACGGAGACAGGAAGTCATGGACGCCGAACTTCCGGCCGGAGCAGCGGGGGAGCGTGGCGGACCGGTGCGGACGTCACTGTCTCTGCAGGATTTAAAAGGTAAATGTATTTTTGTATGTCTGTTTGTTACTTCTGCCTGACGACGGGCAATTAAAGCCCGAAACGTTGCAAGTCTAATTGATTATGGAGTTGTTCTTTTGGAAATTCATACCATGAGTGCCCTGATTTGTCTGCTATAGATAGATAGATAGATAGATAGATAGATAGATAGATAGATAGATAGATAGATACTTGGTAACAGCGGCACTCAGCAGACTCATCAATGATGAAAAAAACATTTTAATATCGGTCCTACGCCGTTTCGGGGATAACCCCGTCTTCAGGGACAAACAGTACATGCAATGGTGCAGACAAATGCAGCTTATATACCCAGATAACCAGTGCTCATAATGAGTAACGCTACTCACCTGTCCGGCGCTGCCATTCCCGCCGCGTCTGTCCGCTGCATGTGTGGGTCTCCAAAAGATTACGTCAGCGGTCAGCGCCGGACAGTGAGCGCCAATGAGAAAGTCAGTGAGGGTGTTGCTAAGCAACTCCTGTACATAAACAACAAGACGGTACAAGTTAAAACAACAAACCCGTGCAGAATAAAAAAACTCCTAACGAGCAAATCCCTAACTAACTCTAACTAACAACATACTACCTAAGTTAAAAACAAAGGAGATCATTCTCACTGGATGTTAAATATTAGTCTTGATCTCGATCTCGAGTGTCATATAAAGCTTGGTATTACTACAATCTAGCTTGGTCATATATTAAGGCATCTATAAGAATGTGCAAAAAGAAAAAACAATACTAGACAAGAATGCTTATAACCAATAGAAATTACATTAAACCATTAAATTAATAGCTCACAAGTCCTAAATGCTATCCGAATATACTGAATGCAGACCCTATCTTATATGGTGGTAGAATGCTAGAGTACTTTATAGAAAACAGTGACGTCCCAAAGTCTCATTCAAGCCACCCGGAGATATTGTGTTTAATCATGAATCCAGCGGCTTTCTCTCTGCATTAAGATCTTATTACGATCGCCCCCTCTAGGTAATGGGGGCACATGATCAATAATGATGGCACGTATGCTTGCTATGTTATGTTCGCCCATCAAACAGTGGCGTGCTACTAGCTGTTCGCTCGTCCCTTTTTCCTTCGCTTGCTTAATGGCACTTCTATGGAGGGCCATGCGTTCACGGAATTGGCGCTGAGTCTTACCGACGTAGGCCAACCCGCAAGGGCATTTCAGCATGTATATGACATTGGTGGTCGTACACGTCACCCGATGATGAATTTTGAAAGGTTTGCCTGTATGAGGATGATAGAAATTAGAACCTGTCAATAAGGTATTACACGTGGAGCAGCCTAAGCAGCGAAAGCATCCCACTTTGGGGCGTAGAAAGTGGGTCTGCTGCTGTTTTGTAAGTGGAAATACATCTAATTTCACTATTCTGTCTCCTATGTTGGACCCCCTGGTATAACTGGGTAATACCCTGGAGTCCAACAGACCCGGTAAAGCTTTATCTGTATTAACTATAGGCCACAGATTTTTTACCTGTTGTGTAATAGCTGTGGTTGCAGCTGTAAACTTATTGACCCACGAGATTACTTGAGCCCTATGTTTGTCTTTAACCAAATTAGGCCGGTTCAATAAAGAATCTCTAGATAGATTCATCACTTTGTTCTTACTAATCAATAGTTCCTGACGTGGATATCCACGTTGTTCAAATTTCTGATCTATAGAGGTTTCTACCTGTGATGGGTCTGATATGATTCTTCTTGCTCTCAGGAATTGTGATTGTGGCAACCCCTTACGCAATGGAAGGGGATGGGAGCTTGCATGATGTAAAATTGAATTACGGTCGGTAGGTTTTATGTATAAGGCTGTTTGTAATTGACCTTCCTGTATTGAAATGATGACATACAGAAAATGTATTTCCAGGTGTGACATCTGGTGTGTAAATTTCACCGGACTCATAGTGTCGTTATGTTCATTTAGTATACGCTCAAGATGTTCTTGAGGACCCTGCCACAAGATAAGGAGATCATCTATGTACCTCTTATAGAAGTACATAGATGAAATAAGCGGGGTGCCAAACAATGTTTGTTCGATCGAAAACATATAGGCATTGGCGTACGATGGGGCCACTGGGGACCCCATCGCACAGCCAAGTACCTGCAGGTAAATGCGTCCATCAAAAGTAAAATAATTGCGTGTCAGCACTAAAGTAAGTAATTTCAAAAAGAAGTCTACCGCTGGACCTAGGTAAGCGGGATTATCGGTAATCAAACAACGGACCGCCTCCACACCTGCATCATGTGAGATGCAGGTGTAGGGGCTAGTCACGTCTGCACTGCACAACGTTAGGCCCTCCGGTGGTGTGCCCAATGCTTGCAAGCATACCAACAAGGATGTTGTGTCTTTAAGGTATGAGGGAATCTTCTGAATACATGGATTTAGAAATGCATTTAAGAAGATGGCTATTGGGTGATACAGGGAATTCCTGGCCGACACTATGGGTCGGCCTGGAGGATTAGATAGCGACTTATGTACTTTAGGTACAGTATAAAGCAGCGGAATCTTAGGATGTTCAACTGTCAACGCTCGTTTCTGCTCACTGGATAGAATCCCTGACTCACTGGCATGTGTCAGTAATTCATCCAATTCCTGTTTAAATCTTCCTGTTGGATCATGAGATAAAAGACTATATGTCTGTTGGTCAGACAATTTACGTTTGCTCTCCAAGACGTAGACAGACAAGTCCTGAATGACTATAGCGCCCCCCTTGACCGCACTACGTATTATTATATCAGTCCTTTTAGAAAGGTCATTCAGTGCTGTAAGTTGTTCAAGTTAGAATGGTACGGTTTAACCCTTTCCTTCTAATATACTTGTTCGGTTAGTCGGGAAAAAGTCCTGATAGAAGGGCTGTTCGTTTTGGGATCAAATTTAGACCGTGGTGCAATCTTCTTCAATTTCTCTGGAACTGTTGTATCCGGTATAATATTAGTACTTGCTCCAAAGTGTTCTTTCAAACGCAAGGACCTATTGAACTTATAGTTCTCCACCTTGGCTGTAAATGTACCTGGTTTAACAGTTGGTACAAAAGTAAGGCCTTTTGATAAGACCTTACATTCTATTTCTGTTAATGGACTTGTCGACATATTAATGACCAGATCAGTTATTGGCGTGGAGGCCGTCTTGCGTTGTAACCTTTTGTTCTGCCCCGCCCTCCTCGTCCGCGGGGGGGGGTTTTGGCTGAATGCCTGATCGAGTGGCAATGCCTAAAGGGAAAGCTGCATTTCCTGGAACTGATGAACCATTACTGGCCTCTCCATCACTTGCTGTGGTGCTCGCCCCAGACTGGTCAGAGTAATTCTGTCGACGACGATACCTCCTGTTGTGATACGGACGATCTTGTGTTGTGCCCGTATTGTTCAACCAGGTGTAAACCCTTCTCTGTTGGCAATCCTGCTGGACTTTATAGAATTTTTATTTTTTGTATTTGATAAGGTCACTCCTGTATTGGTCCATCTGGACTTGTAATTTCTCTAGTCAATTCGTGGTGGTATCCTGCGTCAATGTGGTTTTATGGGAACTTTCAAATGCTGCCAGTTGTTTTTCAATCATAGTGAGCTCTTGCGTCGACTCTTCCACTACTAATAGTAAGAGGTCCAATGAACACTTATTTAATATAGCTATCCATTTCCGACAGAAGGGGATGCTATAATGCCCTATAGTAGGGGTGTTCCGGATCCTAAAACCTCGTGGGATTTGATTATTACGATAATAGTCTGAAAGACTAATTCCATGGTACATAAAGTCACATTCACGCTGCTTCAGCCGCTGCCACTGTCTAAATAACTCCTCCTTAGTAGTGGCCTGAGGGTCATCATCCAATTTCCTCATGATTAATATGGCTTGGACTTCTGCGTCTGAAAAGCTGAAACGTTCTTTGGCGTCAGCCTGTGCCAATTCCCATGCTGACTCCATGTCAGCATTGGTATCTGTCATACTGTGAGCTATGTATTAACTAGTGATGAGCGGGTTCGGTTCCTCGGAATCCGAACCCGCCCGAACTTCACCTTTTTTTCACACGGGTCCGAGCGACTCGGATCCTCCAGCCTTGCTCGGTTAACCCGAGCGCGCCCGAACGTCATCATCCCGCTGTCGGATTCTCGCGAGACTCGGATTCTATATAAGGAGCCGTGCGTCACCGCCATTTTCACACGTGCATTGAGATTGATAGGGAGAGGACGTGGCTGGCGTTCTCTCCGTTTAGATTAGAAGAGAGAGAGTGACATTAGATTTACTACTAATTTTGGGGAGCAGTTGTTAGGAGTACTGAGTATAGTGCAGAGTTTTGCTGATATTGACCACCAGTTTTATTTTAATCCGTTCTCTGCCTGAAAAAAACGATACATACCATATCTGTGCTCAGCCTCAGTGTGCTACATGATATATCATCTATGTATATCTGACTGTGCTGAGTGCTCACTGCTCACACAGCTTAATTGTGGGGGAGACTGGGGAGCAGTTATAGCAGGAGTACAGTGCACACTTTTGCTGCCAGTGACCACCAGTATATTGTCTGCCTGAAAAAGTTAAACACTCCTGTGGTGTTTTTTTTTTAATTCTATAAACGCATTCTGCTGACAGTGTCCAGCAGGTCTGTCATTCATTATATTATATAAATATTTACCTACAGTAGTGTTATATTTTTTTCTCCATCTCTATCATCTTTATCATCTCTATATTAGCAGACACAGTACGGTAGTCCACGTCTGTAGCTAGTGCTACCTCTGTGTCGTGAGACTCGTGACTACTGGTGCTCGGCCAATATTGTAAATAATATACCTCTACCTGTGTGGTGTTTTCTTTTTTCTATCTTCATTCATACTAGTCTAGTACTAGTTAGTTTAGCAGTCTGCTGACAGTGCCCAGCAGGTCCGTCATTATATTATATATACCTACAGTAGTGATATATATATATTTTTTATATCATTATCATCTCTATACTAGCAGACACAGTACGGTAGTCCACGGCTGTAGCGACCTCTGTGTCGTCAGTGCTCGTCCATAATTGTATACCTACCTGTGGTGGGTTTTTTTTTTCTATCTTCTTCATACTAGTAGTGTAGCAGTCTGCTGACAGTGTCCACCAGGTCCGTCATTATATTATATACCTACAGTAGTATATTTATTATATTATCTATACTAGCAGACGCAGTACGGTAGTCCACGGCTGTAGCTACCTCTGTGTCGTCAGTGCTCGTCCATAATTGTATACCTACCTGTGGTGGGTTTTTTTTTCTATCTTCTTCATACTAGTAGTTTAGCAGTCTGCTGACAGTGTCCACCAGGTCCGTCATTATATTATATAGCTACAGTAGTATATTTATTATATTATCTATACTAGCAGACTCAGTACGGTAGTCCACGGCTGTGGCTACCTCTGTGTCGTCAGTGCTCGTCCATAATTGTATACCTACCTGTGGTGGGGATTTTTTTCTATCTTCTTCATACTAGTAGTTTAGCAGTCTGCTGACAGTGTCCAGCAGGTCCGTCATTATATTATATATACCTACAGTAGTGATATATATATTTTTTATATCATTATCATCTCTATACTAGCAGACACAGTACGGTAGTCCACGGCTGTAGCTACCTCTGTGTCGTCAGTGCTCGTCCATAATTGTATACCTACCTGTGGTGGTTTTTTTTTTCTATCTTTTTCATACTAGTAGTTTAGCAGTCTGCTGACAGTGTCCACCAGGTCCGTCATTATATTATATACTTTCATTAGTATATTTATTATATTATCTATACAAGCAGACGCAGTACGGTAGTCCACTGCTGTAGCTACCTCTGTGTCGTCAGTGCTCGTCCATAATTGTATACCTACCTGTGGTGGGGTTTTTTTTTCTATCTTCATCATACTAGTAGTTTAGCAGTCTGCTGACAGTGTCCACCAGGTCCGTCATTATATTATATACCTACAGTAGTATATTTATTATATTATCTATACAAGCAGACGCAGTCCGGTAGTCCACGGCTGTGGCTACCTCTGTGTCGTCAGTGCTCGTCCATAATTGTATACCTACCTGGGTTGGGGTTTTTTTTTCTATCTTCTTCATACTAGTAGTTTAGCACTCTGCTGACAGTGTCCACCAGGTCCGTCATTATATTATATACCTACAGTAGTATATTTATTATATTATCTATACTAGCAGACGCAGTACGGTAGTCCACGGCTGTAGCTACCTCTGTGTCGTCAGTGCTCGTCCATAATTGTATACCTACCTGTGGTGGGTTTTTTTTTTTCTATCTTCTTCATACTAGTAGTTTAGCAGTCTGCTGACAGTGTCCACCAGGTCCGTCATTATATTATATACCTACAGTAGTATATTTATTATATTATCTATACAAGCAGACGCAGTATGGTAGTCCACGGCTGTGGCTACCTCTGTGTCGTCAGTGCTCGTCCATAATTGTATACCTACCTGTGGTGGGTTTTTTTTTCCTATCTTCTTCATACTAGTAGTTTAGGAGTCTGCTGACAGTGTCCACCAGGTCCGTCATTATATTATATACCTACAGTAGTATATTTATTATATTATCTATACTAGCAGACGCAGTACGGTAGTCCACGGCTGTGGCTACCTCTGTGTCGTCAGTGCTCGTCCATAATTGTATACCTACCTGTGGTGGGTTTTTTTTTCTATATTCTTCATACTAGTAGTTTAGCAGTCTGCTGACAGTGTCCACCAGGTCCGTCATTATATTATATACCTACAGTAGTATATTTATTATATTATCTATACTAGCAGACGCAGTACGGTAGTCCACGGCTGTGGCTACCTCTGTGTCGTCAGTGCTCGTCCATAATTGTATACCTACCTGTGGTGGGTTTTTTTTTTCTATCTTCTTCATACTAGTAGTTTAGCAGTCTGCTGACAGTGTCCACCAGGTCCGTCATTATATTATATACCTACAGTAGTAATATATTTATTATATTATCTATACTAGCAGACGCAGTACGGTAGGCCACGGCTGTACCTACCTCTGTGTCGACTCGTCACTCATCGTCCATAAGTATAAGTAATACTATCCATCCATCTACATTATACCTGTGGTGGCTTTTAGTTGTGCGCAAAATATGGAGAACAAAAATGTGGAGGTTAAAAAAATAGGGAAAGATCAAGATCCACTTCCACCTCGTGTTGAAGCTGCTGCCACTAGTCATGGCCGAGACGATGAAATGCCATCAACGTCGTCTGCCAAGGCCGATGCCCAATGTCATAGTACAGAGCATGTAAAATCCAAAACACAAAAGATCAGTAAAAAACTGACCCAAAAATCCAAATTAAAAGCGTCTGAGGAGAAGCGTAAACTTGCCAATATGCCATTTACGACACGGAGTGGCAAGGAACGGCTGAGGCCCTGGCCTATGTTCATGTCTAGTGGTTCAGCTTCACATGAGGATGGAAGCACTCATCCTCTCGCTAGAAAAAAGAAAAGACTTGCGGCAAAAGCACAGCAAAGAACTGTGCGTTCTTCGAAATCACAAATCCCAAAGGAGAGTCCAATTGTGTCGGTTGCGATGCCTGACCTTCCCAACACTGGACGGGAAAGAGCTTGCGCCTTCCACCATTTGCACGCCCCCTGCAAGTGTTGAAAGGAGCACCCGCAGTCCAGTTCCTGATAGTGAAATTAAAGATGTCAGTGTTGAAGTACACCAGGATGAGGATATGGGTGTTGCTTGGGCTGGGGAGGAAATTGACAAGGAGGATTCTGATGGTGAGGTGGTTTGTTTAAGTCAGGCACCCGGGGAGACACCTGTTGTCCGTGGGAGGAATATGGCCATTGAAATGCCTGGTGAAAATACCAAAAAAATCAGCTCTTCAGTGTGGAAGTATTTCAACAGAAATGCGGACAACAGGTGTCAAGCCGTGTGTTGCCTTTGTCAAGCTGTAATAAGTAGGGGTAAGGACGTTAACCACCTAGGAACATCCTCCCTTATACGTCACCTGCAGCACATTCATAATAAGTCAGTGACAAGTTCAAAAACTTTGGGCGACAGCGGAAGCAGTCCACTGACCAGTAAATCCCTTCCTCTTGTAACCAAGCTCGCGCAAACCACACCACCAACTCCCTCAGTGTCAATTTCCTCCTTACCCAGGAAAGCCAATAGTCCTGCAGGCCATGTCACTGGCAAGTCTGACGAGTCCTCTCCTGCCTGGGATTCCTCCGATGCATCCATGAGTGTAACGCCTACTGCTGCTGGCGCTGCTGTTGTTGCTGCTGGGAGTCGATCGTCATCCCAGAGGGGAAGTCGGAAGACCACTTGTACTACTTCCAGTAAGCAACTGACTGTCCAACAGTCCTTTGCGAGGAAGATGAAATACCACAGCAGTCATCCTGCTGCAAAGCGGATAACTGAGGCCTTGACAACTATGTTGGTGTTAGACGTGCGTCCGGTATCCGCCGTTAGTTCACAGCGAACTAGACAATTTATTGAGGCAGTGTGCCCCCGTTACCAAATACCATCTAGGTTCCACAGGCGATACCGAGAATGTACACGGACGTCAGAAAAAGACTCACCAGTGTCCTAAAAAATGCAGTTGTACCCAATGTCCACTTAACCACGGACATGTGGACAAAGGGAGCAGGGCAGACTCAGGACTACATGACTGTGACAGCCCACTGGGTAGATGTATTGCCTCCCGCTGCAAGAACAGCGGCGGCGGCACCAGTAGCAGGATCTCGCAAACGCCAACTCGTTCCTAGGCAGGCTACGCTTTGTATCACCGCTTTCCAGAAGAGGCACACAGCTGACAACCTCTTATGGAAACTGAGGAACATCATCGCAGAATGGCTTACCCCAATTGGACTCTCTTGGGGATTTGTGACATCGGACAACGCCAGCAATATTGTGCGCGCATTACATCTGGGCAAATTCCAGCACGTCCCATGTTTTGCACATACCTTGAATTATTTAAAAAACGACAGGGGCATGCAAGAGATGCTGTCGGTGGCCAGAAGAATTGCGGGCCACTTTCGGCGTACAGGCACCGCGTACAGAAGACTGGAGCACCACCAAAAAAACCTGAACCTGCCCTGCCATCATCTGAAGCAGGAGGTGGTAACGAGGTGGAATTCAACCCTCTATATGCTTCAGAGGATGGAGGAGCAGCAAAAGGCCATTCAAGCCTATACATCTGCCCACGATATAGGAAAAGGAGGTGGAATGCACCTGTCTCAAGCGCAGTGGAGAATGATTTCAACGTTGTGCAAGGTTCTGCTGCCCTTTGAACTTGCCACACGTGAAGTCAGTTCAGACACTGCCAGCCTGAGTCAGGTCATTCCCCTCATCAGGCTTTTGCAGAAGAAGCTGGAGGCATTGAAGGAGGAGCTAAAACAGAGCGATTCCGCTAGGCATGTGGGACTTGTGGATGGAGCACTTCATTCGCTTAACCAGGATTCACGGGTGGTCAATCTGTTGAAATCAGAGCACTACATTTTGGCCACCGTGCTCGATCCTAGATTTAAAACCTACGTTGTATCTCTCTTTCCGGCAGACACAAGTCTGCAGAGGTTCAAAGACCTGCTGGTGAGAAAATTGTCAAGTCAAGCGGAACGTGACCCATCACCTTCTCCTCCTTCACATTCTCCCGCAACTGGGGGAGCGAGGAAAAGGCTACGAATTCCGAGCCCACCCGCTGGCGGTGATGCAGGGCAGTCTGATGCTGACATCTGGTCCGGACTGGAGGACCTGCCAACGATTACTGACATGTCGTCTACTGTCACTGCATATGATTCTCTCACCATTGAAAGAATGGTGGAGGATTATATGAGTGACCGTATCCTAGTAGGCACGTCAGACAGTCCGTACGTATACTGGCAGGGAAAAGAGGCAATTTGGAGGCCCTTGTACAAACTGGCTTTATTCTACCTAAGTTGCCCTCCCTCCAGTGTGTACTCCGAAAAAGTGTTTAGTGCCGCCGCTCACCTTGTCAGCAATCGGCGTACGAGGCTACTTCCAGAAAATGTGGAGAAGATAATGTTCATTAAAATGAATTATAATCAATTACTCCTTGGAGACATTCACCAGCAGCAATTGCCTCCAGAAAGTACACGGGGATCTGAGATGGTGGATTCCAGTGGGGACGAATTAATAATCTGTGAGGAGGGGGATGTACACAGTGAAAGGGGTGATGAATCGGACGATGATGATGAGGTGGACATCTTGCCTCTGTAGAGCCAGTTTGTGCAAGGAGAGATTGATTGCTTCTTTTTTGGTGGGGGCCCAAACTAACCAGTCATTTCAGTCACAGTCGTGTGGCAGACCCTGTCGCTGAAATGATGGGTTGGTTAAAGTGTGCATGTCCTGTTTATACAACATAAGGGTGGGTGGGAGGGCCCAAGGACAATTCCATCTTGCACCTCTTTTTTTCTTTCATTTTTCTTTGCGTCATGTGCTGTTTGGGGAGTAGATTTTGAAAGGGCCATCCTGCGTGACACTGCAGTGCCACTCCTAGATGGGCCAGGTGTTTGTGTCGACCACTAGGGTCGCTTAGCTTACTCACACAGCTACCTCATTGCGCCTCTTTTTTTCTTTGCGTCATGTGCTGTTTGGGGAGTAGATTTTGGAAGGGCCGTCCTGCGTGACACTGCAGTGCCACTCCTAGATGGGCCAGGTGTTTGTGTCGACCACTAGGGTCGCTTAGTTTACTCACACAGCTACCTCATTGCGCATTTTTTTTTTCTTCTTTGCGTCATGTGCTGTTTGGGGAGTACATTTTGGAAGGGCCATCCTGCGTGACACTGCAGTGCCACTCCTAGATGGGCCAGGTGTTTGTGTCGACCACTAGGGTCGCTTAGCTTAGCCATCGAGCGACCTCGGTGCAAATTTTAGGCATAAAAATAATATTGTGAGGTGTGAGGTGTGAGGTGTTCGGAATAGACTGTAAATGAGTGTAAATTATGGTTATTGAGGTTAATAATACTATGGGATCAAAATGACCCACAAATTCAATGATTTAAGCTGTTTTTTAGGATTTTTGAAAAAAACACCCGAATCCAAAACACACCCGAATCCGACAAAAATAATTTGGTGAGGTTTTGCCAAAACGCGTTCGAGCCCAAAACACGGCCACGGAACCGAACCCAAAACCAAAATACAAAACCCAAAAAATTTCAGGTGCACATCCCTAGTATTAACACAGCCAAATACTGTCACTCCAGTGGAAGTCCTCCTCTTATAGCACTGTAAAATGCTAGAGCCTGTGTCTGAAATGGGTGATTACTAGAGGTAGTGAAGAAGTCCCATAGGTCCCTTAGCTAGGAGACTACCTCAACATCTGTGGCTCAGATGAATAAGCAGAGGTATCCCATATAGGCTGTGGGAGGGCTCGGCACTCACTTGTTGGTAGTGGATACTTGCTGCGGTGCCATCCAGGGATGATAAAATCCTATGCAGATACTTGGTAACAGCGGCACTCAGCAGACTCGTCAATGATGAAAAAAGCCTTTTAATATCGGTCCTACGCCGTTTCGGGGATAACCCCGTCTTCAGGGACAAACAGTACATGCAATGGTGCAGACAAATGCAGCTTATATACCCAGATAACCAGTGCTCATAATGAGTAACGCTACTCACCTGTCCGGCGCTGCCATTCCCGCCGCGTCTGTCCGCTGCGTGTGCGGGTCTCCAAAAGATGACGTCAGCGGTCAGCGCCGGACAGTGAGCGCCAATGAGAAAGTCAGTGAGGGTGTTACTAAGCAACTCCAGTACATAACAACAAGACGGTACAAGTTAATACAACAAACCCGTGCAGAATAAAAAAGCTCCTAACGAGCAAATCCCTAACTAACTCTAACTAACAACATACTACCTAAGTTAAAAACAAAGGAGATCATTCCCACTGGATGTTAAATATTAGTCTTGATCTCGATCACCCTCACTGACTTTCTCATTGGCGCTCACTGTCCGGCGCTGACGTCATCTTTTGGAGACTAGCACACACAGCGGACAGACGCGGCGGGAATGGCAGCGCCGGACAGGTGAGTAGCGTTACTCATTATGAGCACTGGTTATCTGGGTATATAAGCTGCATTTGTCTGCACCATTGCATGTACTGTTTGTCCCTGAAGACGGGGTTATCCCCGAAACGGCGTAGGACCGATATTAAAAGGCTTTTTTCATCATTGATGAGTCTGCTGAGTGCCGCTGTTACCAAGTATCTGCATAGGATTTTATCATCCCTGGATGAAACCGCAGCAAGTATCCACTACCAACAAGTGAGTGCCGAGCCCTCCCACAGCCAGTATATATGTATATATATATATATATATGAAACGAAATAGAGGAGATGGCGCCAAGGGAGTTATATCAACGCCCTACCTAAAAACGGACCCTTACAGTACTCTCCGGATAAATTACGTCAGATAACAAATACTAACATAAAAATTTATTAAAACAACATATAAACCCGACACAAATGTTCATAAGTATACAGAGTTGATACATTTACATTTGTTGCATAATTTGAACAATCAGTTTGTAGTGATGAGGCAAAAGCTAGATATATCACTACGATTTCCTCCTTCTCCTTATTGTAGATTCGGAGGTAACATCAGATAATAGATAGATAAATAACCCAACGCGTTTCGTCTTGTTCCAAGACTTCATCAGGGGTAAAATCTCTTCATTTCAGAACATATTGTCAGCACATAAAAGGTCATTCAAAGATGTATGAACAACGTTTCAATATTTCAATGGGACTTGATTGATACAGCGAGGACCATACCTCATCGGTCAGCAGCTTGAACCTGACACTCAGAGACTCAGGAGTGAGGGCAATTCAAATGGGTATAATGTCTAACCAATTTAGAACATGTGGTAGACCCTCCAGTAGTGCAGTGCTGACAGCCAAGTCTCTGTATAATGAGCTCATTATACAGAGACTTGGCTGTCAGCACTGCACTACTGGAGGGTCTACCACATGTTCTAAATTGGTTAGACATTATACCCATTTGAATTGCCTTCACTCCTGAGTCTCTGAGTGTCAGGTTCAAGCTGCTGACCGATGAGGTATGGTCCTCGCTGTATCAATCAAGTCCCATTGAAATATTGAAACGTTGTTCATACATCTTTGAATGACCTTTTATGTGCTGACAATATGTTCTGAAATGAAGAGATTTTACCCCTGATGAAGTCTTGGAACAAGACGAAATGCGTTGGTTTATTTATCTATCTATTATCTGATGTTACCTCCGAATCTACAAACAGGAGAAGGAGGAAATCGTAGTGATATATCTAGCTTTTGCCTCATCACTACAAACTGATTGTTCAAATTATGCAACAAATGTAAATGTATCAACTCTGTATACTTATGAACATTTGTGTCGGGTTTATATGTTGTTTTAATACATTTTTAGGTTAGTATTTGTTATCTGACGTAATTTATCCGGAGAGTACTGTAAGGGTCCGTTTTTAGGTAGGGCGTTGATATAACTCCCTTGGCGCCATCTCCTCTATTTCGTTTCATATTTTGACACATTTAGTTCCTCCTAACAGGGAACTTAGAGGATACAGGCAGCCATATAATTAATTCATTTTAGTGTTTTATTTGAAATTGCGCAGTGGGAGAGTAATTCTTGTCATATATATATATATTTATATACAGAATAGCATATGAGGAAGATTAAAGATATTGCACTAAGTTGCCGATATTCCTCTATCAACTTCAAAGATGGAGTATTCGAAGAGAAATTACATAATTTTGTCTGTGTAATATGATGGACTTGCTTCTTTGCTTCTGTACATTTTAATACATTTTTATGAAAGAATAGTTCATGTTTATGGCCCTCATTCCGAGTCGTTCGCTCGGTAAATTTCTTCGCATCGCAGTGAATTTCCGCTTAGTGCGCATGCGTAATGACCGCACTGCGACTGCGCCAAGTAATTTTACAATGAAGATAGTATTTTTACTCACGGCTTTTTCTTCGCTCCGGCGATCGTAGTGTGATTGACAGGAAATGGGTGTTACTGGGCGGAAACAGGCCGTTTTAAGGGCGTGTGGGAAAAAACGCTACCGTTTCTGGGAAAAACGCGGGAGTGGCTGGAGAAACGGAGGAGTGTCTGGGCGAACGCTGGGTGTGTTTGTGACGTCAAACCAGGAACGACAAGCACTGAACTGATCGCACATGCCGAGTAAGTCAGAAGCTACTCTGAAACTGCTAAGAAGATTGTAATCGCAATATTGCGAATCTTTCGTTCGCAATTTTAAGAAGCTAAGATACACTCCCAGTAGGCGGCGGCTTAGCGTGTGCAATGCTGCTAAAATCGGCTTGCGAGCGAACAACTCGGAATGAGGGCCAATGTTTTAAAATCAATGTTAATTGTGAAACCCACTGGGTTCCCTGTATTTATAGGTTAAAATAACCTTTGGGTGCCAATTTCCTTTCTTTTTATATTTTCTGTATCCAGTCCCTCCTAACAAGGGACTTAGTGAAATAGGCAGCCCCTCCCAAGGAGCACTGTATCTTATTGTATCTAATTAGCATTAGAACAGCGCAGAAGGAGAGTATTTGGTTGATATATATATATATATATATACACAATTGTGCTCATAAGTTTACATACCCTAGCAGAATTTGTGATTTTCTGGCCATTTGTCAGAGAATATGAATAATAACTCACAAACTTTTCTTTCACTTATGGTTGGTGGTTGGGTGAAGCCATTTATTGTCAAACATCTGTGTTTACTTTTTTAAAATTATAATGACAACAGAAACTACTCAAATGACCCTGATCAAAAGTTTACATAGCCCAGTTCTTAATACCCCTTTAGCATCATTGACAGCTTGAAGTCTTTTGTGGTAGTTGTGGATGAGGCTCTTTATTTTCTCAGATGGTAAAGCTGCCCATTCTTCTTGGCAAAAAGCCTCCAGTTCCTGTAAATTCTTGAGCTGTCTTGCATGAACTGCACGTTTGAGATCTCCCCAGAGTGGCTCAATGATATTGAGGTCAGGAGACTGAGATGGCCACTCCAGAACCTTCACTTTATTCTGCTGTAGCCAATGACAGGTCGACTTGGCCTTGTGTTTTGGATCATTGTCATGTTGGAACGTCCAAGTACGTCCCATGCGCAGCTTCCGGGCTGATGAGTGCAAATTTTCCTCCAGTATTTTCTGATAACATGCTGCATTCATCTTGCCATCAATTTTGACCAAGTTTCCAGTGCCTTTGTACTGTAGCTCACACATCCCCAAAACATCATCGATCCACCTCCGTGTTCCACAGTAGGAATGGTGTCCCTTTCATCATAGGCCTTGTTGACTCCTCTCCAAATGTAACGTTTATGGTTGTGGCCAAAAAGTTAAATTTTGGTCTCATCACTCCAAATGACTTTGTTCCAGAAGTTTTGAGGCTTGTCTCTGTGCTGTTTGGAGTATTGTAAGCGGGATGCTTTGTGGCATTTGCGTAGTAATGGCTTTCTTCTGGCGACTCGACCATGCAGCCACTTTTTCTTCAAATGCCTCCTTATTGTGTATCTTGAAACAACCACACCACTTTTTTTCAGAGAGTCCTGTATTTCAGCTGAAGTTATTTGTGGATTTTTCTTTGCATCCTGAACAATTTTCCTGGCAGTTGTGGCTGAAATTTGTGTTGGTCTACCTGGCCGTGATTTGGTTTCCACAGAATCCCTCATTTTCCACTTCTTAATTAGAGTTTGATGACTGCTGATTGGCATTCTCAATTGCTTGGATATCTTTTTATATCCCTTTCCTGTTTTATACAGTTCAATTACCTTTTCCCGCAGATCCTTTGACAATTCTTTTGCTTTCCCCATGACTCAGAATCCAGACACGTCAGTGCAGCACTGGATGAAAGATGCAAGGGTCTTTCAGGAGTCCAGAAACTCACTGACCTTTTATACACACACACACTGATTACAAGCAAACAGATCACAGGTGAGGATGGTTACCTTTAGTAGCCATTCAAACCCGTTTGTGTCAACTTGTGTGCATGTTATCAGGCCAAAATCTCCAGGGTATGTAAACTTTTGATAAGGGTCATTTGGGTAGTTTCTGTTGTCATTATGATTTAAAAAGAGTAAACACTCCTTTGTCTTGTCTTTTGTGTGGATTCTAGATGTTCTATGCTTTACTGGTCTAATGACCCATGTGTTTATACAATGTTGTACTGTTTGTAACATCTTTGTTTCTTCTGAAAAACCAAAATAAAGAATATATATAAAAAAAAGAGTAAACACAGTTGTTTGACAATAAATGGCTTCACCCAACCACTAACCATGAGTGAAAGAAAGGTTTGTGAGTTATCATTCATATTCTCTGACAAATGGCCAGAAAATCACAAATTCTGCTAGGGTATGTAAACTTATGAGCACAACTGTATATATATTTAAATCAGGCACATAATGTTGTAGACAAGCCACAGCTAGGCTGCTGTGGCTTTTAATTACTAAGACTTGCATGGCTGCTGCGGCAGTCTGGAAGCTTATGGGGGAGCTGCTGAGGCTGCACAAGCGCAGCAGCTCCGCCGGCGGACATTTTTAAGTCACCTTTAGGTTAACTCTGCTGCGATTGGAGCTAAGCTCTGCTTGCTGCAGCCGGTCAGCATGGGGAGGATGGCGGCCATGGGGGGAACATCCGGACCAGCCAAACGTAATCTGGTCCGGCGCCCCTGACTGCAGGTATAGATAATACATAGAAAGTTACATATAGTGTATATCTGGTTACCACTCATACTGCTGGCATAGATGTATATATTCTTATACAGTACATCAGGTTACCATTGACAACGCACAGTAGCACCCTGTTCTGGGGCTGCCATCAACACCCTCTCCCACCCCTCATGTATCTTATGCCTATTACCCCTACCACTACTTAAATACTTAAAGTGCTTCATCCCTACAACACCCCTTCACCCTATATAGAATTTATGCCATTGCCAAACACTCTTTCAATTTACCTTTACTTGGCTGGCTGCCACAGGGGGCGTTTCCTCCAGGATAGTAGATTCTCTCATGCCATCCTATCTTCTCCCACGGGCAGGAGGTAGAGCTGCCCAGGGACAGGAAGATGAAGGTAGGCACAGGTTGCTGACAATTACAGCGGGCACCTGCCTATTCTACTTGTAGCGGCTGCGGCAGCTGCTGAGCATGGTGGGTGGCAGGGCCGGCTCTAGGCATGTTCGAATAGAGCGGCCGCGCAGGGCGCCACCCTTAATGGGCGCCGCGCGCTGGCGCCGCCATATTCGAAGCGAGCCGGCCCTGTGTGTGTGTGCAGCGCGTTGTCCCCGCCGTCCGTGTGTGCGGCGTGCGCTGCGCGGCGCCGGTGTCTAACGTCAGACGCCGGCGCCGCGCATAGCGCACACAAGTGGCCGCCCGCCCACCGGCACTCGGATCCTCACTCTCCCGCCCGCCAGCACTCACGCCAGCACTCCTCCTCCCTCTCTCAGACTCAGCGCCTCAGGTATTTGGTGGGGGGGTCAAACATTTATGGATCGCACTGTGGGGGCATTTATCTGGCACACTGGGGGCATATCTGGCTCTGTGGGGGCATTTCTGGCACTGTGGGGGGCATATCTGGCTCATTTGGGGCATATCTGGCTCACTGGGGGCATATCTGGCACACTGGGGGCATATCTGGCTCTGTGGGGGCATTTATCTGGCCCTGTGTGGGGGCATTTCTGGCAATGTGGGGGCATTTCTGGCACCGTGGGGGCATATCTGGCACACTGGGGGGATTATCTGGCACACTGGGGGGATATCTGGCACACTGGGGGCATATCTGGCACACTGGGGGCATATCTGGCTCTGTGGGGGCATTTCTGGCACTGTGGGGGGCATATCTGGCTCATTGGGGGCATATCTGGCACACTGGGGGCATATCTGGCACACTGGGGGCATATCTGGCTCTGTGGGGGCATTTATCTGGCCCTGTGTGGGGGCATTTATCTGGCACACTGGGGGCATATCTGGCACTGTGGGGGCATATCTGGCTCTGTGGGGGCATTTATCTGGCCCTGTGTGGGGGCATATCTGGCCCTGTGTGGGGGCATATCTGGCCCTGTGTGGGGGCATTTATCTGGCCCTGTGTGGGGGCATTTATCTGGCCCTGTGTGGGGGCATTTATCTGGCCCTGTGTGGGGGCATTTATCTGGCCCTGTGTGGGGGCATTTATCTGGCCCTGTGTGGGGGCATTTCTGGGACTGTGGGGGCATTTCTGGCACTGTGGGGGCATTTCTGGCATTTCTGGCACTGTGGGGGCATTTCTGGAACTGTGGGGGCATTTCTGGCACTGTGGGGGCACTTATGCATCTGGCAATGTGGGCATTTATGTATCTGGCACTGGGGGCATATCTAGCCCTGTGGGGGCATATCTGGCTCTGTGGGGGCATTTATCTGGCCCTGTGTGGGGGCATATCTGGCTCTGTGAAGGCATTTATCTGGCCCTGTGTGGGGGCATTTATCTGGCCCTGTGTGGGGGCATTAATCTGGCCCTGTGTGGGGGCATTTATCTGGCCCTGTGTGGGGGCATTTATCTGGCCCTGTGTGGGGGCATTTCTGGGACTGTGGGGGCATTTCTGGCAATGTGGGGGCATTTCTGGAACTGTTGGGGCATTTCTGGCACTGTGGGGGGCATATCTGGCACTGTGGGGGCACTTATGCATCTGGCAATGTGGGCATTTATGTATCTGGCACTGGGGGCATATCTAGCCCTGTGGGGGCATATCTGGCACTGTGGGGGCAATTTTATATATGGCACTGTGGGGACATATCTGGCACTGTGTGGGCATTTTTATATCTGGCACTGTGGGGGCACTTATGTATCTGGCACTGTGGGGGCACTTATGTATCTGGCACTGTGGGGGCATTTATGTATCTGGCACTGTGGGGGGCATATCTACACTGTGGAGGCATTTATGTATCTGGCACTTTGGGGGCATTTATGTATCTGAACTGTGGGTGCATATCTGGCACTGTGTGGCCATTTATGTAGCTGGCACTGCTGGGGGGCATGTCACGTGTAGCTGGCACTGCTGGGGGGCATGTCACGTGTAGCTGGCACTGCTGGGGGGCATGTCACGTGTAGCTGGCACTGCTGGGGGGCATGTCATGTAGTGTTCCCGCTAGGCGTCTGTGGCTAGGCAATGTGTCTCAGTGCTCTCCCTGGTGCAATGTGTCTCAGTGCTGTGCCTGACGCAAAGTGTATAGGAGGTTCTACCTGGTGCAGTGTGTATTAGCTGCACTACTGTGTGGTGTAATGCAAATTGCCACTATTATGTGGCCACGTACCTTCCTCACGAAGTAACTCCCCTTAATTTTTGCTGCGCGCCTTCGGCGCGCACTGTCCATTCTTTGGCATATAGGTATGGGAACAACAAGCAGTATGTACATCATTTTGCCCTCCTAACTTAAAAAAGTGCCCTCCCTGTGATCAGCACCATGCCCTAAAAAGTGAACACTATCATGTGTAGCTGGCACTGCTGGGGGGCATGTCATGTGTAGCTGGCACTGCTGCGGGGCATGTCATGTGTAGCTGGCTAGCTGGCACTGCTGCTGGGCATGTCATGTGTAGCTGGCTAGCTGGCACTGCTGCGGGGCATGTCATGTGTAGCTGGCACTGCTGCGGGGCATGTCATGTCTATCTGGCACTGCACATTATGTGTATCTGGCACTATACTGGAGACATTGTGTGTAAGGAACACTACTGTGGCTATGTGTAAGGCGGCTAATTGTGTGAAAATGTGTTTATAGTTTGATGATATGAAGTTATGAGGCCACGCCCACTTTTCCAGAGGCCACACCCACTTTTCCGAGAGCGCGCGCCTGCGGCGCGCACATGGGGGGGGGGGCGCTTTTACATTTTCTCGCTCAGGGTGCTAGTAGGCCTGGAGCCGGCCCTGGTGGGTGGTCTGAGGTACTGGCCGTGCTTCCCTCCATGCGGCGCTCCTCTCCTTTCCTACCACCAGCGCGGCCAGACACTGAGCCTGCGCTGGTTGTCATGTCTTGTGTTGTGAGCTGCAGACCGGCACAAGCAAAGTACTAGCGCCGTCGCTGGGGACCCCCTTCTTGAGAGATGAGAGCGAGAGAGCCTGGCGCGGCACACACATCTGAGCTTCTGCACATGCCTAGAAGCTGTTCCTAATGCTGCGTGATCGGATTGCGGCAGAGCAGCCGGCCCGGCAGAGGGGTGTGTGTAGAGCACTGAGAGGCCAACGAGACCGGGGACTAGCATTGTGTCTCGCCAAACCAATCTGCCCCTGGTAAGGGGCATTATTGTGTGGCATAATGTGTTACAAGGGTTATTACTGTATGCAGCATAAGGGTATTAAGCCTTGGAAAGTGATAAAGTGTAGAGCAATAAACTACCAACCAATCAGCTCTTAATGGTAATTTTCAAACACAGCTGTAACATAGCAGTTAGTAGCCGATTGGTTGGTACTTTATCTCCACATTATTACTCTCCAAGCCGTAGTACATCTCCCCAATAATGTGTAACAAGGGGGACATATACTAAGCAGTGATAAAAGTGGAGAAGTGAGCCAGTGGAGAAGTTGCCCATGGCAACCAATCAGCTGCTCTGTATACATTTATAGTATGCAAATTATAAATGTTACGTCAATGCTGATTGGTTGCCATGGGCAACTTCTCCACTGGCTCACGTCTCCACTTTTATCACTGCTTAGTACATGTCCTCCATAATGTGTTATAAAGGCATTACTACTGCATGGCATACTGTGTTATAAGAGACATTACTACTGTGTGGCATAACGTGTATGGGGGTCCTAATGTGTGGCATACTATGAATGGGGGGCAATAATCAGTGATGTACGGTTAGGTCGGTGGCTGGAGAGGCACGCATGGGATGGATCTAAGTGCCGGGAGCCTGTCTCACCCCCTACCCAGTGTAACTCTCATGCACTATAACCACAGGGAGATCATACATAAACAATACCCAGGTCATTGCCATTATCCCAGTGGTGAGAGTAAACTAGTGGATATTGGTTTCTGGGTGAGATGCCCCCTTCCCTCCATGTCTTTGGGGTAACATCAGGGACAGTGCAGAAAGTAATGGCAGTAGTGTTACACTGGGTAATAATACCAGGAAAGAGCAGACAGTAAAGGTAATAGTGTTACATGGGGTAATAATACCAGGAAAGTGCAGACAGTAAGGGTAATAGTGTTACATGGGGTAATAATACCAGGAAAGAGCAAACAGTAAGGGTAATAGTGTTACATGGGGTAATAATACCAGGAAAGAGCAAACAGTAAGGGTAATAGTGTTACATGGGGTAATAATACCAGGAAAGAGCAGACAGTAATTAGTATCGCAATGCGGTATAGGAGACCCCCGCGATGATGTGTGCAGGGGTCGGCGGGGGTCAGCATGGGTCTCCGTCACCTCCCAGACCCGGGAGGTGACGTGTTGAGAGAGTCCCCGGGCTCCTCCTCCCCCCCCCTGCAGCCCAAAGTAGATAAGGCTGTGCTGCGGGGGAGAAGGAGGAGGGGGCCCGCAGCAGCTCAGTGACACACGGGTATGCTGGGGGGAGAAGGGTCGTCGTGAGCGGCGAGGGGGGGGAGCGGCGGGATGCGGCGGTAAGAATCCCATAGGCTTTTATAGGGTATCGCCATAAAAAGATGGCGATACCCTATAGGGCGAAAACGCGGCAGTCGGGGGTTAGTACATACGAAAATGCGGTAAAACGGGGTTTTACTGCATTTTCCTTTTAGTACATCCCGCCCTATATGAGGGTGGCAGCTTAGGGCTCCCCTGCCAATGGCAGTTGTACAGTCTCCTCACAGCGGCTTGTTTTTTTTTTCCCCTCCAGCCACGCTCACCTCAGCAGCTCTGTCTCCACAGCACCCGACAGCTCCCTTCTCCGTGGTGCTGTCAGTGTTACTGCTCTGGCTTCCCCTCTCGTCAGCCGTGACTGGCGAGTCTCTGCAGCAGTGGCTGACGGGTCCCGGCTGTCAGTCTCGGCTCCCGGCGCCCCGATCTCCTCTGCAGCGCGGTGGCGGCTGGCGGCTCCCGGCTGTCAGGCACGGCTCTCGGCGCCCAGACCTCCTCTTGCAGCATCAGCGGCGGCCGGTGAGTCTCTTCAGCGGCGGCTGGCGGGTCCCGGCTGTCCGTCACGGCTCCCTGCGTCTCGATCTCCTCTGTAGCGCAGCTGTCCTCAGCGGGTCTCCACACACCTCTCAGCGGCTCAAACTCCTCACAGCAGCAGCTCCTTCTCGTTCAGAGGTCTCCTCAGCACCGCACCAACCGCTCCCCGCGGCCCCCCTTAAAACAGTTCATTTAAAATTCCCGGATGCTTCCCGCTCTGTGCAACGGCGATCGGGAATCCCCAGGTCCTTGTGCCCTCCATGTTTTGGGGGCTGCAGCTCACATCATCCGGGGAATAGGAAAAAGGGTATTAACTCCTTCTGTGTTGCTGGGCTCATTAAGGGCGAATGGAGGGATATATATATATAGATATATCAGAGTATCACACTAGAATCATCTTAATTTACCACAGAATGATGGCTGTGGACAGGGCAGTAGAGAGCCTGGCTGGGCCCAGGTACTTTTCAGGGCATGTAACCTGATCACAGGAGGTGTGGTCATGCACCCTTAGAAAAAAATACAGAAAAAAATGTATTTTAAGAGCCTCACTGGTCACACTGCTGAGGATGAGAGCTGCAATTGCTGCAGCCAGGTATAGGGGGGTAGGGGACCTGGGCCCCAGTGGGCCCCTCCATCAGACCTGGGTCTGGGTAATTTGTACCCTCTCCACCCTCTCTTGGCACCATTGGCTGTGGATCCAGAGACTCTCCAGTACAGCTCATGCTCTGGCTACATATGGCCCCGTGGGTGTGGGGGCATGTTGGTGGAGCCTGTAATCACTGCTGCTCTGCTATGTAAACCAGCTGGGAGGGAGATGAGCTGGGGGCTGCCCAGCTGCTCAATGAGCACTAGGCATGCCCCCAAAATGACGAAGATGGGGGTCCCGTGGTGAGACACTGCCCTCCTCCCAGTGCCCTGCCCCCTTTTTGGCCTCGGGCTCGCCTCCGGTGCACCAGCTCCCGCTTCATCCTCTGAACAACTTGGGAGGTATGGGTCTGCGAATGTGTCCCAGCCACAATGTGCATGCGAGACAATTGATTTGCAATTAGGGACATATTAAGAATTAATTTGCAAGTGACTGACAGGAAGCGGCCGTTTCCTTGCCAGTGGCAGTTTTAGAGCAGTCCATTATTCAAATAGAGGAGCCACACTCAGAGATGTTCGACAGTGTTTAGGGGTGGCAGTTGATGTTGCTCCCATATTTGAGCAATTTAGTGCTCTGCAACTGCCAATGAAGGAAGTCCAGGAACAGAGCATTGTGTCCTCCCCCCCTCCGTGACTTGGTATCGCTGGCACCATGCATTCTTTATAGCCCCGGCTGGGTGGGCTGTCTTAACTCTCCTCTTTGAGGGGGGAATTATATCGCCCCTTTCAACCCCTTTGTGGGTGGAATTTTGAAAAATCCCTTCTTAGTGGGTGCCTACATCACAAAAGCAAGCTACTGTCTAAACTTCAAGTTCCTAGTCCTTATGCTTCAGGAGATTTTGTGATGAGTCAGTGTTATTTGCCTTTTATATATAGATTAACAAAGGATATATTTTACTAGCAGTCCCACTCATGTCGGTGTGATCGTTTATTAGTTTTAAGCATGCCAGCCACTGGGCCAACTTAAATCCTCTGCTAACAAACAGAAACAGGTCAATGCAACAACGGATCTTATGCTTGAAGACATCAGCCCACACGAATTGTTGCTGTATTTTGAAAACTCAATATAAGGTCTATAGCTACAGTATGCACAGGAAAATCAAGTATATTAAAACTGATCACGATTACATGAGCTCCTACTGATGCTAATCACTAGTGGGTGGCATGCCTGGTGCTGCCCAGGGTGGTGCCTTCAGGGAAGTGGTGCACACCATGAAATAACACATTAAAACATCGACATCGGAATCCTGATTGTCGGCATCCTGACCTATGTAAGTATAGCGCCAGTACTAGGTTTAGGGCTGGTGGGGAGGGGAGGGGGTTACTTTTGATGACCCCAGGGGAGTTTAGGGTTAGGCAGTGTGTGTGTGGGGTGGGAGTTAGGGTTAGGTTGCGGGGAGATGGGGTTAGGGTTAGGCAGCCACGGGGAGGATTAGGGAAAGGTTGTGGGGGAGGCTTAGGTTTAGGCTGTGGGGAGATGGGGGTTAAGTTTAGGCACCGCCGCAGGGAGGTTTGGGTTAGGCTTCGGGAAGGGAGGGTTGGGGTCAGGGGAGAAGGGAGAACAGCCCCAACTCACTGCTGTCGGCAATGCAATAATCGGGATCCCGGCATCAGTCTTCTGAATGCAGGCATCCCAAGCTCATACTGAATCCACTTAGACAGTTCGTGTCTCACTGGCCTCTAATGGGAGTTTGAATTTGTCCAAGCAAGCTTCTGTGTGTTCAGGCATCGGAATGGGGTTATTGTGCCATCAGCTTCATAAATTTTAGGAGAGCGAGTATGCTGAAATAAACTGAACTCTTTCACTCTTTGACTGTAAAGGAGAAAAGGCTTGCATTATAATACTTCTTTTTACTAAGACAACAAGAGCAACAGACGAGAGATTGATACTTAGTGGCCCAGTGGAGCGGAGTTATTACTCAAATACTTCATCCTATGTTTTGTGGCATTGAACTGTGCCTAGAACCATGAGGTTGTCTGACGAGCTCTGAGAGCGAGATGGTTGTAAAATAAATCATACACTGACAAAACCAAAGTTATGGCTCCCACTTGTGAGTTTCAGGGAAAAAAGTAACTTTGTAACTTGACAAACCATGTTGCAATGCAAGGGGTGCAAATACATTTTATATTTTTGCATACAGGGTAAATACTGGCAACTTATACGGCAATTTAGATTTAAGTTTGGACACGCCTCTATAAAAATCTGGATCTCATTGGACATTTTGGGGCTATTTCTGAATAGGGCGGATCTTTCGGGTCTGGGACTCAGGGTCGACAGCAAAAAGGTCGACACACCTCAGGTCGCCGCCAATTGGTCGACACACCTTAGGTCGACATGGACAAAAGGTCGACATGAACAAGGTCAACATGGAAAAGGGTCGACATGAGTTTTTTATGTTTTTTGGGTGTCGTTTTCTTCGTAGAGTGACCGGGAACCCCAATTAGTGCCATGCTTCGGGCATGGTGCCTTCGCTCCGCTACCGCTTCGCTCGGTACAGATTACCGTTCCAATCGTAGTCCACGTGGATCGTTAAGTATGAAAAGGTTCCAAAAAAGAAAAAAATCGTGAAAAACTCATGTCGACCTTTTTCCATGTTGACCTTGTTCCTGTCGACCTTTTGTCAATGTCGACCTAAGGTGTGTCGACCAATTGGCGTCGACCTAAGGTGCGTCGACCTTTTTGCTGTCGACCTGGAGTCCGGATACCGGACCTTTCTGCACAGGCACAAATTGCGCATTTTAGCATACAGCGATGTGCATCCTATGCTGAATTGGATGGAACTTGGCTGTATCTGTCTTTCAGTGAAACTAGGTGTTTCAGAGCATAAAATGGGTGGTGAGTGACAATGCTATTAATTGCATGTACCCGCCCTGATTTATACACGCCATTTTCTGTGGGCGTGTATCAAATGCACCGTGTCAGTTGTACAGGGAAGGGAAGCCTGTTTCTGATGGATCTCTTGCACCAACCATGATGCTGGTGCAAGTGCTGAAACAAATGATAGCGCCTACGGCAAGTGGTGTAAAATCAATGGGCGGCACATCTTTCCGTTCCACATTAGCTGAATGGAACATTGCATTAGCCTAAGGTAGTAAATCTGGCTTCTGCTTCTGCCCACAGCTACAGCAACCTTGCTCCTGACTCAAAAACAACCCCTTTAAATCTGCCCCACCGGCAGTGCAATATGGATTTTCCAAGGTACTATGCCTTGAAGAGAGATACAGCGGACGGAGATAGAGTACCAGCCAATCAAGTCTTAACTGCCATGTTACAGGCTGTGTTTGAAAAATGACAGTTGGAAGCTGATTGGCTGGTACTTTGGGGGTCATTCAGACCTGATTGCACGCTGCCGTTTTTCGCAGCGGTGCAATCAGGTTTGAAGTGTGCCTGCGCATGGGTCTCAATATGCGCAGGCACGTCGCTCCCTGGCGGCGGCCATTGCCAGGGGGCGACGGATCAAATGACGAAAGCGATCGTACCGGCGATCACTAGAAGATTGACAGGAAGAGGCCGTTCATGGGCGTCAACTTACCATTTTCAGGGAGTGTCCATGCGAACGCAGGCATGCCCGGCCGTTTCCAGGGAGGGATCCTGACGTCAGCTCCGTCCTGGTTCATCGCAGCAGGTGAGTAAGTCCTGAGCTGTGCAGAGACTCTGCACAAGCGTTTGCAGCCCTGCACAGCGAATCCCCCCTCCCCTGTGAGCGGCGATTATCTGGTCGCAGCAGTGCAAAAAAAGAGCCTGCGCGCGACCAGGGCTGAATTAGGCCCTTTATCTCCATGCACTTTTTCTCTCTCCAAGACTTAGTACATAGACTCCTTGGTCTTCTTCGCTTTGCTCCAAAGTCAGAATCAGTCTTCAGACACTTTTCTTCCTCCCGGTAGCAATGATTTACATTGTATCTGCATGTACAGTATTATAAAATTAATGTGTACATTAATTCCAAAGCGTGCACTCAAATTGAGGACAACATACGACAATGGCAAACATAGCAACTCTAGATTTTCAAAAATGTACTCTGTATATAATAAAATAATATATATACAAAATATCTATATGTATACTTACATATATATATTATATATATATATATATATATATATATATATATATATATATACACAATTCGTGTAACCGGCACTCACACTTCCTGTAATATTGCCGCGGTGCTCATTCCATAGTGTATAGAAGTTCCAACATACGGCACTCAGCGGGCTTAATCATCCGGAATAAATCACAATGCAGGCAGCATAAGCTTTGCAACGTTTCGGCACTTTATTTGCCTTCGTCAAGCAGCATAACCATCACCATACAGTGTAAAAGTGAATCTTAAATACCCTTAACTCTCTCCATCGCGTCTCGGCATCCCTCCCGTATCCGGACACGTCACTACCGCCTTCCGGGTGCAGCACACTCCTCCTTCCGTACACGATACTCCGTGTATTGTCATGGCAATATTCTTCAAGGGGAAGAAGTCCAGGCTTTTGAATGGACGAAACGCGTTGGGAATACTCTGCTGCTGTAACTCCTCTAATGGACAGATAAGCGATTGAACTTTTAAACCCCTGTACGCATGTATTCTGGCTATTTTATATGTATCGGGACAGTCTGCTGCTGAGTCCTTTTTAGATGGACAGATAAGCCTCAATATACCTTTTATCTTGTACGTTTTTAGTGTAGCCATTTGTATGTCTTTTATATTAAATTGTTATTATGTTTACCTTTAAAAATGTCTGGGCTATCAAATTGATATAATTGGGAATAAGCACGTTCCCTAATTCATTGCCCTTTACTGTTAAATGACATTTTTTTGTGAAAACAGTACACACTATGCTTTGCTATCTTTTTTCTTTACATGTGAATCTCAAATGATCAACAATCATTGGAAATCCTTATAAAACCAGATAAGTGCTCTTGGTTTTAATTATACCCACCTGATTTTGTTTCCCCTTTTAAAACTCGTTATTGCACTCCCATGCGCTTATTTTCTCCACTACTTATATATATATATATTAGTGATGAGCGGGTTCGGCTCGTCGGAATCCGAACCCAACCGAACCTCACCCTTTTTACACGGGTCTGAGGCAGACTCGGATCCTCCCGCCTTGCTCGGTTAACCCGAGCGCGCCTGAACGTCATCATCCCGCGGTCGGATTCTCGCGAGATTCGTATTCTATATAAGGAGCCGCGCGTCGCCGCCATTTTTCACTCGTGCATTGGAAATGATAGTGAGAGGACGTGGCTGGCATCCTCTCAGTTTTATTCAGGTGGCTGCAAATATCTGTGCTCACTGCTTTATTGTGGGGACTGGGGACCAGCAGTATTATATAGGAGGAGTACAGTGCAGAGTTTTGCTGACCAGTGACCACCAGTATTATACGTTCTCTGCCTGAAAAACGCTCCATATCTGTGCTCAGTGTGCTGCATAGATCTGTGCTCACACTGCTTTATTGTGGGGACTGGGGACCACCAGTATTATATAGGAGGAGTACAGTGCAGAGTTTTGCTGACCAGTGACCACCAGTATTATACGTTCTCTGCCTGAAAAACGCTCCATATCTGTGCTCAGTGTGCTGCATATATCTGTGCTCACACTGCTTTATTGTGGGGACTGGGGACCACCAGTATTATATAGGAGGAGTACAGTGCAGAGTTTTGCTGACCAGTGACCACCAGTATTATACGTTCTCTGCCTGAAAAATGCTCCATATCTATGCTGCATTGTAGTATATAGTAGGAGTACAGTGCATAATTTTGCTGACCACCAGTATATAATATATAGCAGTACGGTACAGAAGGCCACTGCTCTACCTACCTCTGTGTCGTCAAGTATACTATTCATCCATACCTGTGGTGCATTTCAGTTTTGCACAGTTTGCTGACCACCAGTATATAATATATAGCAGTACGGTACAGTAGTCCACTGCTCTACCTACCTCTGTGTCGTCAAGTATACTATCCCATCCATACCTGTGGTGCATTTCAGTTTTGCACAGTTTGCTAACCACCAGTATATAATATATAGCAGTACGGTACAGTAGGCCACTGCTCTACCTACCTCTGTGTCGTCAAGTATACTATCCATCCATACCTGTGGTGCATTTCAGTTGTGCGCAGTATATATAGTAGTAGGCCATTGCTATTGATATATTACTGGCATATAATTCCACACATTAAAAAATGGAGAACAAAAATGTGGAGGGTAAAATAGGGAAAGATCAAGATCCACTTCCACCTCGTGCTGAAGCTGCTGCCACTAGTCATGGCCGAGACGATGAAATGCCATCAACGTCGTCTGTCAAGGCCGATGCCCAATGTCATAGTAGAGAGCATGTAAAATCCAAAAAACAAAAGTTCAGTAAAATGACCCAAAAATCAAAATTAAAAGCGTCTGAGGAGAAGCGTAAACTTGCCAATATGCCATTTACGACACGGAGTGGCAAGGAACGGCTGAGGCCCTGGCCTATGTTCATGGCTAGTGGTTCAGCTTCACATGAGGATGGAAGCACTCATCCTCTCGCTAGAAAACTGCAGTGCCACTCCTAGATGGGCCAGGTGTTTGTGTCGGCCACTTGGGTCGCTTAGCTTAGTCACACAGCTACCTCATTGCGCCTCTTTTTTTCTTTGCATCATGTGCTGTTTGGGGACTATTTTTTTGAAGTGCCATCATGTCTGACACTGCAGTGCCACTCCTAGATGGGCCAGGTGTTTGTGTCGGCCACTTGGGTCGCTTAGCTTAGTCACACAGCTACCTCATTGCGCCTCTTTTTTTCTTTGCATCATGTGCTGTTTGGGGACTATTTTTTTGAAGTGCCATCCTGTCTGACACTGCAGTGCCACTCCTAGATGGGCCAGGTGTTTGTGTCGGCCACTTGGGTCGCTTAGCTTAGTCACACAGCTACCTCATTGCGCCTCTTTTTTCTTTGCATCATGTGCTGTTTGGGGACTATTTTTTTGAAGTGCCATCCTGCCTGATACTGCAGTGCCACTCCTAGATGGGCCAGGTGTTTGTGTCGGCCACTTGGGTCGCTTAGCTTAGCCATCCAGCGACCTTGGTGCACCTCTTTTTTTCTTTGCATCATGTGCTGTTTGGGGACTATTTTTTTTGAAGTGCCATCCTGTCTGACACTGCAGTGCCACTCCTAGATGGGCCAGGTGTTTGTGTCGGCCACTTGGGTCGCTTAGCTCAAAACACGGCCGCAGAACCGAATCTAAAACTAAAACCCAAAAAATTTCCGGTGCACATCACTAATATATATATATATATATATATATATATATATATATGCAGCAACGGATTGGCACTCACCCTTCACAACAAACGCGGCCCCGGTGCCCTCTGGAATCTGTAGTACATACAGCGACTCCTAGCATGCAGCGGCACTCAGAGAAAGAAACTCATGGGTATTCCAAACAAATGGTGTTTATTCCATGGTGATACAAAAACAGATCCAACGTTTCGGGGTGCTGACACCCCTTTGTCAAGGTGAACAAAACAGAAGTGAGTGATAAAACAATGTGCTTACCTTTATAGCTGAAGGGGGTGAGGAAATCCCGCGAACGGGAAGTGCAGCAGCATTATCAGGGACAGTTCTGAACTTCCTGCCCTGCTTGTGTGTGCGGTGACGTAGTGTACAGGCTCCGGTCACATGTTCCGGCGTCGCGTCATCAGACGTCCTGGTTCCCATAGCAACCGTCCGTGTGTATGCCGCCTGGCCCGACGGCTGTCACGGGGGCACAGGAACTCTCAGGCATGTCAAGCCGCGGTGGACATGGACCAGGCTGTGTAAATAAGTGCACATAACAGAGTGTGATACTGTGTCATCCGAGTACATGCAACTAAGTATTTATATCTGGACATCATTATATTATACTAATACTGGTATTCTGAGCCCCAGTAACAAGTAATTATGCACTGATATAGATATGCAACTGAACACATATGCATTAACTAAGCTTCATGTGGCTGATACAGGACCACGGTGCTCCCCAGAGATGTCTGCATCAGTCAGACTCGACATCACGGGGTGCCCCCTGGTTCTGGATTCAGGTGTGGACGGTATGTTACCTAGTGTTATTACAATTGAATACTGTAGCACAGAATTATAAAACTGACATATCAAAATACATTCCACGGCATTTTATCATTAAGTCCATTGGGCTTGATGGTTGACAGATTGTAAATCCATCTCGCCTCTAGTCTCAAAAGAACCCCGGCCCTGTCTCCGCCCCTCAGTCTCTTTGGACACTGATCGATGATCTGGAATTTTAAATCACTCAAAGAGTGTCCGAGGTCGGCATAATGTCGAGCTACCGGTTGCTCCGAGGGTTTGCCTGACAATGCAATCTTGACTGCAGATCTGTGTAGTGCAAGACGGTCACGTGCATTACGGATAGTCTTGCCCACATATTGTAGTCCACAGGGACAGGTGATTAAGTACACTATAAAAGTGCTTGTGCAGGTGAGTATGTACCTAATATTATATGATCTGCCTGTACAACGTGATTTAAACGTAGACCCTGGGACCATGAATCTGCATGTTTCGCATCCCAGGCATTTATAGCATCCTGGGGGCCTGGAGAGGAACGTGGTTGGTGATGGATTGTCAAAGCCTGTAATATCCGAGTGGACAACCCAGTCCTTGATGCTTTTGCCCCTGGTGTGGCATACCATGGGTTTCTTCTTATGCAATGACGGTAATGTTTTGTCAGTTGCAATAATAGGCCACAATGCCCGTAAGGCCCTAGGCACTACTGGACTGGCAGTGTTGTACTTTGTGACGAATGGTAGAACTTGTGCATCTTCTTTGATCTTTTGGCATAATAAATCCCTCCTGTGCATGCGTCTTACTTCACATTGACTGTCATGTAGTGTTTTATGATCATACCCCCTTTCTGTAAACCGTTCTTTTACTGATGTCAGGGCTTCATCTAGTTTTGTGGGATCACTAGTGATCCTTGCTGCCCTGATGAATTGTGATTTGGGCAAGCCTTTCTTTAATGCCCCAGGGTGATGACTATTATGTTTTAACAATGTGTTCTTATCCGTCGGTTTGTAAAATATCTCCGTTGATATTTTATTGTTGTTAATGGACACCATTACATCTAAGTAGTGCAATGAAACCAAGTCACAGGCCGCAGTTACCTTAATAGGGGAGTCCCTGCTGTTGATGTGGGCGATGAGTGCTTCGAATTTCTCCTGGCCGCCGGTCCATAAAATAAATATATCGTCTATATACCTTGAATAGTAAAAAATGTGCTGTGATGTATTAAAATCATCAAAAAACATGGTTTGTTCTTCCTGCAGCATAAAGGTATTGGCGAAGGACGGCGACACATTGCTACCCATCGCACAACCACTCGTTTGGCGGTAAAATTTACCGTCAAATAAAAAATAATTTCTTGTGAGGGTTAACTCCAACAGTCTAAGGAACAAATTCACATCCACTGATTCCATGCCTACACGAATTAAAAATTCCCTCATGGATTTAAGTCCCGCCATCTGCGGTATGCTGGTATATAAACTGCAGATGTCAATAGTGCAGATCAAGGTGCCCGTGGGAATATCCGGTAGTAACATGAGCTGATTCAGGAACATGGTAGTGTCCTTGATACATCTGGGTTGTTGGCAGATAAGCGGCTGTAGTATGCTGTCTAAAAAGGTTGAAATTGGCTGATAAAGTGACTTGTGCGCAGAAATGATTGGCTTATTCACGTCTTTATGTATTTTGGGCACTATGAACAGAACTGGTACCACCGGGAACTCTTGTTTAAGTACCGAGCATAACTTTTTGGAAATTTTTCCGTCAGTTTCCGCTAGATCTAAAATATTATCAATTTCCTGCTTGTATTCCATGGTGGGATCCTGGGGTAGCTCTTGGTAAACTTGATGGTCCGAGAGTTGTCTGTAGACCTCAGCTTTATAATCTGATAAGTTCATAATAACAATTCCGCCCCCTTTATCAGCGGGGCGGATTATTATGTCCCTATACGATGCCAGTTGTTTTAATGCTCTGTGTTCCGACTTAGATAGATTATAGTGCATCCTCGTTGAGGCAGATGTATATCTGGAAACTGAATCGTCTACAAGTCGGATAAAAGATTTGATTGAGGCATTTGTAGAGGCGGGGTCGAATTGAGACTTGTGGGTAGAACTAATATAACTTTGGTGGGGTCCGGGCTGGCAGGCAGAGGGTGATGCTGAAAAAATTCTTGCAAACGAAGTTTGCGTGCAAACTTGTGAAGTTCAATTTGCCAACCTAGGCCGTCAAATTTGTTAGTTGGCACAAACGACAGACCATTGCTCAATACCCTCATTTCCAATTCACTAAGTTGGCGGGCAAATAGATTGTATATTAGGCGGGATCATTTTGTCCCTGTGATAGTTGGACAAAGAAATGCCATGCATTAGAAAGTCCAATTCCCGTCTCTTTAATTTTATTAATTGGTGAAAGATGTCCTCCATACCCAACTGATCATCCGCCTCAGTTAAATCCTCAGTGAATCTCAGCCTGTCTGCGTCTGCATCAGTGAAGCTATACGTATCCGTGAGATTGGACGGCAAACCTCCATAGCCCGGAATTTGTTCATGTGCCATATCTTAGGTCACTCAGCTTCCAAATAGGTACAAGGAGGTTAAAGTTGCCGTGCAAGGTATATAGTGCAATATCTAGCGATTCAGTGCATAACAGTCTCCAAAAAGTGCTTAATGCATTGGTGCAAACAATGTACTGATGAAAAAGTGCAGAAAAAAAGTGCTAAGTGCTTGTGTTGTGAATGACTCCTCAGTCTTCTCCTTTCCACAAAGGGTCACACTGTAATATTGCTATATTTTCAATGCAGTCAATGTTTAGCAATACAAGTGGGGGTGCCTCATCCCAGACGGTCAATGTGGTGTAAACCTCAAAGTCCAACAAATATGCAGCAACGGATTGGCACTCACCCTTCACAATAAACGCGGCCCCGATGCCCTCTGGAATCTGTAGTACATACAGCGACTCCTAGCATGCAGCGGCACTCAGGGAAAGAAACTCATGGGTATTCCAAACAAATGGTGTTTATTCCATGGTGATACAAAAACAGATCCAACGTTTCGGGGTGCTGACACCCCTTTGTCAAGGTGAACAAAACAGAAGTGAGTGATAAAACAATGTGCTTACCTTTATAGCTGAAGGGGGTGAGGAAATCCCGCGAACGGGAAGTGCAGCAACATTATCAGGGACAGTTCTGAACTTCCTGCCCTGCTTGTGTGTGTGGTGACGTAGTGTACAGGCTACGGTCACATGTTCCGGCGTCGCGTCATCAGACGTCCTGGTTCCCATAGCAACCGTCCGTGTGTATGCCGCCTGGCCCGACGGCTGTCACGGGGGCACAGGAACTCTCAGGCATGTCAAGCCGCGGTGGACATGGACCAGGCTGTGTAAATAAGTGCACATAACAGAGTGTGATACTGTGTCATCCGAGTACATGCAACTAAGTATTTATATCTGGACATCATTATATTATACGAATACTGGTATTCTGAGCCCCAGTAACAAGTAATTATGAACTGATATAGATATGCAACTGAACACATATGCATTAACTAAGTTTCATGTGGCTGATACAGGACCACGGTGCTCCCCAGAGGTGTCTGCATCAGTCAGACTCGACATCACGGGGTGCCCCCTGGTTCTGGATTCAGGTGTGGACGGTATGTTACCTAGTGTTATTACAATTGAATACTGTAGCACAGAATTGTAAATCACTGATGCAGACGCAGACAGGCTGAGATTCACTGAGGATTTAACTGAGGCGGATGATCAGTTGGGTATGGAGGACATCTTTCACCAATTAATAAAATTAAAGAGACGGGAATTGGACTTTCTAATGCATGGCATTTCTTTGTCCAACTATCACAGGGACAAAATGATCCCGCGAGGCTTTCGTATTCGCAATGTGCCTACTATAGGCCGGTTTAACACCGAATTTTGTAGCCGCTGGATAGGCATTTTAAATAAATGCAGTATGGACCTGATGTTACTGGTTGTGGAAGAGGCGGGCCGTGAGCTCAAAGTCACTCGTGAGAAGATACATCTATTAGAGACAGCGCATAAAGACACGCTAAGCCTGGACTCCAGTCAGAGCTTGATTCAGAGACTACAAACACAAATGAACAAATATAAATGCGATCTTATAAAATTTAAGCGGGGGAAACAACTGACCGTTAAAGATGACTATGAGACCAATAAAGTCTACCGATGGCTTGCTGGAGGGGAACCCGGCAATCACAGACCTTACAACTATAGGTCCAGACACAGTTGGCGTAAGCGCCGCGAAGATCGCAATACTGACCCGGCGACATCTAACAGTGACAGCGAGTTCGCCATGGGCGACTCAGAGGGGCCATCAGCATCATCTAGTGTCCCTTTAGGGACCTCTCCAGCCACTCCGGCAGGCACAAGAGCAAGAGGACGCCCACCCGCAGGGGCCAACAAAACACAAGGCTCCAAAAATGTATCAACAAAAAAGAAAGCCTAATATACAATCTATCTGCCCGCCAACTTAGTGAATTGGAAATGAGGGTATTGAGCAATGGTCTGTCGTTTGTGCCTAGGTTGGCAAATTGAACTTCACAAGTTTGCACGCAAACTTCGTTTGCAAGAATTTTTTCAGCATCACCCTCTGCCTGCCAGCCCGGACCCCCACCAAAGTTATATTAGTTCTACCCACAAGTCTCAATTCGACCCCGCCTCTACAAATGCCTCAATCAAATCTTTTATCCGACTTGTAGACGATTCAGTTTCCAGATATACATCTGCCTCAACGAGGATGCACTATTATCTATCTAAGTCGGAACACAGAGCATTAAAACAACTGGCATCGTATAGGGACATAATAATCCGCCCCGCTGATAAAGGGGGCGTAATTGTTATTATGAATTTATCAGATTATAAAGCTGAGGTCTACAGACAACTCTCGGACCATCAAGTTTACCAAGAGCTACCCCAGGATCCCACCATGGAATACAAGCAGGAAATTGATAATATTTTAGATCTAGCGGAAACTGACGGAAAAATTTCCAAAAAGTTATGCTCGGTACTTAAACAAGAGTTCCCGGTGGTACCAGTTCTGTTCATAGTGCCCAAAATACATAAAGACGGGAATAAGCCCCCGGGGAGGCCAATCATTTCTGCGCACAAGTCACTTTATCAGCCAATTTCAACCTTTTTAGACAGCATACTACAGCCGCTTATCTGCCAACAACCCAGATGTATCAAGGACACTACCATGTTCCTGAATCAGCTCATGTTACTACCGGATATTCCCATGGGCACCTTGATCTGCACTATTGACATCTGCAGTTTATATACCAGCATACCGCAGATGGCGGGCCATAAATCCATGAGGGAATTTTTAATTCGTGTAGGCATGGAATCAGTGGATGTGAATTTGTTCCTTAGACTGTTGGAGTTAACCCTCACAAGAAATTATTTTTTATTTGACGGTAAATTTTACCGCCAAACGAGTGGTTGTGCGATGGGTAGCAATGTGTCGCCGTCCTTCGCCAATACCTTTATGCTGCAGGAAGAACAAACCATGTTTTTTGATGATTTTAATACATCACAGCACATTTTTTACTATTCAAGGTATATAGACGATATATTTATTTTATGGACCGGCGGCCAGGAGAAATTCGAAGCACTCATCGCCCACATCAACAGCAGGGACTCCCCAATTAAGGTAACTGCGGCCTGTGACTTGGTTTCATTGCACTACTTAGATGTAATGGTGTCCATTAACAACAATAAAATATCAACGGAGATATTTTACAAACCGACGGATAAGAACACATTGTTAAAACATAATAGTCATCACCCTGGGGCATTAAAGAAAGGCTTGCCCAAATCACAATTCATCAGGGCAGCAAGGATCACTAGTGATCCCACAAAACTAGATGAAGCCCTGACATCAGTAAAAGAACGGTTTACAGAAAGGGGGTATGATCATAAAACACTACATGACAGTCAATGTGAAGTAAGACGCATGCACAGGAGGGATTTATTATGCCAAAAGATCAAAGAAGATGCACAAGTTCTACCATTCGTCACAAAGTACAACACTGCCAGTCCAGTAGTGCCTAGGGCCTTACGGGCATTGTGGCCTATTATTGCAACTGACAAAACATTACCGTCATTGCATAAGAAGAAACCCATGGTATGCCACACCAGGGGCAAAAGCATCAAGGACTGGGTTGTCCACTCGGATATTACAGGCTTTGACAATCCATCACCGACCACGTTCCTCTCCAGGCCCCCAGGATGCTATAAATGCCTGGGATGCGAAACATGCAGATTCATGGTCCCAGGGTCTACGTTTAAATCACGTTGTACAGGCAGATCATATAATATTAGGTACATACTCACCTGCACAAGCACTTTTATAGTGTACTTAATCACCTGTCCCTGTGGACTACAATATGTGGGCAAGACTATCCGTAATGCACGTGACCGTCTTGCACTACACAGATCTGCAGTCAAGATTGCATTGTCAGGCAAACCCTCGGAGCAACCGGTAGCTCGACATTATGCCGACCTCGGACACTCTTTGAGTGATTTAAAATTCCAGATCATCGATCAGTGTCCAAAGAGACTGAGGGGCGGAGACAGGGCCAGGGATCTTTTGAGACTAGAGGCGAGATGGATTTACAATCTGTCAACCATCAAGCCCAATGGACTTAATGATAAAATGCCGTGGAATGTATTTTGATATGTCAGTTTTATAATTCTGTGCTACAGTATTCAATTGTAATAACACTAGGTAACATACCGTCCACACCTGAATCCAGAACCAGGGGGCACCCCGTGATGTCGAGTCTGACTGATGCAGACATCTCTGGGGAGCACCGTGGTCCTGTATCAGCCACATGAAGCTTAGTTAATGCATATGTGTTCAGTTGCATATCTATATCAGTGCATAATTACTTGTTACTGGGGCTCAGAATACCAGTATTAGTATAATATAATGATGTCCAGATATAAATACTTAGTTGCATGTACTCGGATGACACAGTATCACACTCTGTTATGTGCACTTATTTACACAGCCTGGTCCATGTCCACCGCGGCTTGACATGCCTGAGAGTTCCTGTGCCCCCGTGACAGCCGTCGGGCCAGGCGGCATACACACGGACGGTTGCTATGGGAACCAGGACGTCTGATGACGCGACGCCGGAACATGTGACCGGAGCCTGTACACTACGTCACCGCACACACAAGCAGGGCAGGAAGTTCAGAACTGTCCCTGATAATGCTGCTGCACTTCCCGTTCGCGGGATTTCCTCACCCCCTTCAGCTATAAAGGTAAGCACATTGTTTTATCACTCACTTCTGTTTTGTTCACCTTGACAAAGGGGTGTCAGCACCCCGAAACGTTGGATCTGTTTTTGTATCACCATGGAATAAACACCATTTGTTTGGAATACCCATGAGTTTCTTTCCCTGAGTGCCGCTGCATGCTAGGAGTCGCTGTATATATATATATATACACAGGTTGAGTATCCCATATCCAAATATTCCGAAATACGGAATATTCCGAAATACAGACTTTTTTTATTGAGAGTTAGATAGTGAAACCTTTGTTTTTTGATGACTCAATGTACACAATCTTTGTTTAATACACAAAGTTATTAAAAATATTGTATTAAATGACCTTCAGGCTGTGTGTATAAGGTATATATGAAACATAACTGAATTGTGTCAGTGTACACACACTTTGTTTAATGTACAAAGTTATAAAAAATATTGGCTAAAATGACCTTCAGGCTGTGTGTATAAGGTGTATATGAAACACAAATGCATTCTGTACTTAGATTTAGGTCCCATCACTATGATATCTCATTATGGTATGCATTTATTCCAAAATACGAAAAAATCCGATATCCAAAATACCTCTGGTCCCAAGCATTTTGGTTAAGGGATACTCAACCTGTATATATATATATATATATATATATATATACTAGGTGCTTCATCGCGCCCTACGGGCGCTCTTCACACAGTCGCAAGGGGCTACGCCCCCTTAACCCTTGCATGCCTTTCTGGGGTTCAATATTTGTATTATATAAAGTATTACCTGCATTCCTTTGTTAGTGGTTAAATATTGCACAATGAAAGGGCGTGCGATGGTGAAGGAGGCGCAGCCCCTTGCGACGGGGTGAACAGCACCTGCAGGGCACGATGTACAGAATGTAGCGGGTGCGGGGGGGGACTGCGGATGGTGTCTGTAGATGCTGCAGGTGGAGGGGGGGCAGAAGTGGGGGTGGGGCCCGGATGGGGAAGAGTCGGGAGGTGCTGCGGGTGGGGGAGGGGCAGGGGTGCCATGGGTGGCAGAGGGGCAGGTGTGGGGATGTTGTGCATGGGTGAAGGGTTCCGGAGGTGCTGTGGGATGGGAAGGGGCGGGAGTGCCGGGGGTGTGGTAGGGGTCCGCAGGCGCAATGGGTAGGGGAGGGGCAGGTACGGGTGGTGCGGCGCATAGGGAAGGAGGTCCGGAGGTGCTGCTGGTGGTGGAGGGGCAGGTGCGGTGGTGCCATTGGTGGGGGAGGGGTGGGTGAGGGGGGGACCGCGGATGGAGGAGGGTGTCTGCAGATGCTGCGGGTGGAGGGGGGCAGGTGTGGGGGGAGACATATAAAGGGGGTGGATGGTGGAGGGGGCCTGGAGGTGCTGTGGGTGGTGAAGGGGCGGAGGAGTGGGAGCCGCGGGTGGTGTAGGGGGTCTGGAGGCACAGCGTGTGGGGGAGGGGTGAAGGGGAAGGTGCGGAGGTGTGGTGCATTGGGGAGAGGTCTGGAGGCGCTGCGGGTACTGTACCTGCCAAAAAGGTAGTTGGAGGGTATGCAGTAACAGGGCCAGGACAGGGGTGACAGGGTCAGAACAGGGTTGACGGGGCCAGGACAGGGGTGACAGGGTCAGAAAAGGGGTGACGGGGCCAGGACAGGGGCGACGGGGCCAGGACAGAAATGACAGGGACAGGATAGGGGTGACAGGCCAGGGTAGGGGTGGCAGGAACAGGACAGGGGTGACAGGGCCAGTATAGGGTTGACAGGGCAAGCACAGGGGTAACAGGGCCAGGATAGGGGTAACAGGGCCAGCATAAGGGTAACAGGGCCAGCATAAGGGTGACAGGGCCAGCATAAGAGTGACAGGGCCAGGATAAGGGTGAAAGGGCCAGGATAAGGGTGGCAGGGCAAGGCCAGGGGTGACAGGGACATGACCGAACACAGGGCACGGGAGAGATTGGTATTAGGGACAAAACAGTGGTGACAGACAGATGTGTCTTACCGGAGTCACTGCTGCTGGCTGCTGCTGTTCCACTCCAACCTGTTGGGATCTGCTGCTGGTGGAGACTTGGCATGGCTGACTCTCTTAGGCTGGAGTCCTGCTTCCTCTGCCCGTCCGCATCCCTCCCCCCCTCCTCAGTCACACACCGCAGACCTCGCGCAGCTGCCAGGCACTGTGGTAAGGGGAGACTGGGAGTGACTGGTTAGCCCCCAGGAGATGCTGCGGCTGGAGGGAGGAGGGGGTCGGAGCCTGCAAGCAGCTCGGACTTCTGCAGCGTTACCCGCCGGCTAAAGTGTGTGAAGGAGCTGGGCCACTGTGGGTGGCAGCGCTGCAGCTAGCGGTGGGGTTGCCGGGGCTGGAGATAACAGAGGCAGTACGGAACCTGCACAGCGGCAGGTGCCCCACAAAACTGCAGCTAAGAAGCGTGGAGTGTGCCAGAAAGTGACGCTCCTCCGCGCCAGAGAGGGGGGGGTCAAGCACACAGTGAGCCGGTGCCTGTCTATCTGTACGGCATACCCCCTCACACACCCCCATACCTCCCAAATGTCCCGATTTTCGCGGGACAGTCCCATTTTTTGGCGTCTTCTGACCAATAGGACTGCCTATTCTGCCGATCATGTGACAAGACATGTCACATGATCGGCATTATCTTACTCTCTTTCTATGTTTAAATTGGGTATTTATACTCGTTTTTTAAGTACAATATAATTTATGAATAGATAACTAGTGTGCACTGTGGACTGAGTGTCCTTTGCATCATTATTTTGGATGGTTTGTTTTTATGTATTAACAATTATCTAAACAGGTGACACTAATGAGTGTATCAGGAAGGGTATAAATAGAGTACCCACTGCTTATGGACTTCATGCTCCTGAGGAAGCTGGATTATACCAGTGAAACGCGTTGAGCCTTTCTTATCTGGACTTGAGCTTATCCTTTCCATCTGGACTCCGTTCTACCCATTGGCCTGCACAAGCCGTTCTTCCTTGGGCACAATTTGGACTTCGCTCCCAACACTGGACATTATCATCCAACTAGTCTATGCACCCCTACAGCTATACAAAGGACTTGTTCCAATGCTGATGCTTTCCAACGAGGGGATCTGGTAAATATTTGCCTATTAAAGTGAATGCACAGAGGGAAGCTGTCCTAGCCCATAGGAATGAACAATATTAATATCGGAGAACGAAAAATTATATGAAATCCTGTCCAGATAAGCTATATTTGAGTTTTTACTGCCACCCTAGTGGCTAGAGGAATTCCTTCTCTTTTTTAATTGTTATATATGATATGTTATTAAATTGTTACCTTTTTACATAGAACAAACCATCCGTATTATTATTATTTTTATTAATTTATTAATAATAATATATTATTTTAATCTTATTCAGCCAGCGCTGGTACACATTTCTCTTTTATATGGTATAGTTTTGAGGAATTGACCTTCCTCTTACCTGCTGCTGTTGGTCGCGCACCTACTTATTTGTTATTTCCATTTTTTTGGGTCTGTCCCGCTGTCCCACCCGCGGGTCGCAGTGTCCCGCGGTAACGGGGGGGTCAGTTGGAAAGCTCCTGTACTCGCTGTTCTGCTTAGCAGAGCAGCGGTGAATAGTGGAGACAGAGGGAGAGGGGGCATCAGGGGGTATGGATTAAGGGGGGATTCCAGCAGCAGAGCCGGATTAAGGGGGGGGGGGGGCAGGGGGTACGTACCATTGACCCCACAGTTTTAGGGGCCCCCGGCTCGAGTAGCTCTGTCCCAGCTCAGAAGCCCCCCCCCCCCGTCCTGCCAGCAACAACGGCAGCATTGTGCTACTGTCAGCACACGCTGCTGCGTGTTGGCTGGTCTGTGGTGTTGCAGGGAGGCAGCAGTCTCCCTGCTTTCTTCTGCCTGTGCAGGTGTGTAGGTGGGAGCGACCACCTCCTCTGGATTTACCCCTAGCTGAGGGGCCAAAATTCCATAAAAAAACAAAAACAAACGGAATTTGCGTAAGGGGGCGTGGCCTCGCGTCCCCGCGATTAGGCCACGCCCCAACCCACAGCAGGCACAGCAATGAGATAGGGCTCCCCTGTCTCAAGTGCCCTGCCCCCCCCCCCCCCCCCGGACTCATAATCAGCCCCTGGGGGCATGCCAGCAGCTCACAGAGCGCTGGGCATGCCCCCTCATTGACGAAAACGGGGCCCTCCCGTGAAGCCACGCCCCCTTTTCGCCGAGTGTGTGTCCCTCCTTCTGTCTGAAGAAAGCTCCTGCAGAAAGCTGGGAGGTATGCACCCCTGCATGTGCCATGCCCATACTATCTGCTTCTGCTCCTAGTCTCCTGTAGATTTGGCCAGATCTGTGACTCATTTGACTAACTCCGCCCACTGTTGTGACTCCGCCCAGCGTTAGCAAATGAATCACAAAGTCACAGATCTGGGCTATTATATAGGAGATATATATATATATATATATATATTGCTGTAAAATGAAATAGCCCCTATGGCATTTTTCACGTTTTAGTTCTTTACATAATGCACTCAGAATAGGATTATAAAGGAAATCTTACCACTTTTTTTTTCTTAATCAATTGCAATCAGTGTTGGACTGGCGCATGTAGGGCCCACCGGGGGAATGCAGTGGTAGGGGCCTGTGTTAGGTGTGTGGTGAGTCTGCAGAGGGGGTGTGGCTTGCCACCTCATTGGTTTGACTAACCATTAAAGAGTGCAACGTCTGGGCCCCTTCATAAATATATACAGTAAATTCAGCTGCTGCATGCATGATAATGTACCAGATTAATAACAGATTAATAACAGCAATGGACTGTAGAAAATACACCATAGTCCAGTATAAGGTAACATATGTATAATGTATAATTCAAGTGCGCAGTCTGGAACCTGATCCTTTGAGCAGGAGGTGGGCCCACAGTCAGTAGGGCCCACCGGTGGTTTCCCCTGTACCCCTGTGGGCCAGTCCAAGCCTGATTGCAATTGTCTTATACAGTTTCTTGGTAGACTCACCTACAAATATATTGCAGTACTTAATTGAAGGTGCCCATAAAGACTGATTCCAGACAGTGTAGCAAGCGGCAGGGCTCTCTGCGATACCAGACTGAATATCATGCTGTCACTCAAACCAAGCTAAGTGTATAAAATGAATCATTTTCTCACTAACGCAGGTCTCATCCCGCCGTTCGTCCCAGAGCCGCGCCGCCGTCCTCCTCGCAGAGCCGGAAGATAGAAGCCGGGTGAGTATAAAAAGAAATGAAGACTTCAAGGCGGCAGAAAACTTCAGATCTTCACTGAGGTAAGCGTGCAGCGGTAACGCTGCGCGCCATTGCTCCCACACACTACACACACACTGAAGGCACTGATGGGTGCAGGGCGCAGGGGGGGGGGGCGCCCTGGGCAGCAATATAAACCTCTGGACTGGCAACAGGGTACATTAGGCTGCGGAGGCAGTAAATGAAAAAATCCCCTGCCATTTTTTGTATATTGGAGCGGGACCGAAGCCAGCCGCTGGAGGGGGCGGAGCTTGATCCCTCAGCACTAACAGCGCCATTTTCTCCACAGAACGCTGCAGAGAAGCTGGCTCCCCGGACTCTCCCCTGCTGAACACGGTGACGGAGGGCTGAAAAGAGGGGGGGGGAGGGCATTTGTAAGGCGCAGTGAGTGTATACACATTTATCATACATAGAAAAAGCGCTATATCTGGGTTTTTATTCCAGTGTCAGTTGGCGCTGTGTGTGTGCTGGCATACTCTCTCTCTCTGTCTCTCCAAAGGGCCTTGTTGGGGGATTGTCCCCTTATAGATATATCCCTGTGTGTGTGGGGGTGTCAGTACGTGCGTGTCGGCATGTCTGAAGCGGAAGGCTCGTCTAAGGAGGAGGTGGAGCAGATGAGTGGTGTGTCTCCGTCGGCAACGCCGACTCACGATTGGATGGACATGTGGCATATGTTAAATGCAAGTGTGACCTCATTACATAAGAGAATGGACAAAGCAGAGTCCAGGGAAAAAGCAGGGAGTCAATCCACGTATTGGACTGGGTCACAGGGCCCTTCTGGGTCTCAAAAACGTCCCCTATCCCAAATAGCAGACACTGGTACCGACACGGATTCTGACTCCAGTGTCGACTACGATGATGCAAAATTACACCCAAGGGTGGCAAAAAGTATTCAGTATATGATTATTGCAATAAAAGATATTTTGCATATCACTGATATCACTGATGACCCCTCTGTCCCTGAGATGAGGGTGCGCATGTATAAGGAAAAGAAACCTGAGGTAACCTTTCCCCCATCCCATGAGCTTAACGAGTTATTTGAAAAGGCTTGGGAAACTCCAGATAAAAAACTGCAGATTCCCTAAAGGGTTCTTATGGCGTATCCTTTCCCTGCACAGGACAGGGTACGTTGGGAATCCTCTCCCAGGGTGGACAAGGCTTTAACACGCCTGTCCAAGAAGGTGGCGCTACCATCTCCGGACACGGCAGCCCTCAAGGATCCTGCTGATCGCTGACAGGAAACTACTTTAAAGTCTATTTATGCGCATACAGGTGCTTTGCTCAGACCGGCAATAGCATCGGCATGGGTGTGTAGTGTAGTTGCAGCATGGACAGATACCTTGTCAGCTGACCTTGATACCCTGGACAGGGATACCATTTTATTGATCTTAGCCCACATTAAAGACGCAGTCTTATATATGAGGGACGCTCAAAGAGACGTTGGACTGCTGGGTTCCAGAGCCAATGCCATGGCTATTTCTGCGAGACGAGCTCTATGGACTCGCCAATGGACGGGTGATGCAGACTCAAAGAAGCATATGGAGGTTTTACCTTACAAGGGTGAAGTGTTGTTTGGGGATGGGCTCGCGGGCCTGGTTTCCACAGCTACCGCGGGTAAATCTACCTTTTTACCTTTTGTTCCCCAACAGCAAAAGAAAACTCCACAGTATCAGATGCAGTCCTTTCGGTCGCATAAGTCCAGAAGAGGTCGGGGCTCCTCCTTCCTTGCCAGAGGTAAGGGTAGAGGAAAGAGAACGCCTGCTTCGGCTAGTTCCCAGGAGCAGAAGTCCTCCCCGGCTTCTACAAAATCCACTGCATGACGCTGGGGCTCCACTGAGGGAGTCCGCACCAGTGGGGGCACATCTTTGACTTTTCAGCCAGATCTGGGTTCTTTCAGACGTGGATCCTTGGGCGATGGAAATTGTTTCCCAATGCTACAAGCTGGAATTCGAAGAGGTGCCCTCTCGACGATTTTTCAAGTCGGCCTTGCCAGCTTCACCTCCGGAGAGGGAAGTAGTGTTAGCTGCAATTCAAAAGCTGTGTCAACAGCAAGTGATTGTCAAGGTTCCCCTGGTCCAACAGGGAAAAGGATACTATTCAACCATGTTCGTGGTCCCGAAGCCGGATGGTTCGGTCAGACCCATTTTAAATCTAAAATCCCTAAACCTGTACTTGAAAAAGTTCAAATTCAAGATGGAATCGCTCCGAGCTGTAATATCCAGCCTGGAAGGGAGGGCTTTTATGGTGTCACTAGTTATAAAGGATGCATACCTTCATGTCCCCATATATCCCCCTCATCAGGAGTACCTGAGATTCGCTATACAGGACTGTCATTACCAGTTTCAGACGTTGCCGTTTGGGCTTTCCACGGCCCCGAGGATTTTCACCAAGGTGATGGCGGAGATGATGGTGCTCCTGCGCAGGCAGGGAGTCACAATTATCCCATACTTGGACGATCTCCTGATAAAGGCGAGATCGAGAGATCAATTGCTGAAGAGCGTTTCACTCTCCCTGAGAGTGCTGCAACAGCACGGTTGGATTCTCAATCTGCCAAAGTCACAATTGGTTCCACCGACTCGGCTATCATTCCTAGGCATGATTCTGGACACGGAACAAAAGAGGGTTTTTCTCCCATTGGAAAAAGCCCAGGACCTCCAGAACATGGTCAGAGACCTGCTAAAACCAAAAAGAGTGTCTGTTCATCACTGCACTCGAGTTCTGGGAAAAATGGTGGCAGCCTACAAGGCCATCCCCTTCGGCAGGTTCCATGCGAGGACATTTCAGTGGGACCTTCTGGACAAGTGGTCCGGGTCCCATCTACAAATACATCAGAAAATAACCCTGTCCCCCAGGACCAGGGTGTCTCTCCTGTGGTGGCTGCAGAGTGCTCACCTTCTAGAGGGTCGCAGGTTCGGCATTCAAGACTGGGTTTTGGTGACCACGGACGCGAGCCTCCAAGGATGGGGAGCAGTCACACAAGGAAGAAATTTTCAGGGATTATGGTCAAGCCAGGAGGCTTGTCTACACATCAACATACTGGAATTGAGGGCCATATACAACGGCCTACGACAAGCGGAGAATCTTCTTCGCGACCTACCGGTTCTCATTCAATGAGACAACGTCAGAGCCATGGCTCATGTAAACCATCAAGGCGGGACAAGGAGCAGAGTGGCGATGGCGGAAGCCACCAGGATTCTTCGCTGGGTGGAAAATCACGTAAGCGCTCTGTCAGCTGTCTTCATTCCGGGAGTGGATAACTGGGAAGCAGACTTCCTCAGCTGACACGATCTCCATCCAGGAGAGTGGGGACTTCATCAAGAAGTTTTTGCAGAGATAACAAGTCTTTGGGGAATTCCTCAAATAGACATGATGGCGTCACGCCTCAACAAGAAGCTTCGGAGGTATTGTGCCAGGTCACGGGACCCTCAGGCAGTAGCAGTGGATGCCCTGGTAACACCATGGGTGTTTCAGTCGGTCTATGTGTTCCCTCCTCTTCCTCTCATCTCAAAAATATTGAGAATCATAAGACGAAAAGAGTGCAGACAATACTCATTGTTCCAGATTGGCCTCAAAGGGCCTGGTACTCAGATCTTCAGGAACTGCTCACAGAAGATCCGTGGCCTCTTCCTCTCAGGGAGGACCTGTTACAGCAAGGGCCCTGCGTGTTCCAAGACTTACCATGGTTACGTTTGACGGCATGATTGTTGAAGACCGAATCCTAGCTGGGAAAGGTATTCCGGAGGAAGTCATCCCTACTCTGATAAAGGCTAGGAAGGAGGTGACGGCAAAACATTATCACCGTATCTGGAGGAAGTATGTATCTTGGTGTGAATCCAAGAATGCTCCTACGGAAGATTTCCATCTGGGCCGTTTTCTCCACTTTCTACAGACAGGAGTGGACATGGGCCTGAAAATAGGCTCCATTAAGGTACAGATTTCAGCCCTATCTATATTCTTCCAGAAGGAATTGGCTTCTCTCCCAGAAGTCCAGACGTTTGTGAAGTGAGTGCTGCACATCCAGCCCCCCTTTGTGCCCCCAGTGGCACCGTGGGACCTTAACGTGGTATTAAGTTTCCTAAAATCTCACTGGTTTGAACCTCTTTAAACGGTTGAATTAAAATTTCTCACGTGGAAGGTGGTCATGTTATTGGCCTTGGCATCTGCAAGGCGAGTGTCCGAATTGGCGGCCTTGTCCTACAAGAGCCCCTATTTGATTTTCCATGTGGATAGAGCGGAGTTGAGGACTCGTCCTCAATTTTTGCCAAAGGTGGTTTCTTCATTTCATATGAACCAACCTATTGTGGTGCCTGTGGCAGGACGGCTAAGGTTAGGAAAACAGAGGCTCTGTTTGTCCTGTATGCAGCCAACAAAGTTGGCGCTCCTGCTTCTAAGCAGACTATTGCTCGCTGGATCTGTAACACGATTCAGCAGGCTCATTCTACGGCTGGATTGCCGTTACCAAATTCGGTAAAGGCCCATTCCACTAGGAAGGTGGGCTCTTCTTGGGCGGCTGCCCGAGGCGTCTCGGCATTACAGCTTTGCCGAGCAGCTACTTGGTCGGGTTCAAACACTTTTGCAAAATTCTACAAGTTTGATACCATGGCTGATGAGGACCTTGCGTTTGCTCAGTCGGTGCTGCAGAGTCATCCGCACTCTCCCGCCCGGTTTGGAGCTTTGGTATAAACCCCATGGTCCTTACGGAGTCCCCAGCATCCTCTAGAACGTAAGAGAAAATAAGATTTTAAACCTACCGGTAAATCTTTTTCTCCTAGTCCGTAGAGGATGCTGGGCGACCGTCCCAGTGCGGACTAAATCTGCAAGACTTGTATATAGTTGTTGCTTACATAAGGGTTATGTTACAGTTGGAATCGGTCTTTGTCTGATACTCTTTTTTGTTCATACTGTTAACTGGTTGCATATTTTCCAGGTTATATGGTATGATTGGTGTGGGCTGGTATGAATCTTGCCCTTAGATTAACAAAATCCTTTCCTCATGTTGTCCATCTCCTCTGGGCACAGTTTCTCTAACTGAGGTCTGGAGGAGGGGCATAGAGGGAGGAGCCAGTGCACACCCATACTAAAAGTTCTTTATAGTGCCCATGTCTCCTGCGGAGCCCGTCTATACCCCATGGTCCTTACGGAGTCCCCAGCATCCTCTACGGACTAGGAGAAAAAGATTTACCGGTAGGTTTAAAATCTTATTTTTTTTAACATGCTCTGTAGGAAAATAATACATATATTACATTATAAATGGGTAGCAAGTTTTTCATACTTTACTATCCACATGGACTACGATTGGGAATAGCAACCTGTGCCAAACGCAGCAGTAGCGAAGCAAAGGCACTTTGCCTGAAGAGCCATGCAAGGGGACACGGGTCACTTTACAAAGAAAATGACACAACCCCCCCAAAAAAAACCACGTCGACCTAATGACAGTGTCGACCTATTTCATGTGTCGACCTAGTCACTCTCAACCAGTAGTGGTCAACCTAATGACTGTTGACCTAGTTACTGTCGACCCAACGATCCACACTCGCCTAACAGACCTGAGGTCATGAGTTCAGTTTCCTGAACAGGGCCCTACCCGAATGGAGTTTCTATGTTCTCTGGATTTAATCCGGGTGCTCCAGATTCCTCCTATTATGTAATTTTTATTTATTACCAGATATTTATATAGCGCACACATATTCCGCAGCGCTTTACAGATAATATTTGGCCAGTCACATCAGTTCCTGCCCCAGTGGAGCTTACAATCTATGGGGGTAATTCAGATCTGATCGCTGGGCTGCTAATTTTGCTGTCCTGCGTTCAGATAGTCGCCGCCTCCAGGTGGAGTGTATACTCGCCGTACAAGTGTGCAATGCTATGTGTACGCTGAGCTGCTAAAATCCACTTTGTGCAGTCTCTGCGCACCCCAGGACTTACTCCTCCAGTGTGATGAGAACAGGCTGATCGGGGCCAGAGTTGTGGTCAGACACACTCCCTGAAAACGCTTGGACACGCCTGCGTTTATCCAGACACTCCCAATAAACACTCAGTTGCCACCCACAAATGGCCTCTTCCTGTCAATCATCTTGGGAACGCCCGTGTAATCGGATTTTAAGCACCAACCCCTCGCTGACCGGCGATGCCCATTGCTGTTGTTCGACGCGCGTGCGCACTGCAGTGCATACGCATGCGCAGTTAGGACCTGATCGCCCGCTGGGCGATAACACACAGCAGCAATCACATCTGAATCACACCCTATGGCCCTCATTCCGAGTTGATCGGTCGCAAGGCGAATTTAGCAGAGTTACACACGCTAAGCCGCCGCCTACTGGGAGTGTATCTTAGCTTCTTAAAATTGCGACCGATGTATTCGCAATATTGCGATTACTAACTACTTAGCAGTTTCAGAGTAGCTCCAGACTTACTCTGCCTGTGCGATCAGTTCAGTGCTTGTCGTTCCTGGTTGACGTCACAAACACACCCAGCGTTCGCCCAGGCACTCCCACCGTTTCCCCGGCCACTCCTGCGTTTTTTCCGGAAACGGTAGCGTTTTCAGCCACACGCCCCTGAAACGCCGTGTTTCCGCCCAGTAACACCCATTTCCTGTCAATCACATTACGATCGCCGGAGCGAAGAAAAAGCCGTGAGTAAAAATACTATCTTCATAGTAAAGTTACTTGGCGCAGTCGCAGTGCGAACATTGCGCATGCGTACTAAGCGGATTTTCACTGCGATGCGATGAAAAATACCGAGCGAACAACTCGGAATGAGGGCCTATATTCGCTACCACATGTACACGCACACACATTCACACTAGGGTTAATTTTGTTTGGAGACAATTAACCTACCAGTATATTTTTGGATTGTGGAAGGAAACCGGAGTACCCAGAGGAAACCCACACAAGCAGGTGGAGAATATACAAACTCCACACAGTTGGGGCCATGGTGGGAATCGAACACATGACTTCAGTGCTGTGAGGCAGTAATGCTAACCATTACACCATCCGTGCTGCTTACATGGCAAAAACCGTAGTAGGTTAATTGGCTTCTGACAACAATAAATAAATCATAGTGTTTATGTGTGTCCATGTGATAGGGAAACTATATTGTAAGCTCTATTGGGTCAGGGACTGATTTGAATAACTGATTTATTGGGCCGGATGTAATGACGCCCGGGTTTGGAGACCGTGCGAGATGTCGGCCGAACCTGGACGCTTTTTTAGTTACTTACAAGGCAAAACCATACATGGCCGCCGAACTCGGGGGGTCATTACATCCGGCCCATTCTCTGTAAAGAGCTGCAAAATGTGTGCACAATATAAATAACTGTAAATAAATAAAATACCATATATTGTTATGACGAATTAAGAAATGTATTATTAATCCTATTGTACCTTGAGCTGACCATTATCTGTGACCTCTTGATTCTCAGTCTGTGCTGCTGGTGGATTGAGGACAATATGGTTCACGGCACCTGATGGTGATTTTGCAGAGAGCTGTCGCTGTCTGCCATTGTGTCTAGCTGGCGCTTTGGTGGGGCTGTCTCATGCAGGGTCGCTATACTGTACAGTAGCTTTGTAAACAGTCTACTGTTCAGGGGCATTTCAAGACTTGATGGAGCTAGTGTGCAGATGTCCATTGTGACTCTCGAATATCTCTTCAAACTAACTCGGAGCAAAGCTGGTGGGGCTCGACGGAGGCATGCACTCATGAGTGGACTTTCCCACTGATATAAGGGAAATTTCCTGGTAGGCCCCACTGCCTGAGGTCCCCCCTACATTTTCTAGGGGATCAGGTTCCAGACTGCACACTGTATTAGAGGATCAGTTACAGTAATGGTGAATGTGGGTGCTTGGTTTGCTTCTATAGAAACATCACAGAGATTCACCCTCCTGCCAATCAAAGTGGGTGGTTACAAACACCCCCCCCCCTTCCTCCCTGTTCCCTTCTTTTGCGGGCTGTGGACTTCAGCATAATGAACATGGTTCCTGCCAGTAATTAGAATAGCATAGTAGCTCTGCATTCGCATTCATTCACTAACCTACTAGTAAGTCAACCCAGTTGTAAGAGCTTTGTTAGTTGATTTTGTCTTTACAATGGCATGTATTTCCCCTTGGATTTAATGCAGCTCTCTCTATGGTGGCTGGCCACATCCACTCTGATGGCTGACCACACCTATTGAGTATGGGCCACCAACACAGAATTTTCCCCGGTGGGCCCTTCATGACTCAGTCCAACACTGTATGCACTTGGGAACAGTGGTAGCCCTTAGACCTCCTGTGAGGCCTCTGATCCTTGTCCATAATATATACCAAAAATCTAATTTTTATCACACTATCCATATTACCCCTATGGCCTACAGGAGATCCAAGGACGGTCAGGTCAAGGTAGGAAGGATGGGGGTTGGCAATATGAACTGCGTCATTGCCGTTCCTCTGCCGCTACATAATGTATGGTTCAAGAGGGTGGCCTTCTCTGACGGGAGCTGGGAGAACATCCCCAAATTCGTTGGTCTCTTGAAAATAAAGTAGGCAACTTAGGGGGAGATGTACTAAGCAGTGAAAAGAGTGAAGTGAGCCAGTGGAGAAGTTGCCCATGGCAACCAATCAAGTAACATTGATAATTTGCATACTATTATACAGAGCTGCTGATTAGTTGCCATGATTTTAAAGAAAGAGGTTATTTAGCCAAGTGCATGCCAGTACTACAAAGGTCTTGCTTTTCACATGTAGTATTTCTTCTTAAATAACTAATTAAATATGAGTTTGCTTTATTATATTACGCACCCAAAAAACAAGAAGAGAGTGAATAGTAGAAAGCAAACGATTGTTGTCACCCTAACACACAATACACAAGAGCACTTTAATTTTGCACTCCATTACAGTATGTATTATCTCAAAAGTGTTACAGCTGCAGAACAGCGTACAATAAAATGCCACCAGCTGCAGTCAATTACTAGGTATCCCAGTGGTAGCTTAAAGTAATAATAACAGTCATTTAGTAAAACACATTCAGTATGACATGATTAAATTTTACTGACTGCAATAACATTTAGGGATAGAGTTTACATTACGCAGACACCACTGATTAACTAGTTTCTGTCTTTCTTGTGTTGTATTTAGGGAGCATATTTTCACACATCTAATTTGTGGCCGCTGGAAATTTGTAAGTCTAATTATATCCTGCAGAGTGAATTGTAGGCATTTTGCACAGATTTTTCGCAGTTCCCAGAATTTTAGTGAGGACAGAAGCAGCTGGTCAAAGTCTAACAGGAAACTAAAATTAAGCTCTGTATACATTTCTGCTAGTGACTAATTGGGTTTTTCTTAATGGGTTATGCAAATGACAAACATTCTAAAAGAGTACAGTATCTGAATCTCAACAAGGATTTACTGTATTTACCTGGGAGCTTTCTGGCATTAATAAACCCACACACTTTACCCAGGCAGCTAAATTTCTCTGGCTAAATGGTAATTTCCAACATTATGGGGGTCATTCTGAGTTGATTGCACGTAGCAACTTTTTGCTGATCGTGCGATCAACTAGACGCCGCCTATGGGAGGAGTGTATTTTAGCATAGCAGGGCTGCAATCGCTTGTGCAGCCCTGCTATGCTAAAAAAGTTTCCTGCAAAACAAGACCAGGGTCAGACTTACTTACCCTGTGCGACGGATCCAGCGACTAAGGTCCCGGGATTGATGTCAGACATCCGCCCTCCAAACGCCTGGACACGCCTACATTTGGATCTCCACGCCCGGAAAACGGTGAGTAGATGCCTCGGAACGCCTCTCCGCTGTCAATCGTCTTGTGGCTGCGTGGACCCACACATTGCAGTCGCATCCCCGATGGATGCACCCAAAATGTGATTGCGGGGTGGCAACACGGCATTGGAGGAGCGTGCAGAGTTTAGTTAGTGTGATGTCACGTAGCCGCCCCGAAAAAACAAAAAAGGCCCGCTGACCACCTGACAGAGCATTACCAGGGGTCAACGTTAGCGATCTGTGTTCATCTCTGAATAACCCCCAGAATACCGACCGCAACTTCCCAACAAGCAAAATCCTGACAGGGGATGTTAAGTATACTTCCCCACATTGCCCCCTAACTGTAACCCTCCCTGCATCCTAATCCTAAACCCCCTCCCCCCCCCTCCACCGCTGCTTAACCCTAACCCTCCGTGGTGGCACTTGAACCTAACTCCCTCCTACCCGCAGCCTAAACCTAACCCTCCCCCCGCAGCCTAAACCTAACCCTCCAAGTGGGGTGTCTAAACCTAACCCCCCCCCCGCAGACTAACTCTAACCTCCCCGGGGTGCTGCCTGAACCTAACCCTCCCCCCACAGCCTAAACCTAACCCTCCAAGTGGGGTGCCTAAACCTAACACCCCCCCCTCCGCAGCCTAACTCTAACCTCCCCGGGGTGCTGCCTAACCCTAACCCTCCCCCCACAGCCTAAACCTACCCCCCTCCCCTCCTTGGCTTACCTGTTTAGAGTCCCTGCACTTGCTTTTTGGGATCCCAGCAGTCAGGATTCCGGCGCCGGGCAGGTGACCCTGTTTGGGATACCGGTGTCAGCATTCCGAGTAGTGTCTGGATCATGGTGTCAGTATTTCGACCGCTGGGATCTTGACCGGATCCCATCTACAGATCTAAGTTGGCTAGTTAACACAGGTCTACCTATAATGTAGACAACGTACTAGAATACCTCCCAACTGTCCCGATTTTCGCGGGACAGTCCCGTTATTTTGGTACTGTCACGTTGTCCCACCCGCGGGCCGCAGTGTCCTGGGGTGGGGGGGTCAGTTGGGAGCCTCCTGTCACTGCTGCTTTGCTTAGCAGAGCAGTGGAGAATAGACACTGTGCTCACAGAGTGCTGGGCATGCCCCCTCAGTGAGAACGGGGAGCGTGACTCACAATCAAGGGCCTTCCGCAAAGCCACGCCCCTTTCTCATAGACCACGCCTCCTTTTTGGCCACAGGTATCCCGCTCCCTCAGTTTAAAAAGTTGTTAGGTATGTACTAGTGACCACAACTGAATACAGAGAACATCCTAGTGACCACCTTACAATACAGAGAAAATACTATTGACAACCTTACAATACAGGGAACAAAAAAACAGTGAGTAATTTTCAGTGCGCAAAACAATGCAGCCTATTTACTCAAATAAAGGAACTTTACTGGAGTTCCAACATAAAGCATGGAAGCACAAATGTACCAGAGGAAATGGTGTAGATCAGGGCTGGCCAAACCGGTCCTCGAGATCTACCAACAGTGCATGTTTTCCAGGCCTCCTGGAGATCTGTAGAATTGTCAGTTAGGAATGAATGCAGCACATCTTAATTAGTAATGACTACACCTGTGCACCAGCTAGGTAGTCTGGAAAATGTGAACTGTTGGTAGATCTCGAGGACCGGTTTGGCCAGCCCTGGTGTAGATAGATAGATAGATAGATAGATAGATAGATAGATAGATAGATCTCACCTGTAATTGGGATCAATTCTCTTTTCCAAGATGGGTTCGGTTATAACTTGAAAAATAAATACACACACACACACACACACACACACACACACACACACACACACACACATGATCGTGAAATTCTGTTAAACAATTTGAATGTCCCAATAGTGATACAGGGTCTATTCATGAAGCAGTGAAAAGAGTGGAGAAAAGAACCAGTCGAGAAGTTGCCCATGGCAACCAATCAGCTTTGAAGGAAACCTTAATCAAGTACATTCTATAAAAAGTAAGGGATTTGCTGATTGGTTGTCATGGGCAACTTCTCTACTGGTCTGTTTCTCCACGGTTTTCTCTGCTTCATGAATAGACCCCAAAGTCTCATATAATCAAGGAGTATTGTAGACCCCACCACCTGAACATAATAACTGTTATTGGGGTTGCCCCCCCACCTCCCATACAACTCATAGCCAAAAACAGTATGCAAGCACTTCATGATACAGTATCTTTATACAGCAGTTGCAAACCACCACCAAAATGAGTATATGAGGATCAGGGTTGCGTCCACACATACTGTATCACTCACAAATTTCCAATGAAAATAATGCCCAACACAGGTGTCTTTGTTGGAGAAATCAGAAGAGTCCAATATCCATCATGCAATACGATCAGGGAGGCGTCTGATTGGCTCCAAATTTATTCTGCAGCAGGACAGTGACCCCAAACATACAGCCAATGTTAATAAAAAACTATCGTCAGCATAAAAAAGAACAAGGAGTCCCGAAAATGATGATATGGCCCTCACAGAGCCCTGATCGCAACATCATCGAGTCTGTCTGGGATTACATGAAGAGATGAGCGATTTGAGCAAGCCTCCATCCACAGAATGTATGTGGTTTGTTCTCCAAGATATTTGGAACAACCTCCCTGCCGAGTTCCTTCAAAAACTGTGTGCAAGTGTACCTAGAAGAATTGATGCTGTTTTGAAGACAAAGGGTGTTCACACCAAATATTGTTCTGATTTAGGTTTCCCTTCTGTTCATTCACTTTGCATTTTGTTAATTGACAAAAATAAACTATTAATACTTCTATTTTTAAAAGTATTCTTACTTTGCAGAATTTTTTCCACACCTGCCTAAAACATTTGCACAGTACTGTATATGAACCCGAGGGTTCATGTGGGCATTATACAAATGTGCAACAGTATACACTACTGGTAATTTGGCGAGTGTTTAATTGGAGATGTGCAGACAAGGTAGGCAGGGCTGGCACTGCCTCACCTGGCACAGACCAGTATACTCCAGCGCATTTACTATAAATATGATGAGAATAATACAAAGAAGATATTTATAATGTATTCTTTGCATTTTTAATATAATTTTTAGAGTCAAAACTGTGGAGCATACTGGAGTATGACAGGAGAGGCCTGCCTCACCTGACTGCGTGTCACTGGTGTTTGGAGGGTGGGAGGAACCCGGAGCACCCAGAAAAGCCCAGGCAAGCACTGTGAAAACGTACAGACTCTATCCAGATGGGCTATGAGGCTGTGAGGCAGTAATGCTAACCACTATGCCATCCGTGCTGCTCATATACTGAACCAGTTACACTGCACAAATTGTACAAATCCCCTTTCCAGGCATACTGCTCACATCCCATTGTCAGACACATTGAAGTGTTTAGACTGACTTGCAGACTTCTATATTTATGCATCCATAAGTGTATATTACAGAGCATTCATGACAGTCAGTCACTGGTGGCTTTAAGCATAATTACTAGCCACATTGCACAAACGACGCAGTCAACCACATAATCAGACCCCGTTTCACAGACCTCAATTGCTCAGACATTCTTGCTAGCCACATAGTCAGATCCCATTGCAGACATGAGTATTGAATTGATCACATTGCATAGACTCCTTAGTCAGCCATATGATCAGACCTCACAGGAGTGATTCAGCATTCATGTAGATGGAGTCATTTCATTCAATTAATATGGCAAAAAAAAAATTAAATCACATTTCAGAAGATTGAAGGTCTGCTATCGTAGCCTCTTATAACTGTGGAATTGCTAGTGTCTCAGGTTCCATCTACAGAGCTAGGTTTAACATAAAGTTTCTTACGTATATATACTGTTTAAACCAGGGACGGACTGGGCTCTGAATCGGCCCTTGCATTTGTGACATGCACGCGCAAGTGAGGATTTGGAGGGACACATGATGCAGCCACAGGGCAAAAGCCATCTTAACGGCATTGTAGACCCTGTGCAAAGCAATGTACTGGGGCCCCTACACACCCATTCACGGGAATAAGTAAAAATAAAAATCATAACTAACCCCTCCTGTGGTCTCACACAGTCTCTCCACATTATTCCATACAGTGAATGGCTGCCAGCACTCCGATTGGTGGATAGCTCCAGCCACCCACCAATCAGCATGCTGAAAGCCATTCACTATCTAGTTGCAGGCTGGGAGGTAGGTAGAGAATACTGTGCAATTCACAGAGTGGCTGGGCAGAATTCTCTGGCTGCATCCCATGACGCTCCAGAGGCCCCAGCCCGCCCTTGCTTGAAGGCCCTAGAATTGTGGGGCCCTGGGCAGCTACCCATGGCCACCTTAACATGCCTATGCGTTAAGATGGCCCTGCAACGGGCTGCCTGCTGTCCAAGATGAGAACACATTCCACTGCTGATGGTACATGAAAAACAATACCATGGTAAAGGGGATACAACTGTGATATGTACCGTCCTTCAATAATGCCATGTCATGGCTTTGTGTTACTCATCCAGAAGTGTCTTACAGAATTATTATTTGCACATATATTGGTAAACTGCTCAATCAGATTGTGATGTCACTCAGGTGCTAAAAGGGAGGGGTAATTCTGAGTGAAAAATATTCAGATATTATCTGATTATTATGTAGTATTATTTTTCACTCAGTGTGCATTAGGGAACACAAATAGTTTTTTCTTACACAGAATTACCCCTCCCTTTTAGCACCTGAGTGACATCACAATCTGATTGAGCAGGTTACCAATATATGTGTATTGTATTGAGAGAGGCATGGATGGGTCAGCATTGGGAGGGATTGCTGACTCCAGAGTGCCATTGGAGAAGCCAGGGGTATCTCCAGGTAAGCTGGCTCTCAGATGCTGTAGGAGCCATTATTATGTGGCCTTACACTGGGCATTTAGACCCAGATATATGTGTAATTATTTATGGGGTGGGTGTGGGGTGCGGTGGCCCCTGTGTCGGTATGGCTGGGCGGCTTCAGGTCGGCACACCCTAACACTTAATTAACTCTTAAGATATTCTCTATCACTTTGTATATATTTTTGTATTATTTTAATCACACCTCACTTACATAGCACTTATGTGCTTCTTATTAACCCTTATAAATTTTCACCTGTGTGCTGACCTGGGGTAGCCAACCTGTGCAGACGTGATGGGATCCACCACCCCGGACCCATACCTAGTATTAGGGACCCCCAGTGACGGAGACGCCTTGCCGATCGGCCTGGGGGCATAACCCTATATCTGCAGATATACGCAACTAAGATCTCTGTATTATCTGACTATTATGTAGTATTATTTCTCACTCAGTGTGCATTAGGGAACACAAATTGTTTTTTCGTGCATAGAATTATTATTTGGAAATTATTAGGTATGAACATTTCTTTAGCAGAAAGTATAGCCGGAATCTTAGGAAGTTATGCTGCACTCTGGTGATCTTAAAGGGAGATTACAATTGCATTTAGTGACACTGGCCACGTTGCAGCTGAACGTGGGCATATATCTGGATACTAACAAGGATCATATCTGATGTTTTACAGCTGGTCAAGGACACATTAAAGTGGTAAAATAAACAATGGAAGTCTATGTATACATTCAATTGCTAAAAGTATCTGAATTATATCACATGCACTTGAAAATAACAGGAATCAGCAAACAGCCGTCTCTGAAAAATTTCGTGAAGCAATTTGGGAAAGAAACTAATCCGAGAGGTAGCATAAAATGACAACTAATGTCACACACAAGACAGCTGCGATTACCATCAGCGCTATCCTTACTGCCAGTCTTCACACAATGCACTCAGCTTCTATATAAACAGGCTCTGTAGCAACAAAACAAAAAACTAAGACGCCAAAGTCTATACAGCAGCTTACTGAGATGCATCGCAGGCTGAGACACGCCCGCAAAGCAGTCAAGACACGCCTGGATTTGACTCAGCACCCCCTGTTACCTCCCACAAATACTCAGTGTCTGTCAATCACTATGGGCATCCAAATTCTGGGCTAGATGCATCATAGCTTGGAAAGTGATAAAATGGAGAGTGAAAAAGCACCAGCCAATCAGCTCCTAACTGACATTTTTCAAACTTGGCCTGTGACATGGCAGTTAGGCGCTGATTGGCTGGTTCTTTTTATTTCTCCATTTTATCACTCTCCATGCGATGATGCATCTAGCCAGAGCCGGATTAACAATGGGGCGGGTGGAGCTGCAGCTCCAGGCCCCTCACTGTAAATAGGCCCACAGCATCAGGGCGGATCCGCTGGAGACAGGAAAAAAATATTTTCCTGTTACTATCAGCGGCCATCTGAGGCTTAGCTCTGCCCCTCCACCTCCACCGGAGAACTTTGTTCTTCTCAGTCAGTCCTCAGATTCCCGGTGAGCAGACATACATGCAATGGGCGGCGCAGTGGAAAGCTTCCTTCCTAAGCCCTCCCTGTGCCGCATAGTGCACCTCCCCCTTCTCTGCGCCATGTGACCCGTGACGTTGCGCCCGATGACGTCACATAGGCACCACCGCGCAGGGCTCTTCATGGGTGCTGCCGATGAGACATCTACTGATGACCATAGGGTGGACTGACTCTGAGGACAGGAGACGCTGGTGGATCCTCCTAACTGCCGGCAGCACCTGACCTTCCTGTCATTATTTATCAGTGGAGAGAAGACCTGTGGATGGTGTAAGCTGGGAGGAGTAGCCAAGTCAGAGGAACAGAGAAGAAGGTAAGTAATTTTAAGAGTGGAGCTACCAAAACACTAAATCTAAAAAGAGGGAGGAAAGGAACACCATCACCATAATAATGGACGGGAATAATAATGTACACAGAAGGGGGGACGACATAGGTATGGACACAGGGGCGACGACAGTGATGGACACGGGGATGATGACATAGTAATAGACACAGAGGGGGGACGGTGACATAGTAATAGATACAGAGGGGGGACGGCGACATAGTAATAGATACAGAGGGGGGACGGCGACATAGTAATAGATACAGACGGGGGACGGGACGACATAGTAATAGACACAGAGGGGGGACGGTGACATAGTAATAGATACAGAGGGGGGACGGCGACATAGTAATAGACAGTGGGGGGACGATGACATAGTAATAGATAAAGAGGGGACGACGACATAGTAATAGACACAGAGGGGGGACGATGACATCGTAATAGATACAGAGGGGGGGACGATGACATAGTAATAGATGCAGAGGGGGGACGATGACATAGTAATAGACACAGAGGGGGGACGATGACATAGTAATAGACACAGAGGGGGGACGATGACAGTAATAGACACAGAGGGGGGACGGTGACATAGTAATAGACACAGAGGGGGGACAACGACATAGTAATAGACACAGAGGGGGGACGATGACATAGTAATAGATACAGAGGGGGGACAACAACATAGTAATAGACACAGAGGGGGGACAATGACATAGTAATAGATACAGAGGGGGGACGATGACATAGTAATAGATACAGAGGGGGGACGATGACATAGTATTAGATACAGAGGGGGGATGATTACATAGTAAAAGACACAGAGGGGGGACGATGACATAGTAATAGACACAGATGGGGACGAAGACATAGTAATAGATACAGAGGGGGGACGATGACATAGTAATAGATACAGAGAGGGGACAACAACATAGTAATAGACACAGCGGGGGGACAATGACATAGTAATAGATACAGAGGGGGGACGATGACATAGTAATGGACACAGAGGGGGATGACATAGTAATGGATACGGGGGATGACGACATAGTAATGGACACAGGGGACCCAACAGTAATAGACACAGAGGGTGACCACAGTAATAGATACGGGGGGGGCGGGGGGGGGGGGGCGACATAGTAATGGACACAGAGGGGGGACAACATAGTAATGGACAGAGGGAGAATGGCATAGTAATGGACACAGAGGGCAATGACACTGAGGGGGACCGACATAGTACTGTACACGGGGGGGCAACATAGTAATGGACCCAGAGGGCGATGACGCAAGAGCAAACAGTTATTTCTCACAAATAGCATCTATTTCTGGTGTTATAGAATATACCTACAGTATTTTAAAATATAAATTAGTTATATAATGACAATTAGACTGCAGCTAGGCAGTTGTTTGGTTGGTTGCCTGACTGGGCCTACACAAAACACAATAAAAAGGGGAAAAAACTGCTAAATATGTGTATATATCTACCTATTGATAAAACTGATAGGCTTCTCTTTATACAAATAAAACAATATTTATTATAATGAACACATATAAAACCTACACAAAATTCACATAGACATACAGTATAAAAACACAAATATCAAAGACCTTTTTAGCTAAATTAGCTTGTTCATATAGGGCACAGGCTCTCAAACTCGGTCCTCAGGACCCCACACGGTGCATGTTTTGCAGGTCTCCTCACAGAATCACGAGTGACATAATTAGCTCCACCTGTGGACCTTTTAAAATGTGTCAGTGAGTAATTAATACACCTGTGCACTTGCTGGGTAACCTGCAAAATATGCACCGTGTGGGGTCCTGAGGACCGAGTTTGAGAACCACTGATATAGGGTGAATGATATAGGTAATGTTGGTGAGTGAGGGGTAATTGTGTGTCATGTGGTCAGGGCATGACAGCGAGTGAGGGGTATTTGTTAGAGATGAGCGGGTTCGGTTCCTCGGAATCCGAACCCGCCCGAACTTCAGCTTTTTACTCACGGGTCCGAGCGACTCGGATCCTCCCGCCTTGCTCGGTTAACCCGAGCGCGCCCGAACGTCATAATCCCGCTGTCGGATTCTCGCGAGACTCGGATTCTATATAAGGAGCCGCGCGTCGCCGCAATTTTCACACGTGCATTGAGATTGATAGGGAGAGGACGTGGCTGGCGTCCTCTCCATTTATAGAGAAGAGACTAGAGTAGAGAGAGACACAGTATTTAGTAATTTTGGGGAGCATTTTTAGGAGTACTACTACTTGCTGAAGTGTAGTGTGACTGTATATGTATATCTGACTTGTGGGGGAGACAGTGGGGAGCAGTTAGAGTCTGAGAGCAGGAGTACATATTTTAACGTACAGTGCACACTTTTGCTGCCAGAGTGCCAGCCACACTGCCATTGTGACCACACTGACCACCAGTATATTGTGATTGTCTGCTTAGGAGTACTACTTGCAAGTTGCTGATAGTGTGACCAGTGACCTGACCACCAGTTTAATTAATCACCACCAGTTTAATATATATATATAATTGTATATATATTTAATTGTATACCACCTACCCGTGTTTTTTTTTTTTCTTCTTTCTTCTTGATACATACTATAGTAGCTTACTGTAGCAGTCTGCGGTGCTGAGCTGACAGTGTCCATCAGGTCCGTCATCAGTCATTACATAATAAATATATATACCTGTCCGGCTGCAGTACTAGTGTAGTTATATATATATATATATATTAATTTCATCTCATTATCATCCAGTCTATATTAGCAGCAGACACAGTACGGTAGTCCACGGCTGTAGCTACCTCTGTGTCGGCAGTCGCTCGTCCATCCATAATTGTATACCACCTACCCGTGGTTTTTTTTTTTCTTTCTTCTTGATACATACTACTATAGTAGCTTACTGTAGCAGTCTGCGGTGCTGAGCTGACAGTGTCCAGCAGGTCCGTCATTACATAATAAATATATATACCTGTCCGGCTGCAGTACTAGTGATATTATATATATATATATATATATATATATTAATTTCATCTCATTATCATCCAGTCTATATTAGCAGCAGACACAGTACGGTAGTCCACGGCTGTAGCTACCTCTGTGTCGGCAGTCGCTCGTCCATCCATAATTGTATACCACCTACCCGTGGTTTTTTTTTTTCTTTCTTCTTGATACATACTACTATAGTAGCTTACTGTAGCAGTCTGCGGTGCTGAGCTGACAGTGTCCAGCAGGTCCGTCATTACATAATAAATATATATACCTGTCCGGCTGCAGTACTAGTGATATTATATATATATATATTAATTTCATCTCATTATCATCCAGTCTATATTAGCAGCAGACACAGTACGGTAGTCCACGGCTGTAGCTACCTCTGTGTCGGCAGTCGCTCGTCCATCCATAATTGTATACCACCTACCCGTGTTTTTTTTTTTTTCCTTTCTTCTTGATACATACTACTATAGTAGCTTACTGTAGCAGTCTGCGGTGCTGAGCTGACAGTGTCCAGCAGGTCCGTCATTACATAATAAATATATATACCTGTCCGGCTGCAGTACTAGTGATATTATATATATATATATATTAATTTCATCTCATTATTATCCAGTCTATATTAGCAGCAGACACAGTACGGTAGTCCACGGCTGAAGCTACCTCTGTGTCGGCAGTCGCTCGTCCATCCATAATTGTATACCACCTACCCGTGGTTTTTTTTTTTTCTTTCTTCTTGATACATACTACTATAGTAGCTTACTGTAGCAGTCTGCGGTGCTGAGCTGACAGTGTCCAGCAGGTCCGTCATTACATAATAAATATATATACCTGTCCGGCTGCAGTACTAGTGATATTATATATATATATATATATATATATATTAATTTCATCTCATTATCATCCAGTCTATATTAGCAGCAGACACAGTACGGTAGTCCACGGCTGTAGCTACCTCTGTGTCGGCAGTCGCTCGTCCATCCATAATTGTATACTAGTATCCATCCATCTCCATTGTTTACCTGAGGTGCCTTTTAGTTGTGCCTATTAAAATATGGAGAACAAAAATGTTGAGGTTAAAAAAATAGGGAAAGATCAAGATCCACTTCCACCTCGTGCTGAAGCTGCTGCCACTAGTCATGGCCGAGACGATGAAATGCCATCAACGTCGTCTGCCAAGGCCGATGCCCAATGTCTTAGTACAGAGCATGTAAAATCCAAAACACCAAATATCAGTAAAAAAAGGACTCCAAAATCTAAAATAAAATTGTCGGAGGAGAAGCGTAAACTTGCCAATATGCCATTTACCACACGGAGTGGCAAGGAATGGCTGAGGCCCTGGCCTATGTTCATGGCTAGTGGTTCAGCTTCACATGAGGATGGAAGGACTCAGCCTCTCGCTAGAAAAATGAAAAGACTCAAGCTGGCAAAAGCACCGCAAAGAACTGTGCGTTCTTCGAAATCCCAAATCCACAAGGAGAGTCCAATTGTGTCGGTTGCGATGCCTGACCTTCCCAACACTGGACGTGAAGAGCATGCGCCTTCCACCATTTGCACGCCCCCTGCAAGTGCTGGAAGGAGCACCCGCAGTCCAGTTCCTGATAGTCAGATTGAAGATGTCAGTGTTGAAGTACACCAGGATGAGGAGGATATGGGTGTTGCTGGCGCTGGGGAGGAAATTGACAAGGAGGATTCTGATGGTGAGGTGGTTTGTTTAAGTCAGGCACCCGGGGAGACACCTGTTTACCGTGGGAGGAATATGGCCGTTGACATGCCTGGTGAAAATACCAAAAAAATCAGCTCTTCGGTGTGGAAGTATTTCAACAGAAATGCGGACAACATTTGTCAAGCCGTGTGTTGCCTTTGTCAAGCTGTAATAAGTAGGGGTAAGGACGTTAACCACCTCGGAACATCCTCCCTTATACGTCACCTGCAGCGCATTCATAATAAGTCAGTGACAAGTTCAAAAACTTTGGGCGACAGCGGAAGCAGTCCACTGACCAGTAAATCCCTTCCTCTTGTAACCAAGCTCACGCAAACCACCCCACCAACTCCCTCAGTGTCAATTTCCTCCTTCCCCAGGAATGCCAATAGTCCTGCAGGCCATGTCACTGGCAATTCTGACGAGTCCTCTCCTGCCTGGGATTCCTCCGATGCATCCTTGCGTGTAACGCCTACTGCTGCTGGCGCTGCTGTTGTTGCTGCTGGGAGTCGATGGTCATCCCAGAGGGGAAGTCGTAAGCGCACTTTTACTACTTCCACCAAGCAATTGACTGTCCAACAGTCCTTTGCGAGGAAGATGAAATATCACAGCAGTCATCCTGTTGCAAAGCGGATAACTGAGGCCTTGACAACTATGTTGGTGTTAGACGTGCGTCCGGTATCCGCCGTTAGTTCACAGGGAACTAGACAATTTCTTGAGGTAGTGTGCCCCCGTTACCAAATACCATCTAGGTTTCACTTCTCTAGGCAGGCGATACCGAGAATGTACACGGACGTCAGAAAAAGACTCACCAGTGTCCTAAAAAATGCAGTTGTACCCAATGTCCACTTAACCACGGACATGTGGACAAGTGGAGCAGGGCAGGGTCAGGACTATATGACTGTGACAGCCCACTGGGTAGATGTATGGACTCCCGCCGCAAGAACAGCAGCGGCGGCACCAGTAGCAGCATCTCGCAAACACCAACTCTTTCCTAGGCAGGCTACGCTTTGTATCACCGGTTTCCAGAATACGCACACAGCTGAAAACCTCTTACGGCAACTGAGGAAGATCATCGCGGAATGGCTTACCCCAATTGGACTCTCCTGTGGATTTGTGGCATTGGACAACGCCAGCAATATTGTGTGTGCATTAAATATGGGCAAATTCCAGCACGTCCCATGTTTTGCACATACCTTGAATTTGGTGGTGCGGAATTTTTAAAAAAACGACAGGGGCGTGCAAGAGATGCTGTCGGTGGCCAGAAGAATTGCGGGACACTTTCGGCGTACAGGCACCACGTACAGAAGACTGGAGCACCACCAAAAACGCCTGAACCTGCCCTGCCATCATCTGAAGCAAGAAGTGGTAACGAGGTGGAATTCAACCCTATATATGCTTCAGAGGTTGGAGGAGCAGCAAAAGGCCATTCAAGCCTATACAATTGAGCACGATATAGGAGGTGGAATGTACCTGTCTCAAGCGCAGTGGAGAATGATTTCAACGTTGTGCAAGGTTCTGCAACCTTTTGAACTTGCCACACGTGAAGTCAGTTCAGACACTGCCAGCCTGAGTCAGGTCATTCCCCTCATCAGGCTTTTGCAGAAGAAGCTGGAGGCATTGAAGGAGGAGCTAAAAGGGAGCGATTCCGCTAGGTATGTGGGACTTGTGGATGGAGCCCTTAATTCGCTTAACAAGGATTCACGGGTGGTCAATCTGTTGAAATCAGAGCACTACATTTTGGCCACCGTGCTCGATCCTAGATTTAAAACCTACCTTGGATCTCTCTTTCCGGCAGACACAAGTCTGCTGGGGTTCAAAGACCTGCTGGTGAGAAAATTGTCAAGTCAAGCGGAACGCGACCTGTCAACATCTCCTCCTTCACATTCTCCCGCAACTGGGGGTGCGAGGAAAAGGCTCAGAATTCCGAGCCCACCCGCTGGCGGTGATGCAGGGCAGTCTGGAGCGACTGCTGATGCTGACATCTGGTCCGGACTGAAGGACCTGACAACGATTACGGACATGTCGTCTACTGTCACTGCATACGATTCTCTCCCCATTGAAAGAATGGTGGAGGATTATATGAGTGACCGCATCCAAGTAGGCACGTCAGACAGTCCGTACTTATACTGGCAGGAAAAAGAGGCAATTTGGAGGCCCTTGCACAAACTGGCTTTATTCTACCTAAGTTGCCCTCCCACAAGTGTGTACTCGGAAAGAGTGTTTAGTGCCGCCGCTCACCTTGTCAGCAATCGGTGTACGAGGTTACTTCCAGAAAATGTGGAGAAGATGATGTTCATTAAAATGAATTATAATCAATTACTCCGTGGAGACATTGACCAGCAGCAATTGCCTCCACAAAGTACACAGGGAGCTGAGATGGTGGATTCCAGTGGGGACGAATTGATAATCTGTGAGGAGCGGGATGTACACGGTGATATATCGGAGGATGATGATGAGGTGAACATCTTGCCTCTGTAGAGCCAGTTTGTGCAAGGAGAGATTAATTGCTTCTTTTTCGGTGGGGGTCCAAACCAACCCGTCATTTCAGTCACAGTCGTGTGGCAGACCCTGTCACTGAAATGATGGGTTGGTTAAAGTGTGCATGTCCTGTTTATACAACATAAGGGTGGGTGGGAGGGCCCAAGGACAATTCCATCTTGCACCTCTTTTTTCTTTCATTTTTATTTGCGTCATGTGCTGTTTGGGGAGTGTTTTTTGGAAGGGCCATCCTGCGTGACACTGCAGTGCCACTCCTAGATGGGCCAGGTGTTTGTGTCGGCCACTAGGGTCGCTTAGCTTACTCACACAGCTACCTCATTGCGCCTCTTTTTTTCTTCTTTGCGTCATGTGCTGTTTGGGGAGTGTTTTTTGGAAGGGCCATCCTGCGTGACACTGCAGTGCCACTCCTAGATGGGCCAGGTGTTTGTGTCGGCCACTAGGGTCGCTTAGCTTACTCACACAGCTACCTCATTGCGCCTCTTTTTTTCTTCTTTGCGTCATGTGCTGTTTGGGGAGTGTTTTTTGGAAGGGCCATCCTGCGTGACACTGCAGTGCCACTCCTAGATGGGCCAGGTGTTTGTGTCGGCCACTAGGGTCGCTTAGCTTACTCACACAGCTACCTCATTGCGCCTCTTTTTTTCTTCTTTGCGTCATGTGCTGTTTGGGGAGTGTTTTTTGGAAGGGCCATCCTGCGTGACACTGCAGTGCCACTCCTAGATGGGCCAGGTGTTTGTGTCGGCCACTAGGGTCGCTTAGCTTACTCACACAGCTACCTCATTGCGCCTCTTTTTTTCTTTGCGTCATGTGCTGTTTGGGGAGTGTTTTTTGGAAGGGCCATCCTGCGTGACACTGCAGTGCCACTCCAAGATGGGCCAGGTGTTTGTGTCGGCCACTAGGGTCGCTTAGCTTAGTCATCCAGCGACCTCGGTGCAAATTTTAGGACTAAAAATAATATTGTGAGGTGTGAGGTATTCAGAATAGACTGAAAATGAGTGGAAATTATGTTTTTTGAGGTTAATAATACTTTGGGATCAAAATGACCCCCAAATTCTACGATTTAAGCTGTTTTTTAGTGTTTTTTGAAAAAAACACCCGAATCCAAAACACACCCGAATCCGACAAAAAAAATTCGGTGAGGTTTTGCCAAAACGCGGTCGAACCCAAAACACGGCCGCGGAACCGAACCCAAAACCCGAAAAATTTCAAGTGCACATCTCTAGTATTTGTATGTCTGTTGTATGGCGAGTGAGGGGTTGTTCAGTGTGTCTGTTACAGGGTCAGGGAGTGGTGGTGAGAGGAATTAAAGGTGGATATATATATATATATATATATATATAAATATACATGAAGAAGGGAGGGACATTGAGGTGGCTGAAGGTAGGCGGTAGGTAGCAATACCTCCTGTACAGATTATTCCCCAAAGCACTGGTTATGCCCTCCACATCATTAATCACACACCCGTGATGCTAGTCACACCCCTTTTAGCGGCACACAATAGGCCCTTCCGAAATTTCAGCTCCAGGCCCATGTGGAGCTTAATCTGGCACTGCATCTAGCCCCCTCACTGTAACTGCCCTCGGTTATCAAACTTGGGCTGTGCGCAGTGCGACTGACGCATGCACGGAACTAGTGTGTCACAACTGAGGGCCTGAGCTGACGGGAGGCAGCCTCAGTTGTAGGGGCTGAGATGTAACGGAACCTGGGAGGTTGTATCAGACCCCTAGACATGTAAGTAACATGTAGAATAACTGCCCGAAGGCGTGACCACGACAACCAGGATAAAAGTCAATGATGTTTATTATGACAAACTCCGTAACACAGCAGCAGTAAAGGAAACATAAAAGTCAACAGAGGATAAATACAATTCCTGGGTACTACAGGGTGGCAAGGGCCACAGGCACTGGTAGTGTGAGACAGTTCTTATAATCTTCTAGTTGGAAAGTCCTTACCAGGCCTGACTGTAGCAATGGAGAGAACCCAGGATCGTACCAGCTGGTGTTCCAGGAAAGGCTGGGCTGCTGAAGATAAAACGGCTGCTGTGGATACTGGCTGGAACCAGACTGTTGTTGGTACGGAGTGGATACTGGCTGGAACCAGTTAAATAATAAACGAACTTGAGAGCGATGAAATAATAATGAAGTTTGGAGTTTGAGAGCGGTGAAATAATAATACCGGTGGAGAGTGGTAAACTGCAGAAAGGACACCGGCCCTTTAAAAGAAGCTGTACACTGCTGGAAGCTGGGCTGGAAGCAGGTGATTGATAAAGAAGTTTGGAGTTTGAGAGCGGTGAAATAATAATACCGGTGGAGAGTGGTAAACTGCAGAAAGGACACCGGCCCTTTAAGAGAAGCTGTACACTGCTGGAAGCTGGGCTGGAAGCAGGTGATGGATAACTGGAAACAGGTGAGTCCAGAATGGATCGGAGAGTCAGGCTACACCGCAGATGGAATGCTGGTGCGGGTCTCTATAGCAGAAGTCTGGAGACAGGAGCTGGAACCTGGAAGACAACCACAGGAGAGAGACAAACTGGAACTAGGTTAGACAACCAAAGCACTGACGCCTTCCTTGCTCAGGCACAGCTTACTTATACCTGCAGCAAGGAAGGGGTTGGCTAGGCAATTATGCAAATCAACAATACAGACAGCAGATTGGTGGAAATGCTCAGATGACAAAATCCAAGATGGCTGCGCCCATGCAGACACTTGGAGGGAAGTTTGGTTTGTAATCCATGTGAGAATTGAAACAGTAATGGCGACGCCGGCCACAGGAGACAGGAGACGCCAGACTGACAAGCGCACATTTAACCACGCGGGCACAGCGGAGGCCGCGGCTGATGAAATCACCACTCTGACATTCTGCATGTGGAAACTCAGGAACAGCGGGATCCGGTCCTGGAACGCTGAGCCAGCCTTAGGAGGCATCTGAAGGGTAAGTAATGGCGTCCAGATACCCGGATCGTGACAGCACCCCCCCCTTTAGGAGTGGCCCCAGGACACTTCTTAGGCTTTAAAGGAAACTTTGCGTGGAAATTTCGGACCAAGGCAGGAGCATGGACGTCTGAGGCATTGGTCCAAGAGCGTTCTTCAGGACCATAGCCCTTCCAGTCAATGAGGTATTGTAACTGACCGTAACGGAAACGTGAGTCCAAAATCTTGGCCACCTCGTACTCGACTCCCCGTTGAGTCTGAACTTTGGGAGCTGGAGGAAGTGCGGAATGAAACCGATTCAGGATCAGCGGTTTCAACAAAGAAACATGAAATGTCCTGGGTATTTTCAAGAAGGATGGTAACTGTAACCTGTAGGCAACAGGATTGATGACTTGTTCAATCTTGAAGGGTCCGATGTAGCGAGGTGCAAATTTCATGCTGGGAACTCTCAACCTCAAATTCTTCGTGGACAGCCACACACGATCACCCACCTTGAGACCAGGAACCGCTCTACGCTTCCTATCGGCAAACTTCTTATACCTGAATGAGGCTTTAAGCAGGGCTGCGCGGACGTTCCTCCAGTTATTTGAAAACTGACGCAAGGTGACATCCACTGCTGGAACAGAAGTTGCGGGAAGCGGTTGGAATTCTGGGACTTTAGGATGGAATCCATAATTAATGAAGAATGGTGTAGAAGAAGATGAGGAATGGTATTGATTGTTGTGGCTGAACTCGGCCCAAGGAAGGAGTTGAACCCAGTCATCTTGAGAGGAAGACACATATATACGGAGGAAGGCCTCCAAGTCCTGATTCACCCTCTCGGTTTGACCATTGGTCTGAGGATGGTAAGCCGTGGAAAACTTTAACTTGACTTGGAGGGCTTGACACAAACTTCGCCAAAATTTGGCTACAAATTGTACTCCACGATCCGAGATGATCTCTTCAGGAAGACCGTGAAGTCGGAAGATCTCTTGTATAAACACTTGAGCCAACTTGGAAGCTGACGGAAGACCGGTGAGAGGGATGAAATGTGCCATCTTGGTGAACCGGTCAACTACCACCCAGATGGTATTAAACTTGTTGCAGATAGGTAGATCGGAAACAAAGTCCATCGACAAATGGGTCCAAGGTCGACGGGGAACAGATAATGGAACCAGTTGCCCCGCAGGCGACTGGCGGGAGACTTTGTGTTGGGCACACTTTGGGCAGGAGGCAATAAATTCCATAACGTCCTTCTTCAGAGTTGGCCACCAGTAGGACCTAGAAATAAATTCAAGGGTTTTTTGAATGCCTGTATGTCCAGCAAAACGGGAAGCATCGGCCCAATGCATGAGCTTCTTCCTTAGAACTGGCTTAACAAAACTTTTCCCTGGTGGAGGCGTAGAGTCCATCCCTACCGTGGAGAATGCCAACGGATTAATAATAGGATGCTTGTCTGCAGACTCGGACTCATTTTCTTGCTCCCATGAGCGGGAAAGGGCATCGGCCTTACGATTCTGAGAACCCGGACAGAACTGGAGTTTAAAGTCAAACCTAGAGAAGAAAAGTGCCCATCTGGCCTGACGAGGATTCAGACATTGTGCGCCTTTGAGATATAAAAGATTTTTGTGGTCGGTAAGTATGGTGATTGAGTGGGAAGCTCCCTCCAACAGGTATCTCCACTCCTCCAGAGCGAGCTTGATGGCTAGCAACTCCTGATCGCCAATGGCATAGTTGCGCTCAGCTGGGGAGAACTTCCGGGAGAAGAAACTGCAAGGATGTAGATGTCCATCTTTGGCCCTCTGGGATAACACTGCTCCTACTCCAAAGGAGGAGGCATCTACCTCTAAGATAAAAGGAGAGTCGGTGTCGGGCTGTTTCAGAACTGGTGCAGAGATGAACCGTTGCTTCAGAAGGTGAAAGGCCTGTGTAGCTTCCTCGGACCACTTGGACGGATTAGCACCTTTCTTGGTTAATGCAGTGATAGGCGCCACAATGGTGGAAAAGTCTCGTATAAATTTTCTATAATAATTGGCGAACCCTAAGAACCTCTGGACCCCTTTGAGGCTTAAGGGTATAGGCCAATTCTGGATTGCTTGGAGTTTCTCAGGATCCATCTCTAGTCCGGAACCGGACACAATGTAACCTAGAAACGGAATGGTTTTAACTTCAAACACACACTTCTCCAATTTACAATAGAGGTGATTGACACGGAGACGGGAAAGAACCTCTTTTACCCAGAAACGATGATCTTCGAGATTATTAGCAAAGATGAGGATGTCGTCTAGATAAACCACGACATGGCGGTACAAGATGTCCCTGAAAATCTCATTCACGAAGTGCTGGAAGACTGCTGGAGCGTTGCTCAATCCGAAGGGCATGACGAGGTACTCATAATGTCCGTCACGGGTGTTAAAGGCGGTCTTCCACTCGTCACCCTCACGGATTCGGATGAGATTGTAGGCACCCCTCAAGTCCAGCTTTGTGAAAATAGTTGCACCACTAACTCTATCAAAGAGCTCGATAATCAGGGGTAAAGGGTATCGGTTCTTGACGGTAATGTCGTTCAGACCTCTGTAGTCGATGCACGGACGCAGACCACCGTCTTTCTTCTTAACGAAGAAGAAGCCTGCGCCGGCTGGAGAAGAAGATGGTCGGATGAAACCCTTCGCCAGGTTCTCTTTGATGTACTCTTCCATGGAGTGTGTCTCAGGCAGAGACAACGGATAAGTTCGACCTCGCGGTGGAACCTTCCCTGGAATGAGGTCGATTGGGCAGTCCCATTCTCTATGAGGAGGAAGGATATCAGCAGAGGCTTTACTGAACACGTCCGTGAAGTCTTGATATGGAGGAGGCGGAACATCAGATGACCTGGGGAAGGAAGAACAAACAGGAAGAACTTTGGCTAAACAAGTCTCAGCACAGGAGGGACCCCATGCCAGTATTTGCATAGTCGTCCAGTCAATTGATGGGTTGTGGAGACGGAGCCATGGAAGGCCTAAAACCACTGGATGTGTGGCTCTTGGAATCACTAAAAAAGAAATATACTCAGAATGAAGAACTCCCACTCTCAGACGAACTGGAAGAGTCCTTAAGGAAATGACTGCGTCAAAAATCTTGCTGCCATCCACGGCAGTCAAAGAGATGGACGAGGACAGTCTCTCGGTGGGTAGGGACCACCGTTTAACATAAGCTTCGGTTATGAAATTCCCAGCTGCTCCGGAATCAAGGAGGGCAATGACGTTCCTGTAACGTTGAGCAATTTGGAGCGACACTGGGAGGTTACAGTCATGAGGAGATGGAGAGGAGATCATTACTCCTAGCCGGCCCTCTCCTTGGCGAGCTAGGATCTGGAGTTTCCCGGACGTTTGGGACAGGCATTGATAGTGTGCGACGGAGCTGCACAGTAGAGACAGAGAGACTCAGAGAGACGTCTTCGGCGCTCAGCGGGAGATAGACGGGAACGACTAATTTGCATAGGCTCATCCTTGGATGGAGATGGTTGATGAGGAGGAGGAGCAGAAGATTTAGGAGTAGATGATCTTCCTCGCTCGGTTGCTCTCTCTCTGAAACGTAGATCAACCTTCGTGCAAAGAGAAATTAGCTCATCCAACTTAGAGGGCAAGTCTCTGGTAGCTAACTCATCCTTGATGCGTTCTGATAAGCCATGCCAGAATGCAGCATACAGGGCCTCGTCGTTCCATGCCAGTTCGGATGCCAGGATTTTAAACTGTATAAGATACTGTCCCACAGTACGTGTTCCCTGGCGTAAACGGAGAATCTCAGATGAAGCAGATGTTATCCGGCCTGGCTCGTCGAAGATGCGCCTGAATGTAGCTACAAAGTCAGTATAGGAGGATAGCAGGGGATCAGACTCCCATAAAGGTGATGCCCAGTCAAGGGCTGAGCCACTGAGAAGGGAGATGATATAGGCAATTTTGGTACGGTCACTGAAGAAATTGCCAGGTAGAAGCTCAAAGTGGATTTCACATTGATTGAGAAATCCCCTGCAGAACCTTGGAGATCCATCAAATTTTGCTGGCGTTGGAAGATGAAGATGTGGACTGGAAATGGGTAAGGTGGGTGGGGTTACAGCTGGTGTCACTGTAGTGGACGCACCGGACGTGCCAGGTCCACGGAGGGTCGTTTGAATCACATCCAGCCGTGTAGAGAGATCCTGGAGACAGCGGATGATGTGGCCCTGTGCAGCCTCCTGATGTTCAAGTCGGGCTGCCAGTTCTTGCATCGGCCTGGTCGCTTGATCCTGGTCTCCGGCTGGATTCATTAGGTCAGTGCTTACTGTCACAACTGAGGGCCTGAGCTGACGGGAGGCAGCCTCAGTTGTAGGGGCTGAGATGTAACGGAACCTGGGAGGTTGTATCAGACCCCTAGACATGTAAGTAACATGTAGAATAACTGCCCGAAGGCGTGACCACGACAACCAGGATAAAAGTCAATGATGTTTATTATGACAAACTCCGTAACACAGCAGCAGTAAAGGAAACATAAAAGTCAACAGAGGATAAATACAATTCCTGGGTACTACAGGGTGGCAAGGGCCACAGGCACTGGTAGTGTGAGACAGTTCTTATAATCTTCTAGTTGGAAAGTCCTTACCAGGCCTGACTGTAGCAATGGAGAGAACCCAGGATCGTACCAGCTGGTGTTCCAGGAAAGGCTGGGCTGCTGAAGATAAAACGGCTGCTGTGGATACTGGCTGGAACCAGACTGTTGTTGGTACGGAGTGGATACTGGCTGGAACCAGTTAAATAATAAACGAACTTGAGAGCGATGAAATAATAATGAAGTTTGGAGTTTGAGAGCGGTGAAATAATAATACCGGTGGAGAGTGGTAAACTGCAGAAAGGACACCGGCCCTTTAAAAGAAGCTGTACACTGCTGGAAGCTGGGCTGGAAGCAGGTGATTGATAATGAAGTTTGGAGTTTGAGAGCGGTGAAATAATAATACCGGTGGAGAGTGGTAAACTGCAGAAAGGACACCGGCCCTTTAAGAGAAGCTGTACACTGCTGGAAGCTGGGCTGGAAGCAGGTGATGGATAACTGGAAACAGGTGAGTCCAGAATGGATCGGAGAGTCAGGCTACACCGCAGATGGAATGCTGGTGCGGGTCTCTATAGCAGAAGTCTGGAGACAGGAGCTGGAACCTGGAAGACAACCACAGGAGAGAGACAAACTGGAACTAGGTTAGACAACCAAAGCACTGACGCCTTCCTTGCTCAGGCACAGCTTACTTATACCTGCAGCAAGGAAGGGGTTGGCTAGGCAATTATGCAAATCAACAATACAGACAGCAGATTGGTGGAAATGCTCAGATGACAAAATCCAAGATGGCTGCGCCCATGCAGACACTTGGAGGGAAGTTTGGTTTGTAATCCATGTGAGAATTGAAACAGTAATGGCGACGCCGGCCACAGGAGACAGGAGACGCCAGACTGACAAGCGCACATTTAACCACGCGGGCACAGCGGAGGCCGCAGCTGATGAAATCACCACTCTGACATTCTGCATGTGGAAACTCAGGAACAGCGGGATCCGGTCCTGGAACGCTGAGCCAGCCTTAGGAGGCATCTGAAGGGTAAGTAATGGCGTCCAGATACCCGGATCGTGACATAGTGATGTGCACCGGAAATTTTTCGGGATTTGTGTTTTGGTTTTGAATTCGGTTCCGCGGCCGTGTTTTGGGTTCGAACGCGTTTTGGCAAAACCTCACCGAATTTTTTTTGTCGGATTCGGGTGTGTTTTGGATTCGGGTGTTTTTTCAAAAAACCCTAAAAAAACAGCTTAAATCATAGAATTTGGGGGTCATTTTGATCCCAAAGTATTATTAACCTCAATAACCATAATTTCCACTCATTTTCAGTCTATTCTGAACACCTCACAATATTATTTTTAGTCCTAAAATTTGCACCAAGGTCGCTGGATGACTAAGCTCAGCGACCCAAGTGGCCGACAAACACCTGGCCCATCTAGGAGTGACACTGCAGTGTCACGCAGGATGGCCCTTCCAAAAAACACTCCCCAAACAGCACATGACGCAAAGAAAAAAAGAGGCGCAATGAGGTAGCTGTGTGACTAAGCTCAGCGACCCAAGTGGCCGACACAAACACCTGGCCCATCTAGGAGTGGCACTGCAGTGTCATGCAGGATGGCCCTTCCAAAAAACACTCCCCAAACAGCACATGACGCAAAGAAAAAAAGAGGCGCAATGAGGTAGCTGTGTGACTAAGCTCAGCGACCCAAGTGGCCGACACAAACACCTGGCCCATCTAGGAGTGGCAATGCAGTGTCACGCAGGATGGCTCTTCCAAAAAATACTCCCCAAACAGCACATGACGCAAAGAAAAATTAAAGAAAAAAGAGGTGCAAGATGGAATTGTCCTTGGGCCCTCCCACCCACCCTTATGTTGTATAAACAGGACATGCACACTTTAACCAACCCATCATTTCAGTGACAGGGTCTGCCACACGACTGTGACTGAAATGACGGGTTGGTTTGGACCCCCACCAAAAAAGAAGCAATTAATCTCTGTTAAGTTTGTGCAAGGGCCTCCAAATTGCCTCTTTTTCCTGCCAGTATACGTACGGACTGTCTGACGTGCCTACTTGGATGCGGTCACTCATATAATCCTCCACCATTCTTTCAATGGTGAGAGAATCATATGCAGTGACAGTAGACGACATGTCCGTAATCGTTGGCAGGTCCTTCAGTCCGGACCAGATGTCAGCACTCGCCCCATACTGCCCTGCATCACCGCCAGCGGGTGGGCTCGGAATTCTGAGCCTTTTCCTCGCTCCCCCAATTGCGGGAGAATGTGAAGGAGGAGCTGTTGACCGATCAAGTTCCACTTGACTTGATAATTTTCTCACCAGCAGGTCTTTGAACCCCTGCAGACTTGTGTCTGCCGGAAAGAGAGATCCAAGGTAGGTTTTAAATCTAGGATCGAGCACGGTGGCCAAAATGTAGTGCTCTGATTTCAACAGATTGACCACCCGTGAATCCTGGTTAAGCGAATGAAGGGCTCCATCCACAAGTCCCACATGCCTAGCGGAATTGCTCTGTCTTAGCTCCTCCTTCAATGTCTCCAGCTTCTTCTGCAAAAGCCTGATGAGGGGAATGACCTGACTCAGGCTGGCAGTGTCTGAACTGACTTCACGTGTGGCAAGTTCAAAAGGTTGCAGAACCTTGCACAACGTTGAAATCATTCTCCACTGCGCTTGAGACAGGTACATTCCACCTCCTTTGCCTATATCGTGGTCAGTTGTATAGGCTTGAAAGGCCTTTTGCTGCTCCTCCATCCTCTGAAGCATATAGAGGGTTGAATTCCACCTCGTTACCACTTCTTGCTTCAGATGATGGCAGGGCAGGTTCAGGCGTTTTTGGTGTTGCTCCAGTCTTCTGTACGCGGTGCCTGTACGCCGAAAGTGTCCCGCAATTCTTCTGGCCACCGACAGCATCTCTTGCACGCCCCTGTCGTTTTTTAAATAATTCTGCACCACCAAATTCAAGGTATGTGCAAAACATGGGACGTGCTGGAATTTGCCCAGATGTAATGCACGCACAATATTGCTGGCGTTGTCCGATGCCACAAATCCACAGGAGAGTCCAATTGGGGTAAGCCATTCTGCGATGATCTTCCTCAGTTGCCGTAAGAGGTTTTCAGCTGTGCGCGTATTCTGGAAAGCGGTGATACAAAGCGTAGCCTGCCTAGGAAAGAGTTGGCGTTTGCGAGATGCTGCTACTGGTGCCGCCGCTGCTGTTTTTGCGGCGGGAGTCCATACATCTACCCAGTGGGCTGTCACAGTCATATAGTCCTGACCCTGCCCTGCTCCACTTGTCCACATGTCCGTGGTTAAGTGGACATTGGGTACAACTGCATTTTTTAGGACACTGGTGAGTCTTTTTCTGAGGTCTGTGTACATTTTCGGTATCGCCTGCCTAGAGAAATCGAACCTAGATGGTATTTGGTACTGGGGACACAGTACCTCAATCAAGTCTATAGTTGGCTCTGAAGTAACGATGGATACCGGAACCACGTTTCTCACCGCCCAGGATGCCAAGGACTCAGTTATCCGCTTTGCAGCAGGATGACTGCTGTGATATTTCATCTTCCTCGCAAAGGACTGTTGGACAGTCAATTGCTTGGTGGAAGTAGTAAAAGTGGTCTTATGACTTCCCCTCTGGGATGACCATCGACTCCCAGCAGCAATAACAGCAGCGCCAGCAGCAGTAGGCGTTACACTCAAGGATGCATCGGAGGAATCCCAGGCAGGAGAGGACTCGTCAGAATTGCCAGTGACATGGCCTGCAGGACTATTGGCATTCCTGGGGAAGGAGGAAATTGACACTGAGGGAGTTGGTGGGGTGGTTTGCGTGAGCTTGGTTACAAGAGGAAGGGATTTACTGGTCAGTGGACTGCTTCCGCTGTCGCCCAAAGTTTTTGAACTTGTCACTGACTTATGATGAATGCGCTGCAGGTGACGTATAAGGGAGGATGTTCCGAGGTGGTTAACGTCCTTACCCCTACTTATTACAGCTTGACAAAGGCAACGCACGGCTTGACACCTGTTGTCCGCATTTCTGTTGAAATACTTCCACACCGAAGAGCTGATTTTTTTGGTATTTTCACCAGGCATGTCAATGGCCATATTCCTCCCACGGACAACAGGTATCTCCCCGGGTGCCTGACTTAAACAAACCACCTCACCATCAGAATCCTCCTTGTCAATTTCCTCCCCAGCGCAAGCAGCACCCATATCCTCTTCATCCTGGTGTACTTCAACACTGACATCTTCAATCTGACTATCAGGAACTGGACTGCGGGTGCTCCTTCCAGCACTTGCAGGGGGCGTGCAAATGGTGGAAGGCACATGCTCTTCACGTCCAGTGTTGGGAAGATCAGGCATCGCAACCGACACAATTGGACTCTCCTTGTGGATTTGTGATTTCGAAGAACGCACAGTTCTTTGCTGTGCTTTTGCCAGCTTAAGTCTTTTCATTTTTCTAGCGAGAGGCTGAGTGCTTCCATCCTCATGTGAAGCTGAACCACTAGCCATGAACATAGGCCAGGGCCTCAGCCGTTCCTTGCCACTCCGTGTGGTAAATGGCATATTGGCAACTTTACGCTTCTCCTCCGACGATTTTAATTTAGATTTTTGAGTCCTTTTTTTACTGATCTTTTGTGTTTTGGATTTTACATGCTCTGTACTATGACATTGGGCATCGGCCTTGGCAGACGACGTTGATGGAATTTCATCGTCTCGGCCATGACTAGTGGCAGCAGCTTCAGCACGAGGTGGAAGTGGATCTTGATCTTTCCCTATTTTTGGAACCTCAACATTTTTGTTCTCCATATTTTAATAGGCACAACTAAAAGGCACCTCAGGTAAACAATGGAGATGGATGAATACTAGTATACTTATGGATGACGAGTGACTGACGACACAGAGGTAGCTACAGCCGTGGACTACCGTACTGCGTCTGCTAGTATAGAGATGATAATTAATGATATAAAAAAAATATATATATAACTACTGTAGGTATATATAATATAATGACGGACCTGGTGGACACTGTCAGCAGACTGCTAAACTACTAGTATGAAGAAGATAGAAAAAAACCCCCACCACAGGTAGGTATACAATTATGGACGAGCACTGACGACACAGAGGTAGCTACAGCCGTGGCCTACCGTACTGCGTCTGCTAGTATAGATAATATAATAAATATATTACTACTGTAGGTATATAATATAATGACGGACCTGCTGGACACTGTCAGCAGACTGCTAAACTACTAGTATGAAGAAGATAGAAAAAAAAAACCCACCACAGGTAGGTATACAATTATGGACGTGCACTGACGACACAGAGGTAGCTACAGCCGTGGACTACCGTACTGCGTCTGCTAGTATAGATAATATAATAAATATATTACTACTGTAGGTATATAATATAATGACTGACCTGCTGGACACTGTCAGCAGACTGCTAAACTACTAGTATGAAGAAGATAAAAAAAAAAACCCCACCACAGGTAGGTATACAATTATGGACGAGCACTGACGACACAGAGGTAGCTACAGCCGTGGACTACCGTACTGTGTCTGCTAGTATAGAGATGATAATGATATAAAAAATATATATATATCACTACTGTAGGTATATATAATATAATGACGTACCTGCTGGACACTGTCAGCAGACTGCTAAACTAACTAGTACTAGACTAGTATGAATGAAGATAGAACAAAGAAAACACCACACAGGTAGAGGTATATTATTTACAATATTGGCCGAGCACTAGTAGTCACGACACAGAGGTAGCACTAGCTACAGACGTGAACTACCGTACTGCGTCTGCTAATATAGAGATGATAAAGATGATAGAGATGAAAAAAAATATATAACACTACTGTAGGTAAATATTTATATAATATAATGAATGACGGACCTGCTGGACACTGTCAGGAGAATGCGTTTATAGAATAAAAAATAAAAAAACACCACAGGAGTGTTTAACCTTTTCAGGCAGACAATATACTGGTGGTCACTGGCAGCAAAAGTGTGCACTGTACTCCTGCTATAACTGCTCCCCAGTCTCCCCCACAATTAAGCTGTGTGAGCAGTGAGCACTCAGCACAGTCAGATATACATAGATATATCATGCAGCACACTGAGGCTGAGCACAGTCAGATATGGTATGGAGCGTTTTTTTCAGGCAGAGAACGGATAAAAAAAAACTAGCAAAACTCTGCACTGACTGTACTCCTCCTAACAGCTGCTCCCCAATCCTCCCCACAATAAGCTAAGCAGTAGCAAATAGCAATCAGATCAACTTAGAAACTAACTAAACGGAGAGGACGCCAGCCACGTCCTCTCCCTATCAATCTCAATGCACGTGTTAAAATGGCGGCGACGCGCGGCTCCTTATATAGAATCCGAGTCTCGCGATAGAATCCGACAGCGGGATGATGACGTTCGGGCGCGCTCGGGTTAACCGAGCAAGGCGGGAGGATCAGAGTCTGCTCGGACCCGTGCAAAAAAGGCTGAAGTTCGGGCGGGTTCGGATTCCGAGGAACCGAACCCGCTCATCTCTACACGGAACTGAAAAAAAAAAAAATCGCTGAAATCCACAAACATTGGCACAACGTCCACCTCCGATCAGGCCGTGAGTGCCAGGAACTGCACTGACTCTGGAGGATGCATAACGGCTTTGCAAGAAGGGAAATGGTGGAGACTAGAGAGGGGATTCAGCGTCAGAGGCTGGAGTGCATGGCTGCTCCCTCCTTTATTGCCTCTTCCCCCTCACCAATGTAGGGCCAGTGGTCTCTGCTGTCTCTTTGGGAGCTGCAAACAGCAAGAATGGAAGACCCTGATCAGCAACAGGTAGTGTTTGTGTGCTGGGGTGTAATTCATTGGGGCGATGCGGTAGTGTTGGAAGTGAAAGCACAGGGGCAGGGTGAGTGTCTGGATGGGTGTTGGCAGTGTATTACTAGTCCTGCTGCACTAGTGATCCCAGCTGCATACTAGGACGCACCATCGGATCATCGCACCCACCACTGGGCGGCTTGCAGCATCCATGTCGCCGCACAAGCCGGCCGTTGCAGAGGCCAGGAAATCTCTGTCCTGCAATGGAGATCCCTGGCCTCTCCACCCCCCCCCCCCTTAAACAGTGGCAACACGCCTCCGTTATTCCAAAGGGAGTCCGTCGCCTCCCCGTACCCTGAAACGGCATCAGACTGTCAATCCATCAACTACTCGCCCTGGATTTATACAGAATTTAAATTATTGCAAAATCAGCAGCGACTTATACATTTTGGTTGGGGGAAACAAGAGACCGTCCTGGTCAAACTAAAAGATATATGAATGCTACCAGGGCCATCTTGATAGCATTGTAAACCCTTGGCAAAGCAATGTACTGGGGCCCCTACACACACACACACACACATTCACAGGAATAAATGAAAAATAACAATAATAATAAATGACCCCTCCTGTGCGGTCTGTCCACATGCTTCCATACAGTGAATGTCTATCAGCACTTTGATTGGTGGATAGCTCCAGCCGTCCACCAATCATCATGCTGACAGCCGTACACTGTCTGGCTGCAGGCTGGGAGACCAGTGAAGAATGCTACCTGGCTACACAGGGTACATCTCCGTTTAATCTAAACTGGATGGCGACTGCTGTAGCTGTGTAGGGTTATCACACCAAGGGGCAGATTCAAATGGCAATGAATTGGGTCGCAACACTTTTTCCCATTTTACTTTTTTTTTTGCTACTCATATTACAAAATTGCGTTAACATAGGTTTAAATGGGAGGAACAGTGGCCTTTAGTTCTTGGCACCAGAATTTCGAGAACACTTTAAAAAATCCTTATGGTAATGTAAACAAAATGTCAGAATAACATGCAGTACCTCTATTACATCCCTCCTAATGAATAATACTGTATTTAAAAGCTGCTTAAATAGTAAATTATGACCAATAAAGACATTTCATTTTCGCTAAAGAGCAGATTTGGTTTTATTGTGGGACTGTATTTGGGGGTGTTGAATTAATGGGAAAAGGGGTTTTGAACTTACAGATGGGAGTTGGGCGACTGTGTTTTATGCAGTGCAGGTAAAAATATATGCGAATGCTGCAGCTGACAGAGGGCCTAATTCAGATCCTTTGAGCATTGCGTCCGCGCAGCGAAATCATCTCACTGGTGCGATTGCCTTTGCGAGTGGACACGGTGCACTAATTGGGGTTCCTCGTCACTTTACGAAGAAGACGACACCAACAACAGTCCAAAAACTCATTTCGACCTTTTCACCTGTCAACCTAGTACACGTCGACCTCCAGTGGTCGACCTAAGTTGAGTCGACCCAACGACCCATACCAAGAAGGGCAATTAAAATGGTGCATGGCCTACTTCACAAAACATACCCAGAAAGACTAAAAGATCTCAATATGTATAGTTTGGAGCAGGGAAGGGAAAGGGGGGACATGATATATGTGAAAGTTTCTATCAAGGGTTTTAACAAAGTCCAGGAGGGAAACATTCTCCAAATGAAGAGAAGCAATAGGACAATGAGTACATACACTGAGACTGGAGGAAGGGAGGGAGAAATTTGAGGAAAAATTACTTCACAGAAAGAGTAGTGGATAAGTGCAATAGCCTCCCATCAGAGGTGGTAGAGGCTAAGACAGTAGAGCAACTTAAACATGCATGAGATAGACATAAGGATATACTTACAAAGAAATAAGGAACAAATAAGGTTTGAGGTAAAAAATATGGTAAAAAAAGGGGCAGATTAGATGGGCCATTTTATCTGCCGTCAAATTCTATGTTTCTATTTAGGAAATGAAGAACATTGCAGAAAAAAATCGAATTAATGGGAAAAAAAAACTTCTCATGCTATAGCACCACCTAGTGCACAGAAGGAAGAACCATTTAGGAAAAACAATTCGCTAGAATCCTTTCTACATGTGATGGCGGAGCTGTTTATTTTCAAATCAAAGCAAAATTACCTAAAAATTTATAAAATCTTTATAAAGCATCAAGTGTCTTCATTGTATATTCAAATGCTACTTACAAGGAAACAAAACATTACAACCACAAGCTACAAAGCTGACTATCATACAGCCCACCAAGAACCTTATCAATCTGGCTGGTCCATTATGCAATAGGTAGCACCTATCCTTGTGTATCAATGCCTATTTTAGAGTGACCATATTATCCCTTTTACCTGGCAGGCTCATGGATTACACATGTTCTGTGGCTGATTAAAACCAGCTGAAATGTAGGCTTGAAGTCAGCCAGTCACAGAACCTGTGTAATCCATGACCGTCCCAGGTAAAAAAAGGGATAATATGGTCACTCTACCTATTTCCCTATAGATTGTAAGCATGTGAGCAGGGCCTTCCTACTTGTAGGTCTGTCTGTTATTACCTAGTTTTGTCCTATTGCTGTTGTTTCCAACTGTACAGGGCAACAAAATATGCTGCGCTATGTAACAAACAATAATAATTAGAGATGAGCGGGTTCGGTTCTCAGAGAACCAACCCCCCCCCCCCACCGCACCCCCCAGAACCTTGCCTTCCGAGTCGGGATCCGAGCCAGGCTCGGATTTTCTTTCTTGACTAACATCATCATCCCGCTATCGGATTCTCGCGGGATTTGGATTCCATATAAGGAGACGCGCGGCCATTTTCACTCCAGTCTCAGAGAGTGAGAGGACTTGTCCTCAGTGTGTTCAGTGTCTGTGTGTTGGGGCGGGAAAGTGGGGTGGGAAGTGTTGCGCTGCTCAGTCCAGTCCAGTGTAGTCACTCAGTGTATTGTGCTGCATCAGTCCAGGCAGTCACAGTGTTGGTGTTCTCTGCTGTCATATATCCAGTGTAGCTGTCTAAAGTGGTGCTGTGTTGTGCAGACCAGTGGTAGTGTCCTGTGTCATCAGTAATTCCAGTGACGATATACGCTGCTGCTATATATCCACTGCTGCAGTATAACAATTATAACAACCTGTTGGGCTGCATCAGACTAGTAGTAGTGTCCTGTGTCATCAGTAATTATTCCAGTCATTCCTGTGACGCATATGGTCTCATATAACTCTCAAAAAATAATGGAGAACAAAAATTTTGAGGAGAAAATAGGGAATGATCAAGAAGAACCACTGCCTCCTAGTGCTGAAGCTCTTGCCACTAGCCATGACATAGACGATGAAATGTCATCAACGTCGTCTGCAAAGGCCGATGCCCAATGTGATAGTAGAGGGCGTGTAAAATCCAAAAAGCCAAAGTTCAGTAAAAAGACCCAAAAAAGGAATTTAAATGGTCTGAGGAGAAACGTAAACTTGCCAATATGCCATTTACAACACGGAGTGGCAAGGAACAGCTGATGCCCTGGCCTATGTTCATGACTATTGGTTCAGCTTCACATGAAGATGGAAGCCCTCATAACTGAGGCCTTGACACTTATGTTGGTGTTAGATGTGCGCCCGGTATCCGCCATTAGTGCAGTGGGATTTAGACAATTGATGGAGGTATTGTGTCCCCGGTACCCAATCCCATCTAGATTCCACTTCACTAGGCAGATGATAGCGAGATTTTGCCATTTAATTCCAGTGATTTGGACATATATATATTTATATATGTGATTTATAATTATTAATTACAGTGATCTTGAAAATTAATTCCAGTGATTTATAATTAATTCCAGTGGGAATTGTTTGTGTCGCTTGGCTTAGTCATACAGCTACCTCATTGCACCTCTTCGACATCTTTGCATGAGGTGCTGGTTGGTGCCTAGTTTTTGAAAAGTGCCATCCTGTGTGACACTGCCGTATGAGTCCTGGGGTACTGCCGTATAAGTCTACCAATTGCTGAATTCTTTTAAAAATGAGTGGAGCTCGCTGGAAATGCTGTCAGTGGACCGAACAATTGCGGCCCACTCTCGACATTCAGCCACTGCGTGACACTACTAGATGTGTCGCTTAGCTTAGTCATACAGCAACCTCGGTGCACCTTTTTTTCTTCTTTGCATCATGTGCTGTTAGGGGCCTTTTTTGATATCTGCCCTCCTGTCTGCCACTGCAGTGCCACTCCTAGATGGGCCAATTGTGTGTGTCGCTTGGCTTAGTCATACAACTCCCTCATTGAAATTCTTTTTCTTTTTTACATGATATGCTGTTTGGGACCTTTTTAAAAAAAATATATCTGCCCTCCTGTCTGCCACTGCAGTGTCACGCCTAGATGGATCTAATGGTTTGTGTCGCTTGGCTTAGTCACACAACTACCTCATTGCAATTATTTTTCTTCTTTGCATCATGTGCTCTTTGGGGACTAGTTTTTGAATAGTGCCATCCTGTCTATAACGGCAGTGCCACTCCTAGATGGGCCAGGTGTTTCTGCCGCACACTTGTGTCGCTTAGCTTAGACATACAGCCACCTCGGTGCAACTTTTATTGTGAGGTGCTCAGAATAGACTGGAAATGATTGTTATTGAGGTTAATAATGTATAGGCTTGAATGGCCTTTAGCTGCTCCTCCATCCTCTGAAGCATATAGAGGGTTGAATTCCACCTCGTTACCACCTCTTGCTTCAGATGATGGCAGGGCAGGTTGAGGGATGTTTGGTGGTGCTCCAGTCTTCTGTACGCGGTGCCTGAACGCAGAAAGTGGTCCGCAATTCTTCGGGCCACCGACAGCATCTCTTGCACGCCCCTGTCGTTTTTTAAATAATTCTGCACCACCAAATTCAAGGTATGTGCAAAACATGGGACGTGATGGAATTTGCCCAGATGTAATGCACGCACAATATTGCTGGCGTTGTCAGATGTCACAAATCCCCAGGAGAGTCCAATTGGGGTAAGCCATTCTGCGATGATCTTCCTCAGTTGCCGTAAGAGGTTTTCAGCTGTGTGCCTATTCTGGAAAGCGGTGATACAAAGCATAGCCTGCCTAGGAACGAGTTGGCGTTTGCGAGATGCTGCTACTGGTGCCACCGCTGCTGTTCTTGCAGCGGGAGGCAATACATCTACCCAGTGGGCTGTCACAGTCATATAGACCTGAGACTGCCCTGCTCCACTTGTCCACATGTCCGTGGTTAAGTGGACATTGGGTACAACTGCATTTTTTAGGACACTGGTGAGTCTTTTTCTGAGGTCTGTGTACATTTTCGGTATCGCCTGCCTAGAGAAATGGAACCTAGATGGTATTTGGTACCGGGGATACAGTACCTCAATCAAGTCTATAGTTGGCTCTGAATTAACGATGGATACCGGAACCACGTTTCTCACCGCCCAGGCTGCCAAGGCCTGAGTTATCTGCTTTGCAGCAGGATGACTGCTGTGATATTTCATCTTCCTCGCAAAGGACTGTTGGACATTCAATTGCTTACTGGAAGTAGTACAAGTGGTCTTCCGACTTGCCCTCTGGGATGACGATCGACTCCCAGCAGCAACAGCAGCAGTAGGCGTTACACTTAAGGATGCATCGGAGGAATCCCAGGCAGGAGAGGACTCGTCAGACTTGCCAGTGACATGGCCTGCAGGACTATTGGCTTTCCTGGGTAAGGAGGAAATTGACACTGAGGGAGTTGGTGGTGTGGTTTGCAGGAGCTTGGTTACAAGAGGAAGGGATTTAGTGGTCAGTGGACTGCTTCTGCTGTCACCCAAAGTTTTTGAACTTGTCACTGACTTATGATGAATGTGCTGCAGGTGACGTATAAGGGAGGATGTTCCGAGGTGGTTAACGTCCTTACCCCTACTTATTACAGCTTGACAAAGGCGACACACGGCTTGACACCAGTTGTCCGCATTTGTGTTGAAATAATTCCACACCGAAGAGCTGATTTTTTTTGTATTTTGACCAGGCATGTCAATGGCCATATTCCTCCCACGGACAACAGGTGTCTCCCCGGGTGCCTGACTTAAACAAACCACCTCACCATCAGAATCCTCCTTGTCAATTTCCTCCCCAGCGCCAGCAACACCCATATCCTCATCCTGGTGTACTTCAATACTGACATCTTCAATTTGACTATCAGGAACTGGACTGCGGGTGCTCCTTCCAGCACTTGCAGGGGGCGTGCAAATGGTGGAAGGCGCAAGCTCTTCCCGTCCAGTGTTGGGAAGGTCAGGCATCACAACCGACGCAATTGGACTCTCCTTGGGGATTTGTGATTTCGAAGAACGCACAGTTCTTTGCTGTGATTTTGCCAGCTTAAGTCTTTTCTTTTTTCTAGCGAGAGGATGAGTGCTTCCATCCTCATGTGAAGCTGAACCACTAGCCATGAACATAGGGCAGGGCCTCAACCGTTCCTTGCCACTCCGTGTCGTAAATGGCATATTGGCAAGTTTACGCTTCTCCTCAGACGCTTTTAATTTAGATTTTTGGGTCATTTTACTGAACTTTTGTGTTTTGGATTTTACATGCTCTCTACTATGACATTAAGCATCGGCCTTAGCAGACGACGTTGATGGCATTTCATCGTCTCGGCCATGACTAGTGGCAGCAGCTTCAGCACAAGGTGGAAGTGGATCTTGATCTTTCCCTATTTTTTTAACCTCTACATTTTTGTTCTCCATATTTTAATATGTGGAATTATATGCCAGTATCAATAGCAATGGCCTACTACTATATATACTGCGCACAACTAAAATGCACCACAGGTATACAATGTAGATGGATGGATAGTATACTTAATGGATGACGAGTGACGACACAGAGGTAGGTACAGCAGTGGCCTACCGTACTGCTATATACAGTATAATGGACCTGGTGGACACTGTCAGCAAACTGCTAAACTAAAATGCACCACAGGTATAGGAATGTAGATGGATAGTATACTTAATGGATGACGACACAGAGGTAGGTACAGCAGTGCACTCTGCACTGTACTCATCCTATATAATATTAAATTATACTGGTGGTCCCCAGTCCCCACAATAAAGCAGCACACTGTGAGCACAGATATGGAGCGTTTTTCAGGCAGACAAACGTATACTGGTGGTCACTGTCAGCAAAACTCTGCACTGTACTCCTGCTATAGCTGCTCCCAAGTCCCCACAATTAAGCAGTGTGAGCACTCAGCACAGATATATCATGCAGCACACTGAGCACAGATATGGTATGGAGCGTTTTTTTCAGGCAGAGAACGGATAAAAACTGGTGGTCACTTATCAGCAAAACTCTGCACTGTACTCCTAACAGCTGCTCCCCAATCCTCCCCACAATTAGTAATAAACAAGCAATCAACTGTCTCTTCTACAAGAAATAAACGGAGAGGACGCCAGCCACGTCCTCTCCCTATCATCTCCAATGCACGTGTGAAAATGGCGGCGACGCGCGGCTGCTTATATAGAATCCGAATCTCGCGAGAATCCGACAGCGGGATGACGTTCGGGCGCGCTCGGGTTAGCAGAGCAAGGCGGGAAGGTTCGAACCTGCCTCGGACCCGTGTAAACAAGGTGAAGTTTGGGGGGGTTCGGTTTCCGCGAAGCCGAACCCGCTTATCACTATCCCAAACCTCTTTTTTTTCCATGTAAGAAGTGACCCACTATCCAAAACCTCTTTTTTTTCATGTAAGAAATTACCCTTCACACATTTGCTTAACTATTACAGTCATGATCAGTTTTACATGGAAAGAACATCTCTGTGTAAGTTATTTACAGAAGGAGAGGGTCAGAGAATAAAGGGGTTCTTCCTTTTGAGGTAGGTTGAAAATAGGATTTTGGTACTTACCAGGTAAATCCTTTTCTTTGAATCCATAGGGGGCACTGGAGTACTCTTGGGATATGGACGGGCGTAGCCGAACAAAGGCACTGAATATTTAAATTTAGGACTCTCCCCCCTCCATATCCCCGAGTACCTCAGTGTACGACCTCAGTGTTTTTTACTGAGCGAACAGGAACTATATAGAGAGGTTGACAATGGAGAATACCTATAACATAACGGACAACAACAAAGTTGACCCATGACTTTACTGTCAACTAAACAGTTGACACCATAACCGATAGAACTTTATAATTTGAACCAATCGGTGAAAATGTGTTACCATAAGCTCCTTTGAGCTTAATACCACCCAAGTAAAACGTGTTCACTAAGCTCCCTTGAGCTTAAAACAACCCAGGTAAAACTGCTCTGGGTGGGCGTCCAGTGCCCCCTATGGATTCAAAGAAAAGGATTTACCTGGTAAGTACCAAAATCCTATTTTCTTTATCATCCACTAGGGGTCACTGGAGTACTCTTGGGACGTACCAAAGCTTCCCTCGTGGGCGGGAGAGCTGTTTGATACTTGTAACAGTAGGCAGCCAAAGCTAGATGCTGATGCCGCCACCATTCATAACGTGTAACCGTGCACAAACGTGGTGCACTGAAGGCTATGTAGCCGCGTTGTAGACGCTCCACGACCCGCTGGGTCTGACATTCCCACAGAACCTGTGGAATGAGCTATTACTGACGTAGGCGGTTGTAACTTAGTCTTAAAGTAAGCCTGACTTGTAGTCATTATTATCCAACTGGATAATGTCTGCTGAGAAACTGGCTAACCCCAGTTGGCAGCATCATAAAGAACAAACAACGTATTCATATCACGTACTGTAGACGTTCGGAACATATATAACGCGTAACGCGTGTACCACATTCAGAATTCTAGAATGTGCTGTCCACACAGAAACCACTATTGGTATATTGATGTGAAGAATACGAAAGCGGATTTCTTCCGAAAATCTGCTTTGTCATGAGAAAACTCAAATACGGTGGCTTGGAATACAAGGCACCCAAATATGAAAACAAAACCCTTGCCGAAGCCAAGGCTAGAAGAACAATGTTTTCCAAAGTAAGAAACTTAATCCCCATTTGTTGTAAGGGTTCAAATATGCAAACTGTAAGAAATGTGAAGCCAACCTCAAGTTACCTGGCGCTGTAGGTGGGATAAATAGAGTCTGAACTTTGGTGACACCTTGTATAACGGTGTGTACAGACGCAATAAAGACAAACGTCTTTGAAGATAAGTTTACTGCACAGATACCTGCACCCTCCGTGCAGGTAAACGCAGTTTTCCATCCCACCCCACGGTAACTTGAAGGATGATGTCGGAAACTTCCGAGGTTTACGACTTATGTAAGCACACAAATTTTTGTAATAATGAGCTGCCTTAAGCGGCCTACTAGCTCGTAACATGGTTGGTATAACCGATACTGTAATGCTCTATTTCTTAAGAGGGCGGTCTGAACCCTCACCCCATCAACCGCAGCTGCGGTACGTAGGTAATAGGTACATAGGTAAGTATGGGCAAAAAAAACGTTCCCTGATGTAACAGGTTGGACGTATTATGAGCGGGCCAAGATCGTGTGCAAGTATTCCTTGGAAATTCGAGAAGCAACTTCTTCGAAACCCATGAGATACCACCAGTATGACTGTGACGAACTGTCTTATGATCCGTTTTGGCAACGGATAGAGCAGCGGAAAATGGTGGAGCCAGATACACGATGCTGAATGACCACATGAATGTGAGAGACTCCACCGCCACTGCCCTTGTGATCTGTTGTTTTGTACACATACTGAGCTTTTGTAATTGTGGCGAGATGCCATCATGTATACCTGAGGGTAACCCCCTTCTGTGGACTCACATATGAAACACCTCTGGATTTCATGTCCAGTTTTCAGGATCCAAATCCTGACTGGTGAGATCATCTGTCTAACAGATGTCCACTCACGGAATGATCCCTTGATATTTTCACATAATGGTGTTCTGAGTCATTGAGGATTCGAGTTACCTGGCGCATTGCCATGCGGCTTTTTTGTGTATGCAACTGCCGTTGCGTTGTCTGACTGCCCCTGGTCAGACTGAAAGCGAAGCATGTAGTGCATTGTAAAATGCACGGAGTTCCAGGACATTTATCGACAGCAATCTGTCGTGATCCTTTTAGAACCTTTGTCGCTGATCTTTTTTAAACTACAACTTCTGACCTCTGCGACTCTCGTCCAGAGTATTATACACCCTCGCCCCTCTGTGGGAACCGCGAGTGAAGGCGGCGAACTAAATCGCTTCTTAACAGGTGAATACACCAATGTACCGTTAGTGTGCGTGATTTGCACTAATTACTAGATGTACATTTGTTCTTGCTGGTGTAGTAGGTAAATATCTTTGATTTACCGTATTTATAATCTTACCTAGGAATTGACATCGTTTAGACGGAATTATATTTTGAACGTGATCTGCCACCGCAGTATACATTAGTAGCGCAAGTTAGAGGAACTTTGTTGAGACAGAGTTCTTATGAGCAGATCGTCTAAGATAGAGAAACTCTGTTGCGACAGAGGTTTTATGTGAGATGAACTATCATCTTCCAACATCACTTTGGTATATACCAGAGTCTAAGAAACGGTAGACCTGAAATGGTTAATGGTTGTGGCGATTTGCAAACGCTAAAACCTGTGATGAACAAACCGGAATGGGTATATACGTATTGTGAAGATCAAGTGCAAGTATTCAATTTTGTGGCTCCAATATGCCAATACTAACCGCAGCAAATCCATTTTCAAACTGCAGTAAGTGACTTGCTGATTGAAACTGCGACGGAGCTGTATGGTTTTGTTACCCCAAACAGAGGGGAATAAGCAACCGTGACTCTGTTGTTGTACTACTGCCTGTATTATAAAGACAGCTGAAACCCAGCAGAGACTAAATGGCTACCTGCCAAACCGTTCGACTGAGGCAGTCATGTCCTTTAATCTGTAACTAGCTGAGACCTCCATGAGTTGAAGTCTGGAAACCCCGCAAAAGTAACATGTAAAGACGCGCTTCCACAATTGGAAAAGAGGTCATCAAACTACTGGCTTGCTGACCGTAGCGTCCTGTCGTTACAAGGCGTGAGTGTTTTGTACCACCGCCTTGAAAAACTGAAGTCTAAAGGGATTAAACGCCGGCACAAGTATTCCGTTTTGATACTGGATGCGGTAATGGCTGAATATCAAATTTAGGACCAACAAGCTGTGGCCTTGTCGTGCTGAACTAGCGACGATGAAAAGTGAGAATCGAAGTACCGTCGTTAGAAGCAGCTTTACAGATATACTCTGCAGCTTCTTTTAACAGTAATGTCATTGTTTCCATACATAGTCTAGTGACCCAAATGTTTCTTGGGTCTTTATAATGTTTGACACAGACGCATTTACCAATGGCGGATGGCGTCATCTTGGAAACGATTAAATAGTGGTCAAAGTCTACTAAGTGTAACAATGGAGACATTGACTCACTGTAATTTAGCAATGTATGTTGGCAACAACCCTGCACTATCTGAGTGCTGGTCTAATGTACCCTTCTCACTCGTAGTTATCGGTGTGAGATTTGACATAGAATCGTGCATTAAATTATAAGACCAGTTAAATAAACACTGTGGTACCCAAAGGGAAATTGGCCCTTTGGAAAGACTGTCTTTTGTTAGAGCTGGCGGAATAACTTCCGAGACTCCGATGTTTATTTGAATTGCCAATGCTTAAAATAGGACTTGAAAATTATTTTTAGTCTGCGCTAGAGCCTTACTCGCTATGCAGACAGACACCACAATAGGCAACGGACAGCCATTGCACGCCTTATGACGTTATCATGTCATATATATATATTTTATTGCTGAACAGCATATTAATATTAAACTCATGGTTGTTTCTCTCTACGGAAATCTTTAGTAAAAAACAAAAGATTTATTCGCTGTGAAGAGAAACCAGAGTAATCTTTATGTGAAAAGCAGCTCACATGGCATATGAAACCCGAACCAAATTCCTACTAACACCCCTGCGCCTCTGGTGGCTTAGAGATGTAGGGCAGGAATGTTCTACAATTATGTAGAAATACAGTTTACATGGCTAACTTATGCTGACCAAAAATTCCCACTAACACCCCTGCGCCTCTGGTGGCTTAGAGATGTAGGGCAGGAATGTTCCAGAATTACAAACTGGAAAACAACAGGAAGCATGGTTAAAATGGCCCCTTTGCCATGCTGACCGTGATAATCACAGAACAAATTACAAATGTTACCGTGTTAATCTAGCCTATCATACAGTATAATCACAGGCCGGGTACAACACATGCTCTATGAATAAATATATATATATATATTCCAGACATTAATATATTTATACAGCATCAATATAGGCTCAATAGCCTCTTACAATGTTAATAACAGCCATTAATATATATAGGCTCAAAAACCTATTATACTGCCACATCACAGACAGTAATATAGATTTAATAGACCATTACTGTCAGGACATCCTTATAAATATCTTATACATATATTTAACCTGGCAGCTTCCACCGGGTCTCTTCCCCCCACCGTCTCTGTACTGAGACTGAGAGAGCTGCGGCGGCCGACAGCCTTTGAGAAGAGATCATCACCTCTGGCCGTTGGGAGGGCGCCTGAGTGGGGAGAGCAGCGGTGTCGCTTTCCACCGCTGGGAAACACGCACGGCCGGACGGAGCGGCTGATAAGTATGGCTTCCCCCCTTCTCTGCTGTGTCTGAGTGGGGAGAGCAGCCACGTGCTGTGCGGCCGGACGAAGCTGCGGCCGAACGGAGCGCTCACCGTCTCTGTGAGAGCCTGCGTAGCGGCTGGGCATAGCGCGTCTGAGCTCCCCCTGCTGTCCAGCCGGACGGAGCTCAGTATGAGTGTTAACCCCTACATAGCGGGGCGGCAGCCTGCGCTGACCGCCCCGTTTCCCCAGCCTACCTTCCTGATTAAAATCAAAATGAAAAATTAATAAATCTTCCATCCAAGTGTGGGAATCCCACAAGCCGATGTTCGTGCTGTGAGCACCGAAAAAACACTGAGGTCGTACACTGAGGTACTCGGGGATATGGAGGGGGGAGAGTCCTAAATTTAAATATTCAGTGCCTTTGTTCGGCTACGCCCGTCCATATCCCAAGAGTACTCCAGTGACCCCTAGTGGATGATAAAGAAAACCCATTTCCCAGCACCATTTCACCTTGGGCTTTAGAATTAAAAAAAAAAAAAAAAAAACACTTTTATTACATTGCACATTAGTTTTCTTTACATTTGTATGGCACTTACCCTCCAAAAGAGCCTTATTGCCGGAGAGAGTTAGGGACTAGAGGCCATTCCCTTCTAGTTTGAAGATTTGAGAACCTCTGCTTTAGGACCTTGGTAAGAATACCGCTAAGAAAATACAGAAAAACCTAGGGATAAAGACAATCCCCTAGCCCTATGTGGGACAATAGGAGATATAGGGGTATGAGGATTTGGGGACACCTTCAGCACTTCGTACTATGGGACTGATTAAAGTTTGTCAGTAAAGCAAATAAGCAAGCACCTGGGCAAAACCATGTTGCACTGGAGGTGGGGCAGATGTAACCTGTGCAGAGAGAGATAGATATGGGTGGGGTGTGTTCAAACTGAAATAAATTGCAGCGTAAAAATAAACCTGACATTTTTGGGATACATGCAAAAGGAGACAGTATTTACTCTGCACAGAAACAATAGAAAATAGGATTTTTGTACTTACCGATAAATCCTTTTCTCCTAGTCCGTAGAGGATGCTGGCGACTCCAAAAGGACCATGGGGCACAGACGGGATCCGCAGTAGCCTGGGCACACTGAAAAGACTTAATCTGGGTGTGAACTGGCTCCTCCCTCCACGCCCCCCCCCCCCAGTCCCCAGTCATAGGAACCGTGCCCAGGAGAGACAGACATTTCGAGGAAAGATTTTTGTTTAAACTAAGGGCTACCAACATACCAGCCCACACCACAAACATACCGTACAACCAGAGTAACATTAAAACCAGATAACAGTATGAATTAACAACAGCAACAAGCTGAAACAAGAAATACACAACCCGTGTATAAACTAATTTAACTAGCAAGAAAACACTGCAAGTAACAGTCTGCACTGGGATGGGCGCCCAGCATCCTATACGGACTAGGAGAAAAGGATTTATCGGTAAGTACCAAAATCCTATTATCTCTTACGTCCTAGAGGATGCTAGGGACTCCAAAAGGACCATGGGGTTTATAACAAAGCTCCCAAACGGGCGGGAGAGTGCAGATGAGTCTGCAGCACCGAATGAGCAAACACAAGGTCCTCCTCAGCCAGGGTATCAAACTTATAGAACTTAGCAAAAGTGTTTGAACCCGACCAAAGCTGTAACGCCCAGACGCCTCGAGCAGCCGCCCAAGATGAACCCACTTTTCTGGTAGAATGGGCTTTTACTGACTTCGGCACCGGTAGTCCAGCCAAAGAATGAGCCTGCTGAATCGTACTACAAATCCAGCGTGCAATAGTCTGTTTTGAAGCAGGATGACCAATTTTGTTGGAAGCATACAAGACAAAAAACGCCTCAGTTTTTCTGGCAACAGCTGTCCTAGTGACGTAGATCTTCAACGCTCTTACAACATCCAGAGATTTTGGAATCGCCACAGCCTCCGTAGCCACCGGGACCACAATAGGTTGGTTAATGTGAAATGAAGAAACCACCTTCGGCAGAAATTGTTGACGAGTCCTCATTTCCCCTGGAAGTTCCTTCCTTGGGTGACTGCGCCCCAGCCCCGGAGACTTGCATCTGTTGTCAGAAGTACCCAATCCTGGATACCGAACCTGCGTCCCCCTAGGAGGTGAGGACTTTGTAGCCACCACAGGAGAGAAATTCTGGATCTGAGAGATAGACTTATCTCATGGTGCATGTGCAGGTGAGACCCGGACCATTTGCTCAGCAAGTCCCACTGAAACACCCGGGCATACCTGCTAAATGGAATGGCTTCGTACATCGCAACCATTTTCCCCAGAACCCGAGTACAGTGATGGGTCGACACACTCGTCGGGCTCAGAAGTTCCCTGACCATCGTCTGCAGTTCCAGAGCTTTTTCTTCTGGAAGAAATACTTTCTGTAAATACATGTCCAGAATCATGCCCAGAAAAGGCAGCCAAGTGGTCGGAATCAACTGAGATTTTGGCAAATGGAGTACCCAACCGTGCTGTCGCAGAACTGACAGTGACAAATTGACACTTCTCAGCAACCGTTCCTTGGACCTTGCCTTTATCAGGAGATCGTCCAAGTACGGGATAATTGTAACCCCTTGTTTGCGAAGGAGAACCATCATTTCCGCAATGACTTTGGTGAAAATCCTCGGAGCCGTGGAAAGCCCAAACGGAAACGTCTGAAATTGGTAATGAGAATCCTGTATCGCAAACCTGAGGAAGGCCTGATGTGAAGGACATATCGGGACATGTAAGTAGGCATCCTTTATGTCGACTGACGCCATAAAATCCCCCCCTTCCAGGCTGGCAATTACCGCTCGAAGAGATTCCATCTTGAACTTGAAAACTTTCAAGTATGGATTGAGGGATTTTAGATTTAGAATTGGTCTGACCGAACCGTCCGGTTTCGGCACAACAAAGAGGCTCGAGTAGAACCCCTACCCCCGTTGGGACGAGGGAACAGGAACAATGACCTTCTGTAGACACAATTTTTGTATCGCTGCCAGCACCACCTCCCTGTCCGGAAGAGCTACTGGTAACGCCGAAATGAAGAACCGGTGAGGGGGTATCTCCCGAAACTCCAGCTTGTATCCCTGAGACACAATCTCTAGGACCCAAGGATCCAGGTCTGATTGGGACAATTTCTGGGAAGGTAACACCAGGACCTTGCTACGGTTCATTCCCCTTACCAGTACCAGCACGGGACAAGCAAACCAGTGAGAGGATCTCCATTTTCAAGGAGTGCTAACCTATTGGAGGACTCATTACAGTGAACTGGTAATACCGTACAAAAAATTCCCAAGGATAAGGCTTCTTGCAATATACCCAGCATTTCAAGAAATTTTCATAAAACTCAGCAGTGTTGACTTTTGCCCTATTTTTAATTTGGTATTTTTATCAATTTTTATCTGTTGCAACAGTAATTATATGCTAATGTGCATGAAATTGATGGTTTATGTTCTAAATAAATTTCTTAATACATATATCTAACTAGTTACTAGCGCTGAATTGTTTTTACCTCTTTCATAAAGAAGCTACATTCGAATTTATCGTACTGAGCAATGCGAGTAAATCAGGTGTCAGCTGCGTCGACAGTCCCAAATCTAGCCCTGCATCCGCTCCCCCAATAACCACCTCTGGTGAATAACATTCAGCCTCAGACATACCGACACGTAGTACCGACACAGATACACACAGAACGTCCCAGCTAGGGGACAGGCCCACAATGAAGCCCAGATAGAGGACACAGAGGGAGTATGCCAGCTCACACCCCAGCGCCCATATATCCCGACAAAAGATATATGTACCCAGCGCTGCTTAAGTTATAATAAGAAGCACCACACTGCGCCTCCCCCCCCATCTGAATATCTCCCCGTTACATGTGAGAGGAATGTGGAGGTCCAGGCAGCGTCTCCTTCAGCCGCGTGTTGAAGGAGAAGATGGCGCCTGTGAGCCGCGGGACGAAGCTCCGCCCCCTTCCCGGCGCACTTTGGCCCGCAAAATTTTAAAATGAATAAGATGCCGGCGGGGGTTTAAGAAACGGTGCCGAGGCACCGAAAGCCTTCTGCCGGTCCCCGACTTCAGTAACATTCCGCCCAGGGCGCCCCCCCCAGTGCCCTACACCCTGTAACTACCGTTGGTGATGTGTGTGGGAGCATGGAGCACAGCGTTACCGCTGTGCTGTACCTTCCGTTACTGAAGTCTTCTGCCGTCCTGAAGTCTTCTGATCTTCTCATACTCACCCGACTTCTTTCTTCTGGCTTCTGTGAGGGGGTGACAGCGTGGCTCCGGGAACAAGCAGTTAGGCGCACCAAGTGATCGAACCCTCTGGAGCGAATGGTGTCCAGTAGCCGAGAAGCAGAGCCCTTAACTAAGAAGAAGTAGCTCTGCTTCTCTCCCTTCACTCCCACGCTGCAGGGAGCCTGTAAGCCAACAGGTCTCCCTGAAAATAAAAAACCTAACAAAGTCTTTTCCAGAGAAACTCAGGAGAGCTCCCCTGCGAGAGTCCAGTCAGTCCTGGGCACAAAGTCTAACTGGGGGGGCGTGGAGGGAGGAGCCAGTTCACACCCAGATTAAGTCTTTTCGGTGTGCCCAGGCTCCTGCGGATCCCGTCTGTGCCCCATGGTCCTTTTGGAGTCCCCAGCATCCTGTAGGACGTAAGAGAAATATTTTTTTTTCTCCCATTGCTTGGCAACATGGTTTGTTCCAGGCACAGTTACTTGCTTTTATTGCTTTACTTACAAACATGAATCAGGCCATACAGTATCTCTCTACTTGTAGAGTAGAACAAAAGTCTGTACACATGGGAGTTACACATACAGTACAATGAGTGCTGTGACAAGTTTATTAAGCTCCAGGTATGTGTCGATCGAACCTTTTAAGGACCAGGTTTTATACCCCCGGACCTGCTGCCCTCATGCTATAGTTGTGCATTACTCACATGCGTGCTGCGGACCCTTCTGTCTGCTCTGACTCCATTGCATTTATAGATGCATCCAAGCAAGTAAAGGGATCACTAATTCCTATGTTGATAACAAGGGGCTACATACAGATGCTGGTTTCAAATAAATTTCACATGACAAAAGAAGACAAAAACACTGAGACTGGGTTGGGTATGAGTGACCGACGCCGAGATCCCGGGGTTGAGTATGCCGTTGGGGGGGGGGGGGGGGGGGGGCACACACGGGGGGGGGGGGGGGGGGGGGGGTGTTAGTGCAGCGAAGCCCCTTGTTTGCTCGCTGCGCTCGCCACAGGTTCTATTCTCTCGTGGACACCCGTGAGTGGGAATAGTCCCTGCTAGTCGACATGCAGACTGTCAGGATTATGTGAGGTCAGGATACAGGCGTCGGTATTGTGACCGGCTGTCATCTGACCGCCGGTCACATAACTACATCGTCTGGGGCTGATGTATCAAGTGCTGAAAATAGTGAAATTACCCATAGCAACCAGTCACCATCAAGGTAATAGGCCCTACACACTGGGCGGTATTACTGAAAGATATGAACGATCTCGTTCATTAATGAACGAGATACCGTTCATATCTTTCAGTGTGGAGGCACCAGCGATGAACCGTTCATCGTTGGTGACCTGTCACTTATGCATGCACGCCAATATGGATGATCTCGTCCATATTTGCATGTACTGCTATGGAGCCGGGGGGAGTGAAGAAACTTCACTCCCCCAGTCACTGCCCCCCCGCCGCCGGGTCGCCCGTCAGCCGTTTCAGACATCGGGCAGCTCGGCGGCGGATCGCATAGTGTGTAGGGCCCTTAACATTTATCAAGTACATTGTATAAAAGTAAAAGCTGCTTCACTTTTTTCACTGCTTGATACATCACCCCACTGTTTGGCTAATATAGTTTGTGGGAAGGTAAATATATAATACTTTCAACAGAATAAGACACAAAAACTGGCTTTAGAAGTTTATTACAAAGTCACTTCAAAAACAAAGTTCCTTAAAAAAGGACAAATTCTAGCAAGTGTATTTCAATTTTCTTGGTGTACGCAGACATTCCATTGCTAAACATTGATGTGACATATAAAACAACATTATAATCCTGACATTTACGTTATCTACCTCATTAACTGTTTTTTTTTTTATGGCTAGTGGGTTAACAAAATAGCTAACTTGTGAAACAGGACCAATAAGTTTATTGAACAGCCAATCAGTATAATCTTTACCAACTAGTGTATAAATGGCTGTATTGATAAGATCTACAATATCACATTTAAAAAGTAATAATGACAAAATGGAGACAGTGTGGGAATACCAAGGGCACAAAAGTTCATAGGCCATTAACAAGGATCTTGTACTGAAGTAATAAGCTGCATTATCACAAACATCAGTCCTGCCCACAAAATGGCTGCCAACCACTGTTTGCAGAAAATGGATGAACTTAAAAACAGAGAATACTTCCCAGGGGTATGGTATAGAAGAGCTACAGTGTTTAGATCTACAGTCAATAGATCGACACCAAATGGTCGAAAGGTAAAAAAGGTCAATAGGGTGAAACGGTCAACAAACTGTTGATACACTTTTTCATTTTTTTTTGGACAAAGACTGTATGTTTCATAATAGGTCAATTACATAATGTTGACACTGATGCAAACACTAGGATCATATAAACAATGTCATGTTAATATTATGACTGTCGATATATTATGCCACATATAAAAAAATGTATTGGATATTTTCATGACATAACCAAAACCTTTTGCCAATGTAGGGGCAGATTTATCAACAAGTGATATTCTTGTCATCTCTCGTTACTAGATTTAAACAGTGCTCCAACCAATCAGCTCCGGTCACGTGTTTGAAAAATGACAGGAGCTGATTGGTTGGAGCGCCATTTAAGATTAGTAACGAGTGATAACAAGAATATCACTCGTTGTTAAATCTGCCCCTTAGATTTTTCACATTTGGTCTCTGCAACCTTTGTCATAATTGCTTGGAATTTAAATTCAATTTCTGCAAAGTTCATTGCAGTCCTGCCAAGTTTTCATCTGTTTTACTTTTGCCTGGCAATCTTACAGCCAGGGCATACATTTTAAAGATCACTGTGAGATGCCAGACTAAAGTACATTAACATTAATCTAATATAGATCAGGGCGATAGATAAAATTGGAGTGATACATACGGATATACTGAAGGTTGGCGTACATTTGAGCGTTATTGTGGCTAATTAGTCACACTTCACACGGCTGAGATGTGAGATGGGCTGTATCGTCTCGGGATAAACAATGGCTTGCTACCGTTCCCAGATTAGGAAGGAGCCGGTGAGTAACATTTAACGATTATGTGATAATGCCGCTTTCCAATTGCATCTAGACTTAACCTTTTGGTGACAATGACTGTTTCAACATGGATGCCACAAATAACGGCTATACATGCATCAGAGGCTGAACAAATTCTATCAGTCTGATACATTATACAACTTGTAACCTCAGCAAGTGGACTTGTGTTAAACAGTTTACAGCTGTTTAATATTTGAGAATTACTACATTGGTGTCTCAAGTTAATACGGTTCTGGTATGAATGGTCGACCATGTTATGGTCGGCAGTCATTAGGTCGACCACTATTGGTCGACACATGAAAAGGTCGACATGTTTTTTTCTTCTTTTTTTGGTGTAGTTTTTTTTCGTAAAGTGACTGGGAACCCCAATTAGTGCACTGCATCCCCTCGCATGGCTCGCTTCGCTCGCCATGCTTCGGGCATGGTGCCTTCGCTCCGGTACCGCTTCGCTCGGCACAGATTACCGTTCCAATCGTAGTCCACGTGGATCGTAAAGTATGGAAAAGTTCCCCAAAAGAAAAATAAGTTAAAAAACTCATGTCGACCTTTTCATGTGTCGACCATTTCAATGTCGACCAATAGTGGTCGACCTAATGACTGTCGACCATAAAATGGTCGATCATGTGAATGGATACCAGTTAATACATCTCTGTAATATATTGTGCATTGGCATAGATCACTGTTGGCATACGGTTCTCAATCACAGGATACAACCAATGTATTGTACTGTGCATTATTAGGCTGCAGGCCATCTATATGCATATTTATTTCATATATTGGGGTCTTTTCATGAAGCAGTGAATTAGAGAATTGAGCCAGCGGAAAAGTTGTCTATGGCAGCCAATCAGCTGCAAATGATAAATGTTACTTCAATGCTAATTGGTCACCATGGGCAACTTCTCCTTACTTTTCACTGCTTCATGAATAGACCCCATTGTGAGATATGACATATGAATCACATCACTGAGAAAATACAGTATATGGTGATCAAAAAGGGCGTAATTTAACGGTTAATGGCTGCATTGCGTTTGCTTAATTGCCAATCTGTCCAGCAATCCTATATAATAAAAGGCTAATGCTGCTCCTCACCTCTATGGGAGGAATTCAAGTGTTTTACCCGCCGGCCACCACTAGATGGCACCCGACAGAGGAAATCACGTGTTGCTCCATTCGGCAGCACACACAGTTGTCAGCGCTGACATTACAGTTACGTTGTTCCGTCATTCTGACAGGCTAGTAACTAGTTACAGATAAGTCTAGAAAATGAAAATACTTCATAGTAGTAACTGTGATAATTATTTAATATTTTAGGCACTTTCCTGATATGTTCATGGACATTTGTTGTAAAAATAAGAGTTTACAGTTAAGAATGTGAACCAGCTTCCTTCAGTCACATTGGTGCACAGGATAAAGGTACTATAACCCACAGTCAGAGGTTCATAACAATTCTTGTTATGTTTACAAAATGAAAGCAGACATACGATTGGTTACAGCAATTCTCTCCTGCACAGTAGCTTTCATAAAAGTGACCAGCTATGTATGACTATTGCTCTTCAATGACACATCGAAGCAGCCATTTTGTTACCGCTAGAGCCAATTACTGTAAAACTGCTTATAGGCTTGGTAACTGCGTGTAGGCAAAGGCACAGCTTTTGGTAGTGTTACTACTCTACATGGTATAATGTGTCTATATTGCTTTATACCAGCAGCCTATATGGAGTATTTCCAATACACATTCACGCAGGCCCGCAATGTGCAAGGTTAATTATTAAATATATTATAGCCCCAAGACAGAGTTCTGTGTTGTTTGCAAACGTTTCTACACCTTTCCAAGTATAGTATTTAAGAGTTGCGATAGTCTGAGAACAGTATTTATAAAGCTAGGATTGCTAAGGAGATAATGTTCTGTAGTAATATGAAAACATTTACTGTGAATATGTGGCCTTCCATAGTTAAAAGACTGCAGCTACAAGTGTCTATGGCTGTACGACACTTGTGTATCCTGTAGTGCATCCTCAATATAGGACTTAACGGTAATTTTACTAGAGTCTGGGAAGTAGAATAAAGTTTTGATATAATGCAAAATAAAACGCATCCTCCAGTTAAAAGAAAAAAACGGCATTCATTAATAAATATATATACTGCCGTCACTGGTTATCTGTCCCGAATTCTACAGATAGAGGAAACTGCATCAAATTCTGCTAATGGATTGGGTACGGGTGTCCGGAGGTCAGCATACCGACACTGGGATCCTGGCAGCCAGAATGCCGACAGGGAGACGAGCACAACGAAGCCCCTTGCGGGCTCACTTCGCTAGCCACGCTGTGGGCTCGGTGGCTCGCAACAGGTTCTATTCCCACTCTATTGGTGTCGGTATGCTGACCGCCGGGATCATAACTACATCCCCTGCCAATAGAATCCCAGTGTGCAATTATCTAGATACAGCATCCAGGAGACAACTGAAACTGCGTGTATATATATATTATATATATATATATATATATATATATATATATATATATATATATATATATATATATATACACACATACACATACATACATACACACACACACACACACACACACACACACACACACACACACAGCACAAAGCCCACTCTATATCAATTGTACAACTCCTATTTCTTGCTTGATTCTGCTTAGAACAACCGGCAGGATATGACCAGCATGCAGTAGGCTCCCAGTGTTTTTTCTTTTCACATCATATTTTAAGCCAAGGTGAACGTTGTTTGCCCTTACAGGGTGTTTTAAGACTACTAAAACTATGTGAAACAAGGGATTTAGATAAAACCAACACTAGTGTGCAAATTCCATCCAGGGACAGACAAGCAATTCTTTACAGTACATTGGAATCTGTACTGGTGATGCACAGCTCATCAGATCTTAATACCGCTGTAATTTCATTTTTTTTTTTTTTTGTTAACCTTTCATAAATAATCCAAATCAATGTGTTCAAGAAGAATCTGTGATTCTCAACTGTTATCATTGCTTTATTATATTCCTTCCATCACAACTCGTCCTACAAGACAAAAGTTGTAAAATCATCAATATCCAAAATGAAATGCAGAAAGAAACATAGAAAAAAAAAAACAACATAAAAAGGAACATGAAACCAAAATAGCCATTTCATTCTGCTCTGTGCTAAGATGTGTGCTGAAGATTATAGCAGGTGCCCACCCAAAAAGCATTTAAATACATTTTCTGTTAAACATGTTTTAATAACAGATTACCATAATTTGGGTACATAATTTATTAAGTCCATATAAGTTATGTTACTAATACGGGCAACCCGTTGCTATGCCTCCATAACCCTGGTAACTAGGTAACATGCATTATGAAAATTGGTTGCTAACTTGTATTAAGAGAGGACAGAGAACTTAAGGTGTGTACACGCGGTGAGATATTTGCTTTCGATTTTGACTATATAGTCAAAATCGCATGAAAAGTTAGTGCAAATCGCAAGGTGTTATGCCGCTTGCGATCCCAATTCAATCCCGATGCGCACTCCCGCAGGGTCGGCATCACAAGAAAAGATAGACTGTGCAGGCAAGTCAATCCTTGCTAGATTGGTCTACTATCTAGTTCATCTCACATGTCAATGACATCTCACATAAGCCAAAATCTCACATAAGCCAAAATCGTAAGCACACATAGTCCATATCTCAAGAAAAGTTAGTCAAAATCTGTGCTATCTGGGCTCCGGGGAGTTCAAGGGAAATCACAAGTGAAAATCGGGCCTAGCAAGGATCTCACCGTGTGTACACACCATTAGAAGTTAAGTAAATTTGTCTAAAAGAACCAAATGACATTTTCAACTTGGCAACATCTGTTAATTAGAAAACGGTTGAAAAACACAGAAATTGATTCAAACACTGTAATTAAGGTTTGGGTTATTATTACTTCTAGGTAGGACATGAGATCAGAAATATACAGTAGTTTAAATGAAATAAAAGATACATTAAATATAAACATCAATACATGTGCAATTTACCTTTTTAGATGGCCTTTGCTGATTTTTAATATTTCCTATCCTTGACGTTATAATCTTGACTATATCTTTGGCGTCATTTCTTTCTATAAGTTCACCATCAATACTTTTCTGTAAGCAGATATAATAAGAGCTAGTTATTGACATTAGAACTCCAGATAATTACTTTGTTGCATTCATGTAATTTATGTTGAACTATGTGGGACATTTAAGCCACGTAGGAGGTGTTGTATATATGTGGACAGTGGTAGGCGCTGCTGAGACTATCCTGGATTGGCAGCACTACCATGCCCAGGAATCCCTACTGTTTCTTGGGGTACAGGGTCGATAGTGTCTAGGTCGACGCCTATTGGTCAACAGTGGCAAGGTTGACACTAGAAATAGGTCAACAGAGCCATTAGGTCGATATGAAAAAAGGTTGACATGAGTTTTTCATGTTTTTTTTGGTGTCGTTTTCTTTTTTTTTCATTGTCGACCCAGAGTCCGGATACCAGTTCTTGTATGGTAGGGGAGAGAAACATTAATTTGCCAGAACCATAGAACAAGGTAGACAGTACAAGAGAAAAGTCTTAGTGACAGGCTTTGTCTTTGCGTGATACTGTAGATCATTTTTTTCTTCCTAATAGGGTTCCTTTTCTACTTTTTATTCTATCTAGAGACTGAGGCGTTGCGGCAGGTTTAAAGCGACCATACAGAGGGATATACTAGCGATCTTGCAAATCTCTTTTTGAAAAAAAACCCAAAACATATTTCAAAGGGCTGGGAGACCGCCGGTCAGCATACATCCGTCTGGATCACGGCAGCGGAATGCCAGTGGGGAGGGAGGGGGGCAAGTGCAAGTAGCCCCTTGCAGGTTCACTGAGCTGGCCACGTTGCGGGCTTGATGTCGTAGACACCCACGAGTGGGAACAGTCCCTGCTAGTCGGCATGTTGTCGGGATTCTCGTGGGGGGGGGGGGGATGTTGGAGGAGGTATTGTGTCCACATAACTACATCCCATTTCAATCACTGGGGTCTATTCATGAAGCAGTGAAAATAGTGGAGAAGTGAGCCTGTGGAGAAGTTGCCCATGGCAACCAATCAGCTGCTCCGTACAATTGTATAGTATGCATATTAGAAATGTTACTTCAATGCTGATTGGTTGCCATGGGCAACTTCTCCACTGGCTCGCTTCTCCACACTTTTCACTGGTTCATGAATAGACCCCACTATACTTTGAAAAGAATCAATTACTGAAAACTAAGCGCAGATTTAACCAGAAGAATTGCCTTATAACAGCAGATATACATGTTAAAAGTCAGAAGCCAACCGCAGATTATTAACTTGGGTGAACACAGATGATGCAGGAATCCTATCAAGATTGTAGCGTGTGACCAGGCAGAAGAAATCCCCTAAACTGGCTTACAGAGCGCCAGGCTAGCATGCACAGGAATAATAAGTCCCCCACCAGTGGCAGAACCTGTGAGTGGTTGGCCCAGGTGCAAAAATATACTCTGGAGAGGTAACAGGGAGAGGCAGTGGGTGACAGCGGTACAATCACACAGTCCTACTCACAGTCCTGTGCTATGTGGAGAGGAATATACCTTGGTGGGGCAAGTATGCTACTGCTCAGACTCTAGTTTTTCTGTCCTCCAGGGAGGTCTTATGCCCTATCCCAAGATGGCTGCCAAGATCAGTATTGAGAATGTGCAGGGGCCATCTTATTTCTTTACTGTACAAGACTGTGTAGTGACATGGGCCCAAATGCTGTTCCAGCATCCCTGCACAGCTACACATTTGCAGTATACATTCACCATCTGGTGATCTGTATGACACCCCGATCCTCTCCAGCACCGCCCCATCACCAGTGTACATGTAACAGTAAGTATGGCTGAACCTGCCATCTATCAGTAAGCCAACACTACTGAATAAGTAACTGAGCTGCTCATAGTTTGAGTTATCCGCTGGTGTGTGCCTATATAGCTCTGCAATATGTACACCTGCACACATCATTTCCAACAGTGGGAACACAGCGGCCACTGTCCTGTCTGTGAGAGGAGCCACACCCCTTGCTCTTTCCTCAGTCCAGCACTTGGTCAGTCAGGCTCTGACAGCGACAATTACCCCAGCTGTGAGCTGCCTCTAATTCACAGACTGCTGGGATTCAGGAAGAATTCACAGCTCTGTGAGTTAGAGGCAATATGCGCCTGCGAACATCAGCGCTGACAAGGCAGCAGGACTAGTCTATCAGTCCGACTCAGATAGCAAACTGGTGAGGCTGCGCGCACGCACGCACACACACACACACAAAGTCAACCCCGCCTCCCTGAGGTAAGGGGCAGGTTCCACAGGCTGTGAGGCCCACTCTGCTCCCTTCACTGAGCCAGTCGTCTGACTTTGATTAGAATGGTCGTGCGGTGGCCCCGGGGCAAAACTCATCGCTGGTCTGGAAGGCAGTGGGCCCCTTATTCCCCATGGGTCTAGGTGCAAAGCACCTGCTGCACCAATGGCAGTTCCACCTCTGCCTCCCACAATAACAGCTTTATACAAGTAAACATTTCAGGAACTTAAAAGAAATCAAACAAAAAATAATGATCATAGGGTATGTATTACAATTTTGTAAACTAAGGAGTATTTTGTGACTAAGGCCCAGATTTATCAAGCCTTGGAGAGTGATAAATTGCACGGTCATAAAGTACCAGCCAATCAGCTCCTGTCATTTTTCAAACACAGCCTGTAACATTACAGTTAGCAGCTGGTTGGTTGGTACTTTATCACTCTTCAATGCTTGATAAATCTGGACCCAAATCCTTAATGTGGCCTAATTGCATGCTTTTACCTTCTTAGACCCCAGGTATGGATAGAATTTCACGGTGGGATAAGCTCTGATGCCTGCAGATTGGCATGTCTGCCCATGGGCTTGGCAGTCCACTTTTCCAGCCTTTACTTTACCTTTAAGAAGCTTTAAAAAAAAAAAAAAAAGTGTCAGGTTAAGCAGAGGAGGTTTTTCCCATTCAAAGTCAATTGAAGGTAGAAAGCTTTTTTAAGTATTCAGTATACATTTTAATGTGCACACTTCGTAAATGATGCCTAGAGGCAGCCACTACATACTCAGAAATGCAAATCATTAACTAATGTTCACAATCTGACATGCAGAAAAGGTAACGATCAGGGTAACTACAGTGAATGCATAATGATAAATTCCAGCTGAAGGAAAAGAAACTAGTGGAGCGTATGTAATAAAACGAACAATGTGCCATACACAAAACCAACCAAGGCCTGTAATTTTCCTAATGCCGCTTAGAGTACGAGTCCGGTGGCACTGGGTAACCACACAATGCAAATATGACAAGGGTATTAAAATAAATGTGAAATACAAGTTAACACAGGGGCTATTTTGTGTATTATTAAAGTATTAATCACATGCCGGTTGTAGTTCCAGATCTAGACAACTGCAACAAATTCAACAAGTGCTCTAAAAGACAGATGAATGAAGAAATTAATGAAGGAATAAATAAGTACTGTATCAAGCATCACAAACCAAAAGCATAGCGGAGGCAGGATAATCCATACAGAAAATTCCTTTGACTTCATGCTTGGTTTGTGCTCAGACATGCACTGTCAAGTGTGGGACCTTATTATAGACTGGTGTGTGCCTTTACAATTTATGTCCAATCAACTGAATTTACCACAGGTGGACTCCAATTTAGCTGTAAGAACGGTCTCAAGAATGATCAGTGGAAACAGGATGCACCTGAGCTCTTAGTTTTCTTAATTTTTTATTTTTAATAAATTTCCAAAAATCTCAAAAAAAAAACTTTTTCACGTTGTCATTATTGGATATTCTGTGTAGAATTTTGAGGGGAAAAAATTAATTTATTCCATTTTGGAATGAGGCTGTAACAACAAAATGTGGAAATAGTGAAGCGCTGTGAATACTTTCCGGATGCACTGTATATAGCTTTAGCAGTACATACATACATATTGTGGCTTGCATAATTATTCAATCCCTCAACAGATTTGTCTGCGTTACAAATGACACACAGATTGTTCCAGACAATTTTATTGTGAACAAGGAGACTCTTGATGTAAATTTTTAAACTCCTAATTGATGATTTGTCTGCAGATAGAATAACAGAAAAATGCTGCTAGCAAAAGTATTCAACCCCTGCAGACTAGTACTCGGGCAGTCGCACCTTTAGCTGTAATGACACCATTAAGTCTGTTGGGGGTAGGTTTATTCCTGGTTCTCACAATTTTTGGGAGTGATTTTTGACCATTGTTTCTTGCAGATTTGCAATTTTCACATTTTGCTGCAGATTCTCAATTGGTCTGAGATCTGGGACATTATTTACAAATAGGTTGTAAAACCCGATACTTCTGTGCGTGTTAATGCAGATATTTAAAATGGCAAGGCTTTTACTTGCTATGAGGGTTATTTAGGTTTGTTAGCAATTGGGCAAAATCATGTTGCACTGCAGGAGGGGCAGATGTAACATGTGCAGAGAGATTTAGATTTGGGTGGGTTATATTTTTTCTGTGCAGGGTAAATACTGGCTGCTTTATTTTTACACTGCAATTTTGATTTCAGTTAGAACACAGCACACCAAAATGTTACATCTGCCCCACTTGCCGTGCAGCGTGGTTTTGCCCAACTGATAACTTTTTTTGGTTTACTAACAAACCTGAATAAAGGCCAAATGTCTTGCTAGTAAAAGCATTGCCCTTATTAAAACCGGGCATAAACACGCTCCGAACTGTTGGGTTTTACAACCCGACACTTGGTCATAGTACAACACTCACCTTTCTGTTGTTCAACCACACCATTGTTGCTTGGGATCACTGGCCTGCTGAAAGGTTACATTTCTCCTAAGTTTAGCTTCTAGCAGACTGGTTGTCTGGGCTGTATTTCCCTGTATTTTGCACCAGCCATGGATCCTTCAATTTTAACAAGATGCCCAGTCTCCTAGGAAAAGCATCCCCACAACATGATGGTGCCACCCTCACAGGTTTGGTTCAATTTGCTGACGGTCGGGATGCCAGTGGTCAGAATACTGACCACGGCGCATCCGATGGTCAGAATCCTGATGGCCCTCTAACCCTAACCTACCCTCCCATCCCCACACCCTAACACCTTGGTGCCTAAACCTACCACCTCCCCCCCACCCTCGCAGCCTAAACCTAAGCCCCCCGCCAGCCTAACCGTCGGGATTCCGGCGACGGGATGGTGAACCTATTCGGAATACAGGTGTCGGCATTCGGAATAGCGTCAGGATTCCGGCATCAGTATTCTGACTTGCGGAGTCCCAACAGCCCCATACCTGACCGGATCCCCACCCCCATACCTTACTGCTGGGATGGCGTTTGGTGAGAAACTGGCAGTGTCAGGTCTGTGCCCCACATAGCGTTTTTGAATTGGCTATTTGTATTCAGCGCTCTGGATAGGATTGACTGGTACACCATCACTACAGTCTCAGCCCCTGAACTCTGCAGCTCCTTCAAAGTAAGAGTTGGCCTCTCTGCCAAGTCTTCCTCCTTGGTTGGACGCTGAGTACTATGGTACGGTCTTGTCTAGACAATGCCTGAGTGGTAAGTAATCCAACTTTCATTTACTCACAACTCATCCACCAGTGCTCACTGGCATGTCCAAGCACTTAGATATAATTTTGTTGCCTTTTCCTATCTTCTACATATCTATAGATTTATCTTGAATCTTCTTAGAAGCCTCTTTTTGGTCTTCATTCTCACAGCTTTCCTTCAAACTCACAGTGTGACCAATGTTACCTAAGGGCTCTTTAATCCATAAAATCTGATTTATTTATTTATTGTTATGGTAAAGGCGTGAAAGCCAGTTATTAGGCAATATCTTTCCTCTGTGTAAACTTGGAGCTTCCACGACACAGGTGTTGAATACTTATGCAAGCAGAATTTTTCAGTTTTTATAGAAAAAAAAAAAATCTTTGTAATAAATACAAATATATTATGTTGAGTTTTTAGGGGAATGAATACCCTAATATGTATGTATACAAAATAAAACAATGCATAGTGTTAACAATACACCTGCTGAGTAAATCACTGGTAGTCTATGCTTACCCTAGCCACATGTTCAAATTCTGGAGCGAAGCTCCTACACGGTCCGCACCACGGGGCATAGAAATCCAAAACCCAGTGTTCGTTGCCGTTCAGCACTTTGTCATTGAAGCTTTCGGGTGTCAGATCAATAGCAACTTTAGGCAAATATCTGCACAGAAGGGGGTAAAAACCAGGAAATTAGACCAAAAGGAGTAAAGTGGTGCTTTATGTTATAAGCTAACCTACTCTACATTTCTTTTATATGTTACAGAGTATTTGAGGTTGAATAGAGGCAAATTGCCCATCGTGTTCAACCTGTTCATATATTTGTTATTTTTTTAAATAAAGCTCAAGAAAACTGGACTAGAATGACAGAGGACATTGATATAGTTAAAGGCTGGGGGACACTGGACCATGGGACTGCAGATGGGCACTAAGGAGCCGGCATTTTAACTAAAACCTGTAACTTTAAATATAAGCTCCTCCCCTTCACAACTTTCAACAAGCCAGTGTGTTTTAAGTGCCCATAGGAGCCCCAGGTAAGTTCGGTTGTATTGCATTTGTAACTCTTCTTTTACTTTTGAGTCAGACTGTGCGCTGTACGCCGCTTGTGGCGGAAGTTCAGCAACTGCAGGGAGTCGGGACCGGCTGGCTGTCATGCAGCCACGGGGGCGGGGGAGTGGAGTGGGGTAAGCTAGAGTAGATCAAGTAGATTTGTTTAACACAAGAAATGCAACATCCAGCAGCTTATTAGAGGAACTGCAAAAATAAAAACAAGTGTCTACGGGGACATAATGGTAAACATGAACCAAATGATTGAGGTGGGGAGAAAAAGGAAGCACACTGCTTTGGTAGACAATTAGTTGTTTTAAAGATATACGGTGGGATGTAATGGTGTCCAAGATTGCCGTAGGTACGGCATGCCGGACGATCTCGGATGTTTTTTTAAAGGGGGAAACACTTACAATGCAAAACCGTGCCTTGTAAGTGATTGCCCCTTTAAAAACCCGTCTATTCCATCCCGCCCATAGTACTTTCTAGTTCTAATCACAGTTTCATTATATATATATATATATATATATATATATATATATATATATATATACATACATATATATATACACACACATACAGGATTAGGACTCTATGCCCACTTGAGAGGTTTACCAAATACAGCTTTTCCTCCTGTTCATTCAGCAAAATGTATATATCAGCTAGGGAGAGGTTTTTTTTTCATAGCCTTTGATTACACCTCAGCTGACCTAATGAAACTGATTCTTAGATTTATAGGGCGACACAGATAGTGCCAAATGATGCTGTTGTGACAAAGTGGTCTATTCATGAAGCAGTGAAAAGAGTGGAGTAGTGATCCTGTGGAGAAGTTGCCCATGGCAACCAATCAGCTGCTCCGTACAACTGTATAGTATGCAAATTACAAATGTCACAGTACTTTGATGCTGATTAGTTGCCATAGGTAACGTCTCCACTGGCTCACCTCTCCATCCTTTTCACTGCCTCATGAATAGACCCCCTAATATACAAGAGCAATAAAAATGGACAACTGAAAAGCACAGATGACACCCAGAGAAAAGCAAAAGTATTTCCTAAAAATTGCAGGATATCAACCAGCATTCTGTAAACAGAAGTCATCTGACGGTGTGGAATACTTTTAGCAGTTACAGGCTCTAACAACACTACAATAGAAGTATACACACACACATATAATAACTTACGAAAGTCCCCAGTTCTTTAGTGCATGGGAATCTCTCTGCCAGCCATTGTAAGAACTAGAACAAACAAGAAAGATCCTAGTTATAAGATGGAATTTTTATATTTAAGCAAGTTGTGTTACTTAGACCTGCGCAATAACCTACACAAAACGTTTTACTGACTCCACTTTCTCTGTTCCTTGTATAGAAGAGGAATGGTGGGTGACAAACTAAATTGTATATAGAAGTCTCATGGGTCCCCACTAGGGGGAGGGGCATGTTAGTAAATACAGTAAAGTGGTAGCTTAGGTTTAACATATTATGCACTCCACTGTGGAGCATAATACACAAGACAGTATATACAGTAGCTCTACTTACTTGTAATAACCGGGATTGTCCCGATTTGCTGGGTAAAGTCTAATTTCTGGGTATGCTTGAACATATTGCTGACTGCAAAGGGAACTGTATTTTTGACAGTCAACACTTCCAACATTGATGAGTCCAGATAAATGCTGAAAAAGAAGCAATCACAGAAAGTATATTAAACCAAATTGTAGTGCATTGTATTACTGCTGAACACATCCTGAGACTGGCCCGCACTACGGAGGCTGTTCAGAGTTCTTAGCAAACCAAAAAAGTTAGCAATTGTGCAAAACCATGTGCACTGCAGGGGAGGCAGATTTAACATGTGCAGAGAATTAGATTTGGGTGGGATATATGGTTTCTGTGCAGGGTAAATACTGGCTGCTTTATTTTTACACTGCAATTTAGATTTCAGGTTGAACACACCTCACCCAAATCTAACTCTCTCTGCACATGTTACATCTGCCCCAACTGCACTGCACATGGTTTTGCCCAATTACTAACTTTTTTGGTTAACTAACAACTCTGAATAACCTATGTCAATGTGTCTAGAAAAGGATCATGTCACACATGCATATGTACATAATTCTCCCTGGCTGCTGTATGAACTAAATAAACATACCCTTGTATAATTAACTACATATTGATTAATGTTCTATTATTTCCCCCCTGCCAGCATTACATACGGCGATAGAAGGAAAGCAGTGGCAGTGCTGGTATACATGCACAATATACAGCTAGTGCACCAATTCACAAGTTCACAACATACAGCTAGTGCACCAATTCACAAGTTCAATAACTACATTACACTGACAATAGCAATCCAATACATATGGAACTTCCATGTATATACAGAACCAGTGGACGGGGATTATTTCAGTTCCAATTGTACGGTTCTTGTAAACATTTCATTTTCTTAAAACACTCCCAAGTTTTCTCAAACATTTGTATTTATTAATACAGCGTTCCCGATTCACAGTAGCACACAAAGCAACCGCGCCTAAAGAGATCCGGATGATTTCAGAGAAATCTCTTGCACCAGATAACGAGCTGGTACAAGTGTGCGCTAATGGTGATGTTGGTTACTTTCACAAGTAGTATCAATCTATAAACTGCACAGTGGGGGTAATTCTGAGTTGATCGCAGCAGGATCTTTGTTAGCAGTTGGGCAAAACCATGTGCACTGCAGGGGGGGCAGATGTAACATATGCAGAGAGAGTTAGATTTGGGTGTGGTGTGTTCAATCTGCAATCTAAATTGCAGTGTAACAATAAAGCAGCCAGTATTTACCCTACACAGAAACAAAATAACCCACCCAAATCTAACTCTCTCTGCACATGTTACATCTGCCGCACCTGCAGTGCACATGGTTTTGCCCAACTGCTAACAAAGTACCTGCTGCGATCAACTCGGAATTACCCCCATTATTCGAAAACGGGTGTGATAGAGAAGAAAGACATAGACAGTCATTAGGTCTTCAGTAAAAGGTCGACACTGTCAAAAGGTCAACACAATTTTTTTTGGGATATTTTGTGTTTTTAAACATTTTTTACCCCAATTTGTTGAAATGCTACGCTCGCCACACTTAGGGCGCGGTCACTCGCTCCATTCCGCTTTGCTTGCCACAAGGTTACTAATGGTGACAGTTTGTGACATGGATAGTCAATTTTGATTAAAAAATGCGTCCCCTCGCGGGCTCGATGGCTTCCTCCGCTCACCACAAGCTTACTAAAGGTAATAGTTTGTGACATGGACAGTAAATGCAGCAAAAGTTGTGAAAATGTCAAACAACCCTAAAAAACAAGTGTCGACCATACGTCGACCCTTTGACCCTGTTGACCTTATGCTGTCGACCTTTTGACTTTCAATCAACCAACTCCCTTTGAAAAAAACGAGGCTTAATTGTATCAAATGTCATAGTTTTAATAGTACACCAATTATAAAGCAATAAAAGCAATGCATTAAAATGCTATAAACAATTCCAGCAATATCCAGTTCACTATTAAATGGTAATAAAATGCAAACGCATATAAAGTTGAAATATATGTATCTATAGACTGTTTCTATTCTTACTGAGGACTCCTAGCGCAGTGATTTTCTTTGGTACTTTCGCCATTTGTAATCTTTTAATTACTTAGCGCCGGGAGACCTGGTAGAGCTGTCCTATTGTATTTTGTGTGTGTAACTTTCACAAGTAAATGTATAGGAGCGCTGCAGCCAACTTTGAATCTAAGCAGCGAGCAGTATTTATTTCCGAGTACATAATGCAGCTGGCTATGTGTGCAACTCTTAATCAGGCCCCGGGTAAGATTTATCAAAGCTTGGAGAGGGATAAACTGAAGAGAGAGATAAAGTGCCAACCAATCTGCTCCTGTCATTTTTCAAACACAGCCTGTAACAGGACAGAAGCTAATTGGTTGGGTACTCCACACGAGTGTCCTTAGATGTCACCGACGTTAAGCAGAGTACACATTAGACGATATATCGTCAGATAAATCATTCAGACGCAGATCGGAACGATATATCGGCCATATAATCTATTAGTGTGTACCCCCAAATCGCGCCCTCCCGCGGGTCTTTTGGTAGGTCATCCCGTCAGGCATTCTGCACGCCCAATGGGATGATCCTGGCAATGACGGCATGCATGCTAAATGGAGCCTTTCAATGTGTACGGCCGACCGATATATCGTTATCATTTAGTGTGTACCCAGCCTTAGCCTGCACACAAATAATAAACTTCTCAAAATGCAATAAAACAAGTCTAAATGCCAGGATGACAAGACACAGATAAAAAAACCCATCCATTTACCCTTGCCATACGTTTCCACTCTGGCATCAGGGCTTGGCACGGTCCACACCAAGGCGCATAATAATCCACCATCCAGATTTCCTCTCGATTCCGTCCCTTTACCAGTTCATTAAAATTTGCAGGTGTGAGAGTGATAACGGTGGGATTGCGAAGATCCTAAATTGAGAAGATTATTTAACATTTGGAAGATTAAGGAAGGCAATACTCTTATGGCTTCTTGAACATCAACAGGCAGACAGCAACATTTTGTAAAACATAACTCTAGGGGTACAGCCGAAAAAAATAAAAAATAAAGAAAACTACGGATCATACAAGTTACATTATATAGATGACAGTGCAAAGTATTTCATAAAAAAAAAATAAGATTTTAAACCTACCGGTAAATCTTTTTCTCGTAGTCCGTAGAGGATGCTGGGGACTCCGTAAGGATCATGGGGATAGACGGGCTCCGCAGGACACATGGGCACTTTAAGAAAGACTTTAGGATTTGGGTGTGCACTGGCTCCTCCCTCTATGCCCCTCCTCCAGACCTCAGTTAGAGAAACTTTGCCCAGAGGAGACGGACAGTACAAGGAAAGGATTTTTGTTAAACCAAGGGCAAGATTCATACCATCCCACACCAATCACACCGTATAACTTGTGATAAACTAACCAGTTAACAGTATGAAATTCAACATAGCTTCAGTCGGAAACTGAAAGTAACCATAACATAACCCTTATGTAAGCAAAACTATATACAAGTCTTGCAGAAGTAGTCCGCACTTGGGACGGGCGCCCAGCATCCTCTACGGACTACGAGAAAAAGATTTACCGGTAGGTTTAAAATCTTATTTTCTCTTACGTCCTAGAGGATGCTGGGGACTCCATAAGGACCATGGGGATTATACCAAAGCTCCCAAACGGGCGGGAGAGTGTGGATGACTCTGCAGCACCGATTGAGCAAACAGGAGGTCCTCCTCAGCCAGGGTATCAAATTTTTATAATTTCGCAAACGTGTTTGCCTCTGACCAAGTAGCCGCTCGGCACAGCTGTAGTGCCGAGACCCCTCGGGAAGCCGCCCAAGAAGAGCCCACTTTCCTAGTGGAATGGGCCTTGACTGATTTAGGTAACGGCAATCTAGCCGTCATATGCGCCTGCTGAATCGTGGTACAGATCCAGCGAGCAATAGTCTGCTTTGACGCAGGAGCGCCAACCTTGTTGGCTGCATACAGGATAAACAGCGCTTCAGTTTTCCTGACTTTGGCCGTCCTGGCTACGTAAATTTTCAAAGCCCTGACTACATCCAGATACTCGGAATCCTCCAACTCTCGTGTAGCCACCGGCACCACAATAGGTTGGTTCATATGAAAGGATGACACCACCTTAGGCAAGAATTGAGGACGGGTCCGCAATTCCGCCCTATCCATATGGAAAACTAGATAGAGGCTTTTGTGAGACAAAGCCGCCAATTCTGACACTCGCCTAGCCGAAGCTAAGGCCAACAACATGACCACTTTCCAAGTGAGATATTTTAACTCTACTGTCTGAAGTGGTTCAAACCAGTGCGACTTAAGGAAACTCAAAACCACGTTAAGGTCCCAAGGCGCCACCGGAGATACAAAAGGAGGCTGAATATGAAGCACTCCCTTTACAAAAGTTTGTATTTCTGGAAGTGAAGCCAATTCTTTTTGAAAGAAAATGGACAAGCCGAAATCTGAACCTTAATGGAGCCTAATTTTAGGCCCAAATTCACTCCAGTTTGTAGAAAGTGAAGGAAACGGCCCAGATGGAATTCTTCCGTAGGAGTATTCCTGGCCTCACACCAAGCAACATATTTACGCCATATACGGTGATAATGTTTAGCTGTCACATCCTTCCTAGCCTTTATCAGAGTAGCAATGACCTCATCCGGAATGCGCTTTTCCGCTAGGATCCGGCGTTCAACCGCCATGCCGTCAAACGCAGCCGCGGTAAGTCTTGGAACAGACAGGGCCCCTGTTGCCACAGGTCCTGTCTTAGAGGAAGAGGCCACGGATCTTCTGTGAGCATCTCCTGCAATTCCAGGTACCAGGCCCTTCGTGGCCAATCTGGAACAATGAGAATTGTCCGAACTCCTCCTTTTCTTATTATTCTCAACACCCTTGGGATGAGAGGCAGAGGAGGAAAAACATATACTGAGTGGAACACCCACGGTGTCACTAGTGCGTCCACCTCTACCGCCTGAGGGTCTCTTGACCTGGCGCAATACCTTTGCAGTTTTTTGTTTAGACGGGACGCCATCATGTCTATCTGGGGCAGGCCCCACTGGCTTGCAATCTGTGTGAAGACTTCCTGATGAAGTCCCCACTCTCCCGGATGCAGGTCGTGCCTGCTGAGGAAGTCTGCTTCCCAGTTGTCCACTCCCAGAATGAACACTGCTGATAGGGCGCTTACATCTTTGTGGCTTCCGCCATTGAAGACAAGTCTTCTGACTTGACCAAAGACCCTGGAAGTTCCTTCCTTGTGTGACTGCACCCCAACCTCGGAGGCTCGCATCCGTGGTCACCAGGACCCAGTCCTGAATGCCGAATCTGCGGCCCTCTAGAAGGTGAGCACTCTGCAGCCACCACAGGAGAGACACCCTGGCCCTGGGGGACAGGTTGATCAACCGATGCATTTGTAGATGCGACCCGGACCGTTTGTCCAGTAGGTCCCATTGGAAGGTCCGTGCATGGAACCTGCCGAATGGAATGGCCTCGTAAGATGCCACCATCTTTCCCAGGACTCGCGTGCAGTGATGCACTGACACCTGTTTTGTTTTCAATAGGTTCCTGACCAAAGTCACGAGTTCTTGAGCCTTTTCTATCGGCAGATACACCCTTTTCTGGTCCGTATCCAGAATCATGCCCAAGAAGGGTAGACGAGTCGTAGGAACCAGCTGCGACTTCGGGATATTGAGAATCCAGCCGTGTTGCTGTAACACCTTCAGTGAAAGTGACACGCTATTCAGTAATTGTTCTCTTGATCTCGCTTTTATGAGGAGATCGTCCAAGTACGGGATAATTGTGACGCCTTGCTTGCGCAGGAGCACCATCATTTCCGCCATTACCTTGGTGAAAATTCTCGGGGCCGTGGAAAGCCCAAACGGCAACGTCTGAAATTGGTAATGACGATCCTGTACCGCAAATCTCAGGTACGCCTGATGAGGTGGATATATTGGAACATGAAGGTATGCATCCTTTATGTCCAGAGATACCATAAAATCTCCCCCTTCCAGGCTGGCGATGACTGCCCTGAGCGATTTCATCTTGAATTTTAACCTTTTCAAGTATAGGTTCAGGGATTTTAAATTTAAAATGGGTCTGACCGAACCGTCCGGTTTCGGGACCACAAACAGGGTTGAGTAATATCCCCTGCCCTGTTGAAGCGGGGGAACCTTGACCACCACCTGTTGAAGTTACAATTTGTCGATTGCATTTAACACTATCTCCCGTTCTTGAGGAGACGTTGGCAGAGCTGACTTGAAAAACCGGCGAGGAGGCACCTCTTCGAATTCCAGTTTGTAACCTAGGGAAACAATTTCTATTGCCCAGGGATCCACCTGTGAGTGGGCCCAGATGTGGCTGAAAATTCGAAGACGTGCCCCCACTGGGGCGGACTCCCTTAGTGGAGCCCCAGCGTCATGCGGTGGATTTTGCAGAGGCCGGGGAGGACTTCTGTTCCTGGGAACTAGTTGTGTAGTGCAGCTTTTTCCCTCTGCCTTACCTCTGGCAAGAAAGGACGATCCATGGCCTTTCTTGTTTCTATTTGATCGAAAGGACAGCATTTGATAATGCGGTGCTTTTTTTTTTTTTTAGGTTGTGAGGGAATATAAGGTAAAAAATTAGATTTGCCTGCCGTAGCAGTGGAGACCAGGTCAGAGAGACCTTCCCCAAACAATTCCTCACCCTTGTAAGGTAAAACCTCCATATGCCTTTTTGAGTCGGCATCACCTGTCCATTGTCGGGTCCAAAGGACTCTTCTAGCCGAGATCGACATAGCGTTGATTCTCGAACCCAATAGACCAATGTCTCTTTGTGCATCTCTCATATATAAGACAGCATCTTTCATATGTCCTAGGGTCAATAGGATGGTATCCTTATCCAGGGTATCAATTTCCGCTGATGAGGTATCTGTCCATGCTGTTACAGCACTACACACCCATGCCGACGCAATAGCCGGTCTGAGTAAGGTACCTGAATGTGTATAAATGGACTTCAGGGTAACCTGTAGAGATGAGCGGATTCGGTTTTACTCGGTTTTACTCGGTTCTCAAAACCGAATCTTATTGGCTATCCAAAACACGTGACATCCGTGAGCCAATAAGATTCGGTTTTGAGAACCGAGTAAAACCGAGTAAAACCGAATCCGCTCATCTCTAGTAACCTCCTGCTTGCGATCAGCAGGATCCCTGAGGGTAGCCGTATCTTGGGAAGGCAGCGCTACCTTTTTGGATAAGCGTGTCAAAGCTTTGTCCACCCTAGGGGATGATTCCCACCGTATCCTGTCCGCTGGCGGGAAAGGATACGCCATAAGAATCCTTTTGGGAATCTGCAGTTTCTTGTCTGGAGATTCACAAGCTTTTTCACATAACTCGTTCAGCTCATGTGAGGGGGGAAAATTTATCTCAGTTTTCTTTCCCTTATACATGTGTACCCGCGTGTCAGGGACAGGGGGTTCCTCAGTGATATGCAAAACATCTTTGATTGCAATAATCATATATCGAATACATTTAGCCACCTTTGACTGTAATTTTGCATCATCATAATCGACACTGGAGTCAGAATCCGTGTCGGTATCCGTGTCAACTATTTGGGATAGTGGGCGCTTTTGGGACCCCGAAGGTCCCTGCGACATAGGTACAGGCATGGGTTGACTCCCTGACTGTTCCCTAGCTTCAGCTTTATCCAATCTTTTGTGCAATACATTTACATTGGCACTTAAAACATTCCACATATCCATCCAGTCAGGTGTCGGCACCGTCGACACCACATTAATTTGCTCCTCCTCCTCCCTCGAAAAGCCTTCTACCTCAGACATGTCGACACACACGTACCGACACACCACACACTCAGGGAACCCTCTTATCTGAGGACAGTTCCCCCACAAGGCCCTTAGGAGAGACAGAGAGAGAGTATGCCAGCACACACCCAGCGCTATAATAACCCAGGACAAAAACACAATATTTATGTTTACCCAGATAGCGCTTTTATACTCAATTCGCCAATTATGTGCCCCCCCCTCTACTTTTAAACCCTCTTGTCACCGTGATCTAAGCAGGGGAGAGTCCGGGGAGCTTCCTCTCAGCGGTGCTGTGGAGAAAAAATGGCGCTGGTGAGTGCTGAGGAAGAGGCCCCGCCCCCTCTGCGGCGGGCTTCTGTCCCGCTCTAAAATACAAAACTTTGGCGGGGGCTCGTAGGTATATACAGTGGCCGGCTGTATATACCCATCTTTTGCCAGGAGAGGTTTATTTGCTGCCCAGGGCGCGCCCCCCCCCCCCCCCCCGCGCCGTGCACCCTTACAGTGACACAGTATGTGAGGTGAATGGGAGCAATGGCGCACAGCTGCAGTGCTGTGCGTTACCTCAGTGAAGAACATTGAAGTCTTCTGCCGCCTCTGATGTCTTCTGACTTCTCATACTCACGTGGCTTCTACCTTCAGCTCTGTGAGGGGGACGGCGGCGCGGCTCCGGGACGGACGGCGAGGATGAGACCTGCGTACCGATCCCTCTGGAACTAATGGTGTCCAGTAGCCTAAGAAGCAGAGCCTTTCAACTCACAGAAGTAGCTCTGCTTCTCTCCCCTCAGTCCCACGATGCAGGGAGTCTGTTGCCAGTAGGCTCCCTGAAAATAAAAAACCTAACAAAATACTTACTGTCAGAAACTCAGGAGAGCCTCGAAAAGCACCCAGTCTCCTCTCTGAGGTCTGGAGGAGGGGCATAGAGGGAGGAGCCAGTGCACACCCAAATCCTAAAGTCTTTCTTAAAGTGCCCATGTCTCATGCGGAGCCTGTCTATCCTCATGGTCCTTACGGAGTCCCCAGCATCCTCTAGGACGTAAGAGAAAAAAAATTGCTAGGAAACTTAAATATTATAGATGGAAAGCTTGATTTTGTTTTATTACCAACACTTTTTTTTTGCAGTTCCTAATATAATGTTAACAGGTTACGTTTATGTGACTGGCGGTCAGGAGACCGCCGGTCACAATACCTACGTCGGGATCCCGGCATCTGAAAATCCCAATGGTCGGCATGCCGACCATCAGGGACTATTCCCACATCACTCACAGAGTGGGAATATAACCTATGGCGAGTGTAGCGAGCTCGCAAGGGGCTTTGTTCCGCTCGCCCCCCCGCCGGCCATCCGACAGCCGGGATCCAGCCATCAGTATTGTGACCGGCGGCACATTAAGCATGGGCAGCAAAATGTCTTCAATACAGACAAGTGTAAGGTAACGCAAGAACGAAAATAACACCTACATACTAAATGGGGTAAAAATAGGGGACTCTGTACTGGAAAAAGATTTAGGTGTTCACATAGATAACAAACTAAGCAGCAGTACCCAAAGTAGGATTGCAGCAAATAAGTCTAACAAGGTATTAGCATGTATAAAGCAGGGAATTGACGCAAGGGATGGGAGTGTTATACCCCCATTATATAGATCCCTAGTGAGGGCAGATCTTGAATACTGTGCGCAATTTTGGGCACCATACTACAAAAAGAATATCCTGGAACTAGAGAAGGTACAGAGGCGAACGACCAAATTAATTAAGGGTATGGAGACGTTGGAATATGAGGAAAGGCTTGCAAGACCGGGCATGTTTACATTGAAAAAGAGGAGGCTAAGAGGGGACATGATCAACATTTACAAATATAATAAACACAACGGCCGACATTAGTAAGAGACAAAATTAGTCCTAAAAATAATACAGCGTAGGAGACCACAAATAGGTTGGACTCGATGGACAAATTGTCTTTTTTCAACCTCAGAAACTATGTTACTATTTTATATACATTGTAAACAACTGTAAGGAAGGAGGGGGGCACATACCAACAAAACAAATGACCCCACTACCACCCAACTGTTCTGATGTCATAGACGTTCTCACTATTAAAATATTGTGTACCATACCTCGATGAATTCCAAGATCTGGTCAGCGCTGTGATGTCCCTCGTATTCATGAGTATTAGACTGGTTGAAAACTACAGTTGTGGGATAAGCTCTTATGTTATGCTGTGGAAACAACACAGTCACTGTCTTTGGATCGATGAATTAAAAAACACAAACCCCGTATAAAACAGGTTCTGCTTACTAGACGCTGTAAATCGTACTATGCTGTCTGTCATCGCTGCATTCCTTGCATATATATGCTATTCATTGCTTACCATATTACAAAGGCCTTCATGGATGGTGCAATCTAGGGTGCCAAATCGGACATGACCAAATACACGCTTTGATGCTTTTCTTAACTCCGGCAGCAGGGCTCTACATGGAGGACACCACTTCAAAAACAGAAATAAAAAATATTCACTGGTTAAATATTAACAGAGATGAACATAAAGGAAAATGACAGAATTCTTTATTGGATCTGAGCATTTCTATTGATTTTAGTCTATTTTTAATTATTAATAAATAACATTTTAATGAGCAGTTTTTCATCTGTGAATTTTTGTTGTTGACTGGTTTACTTGTTGACTAGATCTGCAGTGTTGTGTTTTTTTTTTTTTTTTTTTTTTTTGGGGGGGGGGTTAGAATCCAGTTTCTCAAGCTGTTCTTACCTTTTTCCTGCAGAAGTAAGTACTATTGAACAGTGCTCAAGCAAATAAAAGCATGATAATTGGGAGAATAGCAATTAACTATGACAAGATATAACATTTTGACATCATTACGTACACAATTTTCAGACCCTGGCAATTCGTTTTTAGAAGTATGGCTCTTAAAAACCTGCAACTCCTCTCCCTTCTATATCCAATCACTGTTTTTTCTGAGTACCCTCGGGAATAGGGTCTTTTAAAGTTGGAGTATATGCGGACTCCAGCAGAATGTCAAACACAAGCAAAGAGATACTTTTCCAGTCCCTGCTCCAGCCGCCACTCTGTCTCTATGACGACCTGACTCCGGGGAATCCTCAGTCACTGCAGCTACAGGTGGTGACCAGCAATAGCCTGGGCTGCTATGCTTTATGTGCACCACCGTGCCAGAACTCGCACTAACTTCATGTAGTAAAGTCCATTCTGCTTAATAAGACAGTGGAGCATATAACTGAGTTCAGGCCCCAGTAATTGGACCTTTACTGAAAGGTAGATCCTTGGGTATCTGGAAGGTGGGTTAGGTGGAGGCTGCCGTGTAAGAAAAAAAGGGTCTCTCTAAGTGGGGGTCTGTTCCAATATTTTGCTTGGGCCAAACATCTGTCTATGCATTATTCACTTCCGATTTCTGATGATGTACTGCAGCTATCACTTTGTCTCATAGATTATCGTCATAAAGAGGGTAATTCCAGAGCCGTCTGCTGGGATTGGGTCTGTGGTGTTTTAAACACTTGTTGAAAATGTACCTTAACATAACCGAATGGACAGCCAGGTGCGTACATCTTATGCAAGGTGGAGGAACAGGTGCCATGCTTGGCTGCAGGTAGTGCCATAGATCTGGCAGAACCAACCTGAGCTAGAGCTTTTGCCCAATGTATTAATTAGCTGCATGTCCACAATGGTGGGCAGCGTGAATCCTCAATGAATAAGGCAATTCATGCAAAGGGGTTTAGCCATGAGCCTAGGGATACATGATGGCTCCTCTTGGAGAGTCTGTTTGGACCCAAAGCCTGGCAAGGTAACTCCAGGGACTCAATAAAAATGAAACACTCTTACTATACTGGAAGACTTCTACACCCACACAATCCACCTAAAGCTTCTTGGGATGTGTCCTTAGTATTGCCAGCATTATAACAACACCCCAGGGCATTGCTTTCTGATCAACCATCAGAATAAGAGGGATCTCTTTACTTGTTATTCCCATTATCTGAACACCTATGTAAACAGGACTCATGAGTTTAGAAATTGGACGAACCTTTGGTCCTTTGCCATGTCCACAATAAAGGTTGGCCTGTTAGACAGGCTTACACTGGTGCAGGGGAAATTGGTTCCTCACAATCTAAAGGCAAGTTCTATCAGATCAGTGAGCACTTCCTGTGTAGAAAAACAGGGTTCTATGTAGTAAGCCTGTGAGAGAGATAAAGTTGACAGAGATAAAGTACCAACCAATCAGCTCCTAACTTCAAACACAGCCTGTAACATGACAGATAGGAGCTGATTGGCTGGTACTTTATTTCCATCTATTTTATTGCTCTTCATGGCTTAGTACATAGACCCTATAATCTGGTTCACTACAGGAAGGGGATATAGGAAGGGGAGGAGCTTCAGACTTTGAAGACATTCTTAAAGTGCCATATACCTAGATGGACATTCTAGTGCATTTCCAAGGGTGCTTTTAAAGGTCTCCCTCAAGAGTGGCTATTTTTTCCTTGGTGGAAAATCCCAGCATTCTACAATGCTAATGAACAAATCCGCAAATTTTTTTTAATTAGAAAATACACAGTAAACTGCAGAAAATTAAACTCAACTCACAGGCGCGAAGAAGTCTACCAGCCACGGTTCTCGATCATTCCCAGGGAAGTTCTGCGGACCCAGTGTAATGACATGAGAATTTACACTTTCTTTTGTGAATGCGACCAAATCATAAAGATTTATTTTTCCTTTGATTCAAAAATAAAATAAAAAAAATAATACTTATTTGTACATATGAATTATTAAAATACATAAATAAATAAAAACCATAACAAATTCAACCTAATATATCAAACTATCTAAGTACTAAAAGTTTGTTAAGTGAGACAAAAAATAATAATAAATAATTACAAAGAAAGTTGTACAGTATGCCCCAGGGGGCTTGTGTGGAGAGCTCGGTGTTCTGTGAGGGTTGTATACCCTCCTTTACCTGGAGACTTCTCACGCCTATGGTGGTCATTCCGAGTTGTTCGCTCGCTGCTATTTTCAGCAGAATTGCTAACAGGCTAAAATCCGGCAGTTCTGCGCATGCGTATGCACAGCAGGGCGCACGCGCTAAGCAATTTTACACAAAACTATGCTATTTTACTCACGGGTGAACAAAGCTTTTCAATCGCTCTGCTGATCGTAGTGTGATTGACAGGAAGTGGGTGTTTCTGGGCGGAAAATGGCTGCTTTCAGGAAGTGTGCTAAAAAACGCAGGCGTGTCAGGTAAAAACGCAGGAGTGGCTGGAGAAACAGGGGAGTGGCTGGACGGACGCAGGGCGTGTTTGTGACGTCAAACCAGGAACTAAACGGACTGAGGTGATCGCAATCTAGGAGTAGCTCTGAAGTGACTCAGAAACTGCAAGGAAATACTTAATAGCAGAATTGCTAATCTTTCGTTAGCAATTCTGCTATGCTAAGATACACTCACAGAGGGCGGCGGCTTTGTGTTTGCATTTCTGCTAAAAGTAGCTAGCGAGCAAACAAGTCGGAATGACCATCTATGTAAATAAGGAAGCATCTTGTCTTTTGCAGGTGGGAAGGAAGAATAATATCCTTTACTTCTGATCATTACATACTGGTAGGTTAATATGTAATGCTTGTGTCTCCATATGGTGGGAAATATAGAGTGTAAGCTCCACTGGGGCAGGGACTGATGTGAATGAGTGACAAAGCGTTGTATAATGTGTGCACTATATGACTAATGGTTAATAAATAAAGGTAAGAAATTTCCCAAGAAATGTCTGCACTATCGATTTATTAATGATCAATATTAATGGTCCATGATTTTCAGTAGCAGTTTTCTGGCTTTTAGCATTTCAAATGTATTCCTGGCGGATGAATGAACATATTATGCATTATATGCGTTACATATAGTAACTGTTAATCAATAAATTACATCTCTATGAGCAATAATTGTGACAGAATTCTACACCTCCCATGATGAGCCCACAGGAATAGCACTAAGCAATATCACCCCTGTGACAGCACCAACTAGCTGTCTGCAGCCTGTTGGTCTCTGCTAGAGGGACAATGCAGTCCATCCTGGGGATCTGTGTGGGGTTTGTATATTCTCCCAAATGTCTGCATGGGTTTTCTCTGGGTGCTCTGGATTCCTTCCACATTCCAAGAACATACTGGGAGGGTCTCTGTAAATCGCTGCAGAATGGGGGTGTGCGCTATATAAATAACGGTCAATAAATAAATACCACATGGCAAATATGTGTTTTGGCTATTTGTAATGGAAGCCACTCATTTGACACTGGACATGACATTATGAACCATCAAATCCCCCCTTATTACTCTTGAATTCACGTGTGAAACCAAGCTGTGTGATTAAAGCATAAAGGCATCCAACGTACCCCTCTGTGTACCCCGAGCTATCATTGTCACGCTGCCTTATAGTTTATTGTTATTTGTTGCTCCTATGTGTTATTGTGTGCCATGCGTATTTATGTTCATTCTTCTATAAATGAAAGAAGTTATTCTTACATTTTGCCATATGGAGGGTTTAATCAGAGATATAGAATACAAGAGGTCTGTGTATGCAGATATTATACGGTCGACCGATGTTTGGCCGATAGGGTCATTGTGTACTGGGGCCCTGGATTGGTCTCCTAGACACCTTCACCCACAGGGTCCAACAGTCACCAACCACCATGGACAACCAGCACCAACCGCCACAGGGGAAGGACACAGTGATACGTTTTATTGTTTTCCAAACTTTTACGATCTGGCTACCGTTCCTAATCTGTCCAACACCGTAGGAATAATAAAGGGGGTATACCCTGTGTGTTAAACTGTTAGTGTGTCTGTAGATTGGCGACTAGGATCTGTGCTTCCGTCACCTGTGTATGCTGTACTAGCGGAGCATTGCATCCGTCTGGTGATTGTGTGCCTACATGTCTGTATCACTATCTACAGAATAAACTATGTTTTGGTTGCAACAATCTGCCTAGGTGATTTAAAAAATATCACTAGGACACCGTACTCGCACCGTTTACGTGTTTTTGCTACTGCCAAGCTTGCATAAAAAGAGTCCAAAAAAACCCATATCCAAAACATTTCCTCTGCTTGTGCGACGCGCGGCCATGCAGGAGGGGGGGGATTGTGCGACGCGCGGCCATGCAGGAGTGGGGGATTGTGCGACGCGCGGCCATGCAGGAGTGGGGGATTGTGCGACGCGCGGCCATGCAGGAGTGGGGGATTGTGCGACGCGCGGCCATGCAGGAGTGGGGGATTGTGCGACGCGCGGCCATGCAGGAGTGGGGGATTGTGTGACGCGCGGCCATGCAGGAGTGGGGGATTGTGTGACGCGCGGCCATGCAGGAGTGGGGGATTGTGTGACGCGCGGCCATGCAGGAGTGGGGGATTGTGTGATGCGCGGCCATGCAGGAGTGGGGGATTACGCAACGCGCGGCCATGCAGGAGTGGGGGATTACGCAACGCGCGGCCATGCAGGAGTGGGGGATTGTGTGATGCGCGGCCATGCAGGAGTGGGGGATTACGCAACGCGCGGCCATGCAGGAGTGGGGGATTACGCAACGCGCGGCCATGCAGGAGTGGGGGATTACGCAACGCGCGGCCATGCAGGAGTGGGGGATTGTTTGACATGCGGCCATGCAGGAGTGGGGGATTGTGTGACATGCGGCCATGCAGGAGGGGGGGATTGTGTGACATGCGACCATGCAGGAGGGGGGGGGATTGTGTGACATGCGACCATGCAGGAGAGGGGGAGAGGGATTTGTGTGACATGATGTCATGCAGGGTGGGGGAAGGGGACACACTGCACGCTGTCGTGTGTGTGTGTGTGTGTGTGTGTGTGTGTGTGTGTAGGGTAATTGTGTGATATGCTGTTATGCGGAGAAGAGGGGATAGAAGTGACAAAAGTTGCAGTGTCCGCCTATTTCTGTGAGAATCATTCAGCTGGACAGCCTCTGGCTGGTCTGAGGAATGAGCTGGTTACAGGTGTGGAGTTTATAAACTGGTCACACAAGTTGGACAGTTGCAAAGTTGAATGAAACTTGTTTAGATGTGTGGTCAGCATTAGGCTCTGTCTCTGGCGTTCTCCTAATCAATGGTCTTAGCAGTGGAGTAAATGTGCAAAACTCACATTAGTCACATTATATAGGACAAGAAGTTATCATTTAAAGGAATGATTACCATTTCAGCCCTTTATAGATAAAAATAAATGAATAATGTTCTGGTTAAGTAACCCAAAAGATAAACAGTAGCCCCACTAATTACCCCAGAATCTCACCATGATGAATTTCATAGTCATTGACCCCTTTCCCTTTAAATGCAGCTACACAGGGCTTATGGATATACAGGGACTTGCATGTGGATGGATTGGCCTGGCAGTCAAATCGTCCGACCTTACAAAAGAGATATATATTTAGGAAAATCAAACCACCAATTTGATCCTGTGATAGAACACTTATAGAAGGTGGGCTGTGATCACATGGCTCCGATGCGTTCTTTACCTGAACATGGTCATTGCGGAGCAAGAGGTTTAGCTTCTTGTAATCTGGCAGATAGGACTGATCATCGTTCCCATAGGTGAAGAACACTAGCCAGCGATGATATGCTAAACTGTCCTTAAGAAAGAGAAGAATTTCCATCAATTTATGTTACATATAGTCCAATATTCAGAACAAACTAAACAAAATATGATACACACCATTTACATTGCTATATAGGAGGTAAATTTACTAAGCGTGAGTTTTGCTGTGAATTCAAAACCAATGGACTTTCACAGTGGTAATGTGTTTAAAAATATGATCAGACCCTTGCTCACCCAGGATGCTACTAAGACCATTATCCACTCACTGGTCATCTCCAGACTGGACTACTGTAATCTCCTCCTGACTGGCATTCCTGAAAAATGCCTCCACTCCAATGTATCCTCAATGCTGCAGCCCGACTCATCTTCCTCACCAAACACACTACGTCCACCTCCCCTCTCTTACAAGCCCTTCACTGGCTTCCCTTTTCTTTCAGAATCCTGTTCTCTTCACTCCGCTAATGCACGCCGCCTCTCTTTCCAACTGATTACTTCTTACCACTCCTACCTTCTAGATTTCTCACATGCTGCTCCCTTTTTCTGGAATGCTCTACCTCTCCCACTCTCTATAGAACTTCAAATGGGCTCTCAAGACTCACTCCCTCGCCAAACCTAGCCTAATATCATCCTAAACCTCTTATTTATGCTGTCTACCCCATCTGTGTCATTCCTGTCTGTCTGTCCCTCCCCTTTAGAATGTAAGCGCTCACAAGCGGGGCCCTCAACCCTCATGTGCTTATTCTTCTCTTACGTAAACCATCTTCGACGGCGCCAAATCCTAGTTTCCTGCCACCCTTATACTTACGTCAGTGTCGTCTGCTAATATAGCTATGTTTATTAACCCTGTAAGACACTATTTTCCTTTTTTGATTATTAATCTATGTACTCTGTAATTAGGCACTGCGGTTCCCTTTGTAGCTCAATATAAATAAAGGATAATAATAACAATAATAAATAAAAATACAGAATTTGCTAAGCATCATCTTTGACTGTCATTTTAAATCCACCCCTGATGCCCACTGGTTTGAAGCCAAAGTCCCACTGACAATCAGATGAGAATCTGCCGTAAATCTGCCGCTGGCTTGAAACACAGCACAAAACAATAGGCTCTATATTGCTTTAATATGATAAAATATAAAAGAAAATGCTAATGGCGACACTATAGATAGGAGAGACACAGCGTGGGGTCCCCCGGCCATAAAGTGACCCAGGCCTAGACAGGCCACCCCAGGTCTGAAGACCTAAGGAAGTGGGGACACTCAGGATCAATCCTAGGGTTTATTTTTATTTTTTTATTAAAGGTCGATTTTCATAGATTTTCTTTTTGTTTTGTTTTTTTTATAAAATAAATCAATTTCAAAACAAACACACATTTACTAACATTCAATTTTTATTTTCAATTTTACATTTCAGAAAATGTGCATTTAGCCCTGGAAACCCAACTTTGATTTAGATCTAATTTCATCGATTTGGAATCCATTAAAATCAATGGAATCTATGGCAGCAATGACTTTATGTATTATAATAAGAATTTACTTACCGATAATTCTATTTCTCATAGTCCGTAGTGGATGCTGGGGACTCCGAAAGGACCATGGGGAATAGCGGCTCCGCAGGAGACTGGGCACAAAGTAAAAGCTTTAGGACTAGCTGGTGTGCACTGGCTCCTCCCCCTATGACCCTCCTCCAAGCCTCAGTTAGGATACTGTGCCCAGACGAGCGTACACAATAAGGAAGGATTTTGAATCCCGGGTAAGACTCATACCAGCCACACCAATCACACCGTACAACTTGTGATCTGAACCCAGTTAACAGCATGATAACAGAAGGAGCCTCTGAAAAGATGGCTCACAACAACAATAACCCGATTTTTGTAACAATAACTATGTACAAGTAATGCAGACAATCCGCACTTGGGATGGGCGCCCAGCATCCACTACGGACTATGAGAAATAGAATTATCGGTAAGTAAATTCTTATTTTCTCTAACGTCCTAGTGGATGCTGGGGACTCCGAAAGGACCATGGGGATTATACCAAAGCTCCCAAACGGGCGGGAGAGTGCGGATGACTCTGCAGCACCGAATGAGAGAACTCCAGGTCCTCCTCAGCCAGGGTATCAAATTTGTAGAATTTAGCAAACGTGTTTGCCCCTGACCAAGTAGCTGCTCGGCAAAGTTGTAAAGCCGAGACCCCTCGGGCAGCCGCCCAAGATGAGCTCACTTTCCTTGTGGAATGGGCTTTTACAGATTTTGGCTGTGGCAGGCCTGCCACAGAATGTGCAAGCTGAATTGTACTACAAATCCAACGAGCAATCGTCTGCTTAGAAGCAGGAGCACCCAGCTTGTTGGGTGCATACAGGATAAACAGCGAGTCAGATTTTCTGACTCCAGCCGTCCTGGAAACATATATTTTCAGGGCCCTGACTACGTCCAGCAACTTGGAATCCTCCAAGTCCCTAGTAGCCGCAGGCACCACAATAGGTTGGTTTAAGTGAAATGCTGAAACCACCTTAGGGAGAAATTGAGGACGAGTCCTTAATTCTGCCCTGTCCGTATGAAAAATTAGGTAAGGGCTTTTATAGGATAAAGCCGCCAATTCTGATACACGCCTGGCTGAAGCCAGGGCTAACAGCATTACCACTTTCCATGTGAGATATTTCAAGTCCACAGTGGTGAGTGGTTCAAACCAATGTGATTTTAGGAATCCCAACACTACATTGAGATTCCAAGGTGCCACTGGAGGCACAAAAGGAGGCTGTATATGCAGTACTCCCTTGACAAACGTCTGAACTTCAGGAACAGAAGCTAGTTCTTTTTGGAAGAATATCGACAGGGCCGAAATTTGAACCTTAATGGACCCTAATTTGAGGCCCATAGACAGTCCTGTTTGCAGGAAATGCAGGAAATCGACCCAGTTGAAATTCCTCCGTAGGGGCCTTCCTGGCCTCGCACCACGCAACATATTTACGCCAAATACGGTGATAATGTTGTACGGTTACATCCTTCCTGGCTTTGATGAGGGTAGGGATGACTTCATCCGGAATGCCTTTTTCCTTCAGGATCCGGCGTTCAACCGCCATGCCGTCAAACGCAGCCGCGGTAAGTCTTGGAACAGACATGGTCCCTGCTGGAGCAGGTCCTGTCTTACAGGTAGAGGCCACGGGTCTTCCGTGAGCATCTCTTGAATTTCCGGGTACCAAGTCCTTCTTGGCCAATCCGGAGCCACGAGTATAGTCTTTACTCCTCTCCTTCTTATGATTCTCAGTACTTTTGGTATGAGAGGAAGAGGAGGGAACACATACACTGACCGGTACACCCACGGTGTTACCAGAGCGTCCACAGCTATTGCCTGAGGGTCCCTTGACCTGGAGCAATATCTGTCCAGTTTTTTGTTGAGGCGAGACGCCATCATGTCCACCTTTGGTTTTTCCCAACGGTTTACAATCATGTGGAAGACTTCTGGGTGAAGTCCCCACTCCCCCGGGTGAAGATCGTGTCTGCTGAGGAAGTCTGCTTCCCAGTTGTCCACTCCCGGAATGAACACTGCTGACAGTGCTATCACATGATTTTCCGCCCAGCGAAGAATCCTTGCCACTTTCGTCATTGCCCTCCTGCTTCTTGTGCCGCCCTGTCTGTTTACGTGGGCGACTGCCGTGATGTTGTCCGACTGGATCAATACTGGCTGACCCTGAAGCAGAGGCCTTGCCTGACTTAGGGCATTGTAAATGGCCCTTAGTTCCAGGATATTTATGTGAAGTGACGTTTCCATGCTTGACCACAAGCCCTGGAAATTTTTTCCCTGTGTGACTGCTCCCCAGCCTCTCAGGCTGGCATCCGTGGTCACCAGGACCCAATCCTGAATGCCAAATCTGCGGCCCTCTAGGAGATGAGCACTCTGTAACCACCACAGGAGAGACACCCTTGTCCTTGGAGACAGGGTTATCCGCTGATGCATTTGAAGATGCGATCCGGACCATTTGTCTAGCAGATCCAACTGAAAAGTTCTTGCGTGGAATCTGCCGAATGGAATTTCTTCGTAAGAAGCCACCATCTTTCCCAGGACCCTTGTGCACTGATGCACTGACACCTGGCCTGGTCTTAGGAGTTTCCTGACTAGGTCGGATAACTCCCTGGCTTTCTCTTCCGGGAGAAACACCTTTTTCTGTACTGTGTCCAGAATCATCCCTAGGAACAGCAGACGTGTCGTCGGAATCAGCTGCGATTTTGGAATATTTAGAATCCATCCGTGCTGTCGTAGTACTATTTGAGATAGTGCTACTCCGACCTCTAACTGTTCTCTGGACCGTGCCCTTATCAGGAGATCGTCCAAGTAAGGGATAATTAAGACGCCTTTTCTTCGAAGAAGAATCATCATTTCGGCCATTACCTTGGTGAAGACCCGGGGTGCCGTGGACAATCCAAACGGCAGCGTCTGAAACTGATAGTGACAGTTCTGTACCACAAACCTGAGGTACCCTTGGTGAGAAGGGCAAATTGGGACATGGAGGTAAGCATCCTTGATGTCCAGAGACACCATGTAGTCCCCTTCTTCCAGGTTCGCTATCACTGCTCTGAGTGACTCCATCTTGAACTTGAACCTTTTTATGTAAGTGTTCAAGGCTTTCAGATTTAAAATGGGTCTCACCGAGCCGTCCGGCTTCGGTACCACAAACAGCGTGGAGTAATACCCCTTTCCCTGTTGTAGGAGGGGTACCTTGATTATCACTTGCTGGGAATACAGCTTGTGAATGGCTTCCAATACCGCCTCCCTGTCGGGGGTAGACGTTGGTAAAGCAGACTTCAGGAACCGGCGAGGGGGAGACGTCTCGAATTCCAATTTGTACCCCTGAGATACTACCTGCAGGATCCAGGGGTCCACTTGCGAGTGAGCCCACTGTGCGCTGAAATTCTTGAGACGGGCCCCCACCGTGCCTGAGTCCGCTTGTAAGGCCCCAGCGTCATGCTGAGGACTTGGCAGAAGCGGGGGAGGGCTTCTGTTCGTGGGAAGAAGCTGTCTGTTGCAGTCTTTTTCCCCTTCCTCTGCCCCGGGGCAGATATGAGTGGCCTTTTGCCCGCTTGCCCTTATGGGGACGAAAGGACTGAGCCTGAAAAGACGGTATCTTTTTCTGCTGCGAGGTGACTTGGGGTAAAAAGGTGGATTTCCCAGCCGTTGCCGTGGCCACCAGGTCCGATAGACCGCCCCCAAATAACTCCTCCCCTTTATACGGCAATACTTCCATATGCCGTTTGGAATCCGCGTCCCCTGACCACTGTCGCGTCCATAATCCTCTTCTGGCAGAAATGGACATCGCACTTACTCTTGATGCCAGAGTGCAAATGTCTCTCTGTGCATCTCGCATATATAGGAATGCATCCTTTAAAATGCTCTATAGTCAATAATATATTGTCCCTGTCCAGGGTATCAATATTTTCAGTCAGGGAATCCGACCAAGCCACCCCAGCACTGCACATCCAGGCTGAGGCGATTGCTGGTCGCAGTATAACACCAGTATGAGTGTATATACTTTTAAGGATATTTTCCAGCCTCCTATCTGCTGGCTCCTTAAGGGCGGCCGTTTCTGGAGACGGTAACGCCACTTGTTTTGATAAGCGTGTGAGCGCCTTATCCACCCTAGGGGGTGTTTCCCAACGAGCCCTAACCTCTGGTGGGAAGGGATATAGTGCCAATAATTTTTTAGAAATTAGCAGTTTTTTTGTCGGGGGTAACCCACGCTTCATCACACACTTCATTCAATTCATCTGATTCAGGAAAAACTACGGGTAGTTTTTTCACACCCCACATAATACCCCTTTTTGTGGTACTTGCAGTATCAGAGATGTGCAAAACCTCCTTCATTGCCGTGATCATGTAACGTGTGGCCCTACTGGAAAATACGTTTGTTTCTTCACCGTCGACACTGGAGTCAGTGTCTGTGTCTGGGTCCGTGTCGACCCACTGAGGTAACGGGCGTTTAATAGCCCCTGACGGTGTTTGAGACGCCTGGACAGGCACTAACTGAGCTGCCGGCTGTCTCATGTCGTCAACAGTTTTCTGTAACGTGCCGACACTGTCACGTAATTCCTTAATTACGGCCATCCATTCAGGTGTCGACTCCCTAGGGGGTGACATCACCATTATAGGCAATTGCTCCGCCTCCACATCATTTTCCTCCTCATACATGTCGACACACACGTACCGACACCCAGCACACACACAGGGAATGCTCTGATAGAGGACAGGACCCACTTAGCCCCTTGGGGAGACAGAGGGAGAGTTTGCCAGCACACACCAGAGCGCTATATATGTATAGGGACAACCTTACAATAAGTGTCTATCCCTTATAGCTGCTTATATCTGTTATTTTGCCAAATAAGTGCCCCCCTCTCTTTTTTACCCTGTTTCTGTAGTTGCAGGATGCAGGGGAGATTCTGGGAGCCTTCCTACCAGCGGAGCTGTGTGGGAAAAATGGCGCTGTGTGCCGAGGAGATAGGCCCCGCCCCCTTCACGGCGGGCTCTTCTCCCGCTTTTTTCTGGAAAACTGGCAGGGGTTAAATACATCCATATAGCCCAGGAGCTATATGTGATGTATTTTTTGCCAAATAAGGTAAATTCATTGCTTCCCAGGGCGCCCCCCCCAGCGTCCTGCACCCTCAGTGACCGAAGTGTGAAGTGTGCTGAGAGCAATGGCGCACAGCTGCAGTGCTGTGCGCTACCTTATGAAGACAGGAAAGTCTTCTGCCGCCGATTTATGGACCTCTTCTTGCTTCAGCATCTGTAAGGGGGCCGGCGGCGCGGCTCCGGGACCCATCCATGGCTGGGCCTGTGATCGTCCCTCTGGAGCTAATGTCCAGTAGCCTAAGAAGCCCAATCCACTCTGCACGCAGGTGAGTTCGCTTCTTCTCCCCTTAGTCCCTCGATGCAGTGAGCCTGTTGCCAGCAGGTCTCACTGAAAATAAAAAACCTATTTAAACTTTTACTCTAAGCAGCTCAGGAGAGCCACCTAGATTGCACCCTTCTCGTTCGGGCACAAAATCTTAACTGAGGCTTGGAGGAGGGTCATAGGGGGAGGAGCCAGTGCACACCAGCTAGTCCTAAAGCTTTTACTTTGTGCCCAGTCTCCTGCGGAGCCGCTATTCCCCATGGTCCTTTCGGAGTCCCCAGCATCCACTAGGACGTTAGAGAAATATAACTGCACCTATGTTTACCTTTAAAGAATCTGGAGAAAGCAATTCCAAGTCAGGAAGATGTTTCATCACCTCGCTGTAGATCTCTTTCACGTCTAAAGAATTTAGGAACTAAACAAGAAAAAGACAAATTATAAACCTATTTTCGATTCTACGGGATGCTTTGTGGCTTCGTTAGAAAAGGGCATCAATAGGAAAATTATTTAACATTAAGTATATTATTTTTATATCCCTATTAAGGGATGGATTGAGTTAGCCGTGGGTTGAGTAGAGAGTTCTATTCTGTGGGTAAAGTGGTTGGACTATTCAATAAGAGACCCAGGAGCACTCAGTCTTACGTCTGCACCCTCCTGAGGTGCTAATACAAAGAGCACTGCCTGCTTGCGGGTCTCTAATTGAATAGCTCTGATCGCGTTACCTGCTGGAATAGGCTCACAAACGAAAGACTGCTACTGACTGGGTTATATTCCTGTGTAAAATATACTCTAGCAGGGATTGGATGTCATAGATCCCCTCATTGTTAACAATACTATCAATAGGAAACAAAAACATATAAGATGAACTTGATATAGTTATCAGCTGATGTAGGAGAATTCATATGCTACAGTGGAATACATACTATACCACGTGACCGACCGTGGCATCCCGACATTGAAATTAGCAACATTGGAGGGGGTAAGTCTTTCTACTTACCCATGTCCCCTACCCTAACCCATGTGGGTGGCGGGAAGGGCTAATCCTCCGGGGGTGGCGATTATGGCTAACCCCCCCCTCTAGTGCCTAATCCTACCCCCTGCCAGTGCCTAACCATAACAAATTTCGGCTTCGTTCACATGACCGCCAACATCCTGTCAGCCAGGTAGAATACCCTAAATAATGATCTCTGAAGTGTAACTGGACTTATATAATGTTACCAGGCAGACACTGTGGGGGGAATTCAAATGTTTGAAAAGTCGGTTGGGAGTCTGTTTTTTTCTGTCTATTAGATAGGAAAAAACAGACACACAGCTGACTTTTCAAACAATTGAATCTCCCCCTGTATATGACAACGCAATATGCAATTACCAAAACACCATTATCTTTATTGGATAGAGTGGCTCCAGGCGGGAAGTAAGCGGTAGAACTAGTTGTGATTTCCAAATTGTCACAGAGATCAGCTTGCGTAGAGCAATCCATCCATCCAACACTGACAAGTCCGTCCTAGGTCACAAGAAAGAGGAATTATTAAGTATCTCCCTGCACAGATCTGGCCTGTCAGCCGGCAACATTTCCACACAAGGGATCTAAATCGTCTGAATGATTAAAATGTTATTGTTCGGTGTGTGCCGATATTGCTTCCCAATCTGATCTGTTCTGCCCTCCAATCTTTTATCTATAGATAAGCTTTAATACAGGTTGTCCTGTAACGTCCTGTCAGGGAAATGTGGCAAGCCTTAGAGAGAGTGGAGAAGTTGCCCAGAGCAACCAATAAGCTTTTGACTGTAATTTCCAAGACTATCGGGCAGATATACTAAGCCTTGGAGAGAGATAAAGTACCAACCAATCAGCTCCTGTAATTTTTCAAACACAGCCTGTAACATGGCAGTTAGGGTCTGAGTGGCTTGTACTTTATCTCGCTACACTTTATCACTCTCTAAGGCTTCGTACATCTCCCCCTGTGCTTGATAAATGAGGTGATTTGTTGTATTGGACAGCTTCTCCACGTTATCTCTTTCCACAGCTCAATCTCCCCAAGTGTCATTACAGGTTGAGTATCCCTTATCCAAAAATAACACATTTTTGGTTCCCCTACTGAGATAATGACACGTATATATGTATATAATATTTCTATAGAATATATTTATGTAGTATAACATAATATATAATATACAGTATATGTTATTATCTCAGTAGGGGACCCAAAAATGCTGTATTAAAGGTTCCACAAACACAAACATACCGTATCACCGGAGTAATAGTAAACCAGATAACCGTATAAAATAACAACAACAGCAACAAGCTGAAAACCAGAAATACACTACCCGTGTATAAACCAAGTTAACTAACACGAAAACATTGCCAGTAACAGTCCGCACTGGGATGGGCGTCCAGCATCCTCTACGGACTAGGAGAAAATGATTTATCGATAAGTACCAAAATCCTAGTTTCTCTTACGTCCTAGAGGATGCTGGGGACTCCAAAAGGACCATGGGGTCTATACCAAAGCTCCAAACCGGGCGGGAGAGTGCGGACGACTCTGCAGCACCGACTGAGCAAACGTAAGGTCCTCATCAGCCAGGGTATCAATTATAGAACTTGGCAAAAGTGTTTGCCCCTGACCAGGTGGCTGCACGGCAAAGCTGTAATGCTGATACGCCTGGGGCAGCCGCCCAAGACGAGCCCACTTTTCTGGTAGAATGGGCTTTTACTGACTTCGGCACGGGTAGCCCGACTGAAGAATGAGCCTGTTGGATCGTACTGCAAATCCAGCGTGCAATAGTCTGTTTTGAAGCAGGATGACCAATCTTGTTAGAAGCATACAGGACAAACAGCGCCTCAGTTTTCCTGGCAACAGCCGTTCTGGCGACGTAGATCTTCAAAGCTCTGACCACATCCAGAGACTTTGGAACCGCCCCAGCATCCGTAGCCACCGGCACCACAATAGGTTGGTTAATGTGAAACGAAGACACCACCTTTGGCAAAAATTGTTGACGAGTCCACAATTCTGCCCTATCAGGATGAAAAATCAAATACGGGCTCTTATGAGATAAAGCCGCCAACTCTGACACCCGCCTGGCAGACGCCAGCGCCAACAGCATCACTACCTTCCAAGTGAGAAACTTCAACTCAACCTTACGCAAAGGCTCAAACCAGGAAGACATGAGAAACTGTAAGACCACGTCAAGATCCCATGGAGCCACAGGAGGCACAAACTGAGGATTGATATGCATTACTCCTTTCACAAAAGTCTGAACCTCTGGGAGGACAGCTAATTCCTTTTGAAAGAAAATAGACAAAGCCGAGATCTGCACCTTGATGGAGCCTAATTTTAGGCCCGCATCTACACCTGCCTGCAAAAAATGGAGAAACGACCCAAGTGAAACTCTTCCGCAGGATCCATTTTGGGCTCACACCAGGAAACATACTTTCTCCAAATACGGTGATAATGTTTCGCCGTAACCTCCTTCCTAGCCCAGACTTCCGGTTCCGGCGCCCATGTGAGGAGAAGCTTATTGCTGCAGCTCTCCTGCACCCTCGGCAACCGGAGCACACAACGCCTCCCGTTCGCAGCTTTTCTCCGCGCCTGCTGCACACTACCAGTGGGAAGGTGTAGAGAGCTGGATGGAAAGATTTCTGTCCTCCCCTATGCCCCCTAAAGTCCAGAGATCGAGGTCTGAAAAACGGCCGGGAGAATCCAAGATGGCCGCCGCACCTAACTCACAAACGAGTCTGCAGGCTGCTGGCAGCATCAAACAGGCTTCTGCAAAACACACTTCTCCCTCAGGTGAGCCTGACTGTACCCCTGCCTCTCCAGTGACTTATGCTGATGTAGTAAGAGCTGTTAGGGATGCCATGGAGCCTATCATGGATGCACATGCTGCTAAAATGCAGCAAGCAGTAAAAAAGATCTAAAATCCCAAATTAAGCAGCTATCCAAGACTGTTCTTACAAACGAACAAAGGCTGGGGGAGACTTTTCAGGATGTTGGGGATCTTAAGCACAGATATGATGAGCTCCAGAAATCTCACTTTCAACTGCTGAACAAGGTTGACGATCTTGAAAACAGATCGAGGAGATCAAATCTTCGGGTTCTGGGGCTCCCTGAATCATTGAAAGGTCCTGATTTGACTCTGTTTTTGCAAACGTCCCTCCTTGATTTACTGCATATCCAGGATGAATGCACTGGCTTAGTTATTGAGAGAGCCCACAGACTGGGTCCCCCACGTTCTGCACCTAATAGCAGACCACGTGTGGTCATATTTAAATGTCTAAACTTTCTCCATAAGGAGGCAATATGGTCGGCATCCAGGAAGCATAGGAATTTACAATGGGAGGGAGCTCGTTTGGCCATATTCCAGGACTACTCCGCGGAGGTTTCCCGGGTACGTCGAGAATTTACCCCCCTTTGCTCCCGTTTGGTAAAGGCGAATAAAAAATTTGCTCTGCTCTTCCCTGCAAGACTACGTCTGTTTGATGGAAATTCTTTTCGAGACTTTACAAATCTTGCAGATGCAGAAGCTTATGTCTCCGAGGCCTCCCAGGCAGATGACGACTCCTCTCAGGCGGACGACACCCTGGAGCGAGATGGCTGGAGTATTGCTCCTGGACTTCTCTGTTTCCGGCTATGTCCGCCAATCTAATTTAAATTAATTATTGATGTAGAAGCTGCTGCGGATGTTTTTTCCCCCCAAAAGAGCCTTTGGTCCTATACAACGGGCCGAACCATTTTGCTTTGTTTTATGTTCTAGATTTTTCTTATTCATCTGTTTTTTCCTGGATATGCAATCTTTCTAGAATGCTTATATGCTTAGCGGAGATATTTCCCCCTTCTACTTATGTGACAGGCTGCACTTTTCTTTGTCTGTAACAAGCTCTGTGTGCTCTGATATTTTCTGGTTATTTTTCTTATGTATATTTTCATATATTATGTTGCCGAGGGTGGGTAAGGGCGCCCCTCCCCTCACTTTTTCCTCAGGTTATCAAATTCTGGCTGGCTCAGTGGCGGTTTATGACGGCCTCTGTGCTTGCTCGAACCGGTTGTTCTCGTTTTCTGAAGTTATGATCGTCCTTAGCAGGAGTTTCTTTCACAATGTTAATGTTATATTTTATGTGTTTTCTATGTTTTTGTCCTTCTTTTCTTCTCCCCCTCCCCTTCTTCTCCTCATGTGTCCACCCCGGTATGTTTGGTATTCGTTTCTCGGCGGCTGTAGATATTATGGTTACTGTGCAGGTTTTCAGGTTCTCCCAGTTCATTTGATGCATGGCTAGTCTGAGGGTCGGCACGTTGAATGTGGGAGGGATCAACTCCCCAGCTAAACGCAGGAAAATGTTACTCTATCTTCGGAAGGTGGGGATGGATGTAGTTTTCATTCAGGAATCTCACCTCATGCCAAATGAGGAGGTAAAACTGAACACTATGGGTTGGTCTGTGGTAGCCTCTTCCTCCTTCTCTTCTAAGGCTAGAGGAGTGATTATATTAGCACGACACATGGTCCCCATCTCTGTCCAAGCGATTTTAGATGACACTCAGGGTCGGTATGTACTGGCAGATGTCACATTGTACGCATCCAGGTTCCTACTCTGTAATATCTATGCTCCCAATCAGTACTCTAAGCAATTTTACATGAACATGGTCACTAAACTACTAAATTACTCTGAAATTCCCATAATCCTGGGCAGAGATTTTAATCTATATTCTTCTTCAACCATGGATAAATCCCCTCCCCCTCGCGTTCCCCCCTCGTTACCACGTATTGGTATCCCCTATATTTGCTCGCAGCTGTCCTTAGTAGATGTGTGGCGCGCATGCTACCCATTAGAAAGGGAATTTACATGTCTCTCAGCTGCGCACCACACGTTCTCGAGGATTGATTATCTGCTATTATCTGACTCCCTTTTCTCAAAAGTGGCTGACTCTAAAATCGAAGATATCTGTATTTCAGACCATGCTTTATGGTGGATGAAATTGATGCTCCTCTCAGAAAAATCCCCTTTTCGCTCCTGGCACTTCCCCTCTCATTTAAGTGGCTCTCTGAAATTCCGCTCCTCATTAGATGCAGCGTGGCTGGATTATCATACGCACAATGGAGAAACTCTGAGCGATGATCCTGCTCTTTTCTGGCAGGCGTCAAAATCAGTTATACGGGGAAACATTATTTCCTATAGTAAAAAAAGGGATTTAGACTTCAATTCACAATACTTGGAAACCCAGGCGGCCCTTACTCACGCTTTCCAGGAATTTAAATCCTCCCCCTCCCCTTCTACTAGAGAAAGGTACCTTACACAAAAAACACTGTTTGATACCCTCCTTTCTCAAATGGAAGCGAAATATTCATTTTCAAAAGACTGTAGCATTTACATATATGGCAACAAGTCTGGCAAACTGTTATCACGTTTGTTAAAAGGCAGACACCCTAAAGTGGTCATTCACTCTCTGCTCACCCAAGGTGGGGACAGAGTACGGACCTCGGCCGAGATTGCTTGAGGTGCTACAGTCTTTTTATACCACTCTGTATTCACGTCCTCTTATTAACCAGACACACAAGTCCAGCTTTTGGTCTTCTACTGATCTGCCTCAAATATCAGAGTCGCACTGTACCTCTCTTCTTGCACCTATCACCACTGAGGAAGTTTCTCTAGCAATAGCTGGACTGAAGACTGGGAAGACTCCGGGCCCTGACTGTTTCGCCAATGACTACTATAAAATTCTATCTACTAGACTGAGCGAACCTCTTTCTGTCTTATTTAGTTCTTTTATGCAGGGTGCTTCCTTGCCCCAATATTTTAATTCAGCCGTCATAAAGGTTATACCAAAGCCTGGCCGGGATCCTGAGTCTCCCAGTTCTTATCGTCCGATCTCCCTTTTAAACATGGATTATAAATTATTCACTAAAATCCTCTCTAATAGACTCAAATTCATAGTCCCTGATATAGTGCATACTGACCAGACTGGATTTATCTGGGGTCGGCAATCAGTGAGCAATATCCGAAAGGTCTTGACTGTTATGCAGGCCTTTCAGCTCTCCAAGCCCACTGACACTAATGTATTCTTATCCATTGATGCCGAAAAGGCGTTCGACCTGGTCACCTGGGACCATCTGTATGAAACGCTCCATCGCTTTGGTGCACCTGAGGACTTTGTCTCTCTTATTTCCCGGCTATATGAATCTCCCTCCACTCAAGTTTTGGGGAATAATATTCTCTCTTCCCCTTTCCTTATCCAGAGTGGCACACGTCAGGGCTGCCCCTTATCACCTTTATTATTTGCCTTAGCGTTAGAACCCTTAGCTGTTTCCCTGAGAAATTCTCCCGACATTACAGGCATAAAAATCATGGACACCACGGTAAAATTATCACTGTATGCCGACGACATGCTTCTATTTATTTCTCATCCGGATACGTCCATCCCTGCGATTGTCTCCCTGATTGAACAATTTGGTTCCTTTGCGGGATACAAGATTAATATATCTAAATCCGAGCTTCTCCTCCTTTCAGGGGACTCTTCCCTCTTTCCATTACACCCGGTCCTGTCCCGATTTCCAGTGACCCGAGATAGTCTTAAATATTTAGGAGTTCAGATCCCTACTTCCCTCCCGGATCTATATGCAATTAATTTTGGTCCTATTTTGTCCAAAGTGTCTACAATACTTACTGACTGGGCGTCTCTGCCCCTATCTCTTATGGGTCGCGCAGAAGTTATTGAATCTGTGATCTTTCCCAAGATTGCTTATTTTCTGCTTATGCTCCCTATTGCCCTCGTTGAGAAAGATGTCCTTTTCCTTAAACAGTGTTTCACTAGATTTCTATGGGCCGGAAAACGACCAAGGGTCCCATACGCTAGATTACAGCTATTACGTGAAGAGGGAGGTATGGGAATCGCGGATCCTGTCCTATTTAGTAGAGCAGCGATGTACCGGTATATCACAGACTGGCTTTGGGGCAGATCAGTATTTACGAACCTGACACTTGAACTGGCCGTATTCCATCCTTTCTCCCCTGCTGCACTCTTACACACCCCAAACTCCCGTCTCCCATCTGGATTAAACTTAATATTTTATTTTGGCATACATATCGAGCATGGCAGGCCACTCATACTAAAGCACAGAGAAAACCTGACACCTCTCTTCACACTACGTTTTGGGGTAACCCATGTTTCCTTCCTGGCCTTGATAACACACATTTTTTGAGTTGGAGAGAAAAGGGGATCGCAGCTATTAGAGACATATACGACCCAGGAGGCAACGTAGTGCTTTCTCTCTCTGATATCCAGACAAAATTTGGTATTTCCCACCGGGAATTTTTTATGTACCTGCAGGCTAGACATTTTGCTCAATCCCAGTCTCATCCTATGATTTCTGAGGCTACCACAGACCCGCTGCGCACCTTAATGGTGCTCACTAAAGATTGTCCTTACCATCTCAGTTACTTCAGAAACACCTTTAGGGTCTCAAATAGAGACCGGCTCTGGGACCCCGCGTTGTCCTCATGGTCCAGAGATATCCCCAATATGGGATCGAGCGCTGAATTGCTAGATAACATTTTACCCACCTTTAGGTTCTTATACTCTGCCTCTTTGCAAGAGGTTCACTTGAAGACGCTCCAAAGGGCATATATAGCACCTAATCAGAGGGCACAAATGGTCCCAGACGACACTGGCTGCTGCATCAAATGTACTGCGCAGAATGCCACCTTGTACCACAATATGTGGTCTTGCCGAAAAATATCTAAGTTTTGGTACAAGGTGGTCGCTTATCTCAACACAGTATTTAACTTACGGTTAATAAAACGCCCGAGGGGTTGTTTGTTACTTGATTTTAGGGAGTGGTATCTTGGGCCTGAAGATGGAGATATTGTTCCAGTACTCTCTGTTATCCTGACAATTGCCAAGAAACAAATTCTTAATAATTGGATCAAACAGTCTGCCCCTTCTTTGATGGCTGTGAAACACATAACCCTCCGGATTATTTATTTTGAGAGGCGTGCTACCCTTCCTGATATTGAATTAGGGGTCAGGCGGTTTGCCAGGAAGTGGGAAAGGTATATCGATACTCTAGACCCGGATATTCAAACGTTCATCTATAAACTTTTTGAGACCACAACGTGGTACCTATAGAGACAAATCGATAGAGCCTCTTGACAACTTAGGCCCATGTACTGTTCCTTTGAGATCTCCTGTTCTTTTCCTAGGAAATGTAAATATATTAATTTTAATACCCCACGCTGTATGTTCAGTCTGATGCCATATAGGTACTGAACCTTCTCTCTGGTTAGAGTGGCTAACCATGCCTGAAATGCCTTTTTACTATTCTTACTTAAGATGCCTTTGGCCGCTACGCATTCATGATCTGATTATACTTGTATTGTTTTCCCCATTTGTTCCCCCCCCCCCCCCCCTCCTCCTGTCTGTCTTCTTCACTGAACTCTTGGATATATTGATGTTCTGTAAATTCTCAGGTAGAACTGGGTGCTTGGCCTTAGGTACATGATGATTTCTTATGCTGAGGCGCACACCGGTACTGTCTTCATCATTTCCTAGACCTCATGTAGGTTAAGATTGTCCATCCTTTGCCTCTTACCCAAGCTTATAGCTACCGACTATATATGTATTTGTTGATTTCACTGATGTGACTTAAAATAAGAATTTACTTACCGATAATTCTATTTCTCGTAGTCCGTAGTGGATGCTGGGAACTCCGTAAGGACCATGGGGGAATAGCGGCTCCGCAGGAGACTGGGCACAAAAGTAAAAGCTTTAGGACTACCTGGTGTGCACTGGCTCCTCCCCCTATGACCCTCCTCCAAGCCTCAGTTAGGATACTGTGCCCGGACGAGCGTACACAATAAGGAAGGATTTTGAATCCCGGGTAAGACTCATACCAGCCACACCAATCACACCGTACAACCTGTGGTCTGAACCCAGTTAACAGCATGATAACAGAGGAGCCTCTGAAAAGATGGCTCACAACAATAATAACCCGATTTAGTTAACAATAACTATGTACAAGTATTGCAGACAATCCGCACTTGGGATGGGCGCCCAGAATCCACTACGAGAAATAGAATTATCGGTAAGTAAATTCTTATTTTCTCTGACGTCCTAGTGGATGCTGGGAACTCCGTAAGGACCATGGGGATTATACCAAAGCTCCCAAACGGGCGGGAGAGTGCGGATGACTCTGCAGCACCGAATGAGAGAACTCCAGGTCCTCCTCAGCCAGGGTATCAAATTTGTAGAATTTAGCAAACGTGTTTGCCCCTGACCAAGTAGCTGCTCGGCAAAGTTGTAAAGCCGAGACCCCTCGGGCAGCCGCCCAAGATGAGCCCACCTTCCTTGTGGAATGGGCTTTTACAGATTTTGGCTGTGGCAGGCCTGCCACAGAATGTGCAAGCTGAATTGTACTACAAATCCAACGAGCAATCGTCTGCTTAGAAGCAGGAGCACCCAGCTTGTTGGGTGCATACAGGATAAACAGCGAGTCAGATTTTCTGACTCCAGCCGTCCTGGAAACATATATTTTCAGGGCCCTGACTACGTCCAGCAACTTGGAGTCCTCCAAGTCCCTAGTAGCCGCAGGCACCACAATAGGCTGGTTCAGGTGAAACGCTGACACCACCTTAGGGAGAAACTGAGGACGAGTCCTCAATTCCGCCCTGTCCGAATGGAAAATCAGATAAGGGCTTTTACAGGATAAAGCCGCCAATTCTGACACGCGCCTGGCCGAAGCCAGGGCCAACACATGACCACTTTCCACGTGAGATATTTCAAATCCACAGATTTAAGTGGTTCAAACCAATGTGATTTTAGGAACCCCAAAACTACATTGAGATCCCAAGGTGCCACTGGAGGCACAAAAGGAGGCTGTATATGCAGCACCCCCTTGACAAACGTCTGAACTTCAGGAACTGAAGCCAGTTCTTTCTGGAAGAAAATCGACAGGGCCGAAATCTGAACCTTAATGGATCCTAATTTTAGGCCCATAGACACTCCTGTTTGCAGGAAATGCAGGAATCGACCCAGTTGAAATTCCTCCGTTGGGGCCTTCCTGGCCTCGCACCACGCAACATATTTCCGCCAAATGCGGTGATAATGCTTTGCGGTCACATCCTTCCTGGCTTTGATCAGGGTAGGAATGACTTCTTCCGGAATGCCTTTTTCCTTCAGGATCCGGCGTTCAACCGCCATGCCGTCAAACGCAGCCGCGGTAAGTCTTGGAACAGACAGGGTCCTTGCTGGAGCAGGTCCCTTCTTAGAGGTAGAGGCCACGGGTCCTCTGTGAGCATCTCTTGAATTTCCGGGTACCAAGTCCTTCTTGGCCAATCCGGAGCCACGAGTATAGTCCTTACTCCTCTCCGTCTTATAATTCTCAGTACCTTGGGTATGAGAGGCAGAGGAGGGAACACATACACTGACTGGTACACCCATGGTGTTACCAGAGCGTCCACAGCTATTGCCTGAGGGTCCCTTGACCTGGCGCAATACCTGTCCAATTTTTTGTTGAGGCGGGACGCCATCATGTCCACCTTTGGTTCTTTCCAACGGTTTACAATCATGTGGAAGACTTCTGGGTGAAGTCCCCACTCTCCCGGGTGGAGGTCGTGCCTGCTGAGGAAGTCTGCTTCCCAGTTGTCCACTCCCGGAATGAACACTGCTGACAGTGCTATCACATGATTTTCCGCCCAGCGAAGAATCCTTGCAGCTTCTGCCATTGCCCTCCTGCTTCTTGTGCCGCCCTGTCTGTTCACGTGGGCGACTGCCGTGATGTTGTCCGACTGGATCAGCACCGGCTGACCTTGAAGCAGAGGTCTTGCTTGGCTTAGGGCATTGTAAATGGCCCTCAGCTCCAGGATATTTATGTGAAGTGATGTCTCCAGGCTTGACCACAAGCCTGGAAATTTCTTCCCTGTGTGACTGCTCCCCAGCCTCGCAGGCTGGCATCCGTGGTCACCAGGACCCAGTCCTGAATGCCGAATCTGCGGCCCTCTAGAAGATGAGCACTCTGCAACCACCACAGGAGAGACACCCTTGTCTTTGGTGACAGGGTTATCCGCTGATGCATCTGAAGATGCGATCCGGACCATTTATCCAGCAGGTCCCACTGGAAAGTTCTTGCGTGGAATCTGCCGAATGGGATTGCTTCGTAGGAAGCCACCATTTTTCCCAGGACCCTTGTGCATTGATGCACTGACACTTGGCCTGGTTTTAGGAGGTTTCTGACTAGTTCGGATAACTCCCTGGCTTTCTCCTCCGGGAGAAACACCTTTTTCTGGACTGTGTCCAGGATCATCCCTAGGAATAGAAGACGTGTCGTCGGGATCAGCTGCGATTTTGGAATATTGAGAATCCAACCGTGCTGCCGCAACACTACTTGAGATAGTGCTACCCCGACTACCAATTGTTCCCTGGATCTTGCCCTTATCAGGAGATCGTCCAAGTACGGGATAACTAAAACTCCCTTCCTTCGAAGGAGTATCATCATTTCGGCCATTACCTTGGTAAGGACCCGGGGTGCCGTGAACAAACCAAACGGCAGCGTCTGAAACTGATAGTGACAGTTCTGTACCAAAAACCTGAGGTACCCTTGGTGAGAAGGGTAAATTGGGACATGGAGGTAAGCATCCTTGATGTCCAAAGACACCATATAATCCCCTTCTTCCAAGTTCGCAATCACCGCTCTGAGTGACTCCATCTTGAATTTGAACCTGTGTATGTAAGTGTTCAAGGATTTCAGATTTAAAATAGGTCTCACCGAGCCGTCCGGCTTCGGTACCACAAACAGCGTGGAATAATACCCCTTTCCCTGTTGCAGGAGGGGTACCTTGATTATCACCTGCTGGGAATACAGCTTGTGAATGGCTTCCAATACCGCCTCCCTGTCGGAGGGAGACGTCAGTAAAGCAGACTTTAGGAAACGGCGAGGGGGAGTGCCCGAGTCCGCTTGTAAAGCCCCAGCGTCATGCTGAGGACTTGGCAGAAACGGGAGAGGGCTTCTGTTCCTGGGAACTGGCTGATTTGCTGCAGCCTTTTTCCTCTCCCTCTGCCACGGGGCAGAAATGAGGAGCCTTTTGCCCGCTTGCCCTTATGGGGCTGAAAGGACTGCGCCTGATAATACGGCGTCTTCTTATGTTGAGAGGCTACCTGGGGTAAAAATGTGGATTTCCCAGCAGTTGCCGTGGCCACCAGGTCTGATAGACCTACTCCAAATAACTCCTCCCCTTTATAAGGCAATACTTCCATATGCCTTTTGGAATCAGCATCACCTGACCACTGCCTCGTCCATAACCCTCTTCTGGCAGAAATGGACAGCGCACTTACTCTTGATGCCAGTCGGCAAATATCCCTCTCTGCATCACGCATATATAGAAATGCATCTTTCAAATGCTCTATAGTCAGTAATATACTGTCCCTATCTAGGGTATCAATATTGTCAGTCAGGGAATCCGACCAAGCCACCCCAGCACTGCACATCCAGGCTGAGGCGATTGCTGGTCGCAGTATAACACCCGTGTGAGTGTATATACATTTTAGGATATTCTCCTGCTTTCTGTCAGCAGGTTCCTTAAGGGCGGCCGTATCTGGAGACGGTAGTGCCACCTGTTTAGACAAACGTGTGAGCGCTTTATCCACCTTAGGGGGTGTTTCCCAACGTGCCCTATCCTCTGGCGGGAAGGGGTATGATGCTAATAACCTTTTAGGAATTATCAGTTTTTTATCGGGGGAAACCCACGCTTCATCACACACTTCATTTAATTCCTCAGATGCAGGAAAAACTACAGGCAGTTTTTTCTCACCAAACATAATACCCTTTTTAGTGGTACTTGTATTATCAGAAATATGTAAAACATTTTTCATAGCATCAATCCTGTAACGTGTGGCCCTACTGGAAGTCACATTCGTCTCTTCATCGTCGACACTGGAGTCAGTATCCGTGTCGGCGTCTGTATCTGCCATCTGAGGTAACGGGCGTTTTAGAGCCCCTGATGGCTTTTGAGACGCCTGGACAGGCACGAGCTGAGTAGCCGGCTGTCTCATGTCATCTACCGTCTTTTGTAAAGAGCTGACACTGTCACGTAATTCCTTCCATAAGCTCAGCCACTCAGGTGTCGACTCCCTAGGGGGTGACATCTCCATTACAGGCAATTGCTCCGCCTCCACACCATTTTCCTCCTCATACATGTCGACACAATCGTACCGACACACAGCACACACACAGGGAATGCTCTGATAGAGGACAGGACCCCACTAGCCCTTTGGGGTGACAGAGGGAGAGTATGCCAGCACACACCAGAGCGCTATATATATATATACAGGGATAACCTTATAGAAGTGTTTTTCCCCTTATAGCTGCTGTTTTATTTATACTGCGCCTAATTAGTGCCCCCCTCTCTTGTTTTACCCTTTTCTGTAGTGCAGGACTGCAGGGGAGAGTCAGGGAGACGTCCTTCCAGCGGAGCTGTGAGGGAAAATGGCGCCCGTGTGCTGAGGAGATAGGCTCCGCCCCCTTCTCGGCGGACTTTTCTCCCGCTTTTTGCTATATTCTGGCAGGGGTTAAAATACATCCATATAGCCCTGGGGGTTATATGTGATGTATTTTCGCCAGCCAAGGTGTTTCTATTGCTGCTCAGGGCGCCCCCCCCCAGCGCCCTGCACCCTCAGTGACCGGAGTGTGAAGTGTGCCTGAGGAGCAATGGCGCACAGCTGCAGTGCTGTGCGCTACCTTGGTGAAGACTGATGTCTTCTGCCGCCGATTTTCCGGACCTCTTCTTGCTTCTGGCTCTGTAAGGGGGGCGGCGGCGCGGCTCTGGGACCGGACTCCGAGGCTGGGCCTGTGTTCGGTCCCTCTGGAGCTAATGGTGTCCAGTAGCCAAGAAGCCCAAGCTGGCTGCAAGCAGGCAGGTTCGCTTCTTCTCCCCTTAGTCCCTCGATGCAGTGAGCCTGTTGCCAGCAGTTCTCACTGAAAATAAAAAACCTAAAACTAAACTTTTACTAAGAAACTCAGGAGAGCCTCCTAGAATGCACCCTTCTCGGCCGGGCACAAAAATCTAACTGAGGCTTGGAGGAGGGTCATAGGGGGAGGAGCCAGTGCACACCAGGTAGTCCTAAAGCTTTACTTTTGTGCCCAGTCTCCTGCGGAGCCGCTATTCCCCCATGGTCCTTACGGAGTTCCCAGCATCCACTAGGACGTCAGAGAAAAGTACTTTACGTTGAAACACTAACTATACCGTTTTTTCTCCGGTTTTTGGTTTGTCTGTATCATGAAGGTCTTCCCTATTCTTGTATTTCTATAAAAAATCTAATAAAAATTGTTGAATTAAAGAAACCTCCTTCCTAGCCTTAATGAGAGTAAGAATGAACTCCCCGGGAATACCCTTACGAGCTAAGATCTGGCGCTCAACTTCCATGCCGTCAAACGCAGCCGCGGTAAGTCTGGAAACACGCATGGACCCTGCAACAACAGGTCCTCTCTTAGAGGAAGCGGCCAAGGATCTTCCACCAGTAGCTCCTGAAGATCCGGGTAGCAGGCCCTTCTTGGCCAATCTGGAACGACGAGAATCGCCTGAACCCTTGCTCGTCGAATGATCCCCAGTACCTTTGGAATGAGAGGAAGTGGAGGAAACACATACACCGACCTGAACACCCATGGAGACACCAGGGCGTCCACTGCACTTGCTTGTGGGTCTCTGGACCTGGAACAATAACTCGGAAGCTTCTTGTTGAGACGAGACGCCATCATGTCGATTAACGGAGTTCCCCAACGGTTTGTCACCTCTGCAAATACCTCTTGGTGAAGAGCCCACTCTCCCGGATGGAGATCGTGTCTGCTGAGGAAATCTGCATCCCAGTTGTCCACTCCCGGTAGGAAGACTGCTGACAGAGTGCTCACGTGTTGTTCCGCCCAGCGAAGGATTCTTGTGGCCTCCGCCATTGCCGCTCTGCTCCTTCTTCCGCCTTGACGGTTTATATGTGCCACCGCTGTGATGTTGTCTGACTGCATCAGGACAGATCGACCCTGAAGAAGGCTTCTTGCTTGTTGCAGGCCGTTGTAAATGGCTCTTAACTCGAGAACATTTATGTGGAGACAAGCTTCCTGGAGCAACCATTTCCCCTGGCAGTTTCTTCCTTGGGTGACTGCGCCCCAGCCCCGGAGACTTGCATCTGTTGTCAGAAGCACCCAGTCCAGGATACCGAACCGGCGACCTTCCAGGAGGTGAGAACTTTGCATCCACCACAGGAGAGAAATTTTGGCTCTGGGAGATAGACTTATCTTCCGGTGCATGTGCAGGTGAGACCCGGACCATTTGCTCAGCAAATCCCACTGAAACACCCGGGCATGAAACCTGCCAAACGGAATGGCTTTGTACACCGCAACGATTTTCCCCAGAACCAGAGTACATTGATGGATGGACACAGTCTTCGGCCGCAGAAGTTAACTGACCATCAACTGCAGTTCTAGAGCTTTTTCTTCTGGAAGAAATACTCTTCGTAACTACGTGTCCAGAACCATGCCCAGAAACGACAGCCGAGTGGCCGGAATCAACTGAGATTTTGGCAAATTTAGCACCCAGCTGTGCTGCCGGAGGAGGGGCATAGAGGGAGGAGCCAGTTCACACCCAGTTTAAGTCTTTTCAGTGTGCCCAAGCTCCTGCGGATCACGTCTATACCCCATGGTCCTTTTGGAGACCCCAGCATCCTCTAGGACGTAAGAGGGAAAAAAAGCTGACTTCTCCGACGGGAAAAGACTTCCTGCCTCATACCCATAGGCTCTGCCCCCTCAACTGTGACTAGCCACTTAGGTGCCCCAGGACTGCTGCAAAGGGAGTAGGAAGAAGACTACAACTTTCCTTGTTGCCCGGCTGCTGTGTGTGTTGTATTAGCCCTGTAGCTGGCTGTGAGCTGTGTGCAGTCCTGACCCGAGTGAGAATGTGGGTGCTGACACACATACTGTATGAACAGTAGTATATACAGGAGGTCAGCCTGTAGCCGCTGCTACACACAATACTGCTGTTCCTCGCATTCCTTTTTTATCCCTACTCAAAATGCTCCTCTGCCAATCTGATGTAACGCTGAGACTTCACTTTGCAGGGAGAGGGGGGGGGGTGGTGCACTGCAGAAAACCAGGTGCACGGTGCAGCTGTGTACCGGCTGCATCATTCTCAGCGCCATGTCCTGATGAATTTCCGCCATATGCGCAGTGAGGTCCTAACAGCCGAAAACACTTCTTCCCAGGAGGGGCCAGCTATTTATATCACTGTACCGGACAAGTAAGTATTTGTGAATTGCTACTTTTGATTTCTACATTGATATGATCGATATAGAGTGAAAATGAGCACTCACAAAATGTGCTGGTACACAACGGACTCTATAATCACTAAGTTTCACTAGCAGTACTCTAGAGTTTGAACAAAAAAAGAAAAAGAAAATAAATAAATAAATGCACATAAAATAATGATCGTTTTTTGGGTAGAAGTCCCGTGGCTGTAGGTGGCAGTGGGCAGTTACTGAAATTCAGGGAGCAAGATTTTGAATTGACTTCTAAACATAGTTGAGGCACCGAATTTCTAAACTTTTAAAGATGCATCCACAATTTGTAATCCTGCAATACTTATTTTTATGTGCAGTGACAAATATATGATTAGTATTCGGTTGTCTTCATAAAACAGAACTATTCATTTACTGTATAATGAAGCATTTCATGCCTACACGAGGCGAAGAATACTTACAAGCATGGCTGAAAGCTTTAACCGTGTCTGCGAAGATAAGCAGTCTGAAACAAAGGTTAAATGAAGATTAGAAAGGCTTGCTGAGAGTACACTATGCATATTTAGGCATCACATGGGGGGGGAAAAAAATCAAACCAGAAAATACCATAGACTGGCCAAACACATGGCAACACCAATTAGGGTGCAGCAATCTGAAATTGCCAAGGATCTAGGCTCAATATGTTCTGACAAAGGGGGTAATTCAGACTGCATCGCTGCAGCGGTCGCAGTCTGAATTACTTTGTGGAGTGCGCACGCGCAGCACGTGCACACCCCGGGAGCCCAGTGAGATGCTATCAGCATCTCACTGGCTGTGATTGCCTCTGCCTGACTGACAGGTAGAGGAGGTCGCGGGGTGGGAGGGGGCGTGCCAACGGCATTGGCGGGGTGCGGTCCGGACAATGGATACATGTCCGGACCGTTGGGGGGGGGGCTGTCCGCGGCGGCTGCATGACGTCACACGCAGCCACTGCGACTCGGAACGTGGCGGGGAGCTACTCGCCAGGTACAAAAGCATTGCCACCGTGCAATGCTTTTGTACCTGTGGGGGGAGGGCAGGGACTGACATGCGGGGCAGACTAGCCCTGTGCTGGGCGTCCCCCCCGCATGTCAGAGTAAATGATCATAGATGGGCTAAATTTAGCACATCTATGATCAACTCTGAATTACCCCCAAAGAAAGCAAATCTGGTCATTGAATGAACTCAATGGTGTTTTTACAAGATGAGATTATACAAAATATGCAGTCAGTAAAATGCAGAACGTTTCATTGTAACACAAGTCTGACAATAATGGGGGCCCTGAGGAAGAGAAACAAAGTGTCATATGAAACGTTGCAGCTACTGCCATTGTATCACAGTGAATACACATGGAAAGTTTACCTCCAGTGTCAGCACAGAATGTAATCAGCCAACCAACACCTGATGCAAACGATTTTTCAACTGAGCTTCTGAAGTTTCCTAATTAATACAGACAAAAAAACAAAACAAAAAAATTTTCTTCATTATTTTTTTTTTTAACCTAATATTAAATTAGTACAGACTGAGTCAAAGCCTAAGCGTAATGTACAATTATGACCGCACTCATCATAAAATCTATACACAGCGTCCTTCCCTCTGGCACTCTCTCTATAATAATGCTTCCATCTGTTTCGGGAGTCACGTAATAGCTGGGAGACACCTTATAGGGGTTTATTCAATGCATGTCGTATCCTTTCCGATGGAAAGGACCAGACAATGCAGCATTCAATTTGCGGCCAAATCCGACATGTTTTATCCGTTCTCGACAATGTCAATACGACTTTATTTTTAAAGTCGGATTGACATTGTCGAAAACGGGACTAAAAACTGTCAAATTTGGCGCCTCAAATCCGACAAAACACATGGATCCGCGGCTAATCCGCCAATCCAGAATTGCCGACCTGTCGGAAAAACAGCAGCCCCATTGAATAGGTCAAATCACGATTCGACCTAAAATAAGTCGGACACTGCCGCCTTTCCGACTATAATTGAATACACCTTCGATTTACTCTGGAACACAGCGAGCACACTACAGACAATGCATGTGACATTCACACTCTTACTAACGCTAATGACTATTTATACCTCTCCAGGCGGTGGACACCTTCGTGAAGGCATGTAAAGGTGAATTTAGAAAAAATGATACAGTTGTAAGACAGCAAATATAACGTTTAATTTGGCCTTGTAACCAACAGAATTCAACTGAATAACATAGCAAACGTTTTTTAGGAAAGAGAAGTGAAATGAAGAAAAATGATCTACAACACCCTGGTTGCATAAGTGTTTACACCCACAAACTAACGGCTCATGGAGGCACCTTTGGAACTGCAGGAAGTCTTCTGAAGAAGTCTCCATCAACTTTGCACCCCTGACATTGCCATTCTATAACCCTCTTCAATGCCAAATAATTAAAGGTCCACCAAAGTGTGTTGGGATCCCCGGTGTACAGCCATCCTTTGGTCCTTCCACAGGTTTCCATTGGGATTGAGGTCTGAGCTCTGGCTGAACAAACCCAAGAGTTTGATCTTCCATGTCTGAAGCCTTTCCATGACTGACTTGGATAAGAGCTTTGGGTCATTCTGTTGGAAGGTGAAATCCCTTTCATCGTCAGCAGTGACAGAGGGCATCAAGTTTCGTGACAAAACTCGGAGCTACTCTAGAAACCCAATAAGCTGACTAGAGCCCCAGAAATAACTTCTGTCTGCCCTTTACCCCATAGCCCAGTCACTTACAGAATACTAAACATTGTTGTCAAATGCAGGGAGGGAAAAGTTCCAGTCACAACATACTGCAGTTTCAATAAAGGTGTGCCGACTTTTAATATCCGCTGCTTAACAGCTGTTAGTTTTGTACACAGATGTGCAATTCCCAATTTTATCAACTTGTGATACCGTCTCTGTGTAATATTATATATACTACACACATATACCTTAATAAACCTGGTAATTTTATAACAAATTCTTTGGCAACATTTGAAAATAAATTAAAATCTCTATACTGTGTCACCCCTGTCTGTATGCTCTCCCTCATTAGATTGTAAGCTCTCACGATAAGGTCTTCTTCCATCCTGTGCACTCATTTCCTCATCTCTTTCCATTCAAACAGTGATGATCCTTTGTGTAAAGCCGGGTATCCTTTTCTGGGTATTAGGACTCCTGATGCAGCAATGATTATATATTGTGTATTACGTTACGCAATGTTTTGTACTGTAAGCCTTCACTATTGTTTCTTGTTTAATTTGCACTGCTTCTGTTTATGTACTATGTAAGGTGCTGTGGACCCATATAAAGGATAATAATATACACATATTGAACATTGCCATAAGTTATTGTTATGCTCCATAACAATCGAAGAGCTCTGAAATGGAGTACTCATGTCCTAAAAGAACCTTATAGGAAAGCCTTACCTGCCCATAATTCTGTCACAGTACTGGAAACATACTTCATTGCAAAATTCACCAAATGCCCTTTTGTCCGATCACCAAAATACTTGACTGGACTCTGCAAATGACAAAATGACATAAAAATAATAAAACTAAAACTACTGAAACATTTCCACGTGAAGTCAGATTATTTCCCCATGCTGCAACGTTACATTACATATGATTATAGGCCCCAGCAAGTTCTACAGGTAAGCATAAAACAGATGGAGATTTCTACACACACACACAAAGGTAAAGGAACCAACGATAAGGCCACAGCAGCAGCCATGACCATGGCAAAGTTGAAAAAGTTTCTTAGACTGTACTATAAAAAAAATACAACTAGCACACTGAAAACACATGGGACATTGGCTGCATTCACTTTTTCCCCCCACAGGGCGTGAAATTGTGGCCGGCCGCAAAGTTTTACCTATTCAATTGCCGTGGTAATTTCATTAGGATTTACTGCAGATTTTCTTTCTTACAGCTTTAGAGCAGGTGCAAAGGCAGACGAAAATAAGAATTTACTTACCGATAATTCTATTTCTCGTAGTCCGTAGTGGATGCTGGGGACTCCGTCAGGACCATGGGGAATAGCGGCTCCGCAGGAGACAGGGCACAAAAGTAAAAGCTTTAGGATCAGGTGGTGTGCACTGGCTCCTCCCCCTATGACCCTCCTCCAAGCCTCAGTTAGGATACTGTGCCCGGACGAGCGTACACAATAAGGAAGGATTTTGAATCCCGGGTAAGACTCATACCAGCCACACCAATCACACCGTACAACCTGTGATCTGAACCCAGTTAACAGCATGATAACAGCGGAGCCTCTGAAAAGATGGCTCACAACAATAATAACCCGATTTTTGTAACAATAACTATGTACAAGTATTGCAGACAATCCGCACTTGGGATGGGCGCCCAGCATCCACTACGGACTACGAGAAATAGAATTATCGGTAAGTAAATTCTTATTTTCTCTGACGTCCTAAGTGGATGCTGGGGACTCCGTCAGGACCATGGGGATTATACCAAAGCTCCCAAACGGGCGGGAGAGTGCGGATGACTCTGCAGCACCGAATGAGAGAACTCCAGGTCCTCCTCAGCCAGGGTGTGCCCCTGACCAAGTAGCAGCTCGGCAAAGTTGTAAAGCCGAGACCCCTCGGGCAGCCGCCCAAGATGAGCCCACCTTCCTTGTGGAATGGGCATTTACATATTTTGGCTGTGGCAGGCCTGCCACAGAATGTGCAAGCTGAATTGTACTACACATCCAACCAGCAATCGTCTGCTTAGAAGCAAGAGCACCCAGTTTTTTGGGTGCCTACAGGATAACAGCAAGTCAGTTTTCCTGACTCCAGCCGTCCTGGAACCTATATTTTCAGGGCCCTGACAACATCCAGCAACTTGGAGTCCTCCAAGTCCCTAGTAGCCGCAGGTACCACAATAAGCTGGTGCAGGTGAAACGCTGACACCACCTTAGGGAGAAACTGGGGACGAGTCCGCAGCTCTGCCCTGTCCGAATGGACAATCAGATATGGGCTTTGTGAGACAAAGCCGCCAATTCTGACACTTGCCTGGCCGAGGCCAGGGCCAACAGCATGGTCACTTTCCATGTGAGATATTTCAAATCCACAGATTTGAGCGGTTTAAACCAATGTGATTTGAGGAATCCCAGAACTACGTTGAGATCCCACAGTGCCACTGGAGGCACAAAAGGGGTTTGTATATGCAGTACTCCCTTGACAAACTTCTGGACTTCAGGAACTGAAGCCAATCTTTTCTGGAAGAAAATTGACAGGGCCGAAATTTGAACCCTAATGGACCCCAATTTGAGGCCCATAGACACTCCTGTTTGCAGGAAATGCAGGAATCGACCGAGTTGAAATTTCTTCGTGGGGCCTTCCTGGCCTCACACCACGCAACATATTTTCGCCACATGTGGTGATAACGTTGTGCGGTCACCTCCTTCCTGGCTTTGACCAGGGTAGGAATGACCTCTTCCGGAATGCCTTTTTCCCTTAGGATCCGGCGTTCCACCGCCATGCCGTCAAACGCAGCCGCGGTAAGTCTTGGAACAGACATGGTACTTGCTGAAGCAAGTCCCTTCTTAGCGGCAGAGGCCATGAGTCCTCTGTGAGCATTTCTTGAAGTTCCGGGTACCAAGTCCTTCTTGGCCAATCCGGAGCCACGAGTATAGTTCTTACTCCTCTACGTCTTATAATTCTCAGTACCTTGGGTATGAGAAGCAGAGGAGGGAACACATACACCGACTGGTACACCCACGGTGTTACCAGAACGTCCACAGCTATTGCCTGAGGGTCTCTTGACCTGGCGCAATACCTGTCCAGTTTTTTGTTCAGGCGGGACGCCATCATGTCCACCTTTGGTCTTTCCCAACGGTTCACAATCATGTGGAAGACTTCCAGATGAAGTCCCCACTCTCCCGGGTGGAGGTCGTGTCTGCTGAGGAAGTCTGCTTCCCAGTTGTCCACTCCCGGAATGAACACTGCTGACAGTGTTATCACATGATTTTCCGCCCAGCGAAGAATCCTTGCAGTTTCTGCCATTGCCCTCCTGCTTCTTGTGCCGCCCTGTCTGTTTACGTGGGCGACTGCCGTGATGTTGTCCCACTGGATCAATACCGGCTGATCTTGAAGCAGAGGTCTTGCTAAGCTTAGAGCATTGTAAATTGCCCTTAGCTCCAGTATATTTATGTGGAGAGAAGTCTCCAGACTATATCACACTCCCTGGAAATTTTTTCCCTGTGTGACTGCTCCCCAGCCTCTCAGGCTGGCATCCGTGGTCACCAGGACCCAGTCCTGAATGCCGAATCTGCGGCCCTTTAATAGATGAGCACTCTGCAGCCACCGCAGAAGAAACACCCTTGTCCTTGGAGACAGGGTTATCCGCTGATGCATCTGAAGATGCGATCCGGACCATTTTTCCAGCAGATCCCACTGAAAAGTTCTTGCGTGAAATCTGCCGAATGGAATCGCTTCGTAAGAAGCCACCATTTTTCCCAGGACCCTTGTGCAATGATGCACTGACACTTTTCCTGGTTTTAGGAGGTTCCTGACTAGCTCGGATAACTCCCTGGCTTTCTTCTCCGGGAGAAACACCCTTTTCTGGACTGTGTCCAGAATCATCCCTAGGAACAGCAGACGTGTCGTCGGAAACAGCTGCGATTTTGGAATATTTAGAATCCACCCGTGCTGTCGTAGAACTACTTGAGATAGTGCTACTCCGACCTCCAACTGTTCTCTGGACCTTGCCCTTATCAGGAGATCGGCCATTTTCTTTGAAGAAGAATCATCATTTCGGTCATTACCTTGGTAAAGAGCCGAGGTGCCGTGGACAATCCAAACGGCAGCGTCTGAAACTGATAGTGACAGTTCTGTACCACGAACCTGAGGTACCCTTGGGGAGAAGGGCAAATTGGGACATGGTGTCCAGGGACACCATATAGTCCCCTTCTTCCTGGTTCGCTATCACTGCTCTGAGTGACTCCATCATGATTTGAACCTTTGTATGTAAGTGTTCAAATATTTCAGATTTAGAATAGGTCTCACCGAGCCGTCTGGCTTCAGTACCACAATATAGTGTGGAATAATACCCCTTTCCTTGTTGTAGGAGGGGTACTTTGATTATCACCTGCTGGGAATACAGCTTGTGAATTGTTTCCAATACTGCCTCCCTGTCGGAGGGAGACGTTGGTAAAGCAGACTTCAGGAACCTGCGAGGGGGAGACGTCTCAAATTTCCAATCTGTACCCCTGGGATACTACTTGTAGGCTCCAGGGGTCCACTTGCGAGTGAGCCCACTGCGTGCTGAAACTCTTGAGACGACCCCCCACCGCACCTGAGTCCGCTTGTACGGCCCCAGCGTCATGCTGAGGACTTGGTAGAAGCGGTGGAGGGCTTCTGTTCCTGGGAATGGGCTGCCTGCTGCAGTCTTCTTCCCTTTCCTCTATCCCTGGGCAGATATGACTGGCCTTTTGCCCGCTTGCCCTTATGGGGACGAAAGGACTGAGGCTGAAAAGACGGTGTCTTTTTCTGCCGAGATGTGACTTGGGGTAAAAAATAAGATTTTACTTACCGATAAATCTATTTCTCGTAGTCCGTAGTGGATGCTGGGAACTCCGTAAGGACCATGGGGAATAGCGGCTCCGCAGGAGACTGGGCACATCTAAAGAAAGCTTTAGGACTAGCTGGTGTGCACTGGCTCCTCCCCCTATGACCCTCCTCCAAGCCTCAGTTAGGATACTGTGCCCGGACGAGCGTACATAATAAGGAAGGATATTGAATCCCGGGTAAGACTCATACCAGCCACACCAATCACACCGTACAACTTGTGATCTGAACCCAGTTAACAGTATGATAACAACGAAGGAGCCTCTGAAAAGATGGCTCACAACAACAATAACCCGATTTAGTTAACAATAACTGTGTACAAGTATTGCAGACAATCCGCACTTGGGATGGGCGCCCAGCATCCACTACGGACTACGAGAAATAGATTTATCGGTAAGTAAAATCTTATTTTCTCTGACGTCCTAGTGGATGCTGGGAACTCCGTAAGGACCATGGGGATTATACCAAAGCTCCCAAACGGGCGGGAGAGTGCGGATGACTCTGCAGCACCGAATGAGAGAACTCCAGGTCCTCCTCAGCCAGGGTATCAAATTTGTAGAATTTAGCAAACGTGTTTGCCCCTGACCAAGTAGCTGCTCGGCAAAGTTGTAAAGCCGAGACCCCTCGGGCAGCCGCCCAAGATGAGCCCACTTTCCTTGTGGAATGGGCTTTTACAGATTTTGGCTGTGGCAGGCCTGCCACAGAATGTGCAAGCTGAATTGTACTACAAATCCAACGAGCAATAGTCTGCTTTAGAAGCAGGAGCACCCAGCTTGTTGGGTGCATACAGGATAAACAGCGAGTCAGACTTTCTGACTCCAGCCGTCCTGGAAACATATTTTCAGGGCCCTGACCACGTCAAGTAACTTGGAGTCCTCCAAGTCCCTAGTAGCCGCAGGCACCACAATAGGTTGGTTCATGTGAAAAGCAGAAACCACCTTAGGGAGAAATTGAGGACGAGTCCTCAATTCTGCCCTGTCAGAATGAAACATTAAGTAAGGGCTTTTATATGATAAAAGCCGCCAATTCTGACACACGCCTGGTTGAAACCAGGGCTAACCGCATCGTCACCTTCCATGTGAGATATTTTAAGTCCATAGTGGTGAGTGGTTCAAACCAATGTGACTTAAGGAACCTCAAAACAACATTGAGATCCCAAGGTGCCACTGGAGGCACAAAAGGAGGTTGTATATGCAGTACCCCTTTTACAAATGTCTGAACTTCAGGTACTGAAGCCAGTTCTTTCTGGAAGAAAATCGACAGGGCCGAAATTTGAACCTTAATGGACCCTAATTTTAGGCCCATAGACAGTCCTGTCTGCAGGAAATGGAGGAAACGACCTAGTTGAAATTCCTCTGTAGGGGTTTTCTTGGCCTCACACCACGCAACATATTTTTGCCAAATGCGGTGATAATGTTTTGCGGTTACATCCTTCCTGGCTTTGACCAGGGTAGGGATGACTTCATCTGGAATGCCTTTTTCCTTCAGGATCCGGCGTTCAACCGCCATGCCGTCAAACGCAGCCGCGGTAAGTCTTGGAACAGACAAGGCCCCTGCTGGAGCAGGTCCTTTCTTAGAGGTAGAGGCCACGGGTCTTCCGTGAGCATCTCTTGAAGTTCCGGGTACCAAGTCCTTCTTGGCCAATCCGGAACCACGAGTATCGTTCTTACTCCTCTCCTTCTTATGATTCTCAGTACTTTTGGTATGAGAGGCAGAGGAGGGAACACATACACTGACTGGTACACCCACGGTGTCACCAGAGCGTCCACCGCTATTGCCCGAGGGTCCCTTGACCTTGCGCAATATCTGTCCATTTTCTTGTTAAGACGGGACGCCATCATGTCCACCTTTGGTTTTTCCCAACGGTTTACAATCAGTTGGAAGACTTCTGGGTGAAGTCCCCACTCCCCCGGGTGGAGGTCATGCTGAGGAAGTCTGCTTCCCAGTTGTCCACTCCCTGAATGAACACTGCTGACAGTGCTATCACATGATTTTCCGCCCAGCAGAGAATCCTTGCAGCTTCTGCCATTGCCCTCCTGCTTCTTGTGCCGCCCTGTCTGTTTACGTGGGCGACAGCCGTGATGTTGTCCGACTGGATCAATACCGGTTGACCCTGAAGCAGAGGCTTTTCTTGACTTAGGGCATTGTAAATGGCCCTTAGTTCCAGGATATTTTTGTCTCCAGGCTTGACCATAAGCCCTGGATATTCCTTCCCTGTGTGACTGCTCCCCAGCCTCGCAGGCTGGCATCCGTGGTCACCAGGACCCAGTCCTGAATGCCGAATCTGCGGCCCTCTAGAAGATGAGCACTCTGCAACCACCACAGGAGGGACACCCTTGTCCTTGGTGACAGGGTTATCCGCTGATGCATCTGAAGATGCGACCCGGACCATTTGTCCAGTAGGTTCCACTGGAAAGTTCTTGTGTGGAATCTGCCGAATGGGATTGCTTCGTAGGAAGCCACCATTTTTACCCAGAACCCTTGTGCATTGATGCACTGAGACTTGGTTCGGTTTTAGGAGGTTCCTGACTAGCTCGGATAACTCCCTGGCTTTCTCCTCCGGGAGAAACACCTTCTTTCTGGACTGTGTCCAGGATCATCCCTAGGAACAGAAGACAAGTCGTCGGAACCAGCTGCGATTTTGGAATATTGAGAATCCACTCGTGCTGCCGCAACACTACCTGAGATAGTGCTACACCGACCTCCAACTGTTCTCTGGATCTTACCCTTATCAGGGAATCGTCCAAGTAAAGGATAACTAAAATTCCCTTCCTTCGAAGGAATATCATCATTTCGGTCATTACTTCAGTAAAGACCCGGGGTGCCGTGGACCATCCCTACGGCAGCGTCTGAACTGATAGTGACAGTTCTGTACCATAACCTGAGATACCTTTGGTGAGAAGGGTAAATTTTGACATGAAGGTAAGCATCCTTGATGTCCCGAGACATCATGTAGTCCCCTTCTTCCAGGTTTGCAATCACTGCTCTGAGTGACTCAATTTTGAATTTGAACCTCTGTATGTAAGTGTTCAAAGATTTTAGATTTTAAAATCGTTCTCACCGAGCCGTCTGGCTTCGGTACCACAATAGTGTGGAATAATACCCCGTTCCCTGTTGCAGGAGGGGTACCTTTATTATCACCTGCTGGGAATACAGCTTGTGAATGGCTTCCAAAACTGCCTCCCTGTCAGCGGGAGACGTCGGTAAAACAGACTTTTGGAAACGGCGAGGGGAATACGTCTCGAATTCCAATTTGTACCCCTGAAATATTACCTGAAGGATCCAGGGGTCTACTTGCGAGTGAGCCCACTGCGCACTGAAATTCACTGAGAACGGGCCCCCACCGTGCCTGAACTTGTAAAGCCCTAGCGTCATACTGAGGGCTTGGCAGCGGTGGAAAAGGGTTTCTGTTCCTGGGAACTGGCTGATCTCTGCAGCCATTTTCCTCTCCCTCTGTCACGAGCAGAAAAGAGGAACCCTTTTGTCCGCTTGCCAACCAGGACTGCGCCTGATAATACGGCGTCTTATTTTGAGAGGCGACCTAGGGTACATCCCCTTTTTTAAGGCAATACTTCCAAATGCCGTTTGGAATCCCTGACCACTTTACTAGAATACAAAACACTTATACTTGATGCCAGTCGGCAAATATTCCGCTGTGCATCATGCATATATAGAAAAGCATCTTTTAATTGCTCTATAGGCAATAATATACTGTATCTAGGATATCAATATTTCCAGTCAGGGAATCCGACCACGCCACCCAGCACTGCACATCCAGGCTGAGGCGATTGCTGGTCGCAGTATAACACCAGTATGTGTGTAAATACATTTTAGGATACCCTCCTGCTTTTTATCAGCAGGATCCTTAAGGGCGGCCATCTCAAGAGAGGGTAGAGCCCTTGTTCTTACAATCGTGTGAGCGCCTTATCCCCTGTAGGGGGTGTTTCCCAACGCACCCTAACCTCTGGCGGGAAAAGGTATACTGCCAATAACTTTTTAGAATTATCAATTGTTATCGGAGGAAAACCCACGCATCATCACACACCTCATTTTATTTTTCAGAGTCAGGAAAACTATAGGAAGTTTTTCCTCACCAAACATAATACCCCTTTTTTGGTGGTATTCATATTATCAGAAAAGTGTAAACATTTACCATTGCCTCAATCATGCAATGTGTGGCCCTATTGGAAATCACGGTTGTCTCTTCACCGTCGACACAGGAGCCAGTATCCGTGTCGGCGTCTGTATCTGAGGTAACGGGCGCTTTAGAGCCCCTGTATGAGACGTCTGGACAGGCACAAGCTGAGTAGCCGGCTGTCTCATGTCAACCACTGTCTTTTATACAAAGCTGACACTGTCACGCAATTTCAACAGTACATCCACTCAGGTGTCGACCCCCTAGGGGGTGACAACACTATTACAGACACTCTACTCCGTCTCCACATCATTTTTCTCCTCATACATGTCGACACAAAAGTACCGACACACAGCACACACACAGGGAATGCTCTGATAGAGGACAGGACCCACTAGCCCTTTGGGGAGACAGAGGGAGAGTTTGCCAGCACACACCAGAGCGCTATATATATACAGGGATAACCTTATATAAGTGTTTTTCCCTTTATAGCTGCTGTATTGTTTATACTGCGCCTAATTTGTGCCCCCCTCTCTTTTTTAACCCTTTTCTGTAGTGTAGTGACTGCAGGGGAGAGCCAGGGAGCTTCCCTCCAACTGAGCTGTGAGGGAAAATGGCGCCAGTGTGCTGAGGAGATAAGGACGCCGAGAAAGGGGCGGAGCCTATCATCCGTTTTTTTATATGTTTTGGCAGGGGTTAAATGCATCCATATAGCCCAGGAGTTATATGTGATGCATTTATTTTAGCCATATAAGGTTTTATCGATTTATTGCGTCTCAGGGCGCTGCCCCCCCAGCGCCCTGCACCCTCAGTGACCGGAGTGTGAAGTGTGCTGAGAGCAATGGCGCACAGCTGCGGTGCTGTGCGCTACCTTATCTGAAGACAGGATCGTCTTCTGCCGCCGATTTCACCGGACCTCTTCGCTCTTCTGGCTCTGTAAGGGGGACGGCGGCGCGGCTCCGGTGACCCATCCAGGCTGAACCTGTGATCGTCCCTCTGGAGCTAATGTCCAGTAGCCTAAGAAACCCGATCCACTCTGCACTCAGGTGAGTCCGTTTCTTCTCCCCTTAGTCCCACGATGCAGTGAGCCTGTTGCCAGCAGGTCTCACTGAAAATAATAAACCTAAACTAAAACTTTCACAAAGAGCTCAGGAGAGCCCCTAGTGTGCACCCTTCTCGTCGGGCACAGAAATCTAACTGAGGCTTGGAGGAGGGTCATAGGGGGAGGAGCCAGTGCACACCAGCTAGTCCTAAAGCTTTCTTTAGATGTGCCCAGTCTCCTGCGGAGCCGCTATTCCCCATGGTCCTTACGGAGTTCCCAGCATCCACTAGGACGTCAGAGAAAAAGGTGGATTTTCCAGCTGTTGCCGTGGCCACCAGGTCCGATGGACCGACCCCAAATAACTCCTCCCCTTTATACGGCAATACTTCCATGTGCCGTTTGGAATCTGCATCACCTGACCACTGTCGTGTCCATAAACATCTTCTGGCAGATATGGACATCGCACTTACTCTTGATGCCAGAGTGCAAATATCCCTCTGTGCATCTCGCATATATAGAAATGCATCCTTTAAATGCTCTATAGTCAATAAAATACTGTCCCTGTCAAGGGTATCAATATTTTCAGTCAGGGAATCCGACCAAGCCACCCCAGCGCTGCACATCCAGGCTGAGGCGATCGCTGGTCGCAGTATAACACCAGTATGTGTGTATATACTTTTTAGGATATTTTCCAGCCTCCTATCAGCTGGCTCCTTGAGGGCGGCCGTATCTGGAGACGGTAACGCCACTTGTGATAAGCGTGTGAGCGCCTTCATTTAATTTATCTGATTCAGGAAAAACTACAGGTAGTTTTTTCACACCCCACATAATACCCTTTTTTGTGGTACTTGTAGTATCAGAAATATGTAACACCTCCTTCATTGCCCTTAACATGTAATGTGTGGCCCTAAAAGAAAATACGTTTGTTTCTTCACCGTCGACACTGGAGTCAGTGTCCGTGTCTGTGTTGACCGACTGAGGTAAATGGGCGTTTTAAAGCCCCTGACGGTGTTTGAGACGCCTGGACAGGTACTAATTTGTTTGCCGGCCGTCTCAGGTCGTCAACCGACCTTGCAGCGTGTTGACATTATCACGTAATTCCCTAAATAAGCCATCCATTCCGGTGTCGACTCCCTAGAGAGTGACATCACCATTACAGGCAATTTGCTCCGCCTCCTCACCAACATCGTCCTCATACATGTCGACACACACGTACCGACACACAGCACACACACAGGGAATGCTCTGATAGAGGACAGGACCCCACTAGCCCTTTGGGGAGACAGAGGGAGAGTTTGCCAGCACACACCAAAACGCTATAATTATACAGGGACAACCTTTATATAAGTGTTTTCCCTTATAGCATCTTAATATATAATCATATCGCCAAATAAGTGCCCCCCCCTCTCTGTTTTAACCCTGTTTCTGTAGTGCAGTGCAGTGCAGTGCAGTGCAGGGGAGAGCCTGGGAGCCTTCCCTCCAGCAGTTCTGTGAGGGAAAATGGCGCTGTGTGCTGAGGAGAATAGGCCCCGCCCCCTTTTCGGCTGGCTTCTTCTCCCGTTTTTCTGACAACCTGGCAGGGGTTAAATACATCCATATAGCCCCAGAGGCTATATGTGATGTATTTTTAGCCAGTATAGGTACTTTCATTGCTGCCCAGGGCCCCCCCCCCCAGCGCCCTGCACCCTCAGTGACCGTTGGTGTGAAGTGTGCTGAGAGCAATGGCGCACAGCTGCAGTGCTGTGCGCTACCTCATGAAGACTGAGAAGTCTTCAGCCGCCGATTTCTGGACCTCTTCTCTCTTAAGCATCTGCAAGGGGGTCGGCGGCGCGGCTCCGGTGACCCATCCAGGCTGTACCTGTGATCGTCCCTCTGGAGCTAATGTCCAGTAGCCTAAGAAGCCAATCCATCCTGCACGCAGGTGAGTTCACTTCTTCTCCCCTAAGTCCCTCGTTGCAGTGAGCCTGTTGCCAGCAGGACTCACTGAAAATAAAAATCCTAATAAAACTTTTACTCTAAGCAGCTCTTTAGGAGAGCCACCTAGATTGCACCCTTCTCGGCCGGGCACAAAAACCTAACTGAGGCTTGGAGGAGGGTCATAGGGGGAGGAGCCAGTGCACACCACCTGATCATAAAGCTTTTACTTTTGTGCCCTGTCTCCTGCGGAGCCGCTATTCCCCATGGTCCTGACGGAGTCCCCAGCATCCACTTAGGACGTCAGAGAAAATTGCTATTTTAAGGTAAAAATGTGGGGACTGGTTTCTGAATCCTTAGGACACCCCCACCCTGATGATTCATTAGGCAATTAGAAGATTTCATTAGCGTAATATCATTATTGAAGTGAAATTCTGCAAAGTGCAGCATACTAGGTTAAAACATGTAGAATATATATATATATATATATATATATATATATATATATATATGTAGAATATATATATATATATATATATATATATATATATATATATATATACATACATACACACACACACACACACACACACACACACATATATACATATATATACATATATACACACACACACACACATATATATATATATATATTCATTCATACACACATACATTCATACATACATACATACATACATACATATATGTGGTGCTATATGGATGGGGAAGGTGTTTTTAGGTTTTGAAGGTAGGAGTTATGGGTATTTAAAAATTATTTTTTAATTCTTTTTTTAAAGCTGCTTAAAAGGACTAATAAAGAAAAAAAAAAAAAAAAAAAGCTTATCTGCATTTTTACTCCCCTAAAAATTATATTTACCTTTAAAACTGTTTACTATAAAAAAAAAAAAATGACTGTTCTTAATTTTTTTTTTTTTAAAAAGCAGCTATTTTCTTTTGGACAGTAACAGAAATCTATGTTATCTATATTAAATTTACCAGTTTCTTTTCGGGTACACACTGATTTCCCCATTTTGTGTTACATTTATCGTAGGTTAGGTTTTTGCAGAAAAAAAAAGTACTGTGTCCAATTCCTTACAATTGCTTAGTGCTAGAATCAGAAAGTGTGCATAGTCGTATTAATAGAAAAATTGGATGCAATAACTGCTTGAATTTTTCCCGCAAAAATCTTGTCTGCTATTAAATATGCCCCATGGTATTGGTAAAATATTTTCGCTGGCTAATTCTCAACTAGTTGGTCACACCCAGTCCCTATAAATCCCATCCCGCTTATTTCCTTTATCATTGTAGTGTGTATATGGAGCTATACTGTTCTAGTTGCATAACTGGGTGCAGCTTGTTAGATCACTCCTTACATGAAATGCAGGTATTCTTACCCTGTCATTCTTATGTGGCACTAATGGCACCTTACTCATGACTATGCACAGTGTGAGGAGAGAAAAGGCTGACAGTTAGGAAGAAGTGTAAAGCTACATTATGGGGTACATTCAATAAGAGTTGGGTCCATTCCGACATGCAGTTGTCGGAATGGACCCGACAACCCCTATTCAAAGAGCGGCCAAATACGACTGTCGGATTTGGCCGTTCCCGGTTTCCTGACCTGCTGCTGCTGTCAGCGGCATCGGGGGGAGCTGTTAGCTGCGCGGGATGAAGGGGTGGGGGGGCTTCATTAATTGGTCGAAACCCCTTCCGACCTAAAACCATCTGAAGCTGCTTCTGACAGTTATTGAATATATCCCTATATAGTACAGTGAGCAGGAAAGCTCTCGGACAAGCCATACCCATAGTTAATGAGTTGGGGCAGAGCTGTAAAGGTATGTACACATGGAGCGATTTTAACTGAGCGATTTACCTTGAACTGGCAGTAGGCGATTATGACTAAGCGGTATATTCAATTGAAGTCGGATCCATTCCGACATTCATTTGTCGGAATGGATCCGACCTGGGCTATTCAATGCATTATCAATTCGACTTTAAAAAAAAGTCGAATTGAGATGCGGGAGCTGAGACGGGAGAGAGCCACGGGCAGACGGGGGACAGCAGCTGCTATATAGCCGCTGCTGTAGCGCTGTTCTCCACCGTCTCCCCCCCTCATCTCTCTGCCTCTCCCCGTCCATCCTCTCCACGGCCCCGCATCACAGCCGCCGCTCACGGCAGCGTCCACCCGGCTCCAGCAAGCGAGGTCTCGCTTGCTGGTGCCGGGTGGACGCTGCTGTGAGTGGCAGCTGTGACATCCTCCTGCTCACCCCGTCTGGCTGCCCGCAGATCTCCCCGTCACTGCTCCCGTATCTCACTCATTTCGACTTTGGCCCCATTTTTGACACAAGCACGTGGATCGGCAGCTATTCCGCTGATCCACGTGCTTTTCGACAAGTCGAATTCTTCGACTTTTCGAATATACTGAATACGTCGGAACCCCTTCCGACCTAAAAAAGTTGAAAACTGCTGTCTTTTCGACAGACTGCAGCTTTCGACTTCAATTGAATATACCCCTAAGTGTGCAAGCGATTTTGGTAATTGGCGATTTTGACTAACTCATTTAAATAGGGGGATACTTTCACTTTTCCAGCGACATAGTGAAAATTTACTTGCCAGCACAGTCTATTTTTCCCAGCGACAGCGACCTGGCGGGGACGCGCATCGCTATCACTCGCTGTGTACACACAGAGCGGTATGCACTGACTTTCTTAGCGATTTTGACTATATAGTCAAAATCGCTGAGCCATATCGCTCCGTGTGTACACACCTTAAGTCCACGGGCACATGCTCATCATAGTGCAGAGCAGCCGGTAATTCAACAGGTGGCAACATTATGTAGTGGCAATGGGCAGGATTCAGGTTGCATTGTAAATTTTGCTAAGTAGCAGAATTTGACATCCTTGTGAACGCATGCTGGGTCCCGCCCATCGCAGGGCAAAGCCGCCCAGCATGCTGACCGCTGCAACCCCCCTTCCCCTACCCCCCTCCCGCCCCATCGATCAAGAAATTGTAGAAATTAAGGTTCCTGATCATGGCGGCTGCATGTGACCACCGCGATCACGCCCCCATTCGCATCACCACGTCCCGTTTTGATGTCACGCCCCTGCATCGCTCCTGCCGCAACAACCCCCCCCCCCAACGCCTTGGCCTGATTGACAGCCTGAATCGGGCCTAATGTCAGCCGATGAGAAGCAGTAGTGAAATTTAGAAGACATGCTCCAAGGACAGAGCAAGTCAGAGGGTAACATACCGCACTTTCATTTATCTTACGTTAAATGGGAATTAGTTACTATCCATTTTAAAAGAATCGTCAGTATGTATGAAGAAAAACTGATGAAGACTAGTGCCGACAGTAGCACACAGTGTTCAGAAGTGGTTGCAAGGTTTTTGCAGATTGCGCCTGTGCTGGGAGAGGAGAACCCATAAAATGCTGCACCTTATTCAGCCACTTCAATATTCTATGAGCGGCATACAATGAGGTTGGTGGAACTGCTTAATTCCACTTATTGAATGTCCCATCAACGAACGACAGTGCGTAAAACGTAACACTACGCAAGAGGTACATACATTTTCGGATCCAAAATGTGATTCAGGTTTTTGCAACGGTCCATGGTATTCTCTTTTTGAAATCACGGGCATGAGGTCGGGGGGGGGGGGTGAGCGCAACAAGCCCCTTGCGGGCTCACTGCGCCCGCCCGCTGCGGGCTCGGTGGTGACCGCAGGTTCTGTTCCCACGCTATGGATGTTGGCATGAGCGGGAATAGTCCCTGCTGGTCGGGAATCTCAGTGGGCGGGATGTAGGGGGAGGTGTTGTGACCGGTGGTCTCCTGACCGCCGGTCACATAACTACAACCCGTTTATGGGCTACATTCATTTTGAATCAACAAACAGCACAGTTTGGTAAAACGACAAGATACACTGAGCTTCAATAGAGATTATGTAAATGGAATGCGGTCAGATGACGACGATCGCCGTGTTAAGTTATGTCAACATTGTCGAAATGTTGACTTCGGCAAAATGTCAACATGTTTACAAAGTTGACATCGTAAATGTCGACAAATGAAATGTCAGTATGTTTAGGCTTCTGATAACGGATACACTTAACGACTGCGGCGTTAATCAGAGGCTAATGACAAAAAACTGCGACCGCAGGAGCAATAGCCACAGGGTTAAGCCACTTGCAGCCGGAACATCCACCTCACCCTTTCTCCACATATTTAAAATGTCAACATTTCATCAGTGCTGACTTGGCCAATGCCAACATGTTACACATCGACATTTTGACCATGCCGGCATTCTAACAGTCGTCAAAATACATCAAACCCATTTACATGAATACCTGCATCATTAGCGACCTTTCGCTAGAGATAGAGAAGAATACCAACCACTCCTGGCTTACCATTCCTGCTTTGAAGACGTAGAGACTTGGGTAACTATTGATTCCCTGGCTCCGGCAAAGCATCCGGTCGTCTCCGCAGTTCACTGCTCCTATGCGTATAAGCCCATCCATTTCCTTGGCAAATTCTCTCCACTAGAAAAAAAAACACAGACACAGATAGCAACAGCAGCATAACATTAGCAGGTGAGCAAGTTCTAGGGCTAGAGCTGATCAGTCTCTGCCGCAAAACACATTGATCTATGAAGGCACGTTGCTTGGCTTACCGTAGGCGCCAGATCATGACAGTGAGAACAGCGAGGAGAATAGAAGTTTAAGAACCACACTTCTCCCGAGTTAACAGCCGCATCTATACAAGACAAACAAAATGGAAAAAGAAAAGGGACAATCAAATAGCATCAATTTAGAGTTTGTATGCCATTAAAAAGAAATAACATTTAAAAAATAAAAAATTCTTAGCCTACCCTTTACTGGGTTCCGAATAGATGATGAAATGGTTTACCAGAGCTCTGCATAGCGACTTTAGGAGCAGACGTCCCAGTATTTACGTCTCTGCCGCAATCACAAGGAATAGCTGTTTGCTTTTTAAATTAAATCAGGTATTATTTCTTTAGCTTCTGTACCCGAGTGTTTAATGTAAGTGGGACAACTTAGAATAAACCCAATAAGTTCTTTATATTATAAAAGCACTTTGTAAAGAGGAAGCCCCAGACACAATCGTAGGGCTCTGCACAGTTTTATCTTCTGTGGCAGTCAGAGCGCCACATATTTATACGGATGCTGCCACATTTCAGGGAGCCTGTGCTATATGCATTGCTGCTAGATGGAAGTATGCATTGGATGTCAGAGGGAATGCGCTTGGCATCCCGGCGGTCTGTATGCCGGCAGTCATGTGACAAGCGCCAGAATCCCAACACCGGAACACTGACTGCCGGAGGAGAGTATCGCAGTTAGGATTAGGGCCCAAGGTGGTGGTAGGTTAGGCACTGGGGGAGCAGAGATGTACGGTTAGGCACTAGGGGGGTGGTTAGCCATAAACGCCACCCCCTGAGGGTAAGCCCCAGCCGCCACCCCCACAGATTAGCTGTAGTACCCCCCCCCCCTGCCCCCCAAAGGATTAGAGTAGGGGGCAGGAGAGGGATAAAATACTTATACCTGCCCGGTGTCAGGATCCTCAATGTTGGGATGCCGCGGTCATGTGACCGCCGGCATAATTACAGCCGATATTTAATACCCAACTCATGTCAGAGCATACTACTATAGATTACCCCATCCAGAATTTTCATTGTGGAAACTCCTGACAACTTTGCTCTTATTTTTGGATTTAGTTCGATTTTAAAAACAAAGCTTTATGTATTTCCTTATTTCCAATTAAATCAGCAGCATAATAGCACTGACACAATAAAGTAAAACGAACAATATAATAAGCGGAGAAGTACCGGCGTACCCGTGAATACTCACCAAATTCTCCTCTATCCAAAGTAACAATTTCAGGGTCATCATCATAAATGCCTTAAAAACAGAAACATACATTAGAATCAGCATTATAGAATGAGAATTCATTAAATCAAGAATAAAATAAGAAAAATACATTGATGTTATTAAAAAGTCATTTATCAGCAGTGATCTTCACATCTAGGATTTGTCAGACATCTCAGATTTGCACAAAAACTCCACCAAAACTTAACATATAGGTCCTCATTTCGAGTTGATCGCTCGCTACTTTTTTGCAGCCATGCAAACGTACAGTCGCCGCCCACGGGGGAGTGTATTTTCGCTTAGCAAGTGTGCGATCGCATGTGCAGCCGAGCGGGACAAAAAAGTTTTTTTGCAGTTTCTGAGTAGCTCTGAACTTACTCAGCTGCTGCGATGACTTCAGCCTGTCCGGTCCCGGAATTGACGTCAGACGCCCGCCCTGCAAACGCCTGGACACGCCTGCGTTTACCCTACCACTCCAAGAAAATGATCAGTTGACACCCATTAACGCCCTCTTTCTGTCAATATCCTTGCGATCAGCTGTACGAATGGATTCGTCGCTAGAAGCAATGCACAGCAACGATGCGGTTTGTACACATACGACCCGCGTGCGCATTGCGACGCATGCGCAGTAGTAACCTGATCGCTGTGCTGTAAAAATCGGCAGCGCGCGATCAACTCGGAATGACACCAAGTTAACATTAAATCAGACATCGTCCCCTCTGGCGGTATATTTGTTAAAGGCCGATTTCCAATGATTTTATAAATTTCAAATCGTTGCAAATCAATCCCAATCGATGTGGTGTTTTAGGATACAGAACAAAGAGGTGTTGAACTGTATTTAGAGTGAAAGAAGGTGTATGAGAGCTAATAGAGGTGTGAATATTGAAGTAATATGTAAAGGGAAATTTAATATAGAGATATAATGTAACAAAGTATATAAAATGGTAAAGCTGGACCTTTGACTAAAAATGACTGAAAAAGATTAAAAATAGATAAGAAATGTGTATATTAATAAGAAATTTTGGACTATAAGGAAAATACATAAAATTTAAGAGTAATGGATTAAGATAATAGTAAACAGCCGAAAACGGGTTGTCAGTATGTGATATATATCTATATATATATATATATCTATATATATATATATAGATATATATATATAGATATATATATATATATAGATATATATATATAGATAGATATATATATATAGATATATATATTATTTTTTTACTATATGCTCAGGTTTTAAAATAGTAAACATAGTTTTATCTATTGTTATATGTTTTTGTTCTAAATTGTATGTTAGAGATCACGCCTGGTCAGGAAATAGATGTGCGCTGACAAGGATTGAGAGTACCGTTTCTTTATAGTGAAGGATTTTAGATATATAAGGTATACGTAATAACTAATAACTGAGAATGTTGATACTAAAAGGGAAACAATGTAGCCATACATAAGGAAACGTATATGGGTAAAGTGGATAACATAATGATGGCCACTATGCAGCCGCACACAGCGGTATGAAAGAGTCTTGGACCGCAACTGATGCGCGCATGCGCATATAATTGACTCACGATAAAAGCATCCAAGCCGACATGTCACACTGACTGAGGAAGCCGCCGAGCTGCTTTAAGGCGGGGAAACGCATCTCTGTTTGAAATCATTTGTGGAACCTACACTGGCTGAAGTTGTACATCCAACCTCTGGTTACTGGGATCGACACTGCACCTCTCCGGATAAGGCATATCAATGGTTTGGAGCGCCAGAGCCGGGAGCTGATTAGCGCTGGATGCTACCCAGAACGAGGATTTGGTAACAACTACATTCTGACAGTCAAATAGCATGGCCATGTCTAAATAGCAATTGCTCTGTTCCAATTCTGCAAAGAACTGTCTCATACTATGCATGCATACTAATCGCTTTGTTTAATAAACTTTAAATAAGACTCTTTGTGGCATCTCTGCATACTTTCTGGACATTCATTCCCAAGACATCTCAATTACATTGGCTACAGGAAACTATATTGCAATGGCTTATTAACTCATTAACACTTGCATTTATGCTGGAAATTGATGTAGAAAGTCTAATGGAATAGAGATTTGCTATATATATTAGAAACTAATATTGTTTTTTTAATATATTTTATTAAGCTGGTAAAATATGGCTCTTAATTAGATGTTTCATATATAAATGAGAATAAAAACATTTTTAAATTAGCTTGACAGCGCTTTTTAGATTAATTTCTGTGTAGGTTTGTATTTTTAAAGGGCGGAGTAGTCCCTTTGGTTTTAAAGAGCTGCAGGCAAAGCTATGTATCTGAGCATAATTAATTGGCGCCAGGTGGTACTTTGTACTTGTTTGTGTTTTCTGCTATAACATACATTTTACTAACAGAGGTTTCTTTAATATACATTTTTAAATGTTAGAAAATATGTATTTTAGCCCTGAAACACAACATTGATTGACATCAATTTTCATTGATTTGAAATCAATAAAAACCGATGAAAAGTGACCTTTAGTAAATATACCCCAAGAAGTCTTCCTAGATCAGGTCTCTTGTACTGTATAATGATTTTGGCTTGCCAGACTGTAACAAGCAGCGGTGTGGCAGACAGTGCCAGATTAAGGTCCACATGGGCCTGGAGATGAAAATGACCAAGAGCCTATTGTGTGCCACTACAGGGTGTGTGACCAGTGACAAATGATGTGGAACGCGTGATCAGCGCTGTGTGGGTGTGGACTGCATAGGGGAATGGCACATGGGGAAGGCAGGAAAGGCTAGTGAAGCCTTCCACTGCACCACCGTCATGTGTAACTAAGCCGGTGGTGCAGTTTGATCCAACGGAGCCGCAGCCGGGAGCAGGTGTCATGGCCAGTGGAGGCAAGGCCATCGGTCAGCCACTGTCAGGCTGCTGTAGCGGGGGGAGGGGGGGAACTTTTCTGTCTACAGCAGATGCTCTGGGTCTATAAGGATGATGGGCCTGGAGCTGCAGAGATATCAGCCACAGTGTTAATCTGGCCCTTGAGAATCTGAAATTGCCAAGGATCTAGGCTCAATATGTTCTGACAAAGGGGGTAATTCAGACTGCATCACTGCAGCGACAGCAATCACAGTCTAAATTACTTTGTGGAGTGTGCACACGCAGCGGACGCACTGCACGTGCGCACCCTGAGAGCCCATATAGCCAAAACTTAATTAAAAATAAGGCATGTGTCAAGTGTAGTAAAAACAAGGTAAAGTTTTAATTTACGGCATGTGTCAAGTGTAGTAAAAACAAGGTAAAGTTTTAATTTAATGCAATACTGGTGTTTGTCCACCAGGTGTCGCTTTGAAAACCGCCACTGCACATGTGTGAAGTCTCTAATGTAAAGACAAATGGTGATACGGTCGTTAAGTCGACAGGTCAAAAGGTTGACATGAGTGTTTCACATTTTTTGGATTTTTTCATACTTAATGATCCACGTGGACTACGATTGGAACGGTAACCTGTGCCGAGCGAAGCGAGCCATGTGAGGGGACACGGTGCACTAATTGGGGTTCCCTGTCCCTTTACGAAGAAAACAACTCCAATGGTGTCCAGTAGCCTAAGAAGCAGAGCCTTGAAACTCACAGAAGTAGGTCTGCTTCTTTCCCCTCACTCCCACGATGCAGAGAGACTGTAGCCAGCAGGTCTCCCTGAAAATAAAAAACCTAACAAAGTCTTTCAGAGAAACTCAGGAGAGCTCCTCAGAGTGTATCCAGTCTCACTGGGCACAGAATCTAACTGGAGTCTGGAGGAGGGGCATAGAGGGAGGAGCCAGTTCACACCCATTCAAAGTCTTAAAGTGCCCATGTCTCCTGCGGATCCCATCTATACCCCATGGTTCTTGAAGCGTCCCCAGCATCCTCTAGGACGAATGAGAGGAAAAAGTCGACCTTTTGACCTGTCGACCTAGTACATGTCGACCTAATGACCATGTCGACATATTGTCCCCGTCGACTTAATGCATGTCGACCTTCCATGGTCGACCTAAGTTGTGTCTACCCAACGACCCATATCCGTCAAATGATGATTGCCGTTTAAGAACTACTTTTTTTGTATGCTTTTTTATTTCAGTCTCAAATGTAGATGTATAAAATACAGTAGCATGCTATATTATGGTGGAGATATTTTTTACATCTGCAAGCCTTACCACGATAACCATTGTTTTATTACACAGTGAAACTTGTGCTGGGGCACTTGCGATCACTTATACCAACTACAAGCATAAGCACAAGCTGACTATGGGCCTAATTCAGACCTGATAGCAGCAGCAAATTTGTTAGCTAATGGGCAAAACCATGTGCACTGCAGGTGAGGCAGATATAACATGTACAGAGGAGTTAGATTTGGGTGGGTTATTTTGTTTCTGTGCAGGGCAAATACTGGCTGCTTTATTTTTACACTGCAATTTAGATTTCAGTTTGAACACACCCCACCCAAATCTAACTCTCTCTGCCCACGTTATATTGGCCCCACCTGCACTTCACATGGTTTTACCCATCAGCTAACAAATTTGCTGCTGCAATCAGATCTGAATTAGGCCCAATGCGTCTTTTGCCCATGAAAAGAAAATTAAATTGAAAAGTACCGTACACAGTCACAGAAAAGTACCGTACACAGTCACAGAAAAGTAAATAAAATAAAAAACAAAACACTACAATCAGTGACATAACTTGGTCACTGCAGGCATGGCTTGCATGCGTGGCTGTCTTGATCTATTGGTATCGTCAATGCTGAGCATACCCTTGAACTCTGATTCGATTGCCTGAAATCACAGATGATTACTCTGTTTCAAACAATTTAGAATTTCGGGCCCAGCTCTCAAGTTTACAATCTATAGGATTATGTACAGTATTTTTCTTTTTATGAGCAATCTTTCTGTGTGTCTTAAACGCATAATGGTAAAAGACGCTCCAACAACCCCTCGCCGGGTCACGACAACTGTTACCTCCGAGTACACTGTTGTTTGGGCAGGCGCCAGTCTGGATGTACTAGCAAGTCCATACTGACGATTCCAGGCTGTGGCTGGAGAACGGGGAGAAGGTAAGGAGCCTCTTTTCAGATAGCGGTTTAAGACGCACATACGCAGCCTTACTGTCCCGGGTGAAGACTATCGGACAGTCGTTGACGCGGCTGCCACCTCGGGTGCACAAGTGCTAGGCCACAGGGATCATAGCTTCTGGGGATCAGTTGAGGCTGCGATCTCTGAGGTTGATGTCAGCAGTGAGGAGTAAGATGCTCCCCTGGTCGTCCCTCCCCCCAGTTCATGGCCAGTTTCCGCCGAGTCTCTCGCCATGAACTGTTATTTCCGCTTCCGTCTGAGTTGCATAACATACTATACCGGTTACAGTCGCATGTGCGAGTTCCTACCTACCCATGGCGTTACGAGTAGTTGAGTAGGTGCCTGATGTAAATGAGCGTTGTGAACATTTACTGTGCGTCTGAACATGCTAATCTCCAGTATAAGGTAATGCAGTAATGTTTTTCTTACTTATATGTATTGTGGAGTTGAAAAATGTGCTTATGTTGCAAATGTATATTAACGCATTCGCGTTTTGTGACTGATTGCTAGTGTGACTGCTGACTTTAAACTCTGTTTCTGTTCGCTCAGAGGTTCCCAAACGCGGTACTCAAGGAACCCAACAGTCCCAACAGAAGCTTTCCAGATTCTGGTAAACAAGTGGGGGCTGTTGGAAGTGGATCTTATGGCTTCTTGTCAAAACAACAAAGTACCCAGTTACGGATCAAGAACAAAGGCTCCCAAAGCGATCTTCGTGGATGCTCTATCTGTGAGATGGAATTTTCGTCTGGCCTATGTGTTTCCCACAGTCTCTCTGGTACCCAGAGTGATTCGAAAATTCAAACAGGAAGGGGGCGCCGTGATGCCAATAGCTCCGGTGTGGCCCAGAAGAAATTGGTACACAAATCTGCAGAGGCTGTCCACTGATGCTCCATTCCTACTGCCTCAACATCCAGATCTGCCGATTCAGGGTCCCTGTCTCTACAAACATCTGGATCGACTGACGGCATGGCTCTTGAAACATCCTTTTATAGGCAAAAGGTTTTTCACAAGAGGTAATTCAGATGATGCTTAAAGCAAGTAAGCCTTCTTCTGCTTGCATCTATTACCCGATATGGCATGCATATTTTTCAATGGTGTGCTGCCAAAAGTTGCAGAGTTTCTAGAATTCTAGCTTTTCTTCAAGCAGGAATGGACAAGGGGCTCCGTGTGGTGGCTTTCTTGAAGGTACAAATGTCAGCATTATCTGTATGGTTTCAAAAGAGGATTGCAAACCTACAGGATGTTTACACATTCTTCCAAGGAATGCTTCACATTCAACCTCCTTTTGTTCCTCCTACAGCGCCCTGGGATCTAGAATTAGTGCTCAGGGCTCTTCAGGTTGCTCCATTTTAACCACTGAATCATGTGGATATCAAATGGTTGACAGCCAAAGTGCTTTTTCTTCTGGCAATTGCTTCAACTAGAATAGTATCAGAATTAGGGACACTTGTGTTATCCCCCTTTTCTGGTATTTCATCCAGATAGATCGGTTCTTCAAACTGGATATCTTCCTATAGTGGTCTCTAAGTTCCATCTTAATGAAGAAATAGTAGTTCCGGCTTTTCAGGGACCGGACTTCTCTGCTGGAGATGCATCATTGGACGTAGCTTGTGCTTTAAGGATCTACGTGGTTCGTACTAGCGCCATTAGAAGGACAGACTCTCTCTCTATCCTCTACGGATTTCACAAGAGAGGATGGCCTGCCAATAAGCAAACACTGGCGAGATGGCTTTGGATAATCTCAAAAACATACTCCTAAACTGATCTCCCTTTTCCGGATAATGTCTCTGCCCACTCTACTCGTAAGGTAGGTCCTTCTTGGGCAGCCCATCGAGGTGCCTCAGCTGAAATAAATCTGTAAGGCAGCCACATGGTCATCTTTCAACACAGTCATTAGACATTATGCCTTTGGTACATTTGCCTCTCAGGATGCTGCATTTGGGCGAAGGATCTCCTGTCCAATCAGGAGCGTCCCCTCCCTTAGTACTGCTTTGGGAAGTCCCAAGGTAGATCCTGTGGATCACTGCTGACCATGATAGAGAAAGCACAGGTTATTGTAAACTTATCTAGATGACCTTCTTTCACTGAAGTCCGCAGTGTCCACAGGGATCCCACCTTGACGCAACCGATTTGAGAATCTGTACACTTACTAACCTCTTCCTGTCCTTTGGACTGGAAGTGTGTGTATGTTCTTCTCGCCTGAATAGGTCTCCCTCTCAAAAAAAAAAAAAAGGCTCCTGCCTTGAGCTTTGGAACCAACTGAATTGCCTGATCACGGAGTAGGGGATATAGGAGGCTGGCCCATTGCATCCTGGAAAAGCTTAGACCTGTTTAGTGCTCAATTCGATGTCGCTTCATCATATCCCAAGGTAGATGCTGTGGACTTCAGAGAAAGAATGTTATGTAGGAAAGTCTACCATAACCTGTGTTCTCTCTCTCTCCTCTTTATCACTCTCCTAGGCTTAGATAATCTACCCCTTATGATAATGAAGAATTGTTAGTACACAAGATATTTGGAAAATTAGGATTTTAACTACCCACCCTAAATGACACGACCCCTCCATGATGTGGGTCCTGGCCAACAGGGTAAAAGCTCTTGATCTCAGCAATATATAAATAAAGGGTGACCCTTCAGTAATTACATTTCCCAATAGGAATTTTTAATTAAGAGTACATTGATACATTATTTTATTTTATAGTTTACTGATCACAAGAGTCACAAGCTGTCATTATGACATCACAGATGCATTATAATAGCGCTCTGGTTCAGGATTATATCAGAAGCTCTAGCAGTTAGTGTCATTTGACGGTTAGCCCCCAGAGAATCAGTATCATCCCTATGGGGTAGATGTACTAAGAGGAGAAGATCTCAAAAAAACGAAAGAAAGAGACAGTGAAAATCATTGTACATATCGCTTCTCTATATGTACTAAAATGTTTTCACTGCTCTTTAAATGCCTGCGCTAAGTTTTGTTAGGCATATTGCGCTTCCATAGGCTGCTATGGAGGTGATGACTCCCTCAGCTGTTACTAAACTCTGTGGTGACGCATTGCCTGTGCTCATCTCCAGTGCCGGCTTTATCTCTGATGGCTGTCGATTTCTGTAGACGTCGGGGTTTCCAGGGCTGTCATTTTTGTTAATTTTAAATTAAAGTTCTTCTGTTTAAAAAAAAGACACTGCTGGAGCTGATCACTTGACTCCCCTCTGAGTGACTCCGTGCAGGCTTGACACAGAACGGATGAAGGGGCTGCTTAACTTTCTGCAAAGTACTGGGTTGCTGATCTTTATATAGTAAGCTTATATTGTGCTATGGTGACTGAGTGCAAACTCAGGAGACTGTGCGACATGCGTGCATAGTGTTTGTTCATCAACCAATCACAGCAGGCCAGTATGTGATTGGATAACTGAATTGGCACATGTGCCGTATAAAGGGCCCTACACACTTTGTTCAAAAATGAATGATAAATTGTTCATATCTTTCAGTGTGTATGTAACAACACTGCACGGTCCCGCAATCGTTCAGTGTTGATCGATCATCGTTTAAACATGCAAGCGAATTTGGATAATAACGATGTATGTAATGCCATATCGTCCAAATTGGCAACAGATACCGTCCAGTGTGAATGCTTAAAATCGCGGAAGAAACATCGGCCAACGATAATATCGTTGGTCAGTAACATCGGAAAAATCCCCAAGTGTGTAGGGCCCTTACCCTTCAAAGAAGCGCTATGAGCCTGGGCAGTCATCGCTGACAGGGTCATTTTACATTCAAACTCTTCATCTAGAGAAATGTTAGGAAAAGTCATGGTAACTGCCTCCTGCATCGCTGTGCTATTCAGATCGAAACTGAATTTGCATTACTGCTGGGTGTAGAGAAAATTAGATTTATGGTAAGAACTTACAGTTGTTAAATCTTTCTGTGAGGTACACTGGGCTCCACAAGGAATTACATTGAGGGTGTAGAGTAGGATCTTGATCCGAGGCACAAACGGGCTCAAAGCTTTTGACTGTTCCCAAGATGCACAGCGCCGGCTCCTCTATAACCCCGCCTCCATGCCAGGGAGCTCAGTATTGTTAACCAGCCCTATGCAGTAGCAGGTACCAGAGATGACAACCGATCGTAGCCAAATACACCACACACACACACACACCAGGAGAGGGTGTCAGCGGCTATGCCAATACCAACCCAAAAAAGCTAAGTGCGTCAGGGTGGGCGTCTTCTGGAGCCCTGTGTACCTCGCAGAAAGAGATTTAACAACGGTAGCCACCTTGCACAATTGTTCAAGGGTCGCAACCCGGTGGGCCGCCCAAGAAGGTCCAACCGACCGAGTAGAATGGGCTTTGATGGTAGCAGGAACCGGACGACCAGCCTGTACATAAGCATGTGCAATCACCATTCTAATCCATCTGCCCAGAGTCTGCCTGGAGGCAGGCCAGCTACGTTTGTGAAAACTAAACAACATAAAAAGAGAACCGGATTTCCAAAGATTGCTGTTTGGAAGACAACTCCGGAGAATTAAAGGCCGGAATCACAATCTCCTGGTTAACGTGGAAGGAAGACACCACCTTGAGTAAATAACCTGGGCGTGTTTGAAGCACCGCCCGGTCATGGTGAAAAATCGGGAAAATAGGGAGACTTATAGAACAAGGCACCCAAGTCCGAGACCCTTCTAGCTGAAGCAATAGCCAGCAAAAACAACACCTTAAGGGAAAGCCACTTAAGGTCAGCAGAGGTAAGAGGCTCAAACGGAGGCCTCCAAGACCACCGACAAATCCCAAGGGGCCACAGGTGGCACATAAGGAGGCTGAATCCGCCACATACCCGGAGTGAATGTATGGACAACAGGTAGGGTAGCGATCTTTCTCTGAAACCAAACCAACAAGGCAGAGATATGCACCTTGAGAGAGGCCAGACGCAGGCCCAAATCCAGGCCTTCTTGTAGAAAGGCCAAAAGTTTAGCCGTACTAAACTTGAAAACGTCATGATTGTGAGATGCACACCAAGTAAAGTAAGCATTCCAGACCCTATGGTATATTCGTGCAGAAGCCGGCTTACGGGCCTTCAACATAGTTTGAACGACCACCTCAGAAAAACCCTTGGCCTCAGGACGGAAGCTTCAAGAGCCATGCCGTCAAAGCCAGCCGGGCCAAATCCTGGTAAAAAGACATGGGCCCTGAACAAGGAGGTCTGGTCGTTGTGGAAGTAGAAGGGCACGATCCGAGAGGCCCTGTAGATCGGAGAACCAGTGCCGTCTGGGCCACGCTGGAGCGACTAGAAGAAGATTTCCTCCTTCTTGCTTGAACTTCCGTATTACTCTGGGCAGGAGTGACACCGGAGGGAACACATACGGCAGCCGAAAGTTCCACGGGATTGACGGAGCATCCACGAACGCTGCTTGAGGATCCCTTGTCCTTGCTCCGAAGACCGGAACCTTGTGATTGTGTCGAGACGCCATCAGGTCCACATCTGGGAGGCCACACTTGTCCACGAAAAGTTGAAACACCTCTGGATGCAGGATTAATTCTCCGACGTGCACGTCCTGACGTCTGAGACAGTCCGCCTCCCAGATCAGAACGCCCGGAATGAATACTGCTGATATGGCCGGCAGATGGCATTCTGCCCACTGAAGAATCCTTGATACTTCCTTCATTGCCATGTGGCTTCGAGTGCCGCACTGATTGATATATGTCACCGTGGTGGCGTTGTCCGATTGTACAGGTCTGTTCTGTATTAGGTGCTGGGCCATTGTCAACGCATTGAACACTGCCTGCAGTTCCAGAATGTTTATCGGAAGTAGCGACTCCTCCTTGGTCCACCGACCCTGAAGAGAGGGTTGCTCCAACACCGCACACCCCAACCTCTCAGACAGGCATCCTTCGTCAGCAGGACCCAGTTGGATATCCAGAAGGGACGACCCCTGCTCAATTGTTGGTCCTGCAGTCACCAGCTCAGTGACAGGCGGACCTCCGGAGATAGGGAGATCATGTGAGATCTGATCCGGTGAGGCAGGCCGTCCCACTTGGAGAGAATCAACTTCTGTAGAGGGAGAGAATGGAATTGAGCATACTCCACCATGTCGAAAGCAGACACCATGAGACCTAACACTTTCATCGCCAAATGATTAGACACTTGCGGACGGGATGGGAAGCATCGGATATAGCCCTGAAGTTTCAGGACTTTCTCCCGAGACAAGAACAACCGCTGGTTGCGAGTGTCCAGGTGTACCATGCTCCGAGCCGGAACCAGGGAGGATCTCTTCCATTTGATCACCCATCCGTGGGCTGTCATGCACTGGACCATAAGATCGAGATGACACAGGAGAATTTCTGGGGAACTCGCCAGGATCAACAAATCGTCTAGGTATGGTAGTATCCTGACCCCTTGATGGCAGAGTGTAGCCGTCATAACCGCCATTACTTTGGTTTGACAACGGCTCCGCGAGTTTTCACCAAAGGGCAACACCCCAAAATTGGTAATGAAGGATGCCCACCGCAAAACGCAGGTACTGCTGATGAGATACCGCAATAGGAATATGTAGGTAGGCATCCTTTATGTCCAGGGAGACCATATAGTCCCGGGGCTCCATGGCCAGAACAATAGAGCGCAGCGTTTCCATACGGAACTTGGAGATCCACACATGCTTGTTCAAGGACTTCAGATTGAAACAGGCCGCGAGGACCCGTTCGGTTTCGGGACTAGAAACAGCGGTGAATAGAATCCCTTGCCCCTCTGTGTCAGAGGGACCTGTACCACCACTCCTGTTGAAAGGAGGTAATGTACCACCGAGTGCAGCGTGTTTGCTTCTGCCGGATCCAGAGGCACATCTGTTGGGCAAAATCGATGAGGAGCACGATTCTTGAAGGGTATGGCGTAACCTCGAGCAACGACTTCACTTACCCAGGTATCCAAAGTGGTCTTTAACCATTCCTGGGTAAAACCTAGAAGTCGGCCCCCCACCCTGGGATCCCCCAGAGGCAGGCCCACCCCGTCATGCAGCCGGCTTGTCAGTTTTGGAAGCTGGCTGACGAGCGGCCCAGGAACACTTCGGTCTGGGCTTGGCAGGCCTGGAAGCACGAGCTTGCTTCGGGTACGCCTGACCTTTTGCTTTACCTGGAGTGCGAAAGAAGGCTAAAAGTACTTTCCCTTGGCCCTGAGCGGAAGAAGCCATACTAGGTAGGCAGTCCGTTTTCGCAGTAGCCAGATCCAAAGATAATGTCTCCCTTGAAAGGAAGCACCTCCAGTGTTTTCTTGGAATCCAAATCCACCGACCAAAAGGATACATATGGCCAAAACGGACGCAGAAGCAGCCTTGGCCGCGAGCACCCCGGCATCGGAGGCCGCCTCCTTAAGGTACAGAGAAGCCGTGGCAATATATGAGAGACATTGTCGAGCATGCTCAGATGCATCCAAAGGCAGTTCCGCCTCAAGTTCCTGAGCCCACGCCTCAACAGCTTCAGCAGCCCAAGTTGCTGCAATAGTTGGCCTTTGCACAGCCCCGAAAACGGTATAAATCACTTTCAAACAGCCCTCCACACTACGGTCCGTCGGATCCTTCAGAGAGGTGACGGTAGTTACAGGCAGAGCAGAGGAAACAACCATGCATGCCACATGAGAATCTACAGGTGGAGGAGTTTCTTAATTTTTACACACTTCTGCAGAGAGAGAATAGCGAGCCAGCAGTCTCTTATTCGGTGTAAACTTTGTCCCCGGATTTTCCCAGGATTCCGGACGTATGTTAATCAGGTGTTTAGAGTAGGGTAAAACCTGCTTAACCACCTTCTTATGCTTAAACCTATCCGGTTTCTTGGCGACAGTCTCAGGCTCAGAGTCATCAGTCACTTGAAAAATGAGCCGTATCGCCTCAATGAAATCCCGAGACATCCACGGATAATTTCCACTCCCAATCTGAAACATCAGCGTCAGTGTCTGAGGGGTCAGTATATGCACCGTCCTCCTCGGAAGATGTGTCCGTTAAGGCCGCGGATTGAGAGGAGGTAATGGCCCTTTTAGAAGACAACTTAGTCTTATGCGGGAGAGAGTGACCCTTAGGATTTAGACATGGATCGGTTCAAATGCTGTAACTGAGTGGAACGCTGATCCGCCCATGGCAGGTTCACAGCGGGGACCATAAACTGTGGTAGTGGCACAGGTGATCCCACAGGGGGCGTCAATTTAGTCACAAGCGTGTTTAACCATGTGGAAAATGTAGTCCAAGGTGGATCTTGTGATGCCCCAAGTGCTACCGACCCACTGGGGGGCTAGGAACCCCCTGAACCTGAACTCTCAGCTGCTAAATTATCCTCCATATAATATCAGAGCAATAAAGTGTGGTGTAATGTGAATAAGGAGCAATACGGTGAGGTGTAATGTGAATAAGGAGCAATACAGTGTGGTGTAATGTGAATAAGGGGCAATACAGTGTGGTGTATTGTGAATAAGGGGCAATACAGTGTGGTGTATTGTGAATAAGGGGCAATACGGTGTGGTGTATTGTGAATAAGGGGCAATACGGTGTGGTGTATTGTGAATAAGGGGCAATACGGTGTGGTGTATTGTGAATAAGGGGCAATACGGTGTGGTGTATTGTGAATAAGGGGCAATACGGTGTGGTGTAATGTGAATAAGGAGCAATACGGTGTGGTGTAATGTGAATAAGGGGCAATACGGTGTGGTGTAATGTGAATAAGGAGCAATACGGTGTGGTGTAATGTGAATAAGGAGCAATACGGTGTGGTGTAATGTGAATAAGGAGCAATACGGTGTTGTGTGTTGTGAATAAGGGGAAATACGGTGTTGTGTATTGTGAATAAGGAGCAATACGGTGTTGTGTATTGTGGATAAGGGGCAATATGGTGTGGTGTAATGTGATTAAAAGGCAATACGGTGTGGTGCAATGTGAATATAGGACACTACTGTGTGACATAACGTGAATAAGGGGCACTATCGTGTGATATTATGGGAATAAGGTTGCACTACTGTGGTGTTTTATTTGAATGTGTGTACTATTGTGTGACCATGCCCCTTTACAGCAAAAACACGACCAGTTTTTGAGACATGTGCCTTTGCTGCTTACTTTACCTATTTAAAATATGGCAGGTGGCAATGCTCTTGCTGGCACAGTGCACCAACATGAGGATTGCTATGGGTGAGGGGTGACTGGTATTGCTGGCTGATGGGTCAGAAGCGGAACTAGCAGCGGTGCTAGGAGGCTCCAGCCAAACTCTTGCCTAGGGCATCAGATTGGTTAGGGTTGGCCATGGGAGTGTCCAAACTCAAATCAAAATTGCAGTGTAATAATGAAGCTAACATGTGAGAGCTACATGCAAAAGCAGCCAGTGTTTACCATGCATGTATAAATAAATACATTTGCACCACCATTTGCAGTGCAGCATGGTCTGTCTACAGTGGCGGATCTAGAAGAAAATGACAGGGGGTGAATTATGGTAGGCGAGGGGGGAAGGTTAGCGGTGGCAGGGATATTTGCATGCATGGGGCGTGGCCTCACAGGGTATGCTATACAAACAAGAAGACCAGAATAGCTGGAAATTATAACAATAGATAAAACAGTATAATAGTGATAACAGACATGATGAGGTCAGTGCAAGGTAAAACTAATTCCACAGACGAGAAACAGTAGGAATAAGGGTCAGGGTCTGGGTGCGGGACACTGACTTTGGAAAGTGCCCACATACGTACCAGCAGTAATGGTGGCATATAACAAACATGAATCAGCAAGTGCAGGACAGACAGTTCAGATGCTGTGGAGATATTGCGGCAGTTTAGTAACTACAGACCGAGGTGGTATATGTAATACGGTCTGAGTTTGCCGGAGGCGAAGGTAAGTCGGACGTATTTTTAAAGCGGCAATCATTTACGAGGCAAAACCGGGTTGGTAATTGTTACAATTACACCTGTTTGAGTGCTGCACATTGGGGATTTTATGTGGAATTTTGAATCCAGTTGGTTTTCATTGTTCTTGGTATTAAAAAAATTCACTGCTGCTCTGGGCGCCTTAGTCCCCAAGGGCCCTGGTACAATGCACCTCCTGCACCAATGGTAGTTCCACTCCTGTTTGGAGAATTGTTTTGTCATTGTGGGAAAAAGCGGACACTTTATTTAAGGAATGTGACTACTGATTTTTATTTCTCAGTAGATAGCATTTTCTACCTGCCTCCCAGCCTGCAGCCAAACAGTGAATGACTGCCAGCAAGCTGATTGGTGGATGGCTGGAGCTATCCACCAATAAGAGTGCTAACAGCCAGTCACTGTATGGAAGCATGTGGAGCAGTGTTGCATGACCACAGGAGGGGCATACTGTATTATGTTGTTTTTTTATATACGTTGCCGTGAACGAGCTTGTAAGGGGCCCCAGTGTATTGCTTTGCCCAGTGCCTACAATGCTGTTAAGACGGCTCTGGGTACAAGTTGTTTAACCACCGCTTAGTGGAGACATGTCCAGGAATTCTGCCGTCCCCACATCAGGATTCGCACCACATTTAAGGGAAGTAATATCCCTATTAGTTTCCAGATTCAGTTAGTTCTGGGGCAGAACTAGTTCAGACAGCCTGTGCCAGAAACGTCCCAGATAGCCCACGTTTAGGGTCTGATTCTGGGTCGCAAGCAAAGTGGTGTAGGTTGTGGGCAGCTGCATTCGCCTGATTTACTACAATATGCTAATCAAGCATCCATTCATGTATGTGTGCAAGTGGAAACCTGTGACTACGTTGGATTTACACCGGCTGTCGCAATCGTCTTCATTAGTTTTGGTACTTACGCCAGTGCCAGGTTAGGTGCAGGAGAGCCAGCAGATACAGGCTTCCCTTCCCCAAACTCATGGCTCGAAGGGCGCTTTTCATACATGAACATAACACTCCCACCACGAAACGCCCTATTTCATGAAAAGAAAGATCCGACCAAGATGTATCCGACTCAGAATAGAACGGACATACGCAAAAATATGTAAATTCAGCTCATGCGCAGAATGCACAGAATCACCATGTGCATCCGATCAGTGCAGCTATTCTATTCCGAATCACGCAGCCGCTGCGGCCCGTCCCAGCAACGGTCTGGATACACCTGCTGGCACGTCCCCTCACGCCCCGCAGCCGCCTCTGCCCGTCAATCAGGCAGAGGCGATCGCATCTCACTGGTTACGCGTGCGCACTCTACAAAAGCCTTCAGAGTGCGATCGCTGCAGTTGCAGGGATCACCTCTGAATTACCCCCACAGTTGCAATGGTTTTCTATTCAACTAAAACTTCAGTCATGTTCTAGGAATTACCAAATGTAAAATGAGCCTACAGTATACAAATCAGTTAAGACTCTCCCAGAATTTTAGGGAGACTCACAAATTTGGGGAAGATAAGAGGGAATCTCTCCCAAATCCAGCTCCTCTTGTCCTGTGAAGTGGGCGTGACAGGGGGGGCTTGATGATGCTATTCAGTATGACCTGCACTATCGTGGGCCCCACCTCCCATGGCACAATGCAACAATTTGTAACGTGATCTCCTTGCCCCCTCTACCGTGGCCTGACCCTCCTTAGACCTCCCAGAGGACGATCTATAAAAGTTGCCAAGTATAAACTGATTGTTACATTAAAATGTATTAAAAGGTAAAAAACATAAATAGTGTGGCAATATGACTATGTAATAATGACATACAATAAGTATAGTAGTTACAGACAGGAAATAGACTCTGCAGCCATGCACTAAACAGGGAACGCTCCCTAAAACGTGCAATCTCTGAGCGTTCATTTAAAGATCTCATCTTGCAACACAAAATATTTTTGGGATGGGAACGTATCCCACTGCACATACAGTACCTGCACCACTCCGCAATTTTGGTGCAGCTGATAATGCCCTTTAAGGAGAAGCACACTGTTATTACACTTAAAAACAATGACAATGGGCCCAATTCAGACCTGATTGCAGCAACACATTTGTTCTCTAATGGACAAAACCATGTGCACTGCAGGGGGGAGGCAGATATAACATGTGCAGAGAGAGTTAGATTTGGGTGGGTTATTTTGTTTCTGTGCAGGGTAAATACTGGCTGCTTTATTTTTACACTGCGATTTAGATTTCAGTTTAAACACACCACACCCAAATCTAACTCTCTCTGCACATGTTATATCTGCCTCCCCTGCAGTGCACATGGTTTTGCCCGTTAGAGAACAAACCTGCTGCTACGATCAGGTCTGAATTAGGCCCAATGTACCATCTGCAAAGATACTGAAACATGAACATGGGCTGCTCAATGAACTGTAGAAAAACAAGCTGAACTCATAAATATTGTACAGCCACATCCTGGTGTGTAAAGGAGCATGACCACTCAGCAAACATGGGAAATATGGGCTGACACTGGTTCCACTCCACTACTAGCTAAAATCAGTTGAAATTTGGGGCATGACCAGCCAAGCTGCAATATAAAACATATATTTGGATTTTCTTTTCATATGTCATTTATTTCCATATAAAAAAAATAATAATTATGTGTTAAAAGAAAGTCAGTATGGTGCTGCTTTAACCAAAATCCCCATACGGGGAACAAAGGCACAGATCTGTTTAGACTGTTTGATCATTTCAATGTTTCATGAAGCATTAATAATATACTGTATTCTGCCACACAGAGCAGGTGTATGTAGTATGGCTAATAACAAAAATAAGAATTTACTTACCGATAATTCTATTTCTCGGAGTCCGTAGTGGATGCTGGGGTTCCTGAAAGGACCATGGGGAATAGCGGCTCCGCAGGAGACAGGGCACAAAAAGTAAAGCTTTCCGATCAGGGGGTGTGCACTGGCTCCTCCCCCTATGACCCTCCTCCAAGCCTCAGTTAGGTACTGTGCCCGGACGAGCGTACACAATAAGGGAGGAATTTTGAATCCCGGGTAAGACTCATACCAGCCACACCAATCACACCGTACAACTTGTGATCAAAACCCAGTTAACAGTATGATAACAGAGGAGCCTCTGAAAGATGGCTTCCTAAACAATAACCCGAATTAGTTAACAATAACTATGTACAATTATTGCAGATAATCCGCACTTGGGATGGGCGCCCAGCATCCACTACGGACTCCGAGAAATAGAATTATCGGTAAGTAAATTCTTATTTTCTCTATCGTCCTAGTGGATGCTGGGGTTCCTGAAAGGACCATGGGGATTATACCAAAGCTCCCAAACGGGCGGGAGAGTGCGGATGACTCTGCAGCACCGAATGAGAGAACTCCAGGTCCTCCTTAGCCAGAGTATCAAATTTGTAAAATTTTACAAACGTGTTCTCCCCTGACCACGTAGCTGCTCGGCAAAGTTGTAATGCCGAGACCCCTCGGGCAGCCGCCCAAGATGAGCCCACCTTCCTTGTGGAGTGGGCCTTAACAGATTTAGGCTGTGGCAGGCCTGCCACAGAATGTGCAAGTTGGATTGTGCTACAGATCCAACGAGCAATCGTCTGCTTAGACGCAGGAGCACCCATCTTGTTGGGTGCATACAATATAAACAACGAGTCAGATTTTCTGACTCCAGCTGTCCTTGCAATATATATTTTTAATGCTCTGACAACGTCCAGTAACTTGGAGTCCTCCAAGTCACTTGTAGCCGCAGGCACTACAATAGGCTGGTTCAGATGAAATGCTGACACCACCTTAGGGAGAAAATGCGGACGAGTCCGCAGTTCTGCCCTGTCCGAATGGAAAATCAGATATGGGCTTTTGTAAGATAAAGCTGCCAGTTCTGACACTCTCCTGGCCGAAGCCAGGGCTAGTAACATGGTCACTTTCCATGTGAGATATTTTAAATCCACCTTTTTTAGTGGTTCAAACCAATGAGATTTTAGAAATTCCAAAACCACATTGAGATCCCACGGTGCCACTGGAGGCACCACAGGAGGCTGTATATGCAGCACTCCCTTAACAAAAGTCTGGACTTCAGGAACTGAAGCCAATTCTTTTTGAAAGAAAATCGACAGGGCCGAAATTTGAACCTTAATAGATCCCAATTTGAGACCCATAGACAATCCTGATTGCAGGAAATGTAGGAATCGACCCAGTTGAAATTCCTCCGTCGGAGCACTCCGATCCTCGCACCACGCAACATATCTTCGCCAAATGCGGTGATAGTGTTGCACGGTTACTTCCTTCCTTGCTTTAATCAAAGTAGGAATGACTTCTTCCGGCATGCCTTTTTCCTTTAGGATCCGGCGTTCAACCGCCATGCCGTCAAACGCAGCCGCGGTAAGTCTTGAAACAGACAGGGACCCTGCTGAAGCAAGTCCCTCCTTAGAGGTAGAGGCCACGGATCTTCCGTGATCATCTCTTGAAGTTCCGGGTACCAAGTCCTTCTTGGCCAATCCGGAACCACTAGTATCGTTCTTACGCCTCTTTGCCGTATAATTCTCAATACTTTTGGTATGAGAGGCAGAGGAGGAAACACATACACCGACTAGTACACCCAAGGCGTTACCAGCGCGTCCACAGCTATTGCCTGCGGATCTCTTGACCTGGCGCAATACCTGTCCAGTTTTTTGTTGAGGCGAGACGCCATCATGTCCACCATTGGTCTTTCCCAACGGGTTACCAGCATGTGGAAGACTTCTGGATGAAGTCCCCACTCTCCCGGGTGAAGGTCGTGTCTGCTGAGGAAGTCTGCTTCCCAGTTGTCCACTCCCGGGATGAACACTGCTGACAGTGCTATCACATGATTCTCTGCCCAGCGAAGAATCCTTGCAGCTTCTGCCATTGCACTCCTGCTTCTTGTGCCGCCCTGTCTGTTTACATGGGCGACTGCCGTGATGTTGTCCGACTGGATCAACACCGGTTTTCCTTGAAGCAGAGGTTCTGCCTGGCTTAGAGCATTGTAGATTGCTCTTAGTTCCAGAATGTTTATGTGAAGAGACGTTTCCAGGCTCGTCCACACTCCCTGGAAGTTTCTTCCTTGTGTGACTGCTCCCCAGCCTCTCAGGCTGGCGTCCGTGGTCACCAGGATCCAATTCTGTATGCCGAATCTGCGGCCCTCCAATAGATGAGCACTCTGCAACCACCACAGAAGAGATACCCTTGTCCTTGGAGACAGGGTTATCCGCTGGTGCATCTGAAGATGCGACCCTGACCATTTGTCCAACAGATCCCTCTGAAAAATTCGTGCATGGAATCTGCCGAATGGAATTGCTTCGTAAGAAGCCACCATTTTTCCCAGGACTCTTGTGCATTGATGTACAGACACCTTTCCTGGTTTTAGGAGGTTCCTGACAAGCTCGGATAACTCCTTGGCTTTTTCCTCCGGGAGAAAAACCTTTTTCTGAACCGTGTCCAGAATCATCCCTAGGAACAGCAGACGAGTTGTCGGCATTAACTGGGATTTTGGAATATTCAGAATCCAGCCGTGCTGTTTTAGCACTTCTTGAGACAGTGCTAATCCCATCTCTAGCTGTTCTCTGGACCTTGCCCTTATTAGGAGATCGTCCAAGTATGGGATAATTAATACGCCTTTTCTTCGAAGAAGAATCATCATCTCGGCCATTACCTTTGTAAAGACCCGAGGTGCCGTGGACAATCCGAACGGCAGCGTCTGAAACGGATAGTGACAGTTTTGTACAACGAACCTGAGGTACCCCTGGTGTGAGGGGTAAATTGGAACGTGGAGGTACGCATCCTTGATGTCCAAGGACACCATAAAGTCCCCTTCTTCCAGGTTCGCTATCACTGCTCTGAGTGACTCCATTTTGAACTTGAACTTCTTTATGTACAGGTTCAAGGACTTCAGATTTAGAATAGGTCTTACCGAGCCGTCCGGCTTCGGTACCACAAATAGAGTGGAATAATACCCCTTTCCCTGTTGTAGAAGAGGTACCTTGACTATCACCTGCTGAGAGTACAGCTTGTGAATGGCTTCCAAAACCGTCTCCCTTTCGGAGGGGGACGTTGGTAAAGCAGACTTCAGGAAACGGCGAGGCGGATCTGTCTCTAGTTCCAACCTGTACCCCTGAGATATTATCTGCAGGATCCAGGGATCTACCTGCGAGTGAGCCCACTGCGCGCTGAAATTCTTGAGACGACCGCCCACCGCCCCCGAGTCCGCTTGAGAAGCCCCAGCGTCATGCTGAGGCTTTTGTAGAAGCGGGGGAGGGCTTCTGTTCCTGGGAAGGAGCTGCCTGTTGGTGTCTCTTCCCCCTTCCTCTGCCTCGTGGCAGATATGAATATCCCTTTGCTCTCTTGTTTTTAAAGGAACGAAAGGGCTGCGGTTGAAAAGTCGGTGTCTTTTTCTGTTGGGGAGTAGCTTGAGGTAAAAAGGTGGATTTCCCGGCTGTAGCCGTGGCCACCAAATCTGATAGACCGACTCCAAATAACTCCTCCCCTTTATACGGCAAAACTTCCATATGCCGTTTTGAGTCCGCATCGCCTGACCACTGTCGCGTCCATAAACTTCTTCTGGCCGAAATGGACATAGCACTTACCCGTGATGCCAGTGTGCAGATATCCCTCTGTGCATCACGCATATAAAGAAATGCATCCTTTATTTGCTCTAAAGACAGTAAAACATTGTCCCTATCCAGGGTATCAATATTTTCAATCAGGGACTCTGACCAAGCTACTCCAGCACTGCACATCCAGGCTGTCGCTATAGCTGGTCGTAGTATAACACCTGTATGTGTGTATATACTTTTTTGGATATTTTCCATCCTCCTATCTGATGGATCTTTAAGTGCGGCCGTCTCAGGAGAGGGTAACGCCACTTGTTTAGATAAGCGTGTGAGCGCCTTGTCCACCCTAGGAGGTGTTTCCCAGCGCGCCCTAACCTCTGGCGGGAAAGGGTATAAAGCCAATAACTTCTTTGAAATTAGCATCTTTTTATCGGGGGCAACCCACGCTTCATCACATACATCATTTAGTTCTTCTGATTCAGGAAAAACTATAGGTAGTTTTTTCACACCCCACATAATACCCTGTTTAGTGGTACCTGTAGTATCAGCTAAATGTAACGCCTCCTTCATTGCCAAAATCATATAACGTGTGGCCCTACTGGAAAATACGGTTGATTCGTCACCGTCGCCACTGGAATCAGTGCCTGTGTCTGGGTCTGCGTCGACCGACTGAGGCAAAGGGCGTTTTACAGCCCCTGACGGTGTTTGAGGCGCCTGGACAGGCACTAACTGATTGTCCGGCCGTCTCATGTCGTCAAACGACTGCTTTAGCGTGTTGACACTATCCCGTAATTCCATAAATAAAGGCATCCATTCTGGTGTCGACCCCCTAGGAGGTGACATCACCATATTTGGCAATTGCTCCGCCTCCACACCAATATCGTCCTCATACATGTCGACACACACGTACCGACACACAGCAGACACACAGGGAATGCTCTTAACGAAGACAGGACCCCACTAGCCCTTTGGGGAGACAGAGGGAGAGTTTGCCAGCACACACCAAAAGCGCTATATATGACAGGGATAGCCTTATAATAAGTGCTCCCTGTATAGCTGCTTTTATAATATAATTTTTGCCACTATTTTGCCCCCCCTCTCTTGTTTTACCCTGTTTCTGTAGTGCAGTGCAGGGGAGAGACCTGGGAGCCGTCCTGACCAGCGGAGCTGTGTAAGGAAAATGGCGCTGTGTGCTGAGGAGATAGGCCCCGCCCCTTTTTCGGCGGGCTCGTCTCCCGCTCTTTAGTGTATTCTGGCAGGGGTTAAATATCTCCATATAGCCCCCGGAGGCTATATGCGAGGTATTTTTTAGCCAAATAGGTTTTCATTTGCCTCCCAGGGCGCTCCCCTCCCAGCGCCCTGCACCCTCAGTGACTGCCGTGTGAAGTGTGCTGAGAGGAAAATGGCGCACAGCTGCAGTGCTGTGCGCTACCTTTAGAAGACTGAGGAGTCTTCTGCCGCCGATTCTGGACCTCTTCATGTTTCAGCATCTGCAAGGGGGCCGGCGGCGAGGCTCCGGTGACCATCCAGGCTGTACCTGTGATCGTCCCTCTGGAGCTGATGTCCAGTAGCCAAGAAGCCAATCCATCCTGCACGCAGGTGAGTTCACTTCTTCTCCCCTAAGTCCCTCGTTGCAGTGATCCTGTTGCCAGCAGGACTCACTGTAAAATAAAAAACCTAAGCTAAACTTTCTCTAAGCAGCTCTTTAGGAGAGCCACCTAGATTGCACCCTTCTCGGCCGGGCACAAAAATCTAACTGAGGCTTGGAGGAGGGTCATAGGGGGAGGAGCCAGTGCACACCACCTGATCGGAAAGCTTTACTTTTTGTGCCCTGTCTCCTGCGGAGCCGCTATTCCCCATGGTCCTTTCAGGAACCCCAGCATCCACTAGGACGATAGAGAAATGTATAATACGTAGAGAAGCTGCTCCCTACCTTCCCAACTCTCTACAGAACTCATACTTGTGCATGGTTCCGGGAAACCCACAGGTAATACTATTGTAGCACAGACCTCCACAGGGTCCTCAAAGCGACACCACTATGTCGTACGCAGGATATAAATCCCACCGGGTATGCACAAATGGCCATTTGCAGCCATGCACACATGTGTACCTTCCGGCTATCAGGCATACAGCCTTCTACTAACGGTCAGCACTCTCTGCAATGGCAGAGTGGTGGGGTCTATTCATGAAGCAGTGAAAGAGAGGAGAAGTGACCCAGTGCAGAAATTGCCCATGGCAACCAATCAGCTGCTATGTATAATTTTATAGAATGCATTTTATAAGTGTTACCGCAACACTGATTGGCTGCCACTGGCAACTTCTCCACTGGCTCACTTCTCCTCTCCTTCATGAATAGATCCCTCAATATAATGGACAAGAACTGCCATTCAAGAACGGCGACTCACATCCACCTACCTCGCAGGTTTTGATTTGCACCTCTATAGAGGTTCCCAATAAATCTTGTGAAGGCGGGGATACCATATTGGATGAATGTGTATGACGTTACCCAGTAGAACATCACAATGAATTAAATCCCTCCCCAGAGAGTAATATAGGCGCCTTATCAACAATTCAGTATGTTTCCTCTAACCCAAAACGGAAGCTTGAGAGTCAGTGGTAAGTGGAAGGTCAAAGATCTATCATAGTACATGGGAATATAATGTGTATATATATATATATATATATACACATATATATATATATATATATATATATATATATATATATATATATATACATACATACATACATACATACATACATACATACACACATACACACATACACATCTACAGAGGGGAGAAAGAAATGGGCATGTACCTACCAAAGTCATAGCGATAATAGCTCCAGCTCTCATACTGGCCTCCTTGCTGCTGGTCTTCGAGGCCCTTCTCCCCATATTTATCATACTTCTTTCGAAGATCTTCGTCTTTTAAGACTTCGTACGCTCGGTTTATTTTTAAAAATTTGTCATGTGCTTCAGGATCATTCTGAAAGGATAAAAATATACATATATATCTAAGTATAAAATGGGCCGATGATAACTATAAACCAAACCTATTCCCAGGTACCCACAACACATAGGGCAGATGTATTAACCTGGAGAAGGCATAAGGAAGTGATAAACCAGTGATATGTGCAAGGTGATAAACACACCAGCCAATCAGCTCCAATATGTAAATTAACAGTTAGGAGCCGATTGGCTGGTGCGTTTATCACCTTGCACATATCACTGGTTTATCACTTCCTTATGCCTTCTCCAGGTTAATACATCTGCCCCAGAATACCGGACCCTGCGTTGCCGGCAGGGTCAGATGTGGCTGCATGTTAGTGCAGGTGTACACACGCCCTGATGTGGGGGAATGTGCTACGTGCACATGTGAGAGCAGTCGTCACAATGGGGAATGTGGGGTGGGGCGGGATCAGGGCGATGCACCCCATAACTCACACACCTTCTCTTACTTAGGGACAAGCTCTCAACCATCCCCCCCACCCCTGTCAATCTGACACTGAGCCGCCATGATTCTAATTCACACCTACCACATGCTGAGTGCAAGAGATATAACAGAAATAGGGGTCTATTCATGAAGCAGTGAAAAGAGTGGAGAAGTGAGCCTGTGGAGAAGTTACCCAGGGCAACCAATCAGCTGCTCCGTACAATTGTATACTATTCAAATTGCAAATGTTACTTCAATGCTGATTGGGTGCCATGGGCAACTTCTCCCATGGCTCACTCCTCCACACTTTTGACTGCTTCATGAATAGACCCCATCTCATCAGCATACGTACCCCTCAGAATATGGTGTACCTCTGGCTACATGTAGGGCTGCCAAGAGAAATCCTGTGCCCCAGTAAAACTTTCTGAGCACCCGTGCCCCCCCGCCCCCATGAAGGGAGTGTGACCACAGCATGCTTGGGGCATGGCCACACCCCTTTGGGGGCATGTCTAGATCATGAGAAGCACCCACTCACAGGAGCATGGCACGCCTCCCTGCCAGGGCAGTAGAGAGCCTGGCTGGGCCCAGGTACTTTTCAGGGGGCATGGCCTAATCCCAGGATGCATGGCCATGCAGCCTTAGAAAAAAAAAAAGATTTTTTTATTTTTATTTTAAGCACTTCCCTGGCCACACTGCAGCCCAGAAGAGAAGCTGCAGCTGCTGCTCCCAGGTAAGGGGGGAACCTGGGCCCCTCCATCAGACCTGGGCCCAAGTCATTTGTACCCTCTCCCGGCGCCACCGACTACATGCCCAGAGACAGTTCTCTCCTGCACATATGCCTAGGTCCCCATGGAGGTGCGTTACACCCAGAATCGCCGGTAGCTACACAAAGATATGCATGTTCCCTATAAGACACATGCAGTTTGCACACACAAAAAACAACCTCACTAGATCCAGCCTCAATTGAACTTAATTTGCGACTCATAATCAGGCCCACTGTGAGCAGCTCCCTCCCAGCCAGCTGCCACCTGCTAAAGCACTAAATATCACCCTCCTCAAATATCTGGGGCTGATTGAAGTGTTTAATCCATGTACTGTATGTGTGCTTTATTTTAATTGCAGACCAACGAGTCATCAGAGTTCCCTGCAGTCTGATTGAGAGAGTAGGTGCACTGGAATACCAGAAGTGCAAGAAGTCAGGACTTGCGCCACGAGTAAATATATTGGTGTCCTCATGCTGGCACTGAGAATCCGGCTGCCCACTATGCAGTAATGGTTGCACAGATCATCCAGGCACACCACTGCAAACAGCGCAATGACTGGAAAAACGGCATGCTGGGATATGGGGACCATTTTGAAAGATTCAGACATGGGTAGTCGATCACCTACAGGACCATCTGCAAATTGCATTTTTTTTTTATACAAGCCTTTGCATTCGAACAGTTTAAAATTATCTTTTTTTCGGTACAATCAAATCACTTAAGGGGATTTTCTACATTTAGAACTAAACATAAACCTTTACTAAATACAACCCAGCCTTCAACTTTTACTAATTGCGTACCAACATGTATTTTTCACTAAATAAATTATTTTCAGCATGTATTAATATCATTAGTCAGAGATGTTGATTTGCAGAACCTTGGCATACAATTAAAACCAGGGGACCAGCTTGGTGTTGTATGTCAGGGAAAAAAAAAAATAATAATAATTTATTTACCGATAATTCTATTTCTCATAGTCCGTAGTGGATGCTGGGGACTCCGAAAGGACCATGGGGGATAGCGGCTCCGCAGGAGACTGGGCACAAAAGTAAAAAGCTTTAGGACTACCTGGTGTGCACTGGCTCCTCCCCCTATGACCCTCCTCCAAGCCTCAGTTAGGATACTGTGCCCGGACGAGCGTACACAATAAGGAAGGATTTTGAATCCCGGGTAAGACTCATACCAGCCACACCTATCACACCGTACAACTTGTGATCTGAACCCAGTTAACAGCATGATAACAGAAGGAGCCTCTGAAAAGATGGCTCACAACAACAATAACCCGATATTTGTAACAATAACTATGTACAAGTAATGCAGACAATCCGCACTTGGGATGGGCGCCCAGCATCCACTACGGACTATGAGAAATAGAATTATCGGTAAGTAAATTCTTATTTTCTCTAACGTCCTAGTGGATGCTGGGGACTCAGAAAGGACCATGGGGATTATACCAAAGCTCCCAAACGGGCGGGAGAGTGCGGATGACTCTGCAGCACCGAATGAGAGAACTCCAGGTCCTCCTCAGCCAGGGTATCAAATTTGTAGAATTTAGCAAACGTGTTTGCCCCTGACCAAGTAGCTGCTCGGCAAAGTTGTAAAGCCGAGACCCCTCGGGCAGCCGCCCAAGATGAGCCCACTTTCCGTGTGGAATGGGCTTTTACAGATTTTGGCTGTGGCAGGCCTGCCACAGAATGTGCAAGCTGAATTGTACTACAAATCCAACGAGCAATCGTCTGCTTAGAAGCAGGAGCACCCAGCTTGTTGGGTGCATACAGGATAAACAGCGAATCAGATTTTCTGACTCCAGCCGTCCTGGAAACATATATTTTCAGGGCCCTGACTACGTCTAGCAACTTGGAATCCTCCAAGTCCCTAGTAGCCGCAGGCACCACAATAGGCTCGTTTAAGTGAAAAGCTGAAAACACCTTAGGGAGAAATTGAGGACGAGTCATCAATTCTGCCCTCTCCGTATGAAAAATTAGGTAAGGGCTTTTATAGGATAAAGCCGCCAATTCTGAGACACGCCTGGCTGAAGCCAGGGCTAACAGCATTACCACTTTCCATGTGAGATATTTTAAGTCCACAGTGGTGAGTGGTTCAAACCAATGTGATTTTAGGAATCCCAAAACTACATTGAGATCCCAAGGTGCCACTGGAGGCACAAAAGGAGGCTGTATATGCAGTACTCCCTTGACAAACGTCTGAACTTCAGGAACAGAAGCCAATTCTTTTTGGAAGAATATTGACAGGGCCGAAATTTGAACCTTAATGGACCCCAATTTGAGGCCCATAGACAGTCCTGTTTGCAGGAAATGCAGGAAACGACCCAGTTGAAATTCCTCTGTAGGGGCCTTCCTGGCCTCGCACCACGCAACATATTTACGCCAAATACGGTGATAATGTTGTACGGTTACATCCTTCCTGGCTTTGATCAGGGTAGGGATGACTTCATCCGGAATGCCTTTTTCCTTCAGGATCCGGCGTTCAACCGCCATGCCGTCAAACGCAGCCGCGGTAAGTCTTGGAACAGACATGGTCCCTGCTGGAGCAGGTCCTTTCTTAGAGGTAGAGGCCACGGGTCTTCCGTGAGCATCTCTTGAATTTCCGGGTACCAAGTCCTTCTTGGCCAATCCGGAGCCACGAGTATAGTCTTTACTCCTCTCCTTCTTATGATTCTCAGTACTTTTGGTATGAGAGGAAGAGGAGGGAACACATACACTGACTGGTACACCCACGGTGTTACCAGAGCGTCCACAGCTATTGCCTGAGGGTCCCTTGACCTGGCGCAATATCTGTCCAGTTTTTTGTTGAGGCGGGACGCCATCATGTCCACCTTTGGTTTTTCCCAACGGTTCACAATCATGTGGAAGACTTCTGGGTGAAGTCCCCACTCCCCCGGGTGAAGATCGTGTCTGCTGAGGAAGTCTGCTTCCCAGTTGTCCACTCCCGGAATGAACACTGCTGACAGTGCTATCACATGATTCTCCGCTCAGCGAAGAATCCTTGCCACTTCCATCATTGCCCTCATGCTTCTTGTGCCGCCCTGTCTGTTTACGCGGGCGACTGCCGTGATGTTGTCCGACTGGATCAACACCGGCTGACCCTGAAGCAGAGGTCTTGCCTGACTTAGGGCATTGTAAATGGCCCTTAGTTCCAGGATATTTATGTGAAGTGACGTTTCCATGCTTGACCACAAGCCCTGGAAATTTCTTCCCTGTGTGACTGCTCCCCAGCCTCTCAGGCTGGCATCCGTGGTCACCAGGACCCAATCCTGAATGCCGAATATGCGGCCCTCTAGGAGATGAGCACTCTGTAACCACCACAGGAGAGACACCCTTGTCCTTGGAGACAGGGTTGTCCGCTGATGCATTTGAAGATGCGATCCGGACCATTTGTCCAGCAGATCCCACTGAAAAGTTCTTGCGTGGAATCTGCAGAATGGAATCGCTTTGTAAGAAGCCACCATCTTTCCCAGGACCCTTGTGCATTGATGTACTGACACTTGGCCTGGTCTTAGGAGGTTCCTGACTAGGTCGGATAACTCCTTGGCCTTCTCCTCCGGGAGAAACACCTTTTTCTGTACTGTGTCCAGAATCATCCCTAGGAACAGCAGACGTGTCGTCGGAATCAGCTGCGATTTTGGAATATTTAGAATCCATCCGTGCTGTCGTAGTACTACTTGAGATAGTGCTACTCCGACCTCTAACTGTTCTCTGGACCTTGCCCTTATCAGGAGATCGTCCAAGTAAGGGATAATTAAGACGCCTTTTCTTCGAAGAAGAATCATCATTTCGGCCATTACCTTGGTAAAGACCCGGGGTGCCGTGGACAATCCAAACGGCAGCGTCTGAAACTGATAGTGACAGTTCTGTACCACAAACCTGAGGTACCCTTGGTGAGAAGGGCAAATTGGGACATGGAGGTAAGCATCCTTGATGTCCAGAGACACCATATAGTCCCCTTCTTCCAGGTTCGCTATCACTGCTCTGAGTGACTCCATCTTGAACTTGAACCTTTTTATGTAAGTGTTCAAGGATTTCAGATTTAAAATGGGTCTCACCGAGCCGTCCGGCTTCGGTACCACAAACAGCGTGGAATAATACCCCTTTCCCTGTTGTAGGAGGGGTACCTTGATTATCACCTGCTGGGAATACAGCTTGTGAATGGCTTCCAATACCGCCTCCCTGTCGGGGGGAGACGTTGGTAAAGCAGACTTCAGGAACCGGCGAGGGGGAGACGTCTCGAATTCCAATTTGTACCCCTGAGATACTACCTGCAGGATCCAGGGGTCCACTTGCGAGTGAGCCCACTGCGCGCTGAAATTCTTGAGACGGGCCCCCACCGTGCCTGAGTCCGCTTGTAAGGCCCCAGCGTCATGCTGAGGACTTGGCAGAAGCGGGGGAGGGCTTCTGTTCGTGGGAAGAGGCTGTCTGCTGCAGTCTTTTTCCCCTTCCTCTGCCCCGGGGCAGATATGAGTGGCCTTTTGCCCGCTTGCCCTTATGGGGACGAAAGGACTGAGCCTGAAAAGACGGTATCTTTTTCTGCAGCGAGGTGACTTGGGGTAAAAAGGTGGATTTTCCAGCCGTTGCCGTGGCCACCAGGTCCGATAGACCGACCCCAAATAACTCCTCCCCTTTATACGGCAATACTTCCATATGCCGTTTGGAATCCGCATCCCCTGACCACTGTCGCGTCCATAATCCTCTTCTGGCAGAAATGGACATCGCACTTACTCTTGATGCCAGAGTGCAAATATCCCTCTGTGCATCTCGCATATATAGAAATGCATCCTTTAAATGCTCTATAGTCAATAATATATTGTCCCTGTCCAGGGTATCAATATTTTCAGTCAGGGAATCCGACCAAGCCACCCCAGCACTGCACATCCAGGCTGAGGCGATTGCTGGTCGCAGTATAATACCAGTATGTGTGTATATACTTTTAAGGATATTTTCCAGCTTTCTATCAGCTGGTTCCTTGAGGGCGGCCGTATCAGGGGACGGTAACGCCACTTGTTTTGATAAGCGTGTGAGCGCCTTATCTACGCTAGGGGGTGTTTCCCAACGCGCCCTAACCTCTGGCGGGAAAGGGTATAATGCCAATAACTTTTTAGAAATTAGCAGTTTTTTATCGGGGGAAACCCACGCTTCATCACACACCTCATTTAATTCATCTGATTCGGGAAAAACTACGGGTAGTTTTTTCACACCCCACATAATACCCTTTTTTGTGGTACTTGTAGTATCAGAAATGTTCAAAACCTCCTCCATTGCCGTGATCATGTAACGTGTAGCCCTACTGGAAAATACGTTTGTTTCCTCACCGTCGACACTGGAGTCAGTGTCCGTGTCTGTGTCTGTATCGACCTGAGGTAACGGGCGCTTTAGAGCCCCTGACGGTGTTTGAAACGCCTGTACAGGTATTAACTGATTTGCCGGCTGTCTCATGTCGTCAACAGTCTTTTGTAAAGTGCTGACACTATCACGTAATTCTTTCCATAAGACCATCCAGTCAGGTGTCGACTCCCTAGGGGGTGACATCACTAACACAGGCAATTGCTCCGCCTCCACACCATTTTCCTCCTCATACATGTCGACACAACGTACCGACACACAGCACACACACAGGGAATGCTCTGATAGAGGACAGGACCCCACTAGCCCTTTGGGGAGACAGAGGGAGAGTTTGCCAGCACACACCAGAGCGCTATATATATACATACAGGGATAACCTTATATAAGTGTTTTTCCCTAATATAGCTGCTGTATATATTTATATGCCAATTTAGTGCCCCCCCTCTCTTGTTTTACCCTGTTTCTGTAGTGCAGGACTGCAGGGGAGAGTCAGGGAGCCTTCCTCCAACGGAGCTGTGAGGAAAAAATGGCGCCAGTGTGCTGAGGAGATAGGCTCCGCCCCTTTTTCGGCGGCCTTTCTCCCGCTTTTTTATGTAAAAATTGGCAGGGGTTAAATACATCCATATAGCCCAGGAGCTATATGTGATGTATTTTTTTGCCAAAAAGGTGTTTTTATTGCGTCTCAGGGCGCCCCTCCCCCAGCGCCCTGCACCCTCAGTGACCGGAGTGTGAAGTGTGCTGAGAGCAATGGCGCACAGCTGCGGTGCTGTGCGCTACCTTAGTGAAGACAGGACGTCTTCTGCCGCCGATTTTCCGGACCTCTTCAGTCTTCTGGCTCTGTAAGGGGGACGGCGGCGCGGCTCCGGGACCCATCCATGGCTGGGCCTGTGATCGTCCCTCTGGAGCTAATGTCCAGTAGCCTAAGAAGCCCAATCCACTCTGCACGCAGGTGAGTTCGCTTCTTCTCCCCTTAGTCCCTCGATGCAGTGAGCCTGTTGCCAGCAGGTCTCACTGAAAATAAAAAAACCTATTTAAACTTTTACTCTAAGCAGCTCAGGAGAGCCACCTAGATTGCACCCTTCTCGTTCGGGCACAAAATCTTAACTGAGGCTTGGAGGAGGGTCATAGGGGAAGGAGCCAGTGCACACCAGGTAGTCCTAAAGCTTTTTACTTTTGTGCCCAGTCTCCTGCGGAGCCGCTATCCCCCATGGTCCTTTCGGAGTCCCCAGCATCCACTAGGACGTTAGAGAAAAGAAAAGAAAAAAAGAAAAAAGAAAAGAAAACCCTGATGAAGACATGACTAAATGCACAGTAAGACGTGAGTAAGCTTAGCAAAAGTTGCAGAGGGGTCCAAATAGAAACCCCTCTACTTTAACGTCCTGGTCCCTGCATCTTTAATACCACTTTAGATTGCAGAACTAGTAACATATTTCTTATGCAGATAAGATAACCATTACCCAAATACTTTCTTAATATACTTCCCATACAGATGTGTCCTCATACACTATTGCTACAGTTACACCAAACAGTCCTTGCGCTGAGTGTATTGTTTCAGGTCTCTTTTGCACAAATTTGCGTCATAGTCGGAACCCGATGTGAAAAAAATGTTTCACAGGGCTGTGCTGATTAATTTGATGTGCGCCACTTGTACATCTGTGTGCGACTGAGTCTGAATATGTATACAAAGGGCTACAATGCGAAGTCAGGTGAAAAAGACAGTGGGGAAATATGCTGCGCTCAGCCTGATGCGGAAACGGGTGGATGCTGATCAGAGTCTTACAAATTATGGATCGTGTCTCTTTCTATTTCTAATAAATGTCATATGAAATTGCCAAAGCTGTAGTAATCACGTGAACAGCGATTTGTATATAATTAATGATAAAAATAAAGATACAACATCAATAATGCACAATAGAAAAGTGTAGTGTTCTGGTATGAATCAGTGTCAGAAACCAAGTTCCGCCGGTAATTATTAGGGATATGCTGCAAGGGGGGGGGGGGGGGGGGGGGGTTAAGTTTAGGCTGTGGGAGGGGGAAGGTTAGGGTTAGGCTGCGGGAGGGAAGAGTTAGGCACAGGGCGGGTGGGTTAGGGTTACAGTACTCACCAAAATGTGTCTGGATTATGACAATCGGGATGCCGCTGTCAGTATTTTGACCGTCGGCTTTCTGTATGTCAGGATCCTGTACGTAACCCCATTACTTTTGTGGTAATAAATAAAATCGTATCCCACATATACTCTAAACGGTTGCAACAATAACAGTGTTCGGTATATGCAGCACCTTACTTGCATCTAATGACTCTGGAAGAAACAAATAATGGGGTCGATTCAATTCAGAGCAAACTGAATAGCACCAGGAAGGAGCTCCCGGAGCTATTCAATTCATCGTGATGTTATCCCCGACTAGAGGATTTCTCTGCTAGTGCGAGCAGAAATCCGACAAAACTAGGTCCACGATGCTGTTTTGTGACCTAGGGCCTAATTCAGATCTGATCGCAGCAGCAATTTTGTTAGCTAATGGGTAAAACCATGTGCACTGCAGGTGGGTCAGATATAACATGTGCAGAGAGTTAGATTTGTGTGGGATGCAGTGTAAAAATAAAGCAGCCAGTGTTTACCCTTCACAGAACCAATATAAGCCACCCAAATCTTACTTTCTCTACACGTTATATCTGCCCCAACTGCAGTGCACATGGTTTTGCCCATTAGCTAACAATTTTGCTGCTGCGATCAGATCTGAATTAGGCCCTTAGTGCAGTGCAAACAGCATCACGGAGAGGCACTTTAGTCGGAGAATGCCTGTTCTTGCGACTAAATACCTTGTTTAGTCTGCGAGTACGGGCATTCTCCAGCTTAGCATTGCTCTGAATTAAATAGCTCTGGGAGCTCCTTACCAACGCAATTTAATTTGCTGTGAATTGAAATCGACCCCAATATGTCCGAAAAACAATTGTTGTTCTTAAATGGCAGTGTCCCAATAAAATAATGGTAATACGGTGATCCTAGGACCACACAATTGGGGTTATTCAGGTTTGTTAGCAAACCAAAGAAGTAAGCAACTCGGAAAAACCATGTTGCACTACAGGAGGGCAGATGTAACATGTGCAGAGATTTATATTTGGGTGGGTTATATTGTTTCCGTGCATGATTAATACTGACTGCTTCATTTGTACACTTCAATTTAGATTTCAGTTTGAACACACCCCACCCAAATCTAAGTATGGGTACACACCAGAACGATTTTGTCCTGATGGCCCCGATTTTGAGGCGTCGTGCGAACGATTGGATGGGAATCATTGCAGAAATGTACCTTTTCTGCTAACGATTCCAATCCAATGCACTTACCCACCGCTCGCACGTCGGGTCGGAGATCTTAACCGCTGCAGTTAAGATCACCCAATCCTATGCACGGTGAATACATGTCACCGTGCATCGGATCGGTATCGGGGGACCCACTGTCTGCTTCCTGTGTGCATCGGCAGCGCATCAGAAAGCAGGGAGCTGGCGGGGGGATTGGACTATGATCAGCTAGTGATCTTGGTCTGAACTGCATCGCGCTGGTGTGTAGGCACCCTTACTCTCTCTGCACATGTTACATCTGCCTCCCCTGCAGTGCAGTACGGTTTTGGTCAATTGCTGATTTATTGGTTTGCTAACAAACCTGAATAAGGCCCAATGTCCCAGTGTAGCAGTCAGGTGATCCTAAGACCACGCTCCTGAGATGGTAAATAATAAATCCCAATCAAGTGTTAATAGTTAGTTGGTATCAAAGCAAATAAATAAAAAATAAAAAAAAGGAGTAACTTTGCACATTGGTAAAACCATGCTCCACTGCAGGTGGGGCAGATGTAACATGTGCAAAGAGACTAAAGCGGGTGCACACTACCCGGTGTTTAAATTTCGGCAGTGAACGACTATATTGTTGAACAATATAGCGTTCAACGATATAGGGCCTAATTCAGACCTGATCACTCGCTAGGCTTTTTTTTGCAGTCCTGCGTTTGCATAGTCGCCGCCCACCGGGGAGTGTATTTTAGCTGTGCAAGTGTGCGATTGCATGTACAGCAGAGTGGTACCAAAAGAGTTTGTGCAGTTTCTGAGCAGCCCAGGACTTACTCAGTCGCTGCGATCACTTCAGCCTGTCCGGGCCAGGAATTGACGTCAGACACCCGCACTGCAAACGCTTGGACACACCTGCATTTTTCCAAACACTCCCAGAAAACGGTCAGTTGACACCCACAAACGCCCTCTTCCTGTCAATCACCTTGCGAATGCCCATGCAAATGGATTCTTCGCACAAACCCATCGCAGAGCAACGAACCGCTTTGTACCCGTGTGACGCGCCTGCGCATTGCAGTGCATACACATGCGCAGTTTTGACCTGATCACAGCGGTGCAAAAAAACTCACACTGAACTTCATCGTTCAACAAGAACGTTCAGTGACGTCACCGCCGGTATTTCCAAACATGCAGTCCAGACCGACATTGGGCCTAATTCAGACCTGATCGCAGCAGCAAACTTTTTCTCTAATGGACAAAACCATGGGGGTGATTCAGAACGGATCACAGCTGTGCGTTTTCGCACAGCGGGCTATCAGGTACTAACTGTGCATGCACTGCAATACGCAAGCACGTCAGACAGCAACAAAGGGCATCGCTGGTCTGCGACGGGGTGGTGCGAAAAATCAGATTGCACAGGCGTTCGCAAGGAGATTGACAGGAACAGGCCGTAATTGGGTGGTAACGGACCGTTTATTGGGCATGTCCAGAAAAACGCAGGTGTGTCCAAGAATTTTCAGGGAGTGTGTCCGACGTCAGCTCCGGCCCCGATCAGCCTGATGTGATCGCACTGGAGGAGTAAGTCCTGGGCTGCGCAAAGTGGATTTTAGCAGCTCGGCATACACATAGGATCGCACACTTGCACAGTGTATTCACACTCCCCCTGGAGGAACCGACTATCTGAACGCAGGACAGCAAAGTTAGCAGCCATGGTGAAGCATATGTAACATGTGCTGAGAGATTAGATTTGGGTGAAGTGTGTTCAAACTAAAATGTAAATTGCAGTATAAAAATAAAGCAGCCAGTAATTACCCTGCACAGAAACAATATGACCCTCTGCACATGTTACATCTGCCCCCCCCCCCTGCACTGCACATGGCTGCTAACTTTGCTGTCCTGCGTTCAGATAGTCGGTGACCCCCAACAACCCCCCCCCCCCCCCCCCCCCCACCTTGCACATGATTTTGCTAATTAGAGAAAAAATTTGCTGCGCCGATCAGGTCTGAATTAGGCCCATGTCCGCACAATATTGGTGAACGCTGAATGACGTAGTGGATGCTGAGAACTCCGTAAGGACCATGGGGAATAGACGGGCTCCGCAGGAGACTGGGCACTCTAAAAGAAAGATTAGGTACTATCTGTTGTGCACTGGCTCCTCCCTCTATGCCCCTCCTCCAGACCTCAGTTAAGGAAACTGTGCCCGGAAGAGCTGACATTACAAGGAAAGGATTTTGGAATCCAGGGTAAGACTCATACCAGCCACACCAATCACACCGTACAACTTGTGATAACCTTACCCAGTTAACAGTATGAACAACAACTGAGCCTCACTCAACGGATGGCTCATAACAATAACCCTTATTTAGCAATAACTATATACACGTATTGCAGAGAGTCCGCACTTGGGACGGGCGCCCAGCATCCACTACGGACTACGAGAAATAGAATTACCGGTGAGTAAATTCTTATTTTCTCTGACGTCCTAGTGGATGCTGGGAACTCCGTAAGGACCATGGGGATTATACCAAAGCCTCCAAATGGGTGGGAGAGTGCGGATGACTCTGCAGCACCGAATGGGTAAACACAAGGTCCTCCTCAGCCAGGGTATCAAACTTGTAGAATTTAGCAAACGTGTTTGAACCCGACCAAGTAGCTGCTCGGCAAAGCTGCAATGCCGAGACCCCTCGGGCAGCCGCCCAAGAAGAACCCACCTTCCTTGTGGAGTGGGCTTTTACTGATTTTGGATGCGGCAAACCTGCCGCAGAACGAGCTTGCTGAATCGTGTTACAGATCCAGCACAATAGTTTGCTTTGAAGCAGGAGCACCCAGCATGCAGGATAAACAGCGAGTCAGTTTTCCGGACTCCAGCCGTCCTGGCTACATAGATTTTCAAAGCCCTGACTACAGTCCTCCAAGTCCCGAGTAGCCGCAGGCACCACGATAGGTTGGTTCAAATGAAACGCTGATACCACCTTTGGGAGGAATTGGGGACGAGTCCTCAATTCTGCCCTGTCCATATGGAAGATCAGATATGGGCTTTTACATGACAAAGCCGCCAATTCTGACACACGCCTAGCTGAAGCCAAGGCCAACAGCATGACCACCTTCCACGTGAGATACTTTAGCTCCACGGTCTTAAGTGGCTCAAACCAGTGTGATTTCAGGAAATCCAACACAACGTTAAGATCCCAAGGTGCCACTGGAGGCACAAAAGGGAGCTGAATATGCAGCACTCCCTTAACAAACGTCTGAACTTCAGGCAGTGAAGCCAGTTCTTTTTGAAAGAAAACAGATAGGGCCGAAATCTGGACCTTTATGGACCCCAATTTTAGGCCCATAGTCACCCCTGACTGTAGGAATTGCAGAAATCGACCCAGCTGGAATTCCTCTGTTGGGGCCTTCCTGGCCTCACACCAAGCAACATATTTGCGACATATGCGGTGATAATGCTTTGCTGTCACATCCTTCCTAGCTTTTATCAGCATAGGAATCACTTCATCTGGAATGCCCTTTTCCGTTAGGATCCGGCGTTCAACCGCCATGCCGTCAAACGCAGCAGCGGTAAGTCTTGGAACAGACAGGGCCCCTGCTGTAACCGGTCCTGTCTGAGAGGCAGAGGCCATGGGTCCTCAGATCATTTCTTGTAGTTCTGGGTACCAAGTCCTTCTTGGCCAATCCGGAACGATGAGTATAGTTCTTACTCCACTCTTTCTTACTATCCTCAGTACCTTAGGTATGAGAGGAAGAGGAGGGAACACATAAACCGACTGGTACACCCACGGTGTCACTAGTGCGTCCACAGCTATCGCCTGAGGGTCCCTTGACCTGGCGCAATATTTTTTTAGCTTTTTGTTGAGGCGGGACGCCATCATGTCCACCTGTGGCAGTTCCCAACGATTTACAATCTGTGTAAAGACTTCTGGATGAAGTCTCCACTCTCCCGGGTGGAGGTCGTGCCTGCTGAGGAAGTCTGCTTCCCAGTTGTCCACTCCCGGAATGAACACTGCTGACAGTGCTAGCACGTGATTCTCCGCCCATCGAAGAATCCTTGTGGCTTCTGCCATTGCCATCCTGCTTCTTGTGCCGCCCTGGCGGTTTACATGGGCGACCGCCGTGATGTTGTCTGACTGAATCAGTACTGGTTGGTTTTGAAGCAGGGGCTCTGCTTGACTCAGGGCGTTGTAAATGGCCCTTAGTTCCAGTATATTTATGTGTAGTGAAGTCTCCAGACTTGACCACTGTCCTTGGAAGTTTCTTCCCTGAGTGACTGCCCCCCATCCTCGGAGGCTTGCATCCGTGGTCACCAGGACCCAGTCCTGTATGCCGAACCTGCGGCCCTCGAGAAGATGAGCACTCTTGATAATACGGTGCTTTCTTAGGCTGTGAGGGAACCTGAGGTAAAAAAGTCGACTTCCCAGCTGTTGCTGTGGATACGAGGTCTGAGAGACCGTCCCCAAACAATTCCTCACCCTTAGAAGGCAAAACCTCCATGTGTTTTTTAGAATCAGCATCACCTGTCCACTGCAGAGTCCATAATACTCTCCTGGCAGAAATGGACATTGCATTAATTCTAGATGCCAGCAGGCAAATGTCCCTCTGGGCATCCCGCATATATAAGACGACGTCTTTTATATGTTCTAGGGTTAGCAAAATAGTATCCCTGTCGAGGGAATCAATGTTGTCTGACAGGGTATCAGTCCATGCTGCTGCAGCACTACACATCCAGGCTGAAGCAATAGCAGGTCTCAGTAGAGTACCAGAGTGTGTATACACAGACTTCAGGATAGCTTCCTGCTTTCTATCCGCAGGCTCCTTTAGGGCGGTCGTATCCTGAGACGGCAGTGCCACCCTTTTAGATAAGCGTGTGAGCGCCTTGTCCACCCTAGGGGATGTTTCCGAACGTAACCTATCCGTTGACGGGAAAGGGTACGCCATCAGTAACCTCTTAGAAATCACTAGTTTCTTATCAGGGGAACTCCACGCTTCTTCACACAACTCATTTAATTCATCAGATGGGGGAAAAGTCACTGGCTGCTTTTTCTCCCCAAACATAATACCCCTCTTGGTAGTAACCGGGTTAACGTCAGAAATGTGCAGTACATCTTTCATTGCAGTAATCATGCATCGGATGGCCTTTGTAGACTGTACATTTGTCTCATCCTCATCTACACTGGAGTCAGACTCCGTGTCGACATCTGTGTCCACCATCTGAGCTAGCGGGCGTTTATGAGCCCCTGATGGCCTCTGAGACGCCTGGGCAGGCGCGGGCTGAGACCCCGGCTGTCCCAAGGCTGCTGCGTCATCGAACCTTTTATGTAAGGAGTTGACACTGTCGGTTAAGACCTTCCACATATCCATCCAATCAGGTGTCGGCCCCGTCGGGGGCGACACCACACTTATCTGCCCTTGCTCCGCCTCCACGTAACCCTCCTCATCAAACATGTCGACACAGCCGTACCGACACACCCCGCACACACACAGGGAATGCTCTGACTGAGGACAGGACCCCACAAAGTCCTTTGGGGAGACATAGAGAGAGTATGCCAGCACACACCACAGCGCTATATAACACAGGGATTTACACTATAATAAGTGTTTTTACCCAATAGCTGCTTAATTATCTTATTTGCGCCTAAATTTATGTGCGCCCCCCCCCTCTCTTTTTTACCCTTCTTGTATCAGGATACTGTAGGGGAGAGCCTGGGGGCTGCTTCCAGCGGAGCTGTGAAGGGAAAATGGCGCTGGTGTGCTGAGGAAGAAGGCCCCGCCCCCTCAGCGGCGGGCTTCTGTCCCGCGTTTTGTGTAACTTAATGGCGGGGGTTTTTACACATATACAGTGCCAGACTGTACATGTGTATTTTTATTGCCAAAAGGTATAATAATTGCTGCCCAGGGCGCCGCCGCCGCCCCCCCCCCCCCAGCGCCCTGCACCCTACAGTGACCGGAGTGTGTGGTGTGCTGTGGGAGCAATGGCGCACAGCTGCGGTGCTGTGCGCTACCTTAATGAAGACAGGAGTCTTCAGCCGCCGATTTCGTCGTTCTCTTCTGTCTTCTGGCTCTGCAAGAGGGACGGCGGCGCGGCTCCGGGAACAGACGATCGAGGTCAGGCCCTGTGTTCGAACCCTCTGGAGCTAATGGTGTCCAGTAGCCTAAGAAGCACAAGCTAGCTGCAAGCAGGTAGGTTTGCTTCTCTCCCCTCAGTCAAACGTAGCAGTGAGTCTGTTGCCAGCAGATCTCACTGAAAATAAAAAAACCTAACAAATACTTTCTTTTCTAGCAAGCTCAGGAGAGCCCACTAGGAGCACCCAGCTCTGGCCGGGCACAGATTCTAACTGAGGTCTGGAGGAGGGGCATAGAGGAAGGAGCCAGTGCACACCAGATAGTACCTAATCTTTCTTTTAGAGTGCCCAGTCTCCTGCGGAGCCTGTCTATTCCCCATGGTCCTTACGGAGTTCCCAGCATCCACTAGGATGTCAGAGAAATAAACAATGACAACATAAATGTTGTCATCGTTTATTTTTTAGGCAGAACTCGCCTAGTGTGTACCCGCCTTAAGATGTGACAGGGGCGTGTCCAAACTGAAATCTAAATTCCAGTGTTATAACAAAGCCGACCAGCATTTGTGGGCTACATGCACAAGCAGACAGTATTTACCCTGCATGCAAAGAAAATAAATGTACATGCACTCCATGCATTGCGACATGGTTTGTCCTGGTGATTTACGCACAATTTAAAATTAGCCCCATATGCGAGTAACAAACATAAGCTGCTGCTTTTCTTTCTGCAACTGAGCCTCGCTACATCTGGAACACACTAGAGGTGATCTAGATATCCTACATAAAAATTCACATTGAAAATAACTAATAATAAACTAAAAACATTTAACTGCAACACCACAGGAACACACAAAATCAGTGACACACATCCAATACTGGAGTCAAATGAGAACATGATGTTAACATGGATCACAAATATGCAGCCAGCGTACATTCACAGCAGGGTGTAACATCCCTTTCAGAGCCAGAGATCTGACATCACCAAATGCACGGGGACAAGTTAAGCCAATGCACAAATTAGAACAAAAGTTTGTAAAACAAAAACTTTTCCCACTTGTAGAAAAAAGAAAGAAATAAGCAGCTAATACACCCCTTACTCCTCCTATTCCCCCAACTAGAAATAGGGATCCCTTCCACAATGCAAATGCTAGTGAACGCATATGTATAGGGAACATGACAGGAAATCTCCTAAAACAGCCAGTGAGTGCATTACAGAGACAGAAATAATAGGCTGTAGCTGATTGAATTAGAAATGTTAGCCATCCAATCAGGAGCGGGGAAAAAAAAAAAAATTTATACATACATACATACTACATATAATTCCCTGTGACTTTGTAACACGCATTTCATCAGTTGTAACTGTACAAAAAGAATTTAGGGAGGTAATTCAGATCTGATCGTAGCCGCAAATTTGTTAGCTAATGGGCAAAACCATGGGGGTAATTCCAAGTTGATCGCAGCAGGATTTTTGTTAGCAATTGGGCAAAACCATGTGCACTGCAGGGGAGGCAGATATAACATGTGCAGAGAGAGTTAGATTTGGATGGGGTGTGTTCAATCTGCAATCTAATTTGCAGTGTAAAAATAAAGCAGCCAGTATTTACCCTGCACAGAAACAAAATAACCCACCCAAATCTAACTCTTTCTGCACATGTTATATCTGCCTCCCCTGCAGTGCACATGGTTTTGCCCAATTGCTATCAAAAATCCTGCTGCGATCAACTTGGAATTACCCCCCATGTGCACTGCTGGTGGGGCAGATATAACATGTGCAGAGAGAGTTAGATTTGGGTGGGTTATTTTGTTTCTGTGCAGAGTAAATACTGGCTGCTTTATTTTTACACTGCAATTTAGATTTCAGTTTGAACACAACCCACCCAAATGTAACTCTCTCTGCACGTTATATCTGCCCCACCTGCACTGCACATGGTTTTGCCCATTAGCTAACAAACTTACTGTTGCGATCAGATCTGAATTAGGCCCTTAGTAGCAACTGCACTGAGCAAAGTCTGGGGGCACACCTTAGGGAGCAAAGTTGTTTTACAGTTAAAGTGCAATTGAGTTGGGTGCAGGTTTTTATTTGAAATCAGTAGTTTAAAATATAAAAAGCATAAGAGTAGGGTCCATCTATAACTTTTCTTTAAAAAAAAACACCATTGTATGCCGATCCCATTAACAGTTTAAAAAGTTTAGTACCATATACACATAACATCACCATACCACCGCTAGTTCCCCTATAACAAGGTTCTGAAAGCAGCACTAAATTGAATGGATTTGTTTCTTGCACCATATTTTACTTATATTTCATTTATTTTCATGCCATCAGCACAGCCTCTACTCAATGACAGGCCCACTTACACAGTTCCAAGATTATTCTATACAAGGTTTGGTGTGGGGACAATAAAATAAGACGGATTCAGTATCGCTGGGATCCTGACCTCAGTCGGGATTTAGACGCCGGGCTTATGGCATCCTTCGCGATTTTTTATTTTTTTAATATAGCACAATAAGGGAGATTGTGTGTGTGTGTATAATATATATATATATATATATATATATATATATATATATATATATATATATATATATATATATATATATATATATACACATATATATATACACACACACACACATTATATATATATATATATATATATATATATATATATATATATATATATATATATATATATATAATGTATTAAAAACAAATTTTCCCAAGTGCGCTAAATGAAAACGTATCTACAATGATTCTTCCAGTGTTGTTTCCGTGGATAGGATTTGAATACTGGAGACGGTTAGTGTCTGGGAACCTGTAACGGACACCCCTCACCAAGATAGTCACCCAAACAAGAGGCCCAAGGCCAATTAGTAAAAAATTATTTTAATAGCATACATATGAACAAATGCAATTTTTACACAGAGTTCATTATGCACTGTTTACACAGATGTGTTTAAAAATAATGCCAGTAAAAGACAACCAATGAGTTTGTTGTATGATCTTGACTCTAGATACTCCCTCACCTTTTTCAAGGTGCGAGCTCGAGGGTGAGTATCTTCACAAACTAAGGGGGTAATTCTGAGTTGATCGCAGCAGCAAGTTTGTTAGCAATTGGGCAAAACCATGTGCACTGCAGGGGGGCAGATATAACATGTGCAGAGAGAGTTAGATTTGGGTGGGTTATATTGTTTCTGTGCAGGGTAAATACTGGCTGCTTTATTTTTACACTGCAAGTTAGATTTCAGTTTGAACACACCCCACCCAAATCTAACTCTCTCTGCACATGTTATATCTGTCCCCCCTGCAGTGCACATGGTTTTGCCCAACTGCTAACATATTTGCTGCTGCGATCAACTCAGAATTAGGCCCTAAGTTGGAAACTTCTGACAGACCCAACGCGTTTCATCTTATCGACTTCATCAGGGGTAACAAGTATAAAATAAAAACAGGCTTGCTTGCCATTAATGGATTTATATATGGAAATTCACAACCTTGAATATAAGAATAATAGAGTCTCTTATGCTGGCTCCTGATAGGAGCTTTCTTGGTAGTTCCTTTTAGGAATCTTAATAATCCTAGGTGAAGATTTCTACAGGCTGCCTTAAAAATAATGAAGGAAAACTCCTTTTAAAGGGCTCCTTATGGGAACTATTGAACTATTGATTGGAGTTCCCTTTAAAGATACCGGCAGTCATGTTTTAGCAACCTGCCTGAATAAGATATCCAGAAATTATAATCAAGACTGTCACTGGTGTTAGCCCGTATAAAGAATAATTCAAAAGGTATATAGCCGATTAGACAAATCACAACGCAATGTAACTTCCTCAGTAACACTCACAGAATGGATCCTGAAGGATTTTAGCTGTGCATGGAAGTGACAGAAATCCTTCAGGATCCATTCTGTGAGGGAGTATCTAGAGTCAAGATCATACAACAAACTCATTGGTTGTCTTTTACTGGCATTATTTTTAAACACATCTGTGTAAACAGTGCATAATGAACTCTGTGTAAAAAAATTGCATTTGTTCATATGTATGCTATTAAAATAATTTTTTACTAATTGGCCTTGGGCCTCTTGTTTGGGTGACTATCTTGGTGAGGGGTGTCCGTTACAAGTTCCCAGACACTAACCTTCTCCAGTATTCAAATCCTATCCACGGAAACAACACTGGAAGAATCACTGTAGATACGTTTTCATTTAGCGCACTTGGGATAATAGTTTTTATTGTGTATGTTATTGAGGTCTTTCAACAGGGATCTCACCCATTCTGCTGCTCCTAGCTTGGCACAAGATAAAGATACTAAATATATATATATATATATAAAAATTTTGCCATTCTGTGGATGTGATAGCTATAGGATGCTGTTCTATTGATAATGGATGCCATGAGCAGACATTCCTGCAGCTCACCGATGGTAAGAAAATAAGATTTTACTCACCGGTAATTCTATTTCTCGTAGTCCGTAGTGGATGCTGGGAACTCCGTAAGGACCATGGGGAATAGACGGGCTCCGCAGGAGACTGGGCACTCTAAAGAAAAGATTAGGTACTATCTGGTGTGCACTGGCTCCTCCCTCTATGCCCCTCCTCCAGACCTCAGTTAGGGAAACTGTGCCCGGAAGAGCTGACATTACAAGGAAAGGATTTGGAATCCAGGGTAAGACTCATACCAGCCACACCAATCACACCGTATAACTTGTGATAACCTTACCCAGTTAACAGTATGAACAACAACTGAGCCTCACTCAACGGATGGCTCATAACAATAACCCTTATTTAAGCAATAACTATATACACGTATTGCAGAAAGTCCGCACTTGGGACGGGCGCCCAGCATCCACTACGGACTACGAGAAATAGAATTACCGGTGAGTAAATTCTTATTTTCTCTGACGTCCTAGTGGATGCTGGGAACTCCGTAAGGACCATGGGGATTATACCAAAGCTCCCAAACGGGCGGGAGAGTGCGGATGACTCTGCAGCACCGAATGAGCAAACACAAGGTCCTCCTCAGCCAGGGTATCAAACTTGTAGAACTTTGCAAATGTGTTTGAACCCGACCAAGTAGCCGCTCGGCAAAGCTGTAAAGCCGAGACCCCTCGGGCAGCCGCCCAAGAAGAGCCCACCTTCCTTGTGGAATGGGCTTTTACTGATTTTGGATGCGGCAATCCAGCCGCAGAATGAGCTAGCTGAATCGTGCTACAGATCCAGCGCGCAATAGTTTGCTTTGAAGCAGGAGCACCCAGCTTGTTGGGTGCATGCAGGATAAACAGCGAGTCAGTCTTCCTGACTCCAGCCGTTCTGGAAACATATTTTCAAAGCCCTGACTACGTCCAGTAACTTGCAGTCCTCCAAGTCCCGAGTAGCCACAGGCACCACGATAGGTTGGTTCAAATGAAACGATACCACCTTTGGGAGAAATTGAAGACGAGTCCTCAATTCTGCCCTGTCCATATGGAAGATCAGATATGGGCTTTTACATGACAAAGCCGCCAATTCCGACACACACCTAGCCGAAGCTAAGGCCAATAGCATGACCACTTTCCACGTGAGATATTTTAGTTCCACGGTCCTAAGTGGCTCAAACCAGTGGGATTTCAGGAAATCCAACACAACGTTAAGATCCCAGGGTGCCACTGGTGGCACAAAAGGGGGCTGAATATGCAGCACTCCCTTAACAAACGTCTGAACCTCAGGCAGTGAAGCCAGTTCTTTTTGAAAGAAAATGGAGAGGGCCGAAATCTGGACCTTTATGGACCCCAATTTTAGGCCCATAGTCACCCCTGACTGTAGGAAGTGCAGGAAACGACCCAGCTGGAATTCCTCTGTAGGGGCCTTCCTGGCCTCACACCAAGCAACATATTTTCGCCATATACGGTGATAATGCTTTGCTGTCACGTCTTTCCTAGCCTTTATCAGCGTAGGAATAACTTCATCCGGAATGCCTTTTTCCGCTAGGATCCGGCGTTCAACCGCCATGCCGTCAAACGCAGCCGCGGT